>NC_046156.1:101062414-101662414 GCF_011064425.1 Rattus rattus
CTAGGACAGCAGGCACTTTGGACATGTTAAGCCATCAAATGTGGTAATTTGTTACCACAGCCACAGGCAACAAGCATAGCTCTCAGTGTAAGAGAAAGTATCTGATATCAGCCTCTTATCTACCCCAGCTCCTTGCAGGTAGATATGGTCCTTTGCATCCTAGGACTGAGCCAAGGGTTCAGCCATAGAAACTTCTCTGTTCATCGATATGGATGAGAGATATGTGAATTTCTCGAGTGTCTGTGCTAGGCCAGCACCGTGAAGGAAATTCTGGGATGCACAACACGGATCTAAGCTCTGCCTTCTGTTCTTGTAGTTATTCTGCAAGTCACTAAAGTCTTTAGTGAATCGCCTTTCTGTACTCAGAACGGCGTTGCTTTCTACAACTTAGCTAAGACCCTGGCTAATTCACACAGCCTCCTCATTTAAGCGGACTTAGCTAAGACCCTGGCTAATTCACACAGCCTCCTCTTTTAAGCGGACAGTTCCTTAAGTCAGGAGCAGAGGCAATGATCTCATCTTTGAACAGGAGATGAGAAAAACATACTCAATGTGCTGCGCCTTCCGTTTTACTTTTGCTTCTGCGACGTCATGGCTGGGTGCTACCTTTGCACCTGCCATGTCATCTATTTCAATCTGCATTGCAAGTGACTGCTAAACATATAGTTGGTTTTATTAAATGGCATTCTCAATAGTAAAATTGACTAATAGTAAAAAAACTCCGGTTTTGCTGACAGTCACTTTGAACCATGAACTAAAGTGAATCAATTTATCTCAAAACCGCCTCGTTTTGAGTGTATTTGTTGTACCCGTTAAATTGATCATAAAAGACTTTCCACAAAAAGGCCTTTCATTCCGTCCATACTATATTCTAGATGCCTGTTTTTATAAGGTCAAAATGGAAATAAAACTGTGCTGGAGTGCTTTAAAAATACCATTTCATGAGTAATATGTGTGAGACAGAATTTCTGAGTCTGTTTGCCAAGCTGCCATCAATCTGTCACCTCAAAATATTTTCCCCAGCCTTCTCCACATTTGGCAGTCTCATTGCTACAGACTCGCACGGTGACTGTGGACTGACTGAATGTGGGTGAGGTTGTGATGGCAGGGCTTTTGAGAACCTTGAAGATGCACAGGGAGACACAAACCCGGGAAGCATCATGTGAGGATGATAGGTTCCTTCAGGTCTTCAAACTGGTGGCTGTTGAGTCTGCATTTGTGGACAGGGATGCAGTCATCGAGGGAGCTGCAAGGGTGTGGGTTAGGGACAACACTGAACAGTTCAGGAAGGAAGGGAGGAAGGAAGAGAAAGAGGAAGGGAGGGGAGGAGGGAGAGGAAGAGGGAGGGAGGGGAGGAGGGAGGAAAGGAGGAAGGGAGGAAATGAGGAGGAAGAGAGAGGGAGAGAGGGGGGAGGAAGGGAGGAAAGGAGGGAGGGAGGAAGGAAGAAAAGGAAGGAAGGAAGAAGAGAAGAGGAAGGGAAGAAATGAAGAGGAAGAGAGAGGGAGGAGGGAGGGAGGAAGGGAGGAAGGAAGAAAGAGAAGGAGGGAGGAAGGAAAGAAGGGAAGAAGGGGGAGGGAGGAAGGAAGGGAGGAAGGGGGAAGGCAGAAAGCAGAAGGCAGGTTTCAGGACAACATGAATAAATCACAGGAATGAGAATTACAAATTAGACAGGTCACTTTTGCTCTTTTTGTGTCTTTGTTTTTGTACATGTTTGACACACACACGTGTGTGTGTATGTATGCACGTGTATGTGTACCCTTCTGTGTGTAGGTTTGTATGCACAGATGCCATTCCTCAGATACTGTTAATCTTTTTTGTTTCTTTCAAAGGGGTCTCTCACTGGCTTAGAGCTTGCCAAGTAGGCTTAAGTCACTGACCATTGAGTCCTAGGCATTTTCCTGCCTCAGTCCCCCTAGTGCTGGTATTGTAAGCCATGCCACCACACCTGGCTTTTAAAATGTAGGTTCTGGAATCCATTGCAGGGCTTCATGCTTGCAGTCCAAACACGTTACTGACTGAGCATCTTCTCAGCTCAGACACCTCATTTTCCTGCCTAGTTCTCTCGTGGTACTTTGCTGTGGATAGAACAAAAGAATGTCAAATAGAATTGTGGCTTTTAAAACATGTACTATATACACATGTGCACATTGTGTGTGTGTGTGTGTGTGTGTGTGTGTGTGTGTGTGTGCATGATGATGAGTCCTATTATATGCACGGAGAACAAAGAACAAAAATGGACGTTCACTCCCTCTAGCAGGTAGGTTCTGGGGATTGAACCCAGATCACCGGGCTTAGCAGCAAACACCTTCACTATCTGATCCATCTTGTCATCCTAGAATTGTGACTTTTAATAAAAATGGAAAGTTTCCTAGAGATGATGCCAAGAGTTCTTTGTTATAAACTAAAAAGATCTCCTCTGATTAATTGAAACAAGCATGAAATTTATTAAAAATATCTTATGTAGTTCAAAGAAGAGCAACGGGGCTGGAGAAGGATGATTGGAGGGTGTTGTGCTTTGGGTGTAAGATATGTCCCCACACCTGGTCTCCACCTCAGCTGCTAGCACAGCTTTGGAGGCTGTCCAACCTTCAAGAGGGGTGGCCCAGCTAAAAGAAGTAGGTCTCTCAAAGGCAGGCTTTGTGGTTTATAGCCACTTCTATTTTCTTTCCTCTCTCTGTTTTCTGATTTATCAAATGGCGAGAATGCAAGAAGTTCCTCAGTACAACATATGCTGTCTCTCCTTCATATGCTGTCCCGCCCCATAGGCTGTCCCCACCTCATATGCTGTCCCCACCTCATATGCTGTCCCCATCTCATATGTTGTCCCCACCTCATATGTTGTCCCCACCTCATATGTTGTCCCCACCTCATATGCTGTCCCCACCTCATATGCTGTTCCCCCCATGTGTTGTCCCAACCTCATATGTTGTCCCCACCTCATATGCTGTCCCCACCTCATATGCTGTCCCCACCTCATATGCTGTCCCCACCTCATATGCTGTCCCCACCTCATATGCTGTCCCCACCTCATATGCTGTTCCCACCTCATGTGTTGTCCCAACCTCATAGGCTGTCCCACCTCATAGGTTGTCCCTACCTCATATGCTGTCCCTACACTCATAGGCGGTCCCTACCCTCATAGGCTGTTCCCACCTCACATGCTGTCCCCACCTACTATGCTGTTCCATCTCATTTACTGTCCCACCTCATATGCTGTCCCCACCCCATACACTGCTCACCATACCTTCCCACCAGGAGCTAAATAAGTCCTTCCTTCTTTAAGTTGTCCTGCTAGGTACCTAGTTAGAGAAATGTGGAAAATTACTAATGTAGAGGATATACAGTTACACAAGTCTTCAAATCATACTCCTGAGCCGGTTGCTGTCTTAGGAGCTTGTGCTGCCAATACTCTTGGCCTTGAAGAATAGTTTAGCAGCCAGAGGACACCACAGAGGTACTTCTGTCATATCCTCTTCTTCAGCTATCCCCTCCATCAGGAATTTGTCCCTCTGCAAGTTCAGGGGTCACCATAATTTAAGTTGATAGAATACACTGTAATTTTCCCCAGCATTGCATATATTTTAACTATTTCTATTTGGGAAATGTAAAGTCTAAATTAGTTCTTTTCTCCTTCCCCAGGTTTCATCCTTCACTGAGCATGGTCTCTGTCTGCAAAAGCATAAATTGAGGACATTCAGTGAAGCCATTCTTTCCTATTTAGGATCCTTGGGTCATCTGCTGTCCTTTCTGTGAGGTCTCCTGAGTCCAATAATCTATAAACCAAAGCCATTTGCTTCCTCACCCATCACCAATATGCAAACAGCATGTAATGTCAAAGCAGAGAGCGATGGCCGTAGACTCCCGTTTGAGGAATGATGAAATTCCCAGAAGCAGGGATACAGGACTCATTTCCTTCCACACACAGACTCCATGAAGTTGCCTCTTACCTTAGAAGTTTGCATGTTCCCCGGCTTTGCTATCTGACTCTTGTCCTTGCTTCATTCTCCAGCCTAGCGTGCCCTCTTCAATGCCTCCTGGTCCAGTGGAGGATTGTACAAGCCTATAAGTGTTACCTCTTCTGCAGCCACTGCCTCTCAGAACAGGCTCCAGCCCGGTTACATCCAGTTGGTTTCGTGTACTTGCCTTTTCTCTGAGTCTCTTTTCACCGTTCGTCTCCTTCCATCTTGGCTTGTAACCTGGACAGTTCCTTGCAGAGATTGTAGACCTCCTATCCGTACCTGCTGAAGGAGTCAGTGACCAGGAGACACACGTGAATGCTCAAACTTCCTAGGCCTTTTACCCACCTACATGCACCTTGAGGGCACATGAACTTCTTTTCATCACTTAACAGGTTATAGTTTTGCCAGATATGGTGTTACCACATCACAGGACCATGACATTTTCTGAAAACCTCATATTGTCTTCAATTTTTAACTGACTGCCTACCAAAACACTGATCTACATGTAAGGTAAATATTCCAAATCAAGGTTCAAGGTATTTGCTCCAAATCACAATAATTAAGATTTTAAAAAGTTAGGTGCAATTTCTTATTAGGTGAAATTAAAGTCTGGGGAAAAATTTTTATAAGAAAATAGTGTGTCATTGGGTAGTGAAGCTTTTAAATGTTCTAAACAAAGAAATTTTTGTCTACAGGGAAAGGCCTGGTAAGTGTATGATAATATTGTTTCAGATGGCAAGCCAGAAATTCCCAAATATTCAACCGAATAAGGGGAAAACCACTTTTCCTTGTGTTAATTTCACAGAATACTGTTCACCAGTGCGACACGGCGAGCGACAGCTGCAGGTGTCGCTGTGATTGGCTCCCGGAAAAGACAGTATTAAATAAAAGTCATTCCAGAAGAAACCTAGAGGGCACCCATATATAAAACATTCAAAAACGGAGCAGTGCGTTTGAAGAATGATCGTGGCGATGTAACTGCAAAGCAGAGGAGCACAACAATCAAAATTCAGAATAATGGATGGGTAGAGAGGGAAGAAAGTCACCAGAGCCACTAAGGTAAGACGCAAACTCGTCTCTGACTTTCGAAGGTGGTCGGAGATCGAGGGCTGTTTACCTTAGTCATTTCTAAATAATCACATGTACCTTAACTCACTCTTTTGATGTAACTTTCAGCATTAGGTTTGGAACTTCTAGTTCCTTCCACGCGTGTGTGTCTGTGTGTGTCTCTGTCTCTGTGTGTGTGTGTGTGTGTGTGTGTTGTGTGTGTGTGTCTCTGTGTGTGTCTCTGTGTCTGTGTCTGTGTGTGTGTGTCTGTGTCTCTGTGTGTGTGTGTGTCTGTGTTTCTGTGTGTGTGTGTCTGTGTGTGTGTGTCTGTGTCTGTGTGTGTCTATGTCTCTGTGTGTGTGTCTCCGTCTCTGTGTGTGGGTCTGTGTTTCTGTGTGTGTGTGTGTGTGTGTGTGTGTGTGTGTCTGGGTCTGGTGTGTGTGTGTGTGTGTCTGTGTGTCTAGGTCTGTGTGTGTGTGTCTGTGTCTCTGTGTGTGTGTGTGTCTGTGTTTGTGTGTGTATCTGTGTGTCTGTGTCTCTGTGTGTGTGTGTGTCTCTGTGTCTGTGTGTGTGTGTGTCTGTGTGTCTGTGTGTGTGTGTGTGTCTGTGTCTGTGTGTGTGTTGAGATTGAACCCAGGACCTTGGGCATACAAGAAAACTGCAGTGATAATGAGATTCATCTCAAGCAGCAAGTCTAGATATTTAAAGAATGTCAGTTACACAACAGGAGAACAAGTGACTGTGGCCATGTGGAACACTGTATTTTAGGGGTATTAACAGCTGTCCTGTTTGGCATCAGCTTCTTATATGCGTTCCTACCATGCCAAATCTTCACAAAAGGGGTTGGAAAAGGCAGGTGACTGTGTGCATTAGTGAGGAGGCTGGGGGCATTTTGTAGGCACTGGTCTAATAGTTATAAGGTATCTTGTTGTTGTGGCTTGTGTGTATCAGTGTGTCTGTATGCATATGTTTGTGTGTATTTGTATGTTTGTATCTGTAGACATACACACATGGGATCATATATACGTGTGTGTGAGCATGCATGTGTGTGTGCATGCATGTGTGTGTGCATATGTATGTGTATGTGTGTACATGTGTGAGTGTTTGCCTATGTGGGCACTTGCACATGAGCTTGCACATGCATATGTGTGTGTGCATGCATTTGTGTATTGCATATGTGTGTGTGTGAGTGTGTGCATGTGTGCATGTCTGTATGTACAGGGATGTAATTGTGTATATATGTGTCCCCACATGGGCATGTGCATGTGTATGCATGTGAGTATGCATGTGTGTGTGTGTGCCTGTGCACATATGTACTGTGCATTGTTTTAAAGTACAGTTTGACCCTTCCTTGTCTAGGCTTTTTTGCCCAGTGTCTCCTGTGCACTCCAGGCACTGACGCCATGGTTCTCTTGTTCCTTCCTAGGCATTCTTCCTCTACTAACCTCTCCTCTCTTCCTTCCTAAGCAGAGTTGTCTCTACTTTAACCAGGGTATCTGCAGTTGCAGTGGTCTTCCTTGTATTTCTTAATAGTTAGTTAAATTTTGATATCGAGCCTGTGAGGTCTTGGTTGTTTCTCTTTCATGCAGTAACCTCCCTCCATGAGGAGTGAGGGTGATCATTGCCTAGCTGTGTCTTCAAGCCTCTGGAGGACTTGACAGTTTAAACCTGACAGAGGGAAGGAGTTATAGAGCTAAAAGGAAGGGGAAGGCTTCTCCTCTGGGCCACAGTCTGTTCTACAGTCTAATGTACCTCATCTCAGTGCAGAGTTCCTTCCAAAAACTTCTAGTGAACATGAAAAATTCATGATCCACCTAATGCAGCTTCGACCCCTTCTAATTTTATTTTGCTTATTTATCTTTTTTGTGAACCAGTGCCAGATACCGTTACTTATTACACTAAGAGAGATTTAGCCTGGAGTTGCAGCAGAAAATGCTTTTTGACTGACACTAAATGCTCAGAAGCAGGACAGCTATGAAGCCATTGTGGGGCTATTACCACTGAGCAATCTGGGTTTGAACGGTACTCTCCCGGCTGGCTAACCTTGGACAAGTGACCCAGCGACCCTCCATTAACTTTCTCTAACACAGAAATAACAACTGCTCCCCCCTCCCCCCGGTCCTTTATGTAAAGTACCTGGCATGTGGCCAGGTTTCAGGGTAGCTATTATATGTCATGTGCCAATCGCAGCTGTCTAATTATAGAGTCTCCCTCGCGAACTGTGGGGTGAGGGGTGAGGCAGGACACAGCGAGTCGAGGGAGAGGAAAATTGGACAGTTCCGTCAACGCTGGGTAGTTTTCTCCAAACCATACCTGTGTGTGGAACGCAGTAGGTATTTCTACAGTGGGACAGGGCAATAGAAGGAAAAAATGTCACGCAGCAGAAAACATCTTTGAACTAAGATCATTTCTTAGATCTAAGACCGCCACTTAAAACCAACCAACCAACAAACAAAGAAAACGAACATAACAACCAAACCACCACAACCAAATCGTTTCTTCGCTTTTAAAAACCTTCTTCCAGAAAGCTGTGTGAACGTGTTTGCTTTTAGGAACAGGCTTGTAAATCTGTCTTCATTTGCAGTTTTCCTCTAAGGGGCAATGTGGCACGTGAATGTTCATACTTAAGGATTTTTTCTATTTCTTTCTTTCTTTCTTTCTTTCTTTCTTTTTTTCCTGTCAAGAAGACAAAGCCAATGCTTACTAAGTTCCAAACTGGATTTGGAACACAGATTTTGGGGGGAAAAAATTACCTTGGATCTGTCAGTTCTGGAAAGTTCAAAAGACCACTGGGAGGCAAATCAAAGAGCGCCTTTGGGGGGGTGGAGGGGCATGCCAGCAAGGCGGCTGGTCTGCCAACAGCAGAGAGAAGGAGCTAGCGGTCCCATTAAACAGAAATAAACGTGGAAGCTGACAGTAGGTCGCAGAATGCAAAGCTGGTGTGCAGTAACTGGGGTGTGGTGGCCCGACGAGCGCCCCCTGTAGGTAACAGACTGACAAAGCTGGTGTGGGTTAACTGGGGTGTGGTGGGCAGTCGAGCGCCCCCTGCAGGTAACAGGTTGACCTTTAGGAGCCTCAAACCTTAAAAAGACACTTTTCAAGTCAGTGCTTATAGTTGATAGCACCTTAGTGAGAGTGGCTTGAGAATTGTGAGATGACAATTTTTAGCACGTTTTATTAACTCTCTAACTCCCGTGTCAGTCTAGGACAATGATGAAGTCTTTCAGGAAACGTTTTTACTAAAAAGACATTTAGGGTTCTACTTGGATGAAACGACTAACAAATTACAGAAGGCAACGAGGAGAGACAGGGGGAGGGAGAGATGGGAGAGGGTAGAGGAGGAGGAGGTGGGAGGGGGAAGAAGAGGAAGAAGGAGGGAAGGAAGGAAGGAAGGGAGAAAGGAAGGAAGGAAGGAAGGAAGGAAGGAAGGAAGGAAGGAAGTCTTCTTCTGCCTGTAGAGGCTGTGCTGTGAGGGGATTAGAGGACGTGACAGGATTTTCAAGTTTGCATCCAAGTTTCTAAACCTGTGAACAAGCGAGAGATTGAAGGAGAGAGAGAAAAGAGAGAATGAATGCTGTAGAGACGCCAAGAGGCCAGGTGGACACTTACAAAGTTCTGCAGCCGGACACAGTGTCCATGCATGGTCTCTGGACCTCAGATCTCCAAGGTGGTAAGAACATTGAGGCACATTCCTTTGTGTGCACGGCAGCCTGGTGGTTTGTACCACTAAACTGCCAGTGAACCAGCAGGTACTCTGGTCAAATGCACTCTGGTGTTACCCAGGGTCTCTGACTCCCACCGCCCATGCGGTCCGCCTGACGTGGACGCGCAATCTCAGTCCACTCTGAGAAGGAGGAATTTTAACTTTGTCGATAAACCTGAGATAGGACTATTGAGGTTTATTGTGGAAATAATAGGAAATAGATCACAAACTCCACCTCTCTTCGTCTCAGTCTCTCTATCTTTCTGTCTCTGTCTCTCTTAGTCTCTGTCTCTCTTTCCCAATTCCTCCTTCCTTCTTTCCCTTTCTCCTGCAGATGTGATGATGTGCAAGTGGTTATTTTACTAGCGTATTATGTATTTATTTTTTCCAAGTCTGATGAAAAGAATTACATAGTTTACAAGGGGAGCCTGACCTGTTGCCCCTCTCCTTAGGCATACATGTGAAATGGTACAAGTCTATTTGTATATCCTAAAACAAACCACGCACACTATTTATTTATTTTGTTTTCTTTGTTTGAGACAAGATCTCTCTATGTAGTTCTGGCTGCTCTGGAACTCATAATGTAGACCAGGGTGGTATTGAATTCACAGAGATCTGCTGGCCCTCTGCATCCTGACTGCTGGAATTAAAAGCGTGCGTCACCATGCCTGGCTCCCACACTAAATTTTTAAATTTAGTTACTCATTTTTATTTGTATGAATGCTTCCCTTCATGTATATCTGTAGACCACATGTGTCCCTGTTGCCCTTGGAGACTACAATATGACATTAGATCCCTTGGAGCTGGAATTTCAGATGTGTGGGTGTGGGAACTGAACAGGGTTCTCTGTAAGACTGGAAAGTGCTCTTAATCACTGAGCCACCTCTCTAGCCCCACATAGACCTTTACACATGTAGGCAGATCTTCAGATAAACATGACTGTACACGTATGTGTGCTGTTTTGGGTAGAAAACATGGGCTGGAGGGAAGGACATAGAAATTTAAGCCTTCCTTCTCTCATGAATTAATTGTATAACTTACCTGCTTTGTTGTTGTTGTTTTGTTTTGCTTTGTTTCTTCGTAATGAGATAAGTGAGACTTGAGGATGTTGCTTGTTTGCTTGCTTTGAGGAGACTGTCAACAAAGCAATTAAAGCAAATGGCTAAGTGTTTAAGTCACTTCTAAATCTAAATAAAAAAAATGGAATTATAACTAACTCTTGGGAATTTTGGGTTAGGCCCACATAGTGACTTTATGCTAAAGTAATACTTGGGGTCCGGCAACTGACAAGATTTCTTTGTGTTTCAGAGTTACAGTCCTCAACTGGCCATATCTCTCTACTTATTGAACTGAAATTCCATTCTTCTCTATACCTCAAGGCAGCCCATCCGTTGCTAGTACTGTTGATCATTTATAGAATTCCTCTTTAATCCTAGGAAAAGCTGTCTCATTCTTGACTCTTCCCATTCTTATTTCAATCTGCTCTTTTCCAACCAAAACACAGCATAGCAAAGAACAATCAGGAGTGGCAGAAATAATAGACTGCTTCCTAAGCGGATATCCTAACGCCAAGTGGGGGTGTGACCTAAAACCTCCACACATGTCAAAATGGCAAAATTGAAGACGTAGATATGGGGGAGGGTGTGCTGGCTGGGACACATGAATGACACAGCTGCAGTGGCAGAGTGCACAGCAACCATCAGCCTGCAGTGTAGAAGACAGTGACCACTCAACTTCCCCATGAGGCTAGTTTCCTTTGGGCCTTTTCCATTCCACAGGGTCAGCGTCTGGAGTCCCTACTCTTTCAAGTCTATATTCTCCAGAGTGGCTGCTTCTGTGAACCTCTGGTTGCTTCCACTTCATTTGTGTGAACCATCATTTCCCCCAGACTTTCAAAGTCACCCTCACTTGAGGCTGATTTGCATTGCCCAACAAGATCTGTACCAAGATGCTAGTTTGGAGAACTCTTAACATGGACATACTTTCTCTTTCATGACTGGGCATCCTGCCTTCTGTGATCCCACACTCTCTGGCCCCTCATCCTTCCCTGGTCCTTTCCAGTTTGTGCTCCTTTGTGGGTGAAGGGTCCCTTTCCTACTTCAGGAGAGTGAACACTTACAGAGCCCAGTTAGTGGTGCAGGGCCACAGTTGTGCACTTTCTTCAAAAGGGGTGACACTGAGGCATGGCACCACTGAGGAGGGAAATATGGGAATCTTCTATAGGCCCAGAGGATACAAAGTTTCAAAGCTCTTGGGTGTACCACCCAACATTTCTCTCTCCTCTTCCTTCTGCCTTAAGGCTCTGTGGCCCCGGAGGAGCCAACTTAATGTGTTTAATAATTTAATAATTCCCCAGGTCATGAGCTTGCTCTTTGGTCTCTTCTGCCCTCTTGCTAGAGGGAAGAGTCTTTTTAAATGAAATAAATGAACCCTTCTGGCTTCTGTGATTTACCTTAAGTAGGTTGTTAATCGAGCTGGTGCTTTTAAACATATCAGCAAATTTTGACATTCCAGCCAGACTTCCCTTCTAACAAATACAATGCTATTGAATTGATGCTGCGTGACCTCCAAGACGAAGTTGTAAAAGGTGCCACAGCTTCCAGGAGATGCTCTTCCCACTCCTGGGACTTTCTTCAGAAACCCAGCTACCGAGGAATGAGGCTCTGTGTAGGTGCTGCGCTGACAGCTGACATCAATCAACAGACTCTGGGGGAGCTTTCTGTGGGTCCAGCTTCTAAGGTTTCAGCCCTTCCTTCGTGTGATGCTAGTGAAAAAGGAGATGAGTTATCGTCTCTGGACCCTGCCAAATTTCAGATTTATGAACATATAAATGTCATGATGATTGCCACCAAGCTGAGCAAGTAGTCAGGACAGTTTCCCGGCTCTCCACCGTCTGCTTCAAGGCTCTCAGCAGCAGTCAGGATCGATACACACTTTTATAAATATGGTAGTCCTTTCCCAGGACCTTCTAGGATGGGCCACTAAAGGAGGAGGGGCTGAGACCCTGACAAGAAACACACACACACACACACACACATCGTCACTTTAGATTCAGCTTCTCGAGATTTCTTTTCTTAAATATTTCACTGATTCTCTTTTAGTTCAGCAACCACCCATTAATTTATTTTTTCAATCCTATCCCAACTGTCCCAAATATTTTCATATTGCCTTAAAATATTTATCTTGGACTAGTTTCCAATCTTGCTTGATTCATCTTATCCTGCCTCAAGGGAAATCTTCTTTGAAGCCAACAGTAAACTGTTTTTTGAAAGACTGCATGCGGCTATTTAGAACATGAGGAACTTGGGCAGATGATGCAGGCTGTCGAATCGCCCCATCTTTTAAACTCACCCCAGTGAGTTCTTTCAGACATTTTAACCTAAAAGATTGCACCTGGCTCTTCTTTCTTTCTGTCATTTGATGTGGGAAAGCATTCGCCATACCTACCTCTTACAGATACCCTTATCATCGAGTTGGCTGATGGCTTGGCTACTTGCAATATAAACATTTGCTCCAAGACAACCTTTTAAGATACCACTTCCACTTCACAAAGTAGTCTGTTAGCTGTGTATGAAATGCCCTGTACTAATTCCCCCTTTAAAAAAATATGTATTTGTGTAGGCTTAGATTTTTTTAAAAACCTACCTTCAATAAAGGTTCTCAAATACTTCGACCCCCACTTCTAGTCCACTGCCAAAAGGTAGGGAGAAAAAGTGGTAAATAGATCAAGGGGATGTGGACCTGTTTAGAAGTAGTTCTTTGGGGGCAATTCCAATATCCATTTGTCAAGACAGCAGCAGTCCAATTCAGTAGTGTCAGGATACCAAACACAAATCATCTGTGGAGGCACGATCCAGCAGAAACAGCTAAGCCTCTGCTGAATCAGCACCCGTCAGTGGGAGCTGTCAGGATCAGCCGAGATGCCAGGAGAAATTCTCTGTCATACCACTTTCAACAAAGTGAAGACTAGCGAAGACAATGACTCAAGACCCACAAAGCATTGCGAGGTTAGCTATGTAAGCACAACACTACTGTCCATTGAGTCCCGTTTATACTCTCTCCAAACATCACATGTCCTCTCACGGGCCTTGCCTCAGCAAAACACCATATAAGTGCATCATCTGACATATCTGAAATGTCCACTTCATACAGGTTTTTATTTTATGTGTGTTGGCCTGCATGTATGACTCTGTACCGTATGTGTGCAGTATTCTCAGAGATAAGAAGAGAATGCTGTATCACCCAGCTCTGGAGTTACAAACCGTTGTGGGTAGTGGGAACAGAATCCCAGATGCTTTGCAAAAGCAGCCAGCACTCTCAACTACCAAGTAATCTCTCCAGTCCTAAGGGGAGGAAATTCATTCACGTTTTGTCACTTATATGTATGTGTGTGGTATACGTGAGTATATAGATGCATGTGTTGAGCATCTTCCTTAGTTACTCTCCCTATTTATTACACATTGGAGGCATTTAAGGAAAAAGTCATACATTTACCAGAATAGTTTGGTGCTAGGCCATTTGATAATGATCCATCTCTATTACAGTCCCTTTAGATCCAAGGTGAGTGTTCTGAAGGCCTGGGGAGTTAAATTTTTAAAGATGCCTAAATGTAATTAATCAGTGTTTCTTTTTTCCTCTTCCTTCCCCCACACCCTGTCACATACATGGGACCATTAGATTTAACCCAATCCCACTGCTGGACGCTTCATTTGGTGACAAGAGATGGCCATCTGGGACTCTGAATCTCTCTTTATCTTGGTGATTTCATTTAGATCACCTTCATGTATGCACATATTTTAGGAAGCTTCTACTGTACTAGGTTTCCACACCACCCTTCAAATGCCCCTAAATGTTAGCCAAGTGTCTCCAAGTGTTTCTTCCTTCATTCCTCTGTCCTTTCCCCTCCCCACTTGATCCCCCTGCCTGCCACTGTCCACCCATAACTAGCTATTCTATTTCCCTTTCCCAGGGAGATATATGTGTCCCACCTAGTCCCTTACTCTACATCTAAAGTCTGTGGTTCTATGGAAGCTTAGTTGTAGTTTAGTTCTCAATGAATTAATAGCTAATGTCCATATAAGTGAAAACATTACATATTCGTCTTTCTGGGTCTGTGTTACATCACTCAGGATGTCTGTTTTTCTTCTAGTTTCATCCATTTACCTGTGAATTTCATGATTTAATTTTGCTTTACAGAAGCTTTTCAGTTTTATGAGGTTTCATTTATTGTTGATCTTAGTGCCTGCACTCTCGGCGTTCTGTTCAAAAAGTCTTTTCCTGTGCAAATGCCTTCAAGGCTGTTCCCTGAAGCAGAAATTTCTGGTTTGTTTGGAAACTCAGTTGTGACATGTGATGTTCTTCTGTAAGCTATCTTGTAAGAGGATGCTTTGTTGAAACAGACACGTGAGAGGGCATGTGATATTTTGCTGGAGTGCACGCCTGAGAGGGCACATGATGTTTAGAAAGTATAGATGGAACCCATACACAGTGAAAGGATGCTCTTACGCCCCTACACTGTGCAACACTGTGGGGTTTTGCTGATCTTCATTGGTCTTCACTGATCTTCTCATGTCTTGACTTCATAGAGAAAAATGCCCCCAAAGAACTTCTCGTGGTTTCCTTGCTGAATCTTGCCACTTCCTCTGACTCCTGCCAGTTCAGCAGAGCCTTGCAGTTTCTGTCAGATTGAGCTGCTGCTACTAAGTCATGTTCGGTGTTTACAACTGGACTGAATTGCTGCTACAGATTCACGTTTGGTATCTGCCATTGGATTGGACTGCTGTTATCCTGACATTGAAGAGTGGAATTATCCCCCTAAGAACTACCTCTAAACAGGTCTACAAGACCCTTTTCATATTAACCTTCTTTCTCCCCCTACCTCTGGTTGGGAGCAGGGGCCCTACAAGGGTAGGTTGAAATGTTTAAGAATCCTAAATAAAGTAGGTTTTGAGAAATCTAAGGCTACAGTTCCCCACTTTCTCTTCTATCAGATGCACTGAACCTGTTTTATGTTAGGGGCTTCGATCTATTTGGGGCTGAGTTTATGCAGGAGGATAGGTATACATTATTGAAATTCTTCTACATGCAGCCATCCAGCTTGACCAGCACCATTTGATGAAGATGGTAACTTTTTCTGGATTCTTATAAAAAAAATCAAGTGCCTGTAGGTGTGGAGATTTATGTCTGAGTCTTCAATTCCATTGATTACCATGTCTGTTTGGTTTTACCAAAACTATGCATTTCTTGTATATGCTCTGTAGTATAACTTGAAGTTGAGAACGGGTGTACCTCCTGTAGTTCTTTTATTCTTTAGGACTGTCTTAGCTATGCTGCTTTGTGCGTGTGTGTGTGTGTGTGTGTGTGTGTGTGTGTGTGTGTGCACGCATAAAGCTGAACATTGTCCTTTCAGGATCTGTGAAGAATTGTGTTGGAATTTTGATGAGGACTGCATTGAGTCTGTAGATAGCTTTTTATAGTATGGCCATTTTCACTATATTCATCCTACTGACTCATGAGCATGGGAGATCTTTCCATCTTCTGTTATTTTTGTCAATTTCTTCATTCAGTGTCTTCGTTTTTAATTAATTAGACAAGTCTTTCACTTGCTTGGTTAAACTTTCCCCCAAGATATTTTATATTATTTGAGGCTATTATGAAGAGTATCATTTCCCTAATTTCTTTCTCAATCTATTTGTATAGGAGGGCTACTGATTTATGTGAGTTAACTTTGTTCCAGATACTTTGCTTGCTTATCAGCTGTAGGAGTTTCCCAGTAGATTTTTAGGGTTACTTATATATACCATCCTAGGACTTCCCAGAATGGGGAATTTGGTGAATGCTAGATTAACAAACCTATATAGGAATATTTAAGACTTTTTAGTATACAGAAGTACACTATAAGCTACTTGTAATATATCCCCAAACCATTTAATAATGGCTTCTTTTCTCAGAGTGTCACTGGGACAAATGTTTTGGGCTACCAACTAGAAGCCATGTTTAACATCTATAGACATGTTTTAGAAACAAAATATACTTTGGAATTAAAATCAAAAGAAAAGGTAGGAGGAAGAAAGGAGGAAGAGAAGGATGAAGGAAAGAAAGGAGGGGAGAATTATGAACTAAGGTACACATGGTAGTAACCTCATTAGACCTTTTGTTATAGGATTTAAACAAAACCGTAATGATTCTCACTCCAGCCTCCCATGACATGCATGGTTGAGTTCCAGTATCAATTATCTGCCAATTTTCTACAAAGTAGTGGTCTCAAAATGAAAAAATTGATCCTAAAAGTGTGTGAAAGTTTAAAAGAAAGTCCAAGGGGGTATGGAGGGTATAGCAATTTGCAAAAATGTCTATAGAAATGTCTAGAGAAACAAGGTGGTCAGAAAAACAGTCAAAAGAAGGGGGCAGTGGTGATTAGTCATTCCCTGAGAAAAGGAGTTCTGCTGTCTCTCTCCAGGGGGTTTACACTGTCTCACCTCCCAAAGGGATCTCTTTACTTTGTGGGTGCACACTTATCCAGCTTGCCCCACATCCAAACCCCGGAGCCATCATGCATCATGATGTGAGTGAACTGAAGTCTTCTATCCCATGCCATGCAGTGTCCACATGGTTGGATCAATTTGAATCTGTTGGCTCTGTCAATTCAAAATTGAAATTTTTGCACAGAATAAAGTCAAACAAGCACCACCAGCATTCCAAGGCAATTCAGCTCGCCTCTCTCCGCTACAACTCTACGTCCTCACGGGGTTTCATTCAAGCTTCAGCAATCTTAGGGTCAAGCTTTTTCCTTTTGGTTTGTTCTGGGAACACCGACAGACACAGAGTTGGTCTTGGGAGCACTCAGCTTTTCAATAGCTGTGGAACGCCATGGTGAGAGTCACTGTAGCTTTGATTTCTACCTCTTGGGACAAAGCACCCAGTGATGGATCAAGCTGTGAAGCATACAGTCCAGAAGATACAAGTCTTCCATCCTGGAATCACATGGCTACACCCATGAGTGCTGAGCTCCCACAGTGGGGACCCGCCTAAATGGTAGTGTGAGCTCTAAATGAATAATGAGGCTTTGCTTTGATGGTGAGTTTCCCTTTTTCATGTTTTTTTCTTTGCAGTGTTTGTGTGTGTGTGTGTGTGTGTGTGTGTGTATACACATGCATATGTGTTCATCTGTGTGTGTGCAAATATGTTTTCACCTGTGTGTGCAAATGTGTGTTCACCTGTGTGTGCAAATGTGTGTTCACCTGTGTGTGCAAATGTGTGTTCACCTGTGTGTGTGCAAATGTGTGTTCACCTGTGTATGTGTTTATGTGGATATGCATGTGTGTCTCTGTGTGTGCATGTGTGTGTATGAGTATATACTTGTGTGTATGTTTGTGTGGATGTCAGAGGTAAACATCAGACATCTTCTCCAATTATTCTCCACCTTGTTTTTGAGACAGGATCTCTCGCTGAACCTGGAGCTCACTTACTTGACTAGACTGGCTGGTCAGCAAGCTACAGAGATTCTTGTCTCTGCCTCTCCAGCATTGAAATTACAAGTTCACATTATACCCAGCTTTTCATATGGGTACAGCACATAGGAATTCAGGTCCTATCCCTTACATGTGAAGCCCTTTCCTGAGCCATCTTCTCAACCCCCATCTTTTCTATTTGAAGCCTCCTGGAAGAGGAAGGTGGCTATATCTGCAGCACGTCTGGGATCTTGTGTAGCCACTATGTTCAGAATGACCACTGTGTCACTTTTTGTTCCTTGTAATGAGGAAGAATCCATGGTTTTCTACTTTGTGTCCTCTTTGTAGTCTCTGTTACAAGGAGAAATGGTGACTTGTTCTTTTTGAACTAGATCATGAATGACTCTCCACACCTAATAGACCTGTAAGCAGGTACAGGGGCAGTTCTGATGCTAGGTCCTTTTTCCCCAATTGGTTCTTGATCTGAGAGACTCAAGGAAAGAGACCAGAGACCAGAGTTTGCCTTGCCTTGGAGAGAGGAGAACCGGGCAACCATGTAAGACCTCAAAATGGAGGGGCTACATATAGGCAGTGGTCAGGGGAGTTTAGCAGCTGCAGTTCAGGGCAGGTGAGAGAGACAGAGACAAGAAATTGGTAAGGACATGCTTTTCCAGGCAGAGATAGTAGAGACCAGCAATTGCGTCAAGAATGTAAGTTGAAAAGGAGCAACTGTGTGTGTGTCCTTTATCTGAGGATTCAAGGGAAGTCGGGTGGGGGCTGGTAGTGTGGTCACTTCCCAGACCTAAGGTTGGTAGAGCATGCAACATGCAACAAGCAGTAATATTCCACTTGCAGAATATTTTTTTACTTTGAGTGGCTATCCATTCTACCCTGTCCCATGAGGAAAGGAGGAGCTAGGTCAGCTAGGAAGGAACAATGTATCAAATATTAAAGAGCTGAGGTCAAAGCATTATAGTTTATTACCATCATGATTCACAGGACCTATGGGCCATTAAAACTCCAATACTGTACCGTATTATTGTGATAAAGGTTGTAATGAGAACAATGAATTGATACCCAATGAATTGGTCTTCTTGGCACTGATGATAACATAAGTAAGAAAAGGCATAAACAAAGCCATTTCCTGTCACAGAATTAAAATGAGAATCTGACGCACCTGTCCTGAAACTCAAGACTCTATCTGTATACAAAGAAGGGTAAGACTAGCATCAAGATGATTAATAATGTCATTTCAATAGACAGGGGAAGATGATTGTTCATTGTTAATACTGCAACATAACTGTCCCCAACCTCATCCAGTCTATTTTTAAATGTTTCCCGTCCATTCCTCACAATTGTAATGCAATGGCATTTGCTTGTGTTTAGTAGTTCAATCTCAGAGTGGGGTTCTACATTTATTAACAGTGTGATCCTTACACCAGCTCTCGGCACCTCACTTCTCCCATAAACACAATGAGATAATGATGCTTTTATTACAGGGAATCTATGTGAAATCAAAGAACATAGAGTAGAATGCCGAGCATATTACTGATTGCTGTTAGTAATGGTAGTCAGAATGAAGGGGGATTGCTCTCACCACCACATGTCAACTCAACTAACTGTGATAAGTGCTAAAAGTTAGTGGTCTTAGCTGGATTTCAGGAACGCCATTTTGGTCCTGTCAGATTGCATCTGCCCCAATGAGCCTACTCAATGGAACTCCCAACCTCTCTGTTCTCTGTGCAAACTGACTTTCCATTTCATTCTCTTCTCCAAATACTGCATAGGTCGTTTCACTGATTGGTGTGGGAAAACGTTGACTCAAAAATGCAACCAAACATTTGTTTGATGTCAGAGAATCACCTGTTTGCTGTGTTCCTTTTTGTTTGGTGCACAAAGATTTAGAGATTTCCATGATTCTTAGGCAGATCATTGGTTTTAGGCCCAGGGACACCTAGCACATAGGAACACATGATGGACTAAACATACTGATCTCATGGTCAGGAAGCAGAAGGGAGAGGAAGAAGCTGAGGTCCTATAACTCCTCCCAAGGGCCTAATTCCTCCTCCTGTACCCCTCTCCTGAAAGTACTCCTTTCTCTCAATAGTTCCATCTCAGAGACAAAGCTTTGAACACAGTGTCCTGGGAAACATTCCAGATCCAAACTATCTTAGCATTCAACAAATACAGTCAGTGTTTACTTCTTAGCAACTGCTGTGGAAATTCTCAGTTGCAGTTATGCCTGAGTCCCAAGCTCTTATCTGAAATGAGTAAAGTCATGAGAATTCATTCGTCTTCATGTAGGAAAACACCACTTAGAAAGCAAACATGTAATTGAAAGAGATTTCAGAAATATGTCTAAATACTTTATGAACTGTGTTTATACCAAATTCATCACCTATTCATTCTCTTTCAACTCTACCTTATCCCTCATTGCTACTCTTCTCAACTTCATCCATCTCTGTCTGTGTCTCTGTCTGTCTGTCTGTCTGTCTGTCTCTCTCTCTTTCTCTGTCTTCATGTCTGTATGTCTGTCTGTCTGCCTCACCCCTTAGTCTATTTAGGTCTAGATGTGTACGTATATGTGTAGAACCATCTAGTGGATCATAGGCAACCTCTCAGGGCCTACGTTCCTGAACAAAGTCTCCAGCCCCATCTACTTCCCCTTCTCCAGACATCAATTGCCAATAGCTCTTCAGACAGATTAGAATTTCATGAGCCTTTCCCCTACCACACTGGGATTTTGGCTAGACTGATAGTATGTAGGTCATGTGCACACATTCCCAGATACTGTGAAGTAATGTATACAACTGAGCTGTCATGTCAAGCAAATACTATTTTGCTGCAGACATCTACTTTCTGGCTTTCTTGCCCTTTCTCCCATGATGATATCCCTGCCTTGTGGGGTGTGATATAGATGTTCCATTTGTGGCTGAGCTTAAGAGGCAGTTTATTCCCTTGTCAACTAATCAGAATAAACTCTAGGTCCTCTCTCAGGGCCAATGACCTACCTGAAAGCCACAGAATTTGACTCATTTAACAGTACCAGACATGGACTCCATCTTGTAGAGTAGCTTTAAATCTACCAGAAAGTGGTTGGTTACTCACATAGCCTTTGTGCCACTGTTGTCTCTTTGCTTTGTTTTGTTATTTTATTATTTTTTAGTCCTGGGGCTGGAAACTAATCTCTGGTACATGTATGGGAACTGGTGTCCCATTAAGTTATCTCTCTCTTCACCTTGTAATGTGATTAGGTCCTAGATTTACATAGAGAGGACACCTTATATCTCTGTTTCTAGTCTATACACTAGCTCACCACCTTTCTCTGAACAGTTTATCTAGTAATATTTCGTACTAGGACCAAAGGACCTACCATCTTTGTTCAACTTTTAATTAATCTTGTCACTCACCTTGAATTCATTCAATAGATGCTTAATTTAGCTTTAGAATGCCCCATCTTAACTCATAGGTATGCACACAACATGGATTTTGTGGCACTGTCTCTCCCCACATGCATAATTGGTCTATTTTATAGTTATCTTAGCCTCAGTCAATGCCGTAAAGCAATGCAGGATCAAAGATTAATTCTGCATGCTCATGCCAGTCATCTGCAAATGCTTTGAACTGATTTATTTTTAAATGATTTTTAAGTCACTGCAAAGTTAAATGATAGAATATGGGACAGAAACCCCAGTACTGCAGGAAAGTAATGCGAGTGGATTCTTATCAGTGGGTAAAAAGCCCTAACTGTACTCCACATATATCTTACTTTTTAATAATACATTTTCTTTTCTTCAGATCATTTGGTTCAGGAGTTGGCGAACATCTGCCGTGAAGTGCCAAGTCATAAATGTTTAAGGCTTTACTGGCCAAGAGTCACAATCAAAGATGTTGTGAAGGTACTCATGTAATCATTTAAAATGAAGTCATGGGGAAAAGAAAGAAAGAGAGAGAGAGAGAGAGAGAGAGAGAGAGAGAGAGAGAGAGAGGCGTGCTGGAATGGACCAGCTTTGGCTGTAGTTGGCAGATTCCCAGCTTAGCTGCATGTAATTTGCCATCAGCAATCTAACTCGTTGAGTCCAATTTGAAAGAGTTCTTTTTCTAAATTGTTTAGAACGTGACACGTTTGTTATGTTCTTGTGACTTATTTTAAGGCAGGAGGGTAGGAAACCTCACACAAACCTTACTGAACTTGTTCCAGGGCATGACTGGGAGTTTGGCTGTCCTCCACTGCTTCCCTTTGAAATGTTTACTGCTTCAATGTTGCGGTTTTCCTCCATAAACTATTTAACAGAAAACACATTTTCATCAGGCCCTTTTAGTCTTCCCTACCCTTTGAATCCTTTAGAGTCTTATGAAAGAATGGTGTGGGCCTAATTAGCCACAGCTAATTTGCAGCTAGAGAAGAGCATTCTTTGGTAGATGTTGGCCTAAATTATTAGAGATGTTTTAACATATTAGTATTTCTGAGTGACGATTTATTTCCCTGTAGATATGCATTTGGGGAATTAAACTTTTCTTGAGAAGGAAACTTCCACAGAGTAACACAGGCTTGTGAGCTCTAAATTCTTAAAGTTAATGAGGTAATTCTGTGTTCACGTTGTTTCCACATTCAGATCTTAACTCCAGCAAGAAGGAGCATGGCTGAGCAGAACCTGTAGCCCTCCTCCCGGAAGTGCACAGCTGTCTCCACAGCCATCCTTTGTAGCAGTTAACCTTTCTTGTTAGGAAAAAATTGAGACCATGCTATACGTGATCATACTATTTCCAGATCTCCAATTTAAATCTTATTGGTGATAAATATTGAAATAATAAATATTCCCTGTCTTTTATTGCCATACTACAATTTCTAAGGAGAATGAAGCTTTTCTCCCAAGCATGTTTGTGCTTGGCTCCCTCTTGGACCCATTCACTGATTCTAATTTCAGGTTTTACTTTGTTCGGGATCTGTTATGTATTCTTCTCTTCCCGGTCCTAAGTATATGTGTCTTGATGCCCATGGTGGTTTTGTACTTCCCTTTCTCAACCATGTTGAACCACACAACCTCTGTCTCCCGCTCTACTTTCTCATTGCCTGTCATTGTCACCTTCTATCTACTTGGACACAATGACTCTTTTGAAACTGAGATCTAACTTCCTAATTTATAAATGCCATTGTCTGCTCTTTTCTCTACTCATACATGTGTACATTTTCAATGCGCATAACCTGCCTGTATCTTTCTTTTCATATTATTACGTTTATTTATGTGCATGTGTATGACTATGTGTGGGCACATGCATAGCCCATGCATAGTCCATGGATGGAGAGGTGAGAGGACAACTTTTGGGAGGTGGCTCCTTCTTCTACCTGTGAGTCCCCAGTGATGTAGCTCAGGTCGTCAGGCTTGGCAGTAAAAGCTTTATGCTCTGAGTCTCCTTAGAATCTACTCTTCGGAAATCACCAACAAGTCTTTCCCGACTACTGAATTAAACCCTAGCACTGTGATCCAGTACTGAGGATTGACGACTTAGCACATATAACTAACTCCCTACAACAACTGCCTTATGTCACAAACAATTTGAGCTGTCTTTTGTCCTCTTTTGAATATTTCTTGTTTCCACCCTTCCCTACCCTTTCCTTTTAGAATTTAGTGATCCAATTTCTCAAAGAATTTATATATGTGTGTGTGTGTGTGTGCATATACATAACTTTCAATAGTAAGCCATACATGTGTGCACAATATGGAAACAATATTGAACTTTTGTTATGTTTCTTTTTCCTGTTCTAGGATTAAACTTTGCATGGTAGATAAGCAGCACACTGCTGAGCTGCGTCCCTAAATTTCATTATATTTTACATTGTGAAACAATGTCTTGCTAAATTGCCTAGGTTAGTCTTGGTCTAATCTTGTAGCCCAGGCTAGTCTTAGACTTGTGGACTCTTCCTTCCTCAGTCATTTCTCAACTTCCACCGTGTGGGTTCCACTGCTTGTGTGCAGGTTACCAGGCTTGGTGGCTCCGTGTGTAACTGGCATGGCTCTAACTGGCCTGCCCATAGGCAGGGTCCTTCTCACTCGATTGTGGATGCTCAGCCCTTGTTATCCAGCATCCGTCAGAGGAGGTCAATAACATGCCTTCTTCCTTTGTCAATGTCACTGTGACATCATGAATATTTTATATTAAATGTTAATATTTTAACAAACTGACAGCTTAAAGCTTCGCCATTATGATTTATTTCGCACACCCTGTCACATTGTTTCAGGCATTTCTATCTCAGTGGGTGGTTCTTTTTCCCTTCTCCCCTGCATTCTCTTATCAACTGACTTTTTTAATGGCTGTTTCGCTTTTCCTTACTGGCTTGTGATTGGTTTTAATCCTTTAATACACACACACACACACACACACACACACACACATACACACACACACACACACAGTTTTATGAATTTCCTGTTTTAACATGTCTTGCAAACAAAACATAAAGTGTTGGACTTTTTTTTTCACTCTGTTTTTCCATTTCCTTCAGCTATGCTGTTTTTATTTCTTGTTTTAATTTTACTTAAAAAGTCTATTACGGTCCCTCAGTTTTCCTGTTACATTTTTTTAAACCCCCAATACTAATTTTCCTTTCTGAAAGCATGGGAAATATACGTGCTTACTGGAACCCACTATGTGTTTTCTGTTTAACTGTTTACCTGAACCAAGTCCTTTAGCAGTTTTGTGGTAAAAACCCATGAACAGTAATTTTTCCAGGCATCTGTAAATATGGCTTTCAGCCTCTCCTGAGTGACGGTGATGCAGGCGGTGGAGTTATGAGCTGGCAGTTATTTTTCCTCAACAGTCTGACAATATTACTTTACTTGTTTTGGAAGAAATTGCTATTGATGAGTCAAATTGCTATCAGCAGTCAGATTCAAGAACTAAAATGTAGAAGGGTTAGAAAGCTAGAAAATTTACAAATGGCACATTTGTTCAGTAAAACGAGCAACCTAACATCTCAACTGATGTTTAAGGGTGTTTATAAGGCTGCGAGATAGACGCTCACAAACAGAAAACACTCTATCACTACATTCGAGCTATAACCAATTTCTTTGGCAAATGAAGCTCACCATGGCAAGACCATATGGACAGAGAGAAGGAACGTCGTGATCCAGGAGGAGTGAAAATGGTCCCAACTTTAAAGAGCTGTGCTATGTCATGCTGAGCCAGAGAAGTGTAATTCTAAAGCAGCCTTTAAAACATCAGAGCCAAAAGCAAGCCACATCATTTTAAAAAGCACATTAGATTAAGAGATACAGGGCCAGAAGCTAACGGCAGACAGAGGTATGGGAAGACGGGATATGATGGAAGGAAGAAAGGGCAGTGTGACAAAGAGGTAAGGTAGGATGACTGGTCAAGAGCAGAAGGAGGAACCACAGGACATGGTTGGACAATGGAGGTAGAGGTGGCATTACTGCCAGAGAAAGATCTCCTGTAGCATATCGTGAACTGGAACGTCCACCAGGGAAGCTGTGTGGTCAGAGGCTTGAGAGATGGACCAAAAGCTCATAGCTAAGTGTCCACTTTCAAACCCAAATTGAGTTCAGAAAGCCAGAGAGGCAAAGAATGGAGCGCGAAACAGGACTAAAGAGAGGGGAACCTCTTTGGTAAGATTGTTCTAGGTGGGTCTGGAGAATGGGTTTCTAAGCACAGAGGACGCATCTGTCCTGAACACAGATGCTTCATCCTCTCCAGGTAAATGCCAGCCAGTTTTGTAGATACAGTGCAACGAAGCGAAAGACAGCCTTATTTGATGGTAGCTAATTTTTCTGCAAAGTAGGAGGCCGACCATTTGCTGGGAATTAAGAAAATAATTAATTTCGTAGGCTGCCTGGAAGTTCCTAATTTATATTTCTATGGAACATATGTCATACCCTTAGGACCTCCCTGGGAACCATTACTAATTAAGACATTTTAATAGGCCAACTGTAAATGCTAATCTTCATCATTTATTTCCTAATTTATGCTGCTTTCCAGCAAGAAATTTGTTATGTTATTTGGCAAATCTAGACACCCATCCCTCTCCTTGTAATTATTGACGCAGACGTTCCTCCATACTTATCTACCAGGGATTTTCCTATTGGAGCTTACACATTTGAAGGGTGTTGCCAGGCAAACAATCTACATCTATATGGTAATAAATGGATTTCTCTTTTTATTGTTTTCATGTGATATTTATTCTTCATCAAAGAAAGTAACTGGGCCAACATGAGAATTTCTGTCTGATCAATCTAATTCCACCCCAAAGCAATGGATGTTGGCATCTGTTGCCTTCTGCCATCTTTCCAAGGATAGACATATGCTGCCCCTTGCACTAAAGCTGTTGAAAACAACATTGGGATCGTTTTTATTTCAGTCCAGTTATTAGGCTTTGGGTTCCTGTGCTGTGGTGAAGACAGAATACTATTATGGGGAACATGTGGTTGAGCATAGCTGATCACCTCATGATGGATGTGAGAAAGGGGGAGGGGAGCGAGGGAGAGGAGGAGGAGATGAAGAGACAGACAGACAGACAGACAGACAGACAGACAGATTAGCTACGGAGTACACACCACCAAGGATCCATTCCCTTCAACCAGGTTTCTTCTACAAAGTGCCAATCTCCTCACGATGGCCCACCAAGTTATGAATCATCAGTGGAGTAATCCATAGATGAGATCAAAGCCCTCAGAATACAATTCCTTCCCTGCAGTTTCATCTCTGGGCATTGCCCTCCTGGAGACCAAACTTTCAACATATTGGTCTTTGGGGACATCTCATAATGTCTGTCCCCAAACATGTCAGAAAAGTATGGAAAGTATATGAAAGTATCTGAAGGAACAGACCGTGTTCGGTGAGGGATTATGACAAGGAAGTCTAATTAGAGTGGGGATCAAGAGCCTCCACAGAAGTGCCACTTGAGCAAAAGTTTTAAGTGTGATTAAGATTTGGTTAGAGGTAGGCAGAGGTGGGCGAGGTTCTCAGGCAGAAAGGACGTTTGAATTCTAACTGTGCCCGTGGGCTCTCCTAGCCCTCCATGGCCTCTCTGAGTCCATAGGAGCCAGAGAGACACTTCGGCCGCTTGGAATATGAGCGACGGTAAAGTATGTATCTCAGCTGAGGATTCTTTTAGCCCTGTTTGTTAAGGTGCCAGAATGACTTCAGCAAAGGGTGACTCACTTACAGTAAATGATCCTCGTGATCGTGTTTTAATTAAATTCTGAACAAGGAGGTGACGAAGGAGACAAGTGACCCGCTTTGACCACAAAGATGCAGTGGATTCCCTGTGCATGCTTGTGACAAAGGTATGAGCCCTTTGCTTGGGGGTGAACATGAGACATCTGTTCACAGCGATAAGAAAATTATAAAATTATAAAACCATTTCTGTCCATCATAGATGACTGGTGATCCACACAGGCACGGCATCCAACCAGTACAACCAGGGAGTGCAATCCAAACCCGTGGTCGTGAGCTTTCACTGTCCTGAGCACTCTGGTGACAAAGTGCCCAGCATGGCCCAGGTCCAAACAGGCCACATGTTCAACTTAAAGCTTAGACCACAGTGATTTCAAGAACAAGAGCAGAAAGCCAGTACGTGTAACACTGGGTGGTACTCTACAGGCATGGGCCACCACCCCTGAGAAATCTCTGTGTTCTTTGGCCGCTTATCCCCTGAGGAAGGAGTGACTCTTAAATCTCAGAGCTGCTCCTGGCTAATGAATATGGTTTGCTACAGAGAAGGTTTTGAAAGATGCGGTTGTTCTCTAGCGCCATTCACATTTCTCATGTTGCATCATGTCATTTTGGATTGTCTATCTCTTTTTAGACAAATAAGTTGTATATATTTATGACTGGGAGCCTGAGACATTATAAACACATACATACATACATACATACATACATACATACATACATACATACATGTATATACATGTATCATGCAAACATCCCCCATACACACACACACACACACACACACACACACACACACACACACACACACACACAGAGAGAGAGAGAGAGAGAGAGAGAGAGAGAGAGGAGCTTCACAACCATGGCTACACAGCGGTAATTAAAAAAAATATGCCTCCCCCATTGTGTGCTCTATACCTGATTAGGCTTCTGGATGTCTTCTTACAAGACTTTCAGAATCAAGTGATTCCTGGCCAAAAAAACAAAAGCAAAACTGTCCTGTTCCTCAGTGGATTTGAATGACAACTGGTAACAGAATCAGGTCTAACTCTAAGAGAAGACACTGGAGGAGAAAGAAGCTGGGTCTATAAGTATTCACACAATGGCAAGACTGAAGGTTTATATTAAATTGTGCCCATTGATTAGTCCTACCAGATGGAGTTCAACATTTTTAACCTGAAGATTTGCTCATTTCTAAATTGGGGTATTTGTCCAGTAATAAATGTAGAACCTTTCAGAACGAACAAACAAACAAACAAACAAAAAGAAAATTTATTTCCCCCAAGAGGAGGAGTTTCACTCGTGTGTGTGTGTGGGTGTGTGTGTGTGTGTGTTTGTGTGTGTGTGTGTGTGTGTGTGTGTGTGTGTGATTCTTCAGATGTGTGAAGGCCACAATGATGAAACATTTACAATTTTAAAGCAGAATAATTATTGTTTATTATATTTTTGAATATAATAATATAATTACCAATTGGTAGAAGCAAAATAATCATACTGTCTTTTTAATAATCAAAAGAAAAATCTGATTTCAAAATGTAAGAGTTAATCCCAGGTGTTGATCGAAACACTGCCCGATCACATATCATGGTAAAGTTGAAGAACAAATCCCATGGAAGCGTATTTATTCATAAGCAATGTCACCCACGCTCTGCCAGTGTGCATGTGCTTCATTCAAGCTCCTCTTATAAAAATAAAACCTCCAGTTCAAAGGGATGGCTCAGAAAGGAAACTGTCTCTCATCGCCACTGAAGTCTGGGGGCCTCGTTGTTTGGAAAACCACTAGACAGAATGCTATTGCAGCTTGTCTGCAGGGAGAAGCAGAATTAAGTTAGAGAGCTTTCTGAGAGAAACCATGCAAGTCAGGTCAGCTAGACCTTGTGAAGAAGGCTTTTAGGCAGTTGACTTTGGCTGTTGAGAGAGTGCCAAATTACCTTGACACATCTCCACAGTGGTGTACCTGTTTTACCACCAAGCACTGCTGTTTGGAAAGGACTCAATGGATTTCCAATATTTCCTGGATAGACCATATACACTGTGACCATAGTGAGAGGAATCTCAACAGGTTGTTGTTCCTTTGAGTGTTCCACACTTGACTAGGCGTGGTGACACTGGCCTTTTATGAGTACCAGAAAATGGGCAGTGTGTGTGTGAACTACTCCCTGTGAGGACACCCTAGAGTTGAGGGTGACAGGCCTGGCATAATTTCAGTGCAAATGATTTGTAATCAGGACATTAAACCCAGGCCAGTATAAACGTGATTTATGGCTTTCCAAGTTAAGTATGAGAGCTACTTCATGGGAAAATGATGGGAGAGACTATGCCTGTGCCTGGCCCAGGGGTCCAGGAGAGAATCTGCTGCAAGTGCACCTTCGTGGAGATGACCGAAAGTTATTCGAGGAGCTCCACGGTTGCAGTGTGTGGTCGCCCAAGCTGGGCAAGCATTAAGTGATGCCTTCGAGTGACACGTGTAATAATCCCAATGGACTCACTGATACACCAAGCTGAAGTTGCATGGGACTTTCTTCCATCTGTCAGTGGGGGTTCTTTTTGTGGTAAATAGACATTTACTTGTCCCATAGCACACGTTTGACACTGGGTGTAGAGGGGACAGGCTGCCCCTTCAGAGAAAGTGAAGTTTCAAAGGCAAGGAGCATAGTAGAAAGCAGCTGCGTGGAAGATCTACTGCCTCAACCCTGGAGAGCTCAGTGCAAAGGTTGCAGGAACGCAGGATTTGTCTGTAGTATTACTCTACCTTGACACCAGGCTTAAAGCTGTTGGAGTGGAAGAGGCTACAAGATGAAGGTGAACCCCCTGGGCATCAGGGCGGATACCAACTGATAAGGAAGACAGCGTCACTCAAGTCCATTTGGCCCAGCAGAGCATCCAGAAAGGAAGGGTGCAGAAACAGTTTAGCATCACCACAAGAATTCAGAAACCCAAGTAGACCTATAGGATAGGATTCAGAGCCCCAGTCATCTCGCTAGCTGAGGAGACCAGGAAGGAACTGGGGAGGGCTTACGGTTTTGCTGAGTTCTGAGACTGTCAGTGACACCCTTTCGCCTCTGACGGTTTTGCTGAGTTCTGAGACTGTCAGTGACACCCTTTCGCCTCTGAAGGAGAACTACAGAGGCCTTAAGACACCACGTCTTTGGGAACCTGACCTAAGATTAAACTCGAGTTAGCAAACTGGCACCAGTTTCCAGGCTACCTCCCAACAAGACCCGTGTCTAGCACCAGTTTCCAGTTATTCCCCAACGAATCTGCACCCCCAGGTTACAAGCCTGCCCCTGGCACTTCACTTCCTAACAACCACCAATCAGGAGGAAAGCAGAAGTTAAGTTTACGGTTTGGCTCCCAGCACCAGCCAAATATGTTAAAGCCCATAATGGACCCCCAATCAAATGTGTGCCTGGCTAGATACCCCTTCCTGCCTTTATAAATGCTTGCCTGAAGCGAGATTTGAGGCTGCACCCTCCCATTCTACTGTGTTAGAGGCCATGGTGTGGCCCAAGTTTGAGCTTAAATAAAGAGACCCTGGTACAATTGCATCAGAATCGGCTCCATGGTGGTCTCTTGGGGTTCACCCCCATCTCTCCCAAATGAGCTGCTCCTAGTTAAGCACGTGTAGGTGTAGCGACTATGGGCCTGGGATCTGAAGTGTGATAGCTCTCATCTTCTTTCACCTCTCAGATCCCCATAATCAAATGGAAATCAGTGCTGGGTGTGGTTCTGCTTTCTGCCTCGCTGTTGGGGGTTTGGGAACTCTGCTTCAGGCAGGCAAACCACACTGGAGACTGCATTTATCCTTCGAAGTCATCCCGTGCTGGGCTTGTGGGAAGCACCAATGCACCACTCAGGCTGTGAGAAAGTGCAGTCAGGGCTGGGGACCTAAGCTGGGGTTACCTGACTCCCAGGCATCCAGTCACTGCTGGAAACCGAATAGAGTCAGTATGGAGGGGGCCCACAGGCCTGGGACGAGAAGCCTGAGACTGGGGCTTCCTAAACTTTTGGACACCCATACACTGCTAGAAATCATGAACGAGTCAGAACAGAGAGGGCTTGCGGGAGCCTGGGACCAGGGGCATGGGGAACTCCAGCTTAGCTCATTGGTGATTGTCCTTAATGGTGATTGTCTGGGAGAGTGGAGGAGCCTTCTGCAGGAGACTTAAGCTCTGTAGAAAGCTTTCTCCATGTTCCCTACAGAGATTCTTGATGAAAGAGACAATCTTTGGTTACAAACTGCTCATTGATTGTTCATTGTTGAAAATGGGTGCATCCCACCTCCTCAGGGTGGACCAGAGATTAAATACCTTTTGTAGGAAGGGCTGTCACAGAAGGGAAGCTCATTGGCTAAACCCCTGGGGCCTTTAGATACTTCATCACCATGGAGAACTCTGCTCCGGGCTATTCGACCTTTGGTCATGTCATTGTGGGTCACGTGTTTCAGGCCAAAAATCTTGGTATGGAGAAGGGGGATACCTACCATCCTCAGAAGGATGCATAGCTACCAGGGTCTCTAAACCCACTCAACCTTACCAAGATTCCTGGCATGCCCACAGCCAGGTGTCAGAATTAAAATTGTAGGCTTCACATTGTCTATGGCCAAAGAGGGGGGGGAGAATTGATGAGTTTCCAATACCAGACAATCGCTATAATCCTAGAGAGTGGGGGATAGGACCGCAGACAGAAGCCAGTCTCGTTAAGTAATGTGTTATGAGACTTTTTAATGAGCAAATTCATGGATCTGGCAGCACACTGAAGCAATTCAGAAGCAGCTGGGAACTTGGCATTTGGTGCTATGGCTTCTGTGATGAATACAGAACGTTATCAGTGTGAATTTGCCCAACTTTCTACAGGAAACAAACAGCTGTCTGGAAGGGTAGAAGGATCAGTGCCTGGAAGTCAAAGAAACCCATAAACAGAATAGAGACTGAGAAACCCACACTGGCATCTTCCCCTGGGGGGCGCATGGTAGCCTTCCCTGTAGTCCTTCCCTGAGAGACTGAGTCAGCTGACTGTCTACTTCCCTTCCTTGTGGGCCGAATACAGAGGATTCACTACTCGGATTCCTGTGACCTTACTTGTCCGTTTCTTTTGCGTCTTTTCTGGACCTGCTATTCCTTTGGTCCGGTTCTCAGTCCCCACCGACAGTGGCACAGCCCAGGTGTCAGTGTGCGTTAGGGCCTACTCGCTTCTGTTGCAGCAGATACAGGCGAGGAAAGATGCTAAATGCAGGTGAGAAATCCGTTTGGTGCAGTGGAAGGGGCCGCTAGTGTTTGTTCCCGCTACCAATTAGCAGGGAACCTTCGGACAGCATCCCAAAGCTTCAGTTTCCTCCCATGCACATCGAAAAAGTGGATCTCTGCAAATGCTAACTTGGCGCAATGGAAGAAAACTAAGGTTGAGAGGCCAGCACGCGAAGGGGGAACGGACCAGCCATGAGTCCGCCTGGTTCCACCCTCTGATCTCCGATCTCCGTAACCGCTGTGCGTAGTAGTGATGACTGAGGTCTGGAGCCCAAACCCGAAGGTCTAAGAAGCTTGCATGGGTCATCTGCGCCTTGGCTAATGGGCGCCTATGTTTGGGGCTTGGGTGTACCACTGTTTAACGATTCATTCATCTATTTCTTACCTTGTTTTTAAAAGTGGTGCAAAGCGCAGTCCTGCCACCTGCCCCTTGCAGCAGGGCCGAGACAGCCCAGTTCTGTCTCCTGGAACAGTTTGCTATGAGCTCCTATTGTTGCCCAGTACTGTATCCCTGTTAGAGCACAGTGGTGGGCTGAGCATTGGGGCCTGATTAGTGCCCCTAAAGCTCTGTTTTAACCCTATAATGTGCCGAGGCAAGAGTCCACAGCCGCCATTAATCACCCTGATAGTGAGGGATAGGATCTATTCCCCAGAACAAGACAGGATGACGCCTTTTCATTGCTGCGTTTTAATCACTAGCTGTCTGTATTCCACACCTGACACAAGCCCGGTTCTAGCAGCACATCCGTTATCATTCATCCCCTCTTGCCTTCTTCTCCATTCTTCTCGGCATCCTCATACCCATCAATCAGTCAAAAAGAATCACACGGAAAAGATGTCTTTTCAAACAAAACTGGTTTTTTTTTTTCTTTTGTCTTTCTTTGGGTTGCCCTGCAAACTGGAAGTCTCCATCAATACTTAATAAAGTAATTTATTTTGAGCTGCCGCCGCTGTTCTCAAAGGGCTTCCCGAGTATTGCCTCATATATCTTTATCCAAGAACATCATTATTGTCTCAATGATAGAAAAATGAAGGCATGAAATTGTTGAGTGTCCCCAAGTCTCTTGTTGAAAGATATCCCCAAGTACTTAAACATACTCTGCACTCTGAGGTCAAGGAGGCAAAGAAGAGAGAGAACTAATAAAGTGCCAGCCCTACCCTGCCTCCTCCAACGTGACCTCACCCTGTCCATCTTCAGTCACTCACAGTTCCCTGGCAATCTGCTACTTGTCTTGAATTCCTAGCAACACCGATGTTTCCCCACCTCTCTTCTTTACTCTCCTGTGTTGCCTCTTAATCCCGCCTGCCTCCGCCATCTCTCAGTCCTACCCTCTTTCCCTTCCTCTCTTCCTTCCTGAAGGGACTCTAGCCAGCTGGAGTGTGGCTAACGTGGCTTTGTCAGGCCTTGTCCCTTTGCCCCAGTCCCTCTGCCTTCCTAAAATCCTTAGACTACATTCCCAAAGCAAGCCCCCAAGGTCTGTTCCCTTATTTGGACACTAGCTTCTCCTGAGGCTGACCACCAAGGTCCAGCTATCAAAGAATTGAAGTCCAGCAATCAAAAGTCTTTTGTGGCTCACCTAATTAACATGTCCAGTTAAAATTAAACACATGATCTGAACTGGGGGGTGGGGTGGTGTCCATTTTATGTTTATAAACTGCCATGTGCCTACAGGCCACTCTTGCCTCCACTTTATCCAGAGTCAGTCCTTTGTCCCCCTCTGTGGCAAATGCCCCGTCCCCCTTTCTCTCGATCTCTCCCCTTCACCCCAATCCTCTATCTCCTGCCTTTGTATCCTATGTCCTTTGTCTCTCTGAGGAAAATAAATCTCCTTTGTGCTACGAACTTGGTCTTGGGCCGTCCTTCCATTCCCTCCCCTCAGCCTCTCAGCCCCACCTCCTGCCCCTTCCTCTCTTCCTTCCTCTCCCGTGTTAGTCACCTCTTAATTCTCCCTCCACCATCTCTTAGTACCATCCCTTTCCCTTGGGGCTGCGATTGCTTGTAGTAAATCTTTTATTATTTCCTTTCATGTACACAGATCTTCTAATTAGTTTTCTACTACTCCTGGCCCATTTTTAACTCCTGCGGTGATGCTTCTAAAATGTGAATCTGAGCTTGGAATTCCTCTTCTTCTAAAAATAGATGTAATTCTAGCAATCTACTGAAGGTGCCTTAGTAATATATATATATATATATATATATATATATATATATATATATATATATATACAGGTTTTATATATCTAAATGCCTTTCCCTCTTGTTTTTATGCCTACAATGATAGACAAAGGTCATATCTGAGCACTGTTATATGGCTCTGCTTGGGCCACCACCCTACTGCTTGGACTGCCATCTTTGACTTGGGATTTCTGCATTTCTCTGCTGTGTTAGGAATTGGAATGTGAATCCCCATGTGCTGATAGGTGCTGTCGTAGGCCTACAATTGTGTAGTCTCCTCTCCTTTCCTCCTCCCTCTCCCCACCTCCTCCCCTTCTCTTCCTCCCCTCCTCCACCTCTCCTCCCCTTCCCTTCCCCCTCACCTCTCCATCCTTTTTCTAACTTCTGGAGTGTCCAGAATAGGGATACATTCTATCAGGTTCACAGGGAACACACTTCTCTTATTTTCTCATTCTGTTGCTGCTCAGAATTGGAAATAAATCTCTTCACTTAGGATTGGTTCTCCCTCAGTTTTCCTTGTCCCTATGTGTGTGTGTGTGTGTGTGTGTGTGTGTGTGTGTGTGTGTGTGTGTGTGTGTGGTTGTTATACATTTAAATCACAGTTACAGCCTAAATCACTTAGAAAATATACAATTGGACATATTTCATGGCCATATGCAATTAAATATTCTGGTCCTTGAAGTTGCCTTAGAAATGTTAAAGAAGCCATACTTAATTGCATTGGTATAGCATTTCTAGGATATGATGGTATTTATCATATCATAGTAGATTATAAATGACATTTATAAATAAATTTGTGAAATAAAAAAGGTTATCGTGATAAGCCTGGAATGTGGGTATTGGGTCTTAAGTCTTGCTTTCTGGATACTAGGAGGGTCTATGATTGGGAGTGCCAGTGCATGAGAAATTGAAGAGATAGAAATAATGGATTTGAGGGAATTACCCTGCATTTGGCTATGAGTATCATGATAGTCATTAAAACTCGTTCCTAAATATGCTTAGTCCCTCCTCCTGGGCAGATGGAAGATACATTTTCTAATTCATTTCTGGTTGAGTGAGGCCATATAATTAGTTCTGGGCGATATGGTTTTAAAAGGAAAAGTCACTTCCCTGCCAGCATGGGACCCCCAGAACTCTCTTCTCTTCTGTGTCAATGGCTGGCAGCGCCGGCTGCTCTGTGAGCCTGGGTTCCCAGGGGAAGAACACATTAAGTAGATCCCTCAGCAACCCACGATGGTGGCATGTGACTTGTTCAGTGTGGAGTGCAGCAGTGAGCAGTGTGCAGACCCATGTGCAGATCTCTTCCCGCCCCGCGTCGTGCATACTTGTGGATTACGCTGTCCCCGGCTTCACACTGAGGAGAACCTTCACTAGACGAAGAGCCTTGTTAAGGCCGGAACAGAAAAGAAGGGGTGACGGCATCATGTTGAGCCTGCTGCCAAGCTATGTCCATCGCAGCTCTCTAATGATAATTTTGAACGAATATCTAATATACCCCCAAACAGCACAGAACAGTACAGAATGTGGTATTTTTTACAAAAGGGTCATTTTTTTTAATGATGGTTTGGTTGATTAATTTGGTTGAAGGAATTTTTTTTTGTCTAATGGCGATAAAGGAAGCTCCAGAAGTCACTTTATTTTTATTACTTTAAATACATTTTCATTCAGCCACATGGTTTTAACTAGACATTAAGCAAGGGACCTGCCACGTCCAAGAAGAGCTATACTTAGCAAGCGTCAGTGTCTTCACCTCGCTCCAGCTCCACACAGGATGGAGCTTTGGCACGGAAGCTGCCTCACGGAAGCTGCCTCACGGAAGCTGCCTCACCGAAGCTGCCTCACGGAAGCAGGTGATGGGAAGCCACAGTCAGGACGGAGCAGCTGGGAAACCGTCACTGCCACTTGTCAAAATCTTTAACTGCATTACAAGTCAAGAGCTGTCTTCATCGTGTTGGCCAGGAGGGACTTCTTACCAACTAGTGTAGGCCCTGGTGGGCCTGTATTTCAGACTCATTAAGCTGCACTGGCTCCAGGAAGGGGGCATGAGTGAGCAGCGTTACAAAGGGAAGACACAAGGCTCCCTGACGTCACACATGAGCATAACTAAAACTCCGCTCGAACCTCCAGTATCTATCTACCTAACTTAATACTTCCCTCCACGCCAAAGGCACTGGAAGTAGGATTTGCAAACTCAAATTCAATTTCGAAACTCTAAATCTTTTCTTAAGACTTTTTGCCACTGTGAAGATTCATCTATGTAACAAATTTGCTAGGGTGCCGTGCCCCGTTGTTTAGCCCAGTACAATTCTAGATATTTTCATGAAGGCATTATTTACTTTTTTTTTTAATAAAAGAATTATTTATTTTATGTATGTGAGTACACTGTAGCTGTCTTCAGACACACCAGAAGAGGGCATTGGATCCCAATTACGGATGGTTGTGAGCCACCATGTGGTTGTTGGGATTTGAGCTCAGGTCCTCTGGAAGGGCAGTCAGTGCCCTTAACCACTGAGCTATCTCTCCAGCCCACGTTTTACTTTTGACTGACATTTAAATTGTCCTAGTTAGTAAAGTTGCCTACTTTGCGCCAACTGGAAGATTCATCCAACCAGCCAGAAGCCCTCAGCAAGGAGGAAGAGAGTCTATCTGCACGTGGTCGTGAAATTGCAATTATAATCAATTTTTGATGAAATTTCCAGTCTGCTTACCTACCGTACAACTTGATCACATGCCAATCTCTACAATCACATGGACCTTCCTTAAGCCAAGTCTCTTGATAGGTAAGTAAAAGAGAGATAGGTCATAGATAGGTAGATAGACAGACAGGTAGATAGATGATAGATGGATATAGATAGATGATAGATACAAAGATGATAGATGATAGATATAGATACATATGTACATACATAGATACATACATAGATACATAGATACCTACATACATACACAGACAGACAGGTAGATAGATGATAAATGGATATAGACAAATGACAGATAAGTAGATGATAGATAGATATGTAAATAGATAGAGGAGAGAGGTCGAGATATGGAAAGCCCAGCTAATGTAGGCCCCAGTATGTTAATATATGAGTAGAATTTAAGAGCTATCTGGTTGCTCATGGTTCCCTTGAATCTTTTATCATCTTCCTTGTTTGTTTCCCCTCTCGGTGCACAGATTGGTGAATGAGAGACTCCTGTCTTAGGGACAAAGAGGGCAGGAGAGGGAATCTAGGTTTATCTTAGTGGATTCTGAAGTGGAAGGCACCATGCAATTGTCTCATCTTGGGGTGGTTTTCTATGAGTTTTACATACACAGCTGAGTATGGTCCTGAAGAATGATGTAAACAGTATACACCTTTCTGTTGAGGTCCTGTGATAATCTCCACAGAGACTCTCTGGACTCATGACCTTGGACTCCCCTCTCCTCCCCTCCCCGCTCCCCACTTATACTTCCTAGTCTATTCCCTCCTCTTTCCTTTTCCTCTGTTCCCTTCTCAACCCTCCCTCTCTCTCCCTTTTCTCCACTCCCTCCCTCCCCCTCTACTCTTCCTCTCCCTCTCCCTCCTCCTCCCTCCCTTATTCCCCGACTTATCTCTCCTTCTGAGATAGGGTCTCACTAAGTAACCTCAATTAGTCTTTAATTCCCATTGCTCTGGCCTCAGTTTCCCCAGTGTTAGTAGCACAGACATGTGCCTTCACTATCCTGACTGGCTAAATTGTTCTTTCTTGATGGAAAACATCTATAATTTTCTCTTGGAACTGTCTCAGCACCAAATTACATCCAAAATTCTTTAAAAACAAAGAAACTCATATTGCATTAGGAAACTTGCATGAGTGAACTTAAGCTGCACATGGTCAACTTGATTAATTCAAATGAATACTTACCTGAAGATTTTAAATCTTTAGACATAAACAATATTTTCACAGCAACATGGAACTTTTTGTTGTTGTTTATTTTGTTTTGTGTGTGTGTGTGCGTGTGTGTGTGTGCGTGTGTGTGTGTGTGTGTGTGTGTGTGTGTGTGTTTGTGTTTTAAATAAGCAATGAAAAAGAGGGTGCTAAACTGGGCAGTAATCCTAGCACTTGGGAAGCAGAGGCTGGCAGAGCTCTGCAAGTTTGGGACCAGCCTGGTCTACAGCATGACTTTCAGGACAGCCAGGGCTACATAGAGAAACCCTGTCTAGAAATACTCTCTCCCAAAACAGAGTAGAGTCCTTAGGTGTGAGTGTCCTCCTTGTGAAAGCCTCATTATTACAATATAACAAGATTTTAGTTCCAGTAAAAACTGTTGGAATCATCCCACTGCGTTTTCCTTTTCAGTTGGGGGTTTAGTAGGCAGTGCCTGTGGGCTATGCCAGGCTGCAAAAAAACGACGTTCCCTAGGTCTCAGACTACACACTGTCACTCATATCAAAGACTCTTTGTAACAAGGTTTCTAGAGCCGGTCTATTATCTGTTTTCATGCCCAGGTCTTCCTTCAGCAGCCTCTCCCACCTGTGCCCCCTCAGCCCAGCTGTAGACCGGCAAAGAATAAGGAGAAGAGAAAAATCAATTCCCATAGAGAGGGTGCTTTCTCTCCTTGGCACTCAACGGATGTCACAGTGAGTGATAGATGCTAAATCCCAATCAGTGAGTCAATTTATCTCACGTTGGGAAGCAGCTAGCCACCTGGATTAGAGGGTTTACCTCCAGAGAGCAATCTTTTCCCTTGATCAATCTTAACACTGTGATCTACAGACCTGCCACGGCTCACAAACACCCATAGTGATTGCTGGAATTTCGCCAGCAAGAGAGAAAAAAACGGTTATGTGTCCTACTCAGAACCCTCCGAAGGCATAGTATACCATTTTGTCTGGTCTAGGGTTTTGGTTCTAACCACTACTCACCCACAGTGCCTGGACTGGAGTCATGCTTGGATGCGTCTGTTTCTCCTTAGGTGCCAACTCTCACGCCAATGGAGAACGATTTTACTCTTGAGCTATTTAATCCCTTTAAAATATTTTAATATGCATGGGCTTCCAAAATTATTCTTATTCATCTGTGTGCATGCCTGAGTCTACATGTGTGCAAGAACCTGAAGAGGCTAGTAGAAGCCATTAGAGTTCCTACAGTGGTAGCTGCAGATGGATTGCGAGCCAGCATGTGGCTGCTGGGACTCGAGTCCATGTCCTCTGCAAGAGCAATTAAATATTCCACCTCTGGAACCATCTCTTCAGCCGCTACACAAACATTTTATTTGAGAATAAGCTGTTTCTTATTTATAATTGTTTATTAGGTATGTCATGTAGCTGCTTATGGGGAGAAACCGACTGGAAGTCTGGACGCTTACCATGCGGAAAAAGCAGGCAGCTCATATTTCTGTAGACAGCCGGAAGATATTAGGGTCATTTATTACGTACGGTTTAACATTGGATTTTCATTATTCTGGCTCATAAGACAAGGTTAGTCTTAATGAAAGATGGTCAATCCTTGTCACCAAATAATTGCCTAAAGCCTGCATCATTTGAGCTCCTCAGAGAAGCAAGTCCCAGAGGTTTGCAGCAAGGACTTGACTTGTATTGCTTTTCTGGGGTGGGAAGAGCTAAGCACATTCAAACTCTAAAGCCCATGGACAGGCAGTGTGCCCGAGGCCAGCCCGAAATCTCTGATATAGAGGAGCCACTGAATTGCTTCTTCAGGGAAGAAAGAAGCCTTAAATGTGCTCCTAAATTCACCTGATTTGTATCTGGTTCACCCATGCTATTCAGGGTAACTTCTGAATTCCAAGGTCTGCTCATTACAAACCCCTCCCTGCCAAGTTGTACTGCTAAAATGAGTGCCGGTGAGTTTCAGAAACAAGACTCTGCCTCCCACACGCCTAGGTTTTCTCTTTGAGACGGAACCTTTGCACGCCCATTCTGCCCCTGGTGGCTTCTCAAATTGTCCCTGGTAAGGTCCCTGCTTTTGTTTTTGGCTGAGACCCTACTAAGGGCCACAGAGAATTCAATACTGATGCTATGCTCTTACAGAATGATAAACTTTGTTAGATTTTTCTCCACCCAACCTCACTGTGCACAAATGATTACTTATAATGCCTTAAGGAATTATTTTTAAGTTGTTACCTAGTTTTGGAAGAGGACAAATAGTCCAGAAAAAATTGGGTTGGATATTAGCATAGAATTAAAAACTATTCATTGCAGTTGGAGGGTATTAGCAATGTTTATTTTATCCGTGTGAGTTGTAGGCCCTTTTATTGAAATTTCAATCAATAAATAAATTTCTGAAAATTATTATTAAAGATTATATAAAACAGGAAACATTTTGAGAGGCAAAAACGCTCTTCTACTTCATAAAAAGTGCAATTTGTAAGCTTAAAAGAAACAAGTGATAATCTAATTTAATTAAAGATTTGATAGACATATTATGCTTCCTTTTCAATACTTTTAATTGGTTTTTTTTCCTGATAATTCAGAAGAATGTTTCCCCAGAGGTTTAAACTATTTCTCATGCTTCCTATCTGAAAAATTTAATACTCTTTTAAAGGCAAAACCAGTTATATATAATTTATTTTTCATTTCTAAAGCAATGAAAATGGCTTTTGATTTCCGAGAAGTAAGTAGAAACACAATAAGGATGAAACAGAGTATCCAGGCCCACTAATATCCAAAGTTTCCAGCTTTATTAATGTCCTGAGTCCAGGGTATCTCAAGACCAGTATATCTAAACCCACTAATGTTCTGAGACCAGGATAGCCATCTGTTAATGTCCTGAATCCAGGGTTTTCCAGCCCATTAATACTCCTGATTTTTGTTAATCTCCCCCAAAAGTTTCCCTTACTTTATACATGAGGAAATGAAGGAAAAGTAACTTTTTAATCATGGCAGAACTTAAAAGCATGGCTCTCCAATTACCAACTGGATGGTCTAAAATACAGGTGCCACTAGCACCTGAGTCACCATGGATGCCACAGGCTAAAGGCTCAGTCCCAGGAAGCTCCCTTCTTTTCAATCCAGCCATTCCTGTCCATCAGTCCCTGGTTTAATCCTTTGCTAGAATCACTTACTTCCTGGGAACCCTTCCCCCAAAACCTCAACAGTTCTCATATGATTGTTGATGTGTTGTGAGGACTCCAGCTCATGGCCAGCTGAATGCAAGACAGGCAGAAGACAAGGGACAGGAGGAGAGCCCAGCCCTCCACACTCTCCCCTGGAATGCTCACTCGCATGTGCTCCCTGACCTGGAAAAGTTCAGAGCCAGTCATGGCGGTGTTTAGATGCAGTCTGCTCTAACACTCAGGAGGCAGAGGTAGGTGTGTCTCTGTGAGTTCGAGGCCAGCCTCCTCTACATAGAGAGCTCCAGGACAACCAGAGCTATTTCGTGAGACCATGTCTCAACCCACGCCCCTAAAAGTTGCAATCTTTTAACCATGAGTTAGTCTTTCTGGCCAGAGGCTTTTGTCCAAAAGAGACTCACCAGTTACGTCATAAATGTATAAAAGACACAGCTGCAGAGCAGCGGAAATCCCAAGAATTTTAGGAGCTGAGAGTCTGGGGGGGGGGTGTGTGTGGAATGTATTTGTTCCTTTACCATAGAGTCTTAGAAACATGTGCTGTATTTAGGTAAGTTATTGGACATTATTACCACAGTGCACAGCGACACTGTGGAGTAGGACAGAGATGCCCGAGGAACCATTTTTCCATTGTCTACAGTCCTCGCTGTTAGCGGGTTTTCTCACCGATGACTTCACCCGCCCAGTGCTTTGTCTAGTCTGAAGCTGGTCAAAAGCACTCCTTCACTCTCTTTCTGGAGAGAAAGAGAAGAAATGGAAGAGGGGGCGAAGATTTGCTTCCGTGATTTCGTGATTTCGAGATTTCGATTGTTGACTTTTTCATCTGAAAAGCTATTGTTTACGGCTGCATTTGTTCCTGGGTTTGGCCTACACATGGCAGGAGGATACGAAGAGGAAAACCCAGAAAGGCTCTTTTAATAAGGCGAGGAGAGTGTTCAACCAACGCCAATTACAGAGTTCAATCTTCCTGTTTTCTTCTTTCTCTGATGTATTTGTCTGGGCTTGGAAGGGTCTCTAAGTCATTCCTGTTTTTCAAATGTGTTTGCATGATGCCTGCTGCCAGCCTCTTACTAATAGCCGCTTCCTGGGTAAGCGACCCATATGTATGCACCACGGATACATCACAGCACCTCTAGAGCCCTAGTTCTCTTTAGCCACCCACAGTATTGTGAAAATCTTGTGAGATAACTCACAGCACACAGTGACACTCAGCAAGTTGTTAGATGCTATACACAAACGAAAAATAGATTATGAAGTCAATTTTCATTTCCTTGTTTCTAGGAAACTGGTGGCCACCCCTGATTCTCCAGTATGGCCCCTTGATCCCCACTCTTGTGTCTCTGGAGCCATCTGTCTTTAGAGCACCTGCGTTTTGCTTCAGGGACCACAATTCATTCCAGGAAGGACCTCTCCTGCGTGCGACAGGTGATGCTCTCCATGTTTTCCTGGACTACCTTCTCTAGAGGCCATTCCTTCCAGCTTTCTCCATAGAATGCTGTGTCCCCATGACACCGTTTGACAGACACTGTTGCTTCTTCTGCTGCGATCAGAATCTGGCACAGGGTGCAGCTGTGAGGAGAGACTCTGGCTTTAGAACAGCAGGTGATTCTGGGCCTCTGCACCCAGCTCCATATTGTCTAGAAACACATTAAATGCGCACCAGCTTAGAGAGATCCTTGCTTAATGGTTTCCTGATTCTGTCTTGAATGCAAGATTGCGTTTTCATGTACTTCGTTATCTACTCCTCTTCAAAGCACCGCGATGCTGGGGCTTCCGTGATGCTGGGGCTTCCGCGATGCTGGGGCTTCCGCGATGCTGGGGCTTCCGCGATGCTGGGGCTTCCGCGATGCTGGGGCTTCCGCCGAAGTGACCAAGCTGCTGGATCACCGTGGCCAATCCGTGCCTGGTTCCTAAGCTATCCCACAGGCACTGCCAATTGCCACGCACCCACTTTTAAGGTCAGGAGGAAATGCAAAATGCTGTAAGCTATAGCTCCTTCCAAGAGATTCATAAACCATTCATGTGATTGATTAAAAATGACTATATCCTAAGGTAAGGGGAAATCTATTTAACGTGACTCGCTGTAACACGGATTGATTTGACCATAGGATCCTTTTGTCATTAAGAGCCGCTAACGAAGCTCAGTCCAGCACTAGTGTTCCAGAGAGCAGCTTCTGAGAGATGCCGCAGCACAGGGCACGGATCTAGTCTCCTTCACTTAAGATATTTTTAGAAACGGTGCTTCTGAAGTCACCACGAAGAGACAGTCGGTTTTATCCCCCCTGGAATGCATGTAAGATCAGTAAATTTAGCTCCTAAGTGGTTTACATGATTACCTGATAAATCTGCAGTGCATGCAAATTACCGCAGAGTCTGTGCAGCATTAGCCTGCCGTAGAAGATATTAAGCTGTGGGTGAGCAACTAAGTAGTTTAATGAAATCTGAAAGCAGAATGGATAGCACAATGCTACCGACCAGAATGTAATTCTCCCACCACACCATTATTCCTGTGAAACTGATGTCATGGTGTATAGTCTTGGAGTGAAGCCACGTACCATTCGCTTACCACGACCTGGATTTGTAGAGTGAAGCTCTAAGGGATGTGGTTTCCCAGGTTGGCATAAAGGATAACCATGGTGCTGGTTGGATTCCCGCTTTGCATGGTCAGAAATATGACTTATCTCTGTGTCTTTAAGAGTATCTGAATTCTAAGGGGTACATGTGACTGCTCATACATCAGAGTGATAAATCTAAGCTTACCATTTGTTCATTTAGAACTGAACTACTGCTTTTTAAAGATAAGTAGTTTTTTTTTCTACAATGAAGTGGAAATTTGTAGAGAGTGAGTACCCATGTCTGTGTGCTGCCTGATGATTTTCAGAAAGATATTCACAACTCACAACACGTCACACTGTATCTTTTTAAAGTTTGCATTTTGTGTGTCTGAGTATTCTGTCTGCATTCATGTGCATGCAGTACCCACCAAGGCCAGGAGAGGGTGTCAGATCCCCTGGAAGTGGGGTTCACAGATCATTGGGTATCTATGTTATTTATCTGTATTTTTAGGTTCATGTAAAACTTTCTCTGATGAGAAGGGTTCTTGAATAGAAACAGAAGCCTTGCTCTGTCTGTGAACAGTATATCTGGCGGACACCTCTGCTTAGTTCAGGTCACGTGATTTGTTCTTGGAAAAGTTTTTAAGTAATTAGATGTATAGTTTCTTAGGAGAATTTCTGGGATATTGTGAAATCCACAGAGTGCATATCTTAGCTGAGGAAACAGCTGATGTCATCTACAACAGTGACGGAGTCATCTCTGAGGTTGCCTGGCGTTGCTATTTGGATGATTTGCCTTGACCTTTGCATGACTTGTGAATTCTTTCCTATGGAGGTAACTAATGAACGCTTGTGCTGGCTGAGGTCCAGGCTAGCAGAAATCACACGATGATTTCTCAAATGAGTGGAGCCTCTTCGCTTTCTCATGCATCCCGTTGCTTTTCATGCGTCCCATCTCCAGTAGAGCGTCGTAGGCAGCAGTGAGGTCCAACAGGAGGATACACGCTACCTCTTTTCAGGATTTCGTGCGCATGGTTTACTACAGCTGCTTCTGACTCTAGAGTGTCACTGTCCTCTCCAAGTAAACTTGTTCATGGAAACTAAGCTTTGTCCGCTTGAACCTCTGCTCATAGGTATTTCCTTGTCTTGCCATTACGATAGCTGTTCCCGGAACAGAGTCTACCGCAGTAGGCACTCAGCGAACATTGGTTGAAGAAACACATGATAAACGATGTAGGGTACCCTTCTCAGATCCTTCAAAACTCAGCTAAGATACCGACTTCCCGAAGAGTTTTCTCGAATCTCCCTCAAGTCTAATCAGACACACCTTGTGTGAAGCTCTCAGACCAGAGGGCTATTACTGGTTTGTGTCTCTCTCCCTGGACTGTAACTACCCATGGGCAGAGCGTGTTACAGTCACAGTGGCTCGGCGCCTGAGGGCTGCCTGTCCAGGGAGACTCCCAAAGACAAGTGCTGAAAGGAATGTGGGTCCCAGCAACAATCTCCAGTTTATAACCCTTTAGTAACAAAGACTCTAAAATGTCAATCTCCCAGGTTCTCTAGCTTCACGGGTCTTCTTGGAGGATTGAGTCACAGTTTTGATGCTTTTGGTTAGCCTTCTGGTACACGCCATGGCTAAATGTTTTGAAACTTTCAAGTCTTGACCTACTTCCCATTATTTGCTTAAATTTTAAGTTGGCATGCAAAACAATAGGTTTCATTATGGCCTTTTTACACACACACACACACACACACACACACACACACACGCACGCACACACACACACACACACACGCATCATGCACACACACGCACATGTACACACACACGCACACCCTTTGTTTGTATTCATCTCATTCTCTGCCATCTTCCTGAATCCCTGCCTGTCTCTTGCTGAGTCCCTCTCTTTCCCCAAATAGTGTCTCTCTTGCTTTCCGGGATCTTTTTTCTCTCTAAGTATTGGTGTTGATTTTGTCTTAACAATCCATCTACCAATTTTGACTGACAGACTTGGAAAATCAGCACAGGTCCCAGCAAAGAGAGCACTGTCACCTGAGATGTAGAGCAGCTCCTTCAGATCACCTGCGCATCGCTAACCGAAGCCTGTCCTCGCCAGGAACGTCGACGCCCTGACCCCGGACTGGGACTGTGCGCTGCTTCATTAAAATCTGTATGTCTTGCTTGCATTCTGGGTTCTGGTCCTGCAGAGGACAGCTGCCTCCTACTCCCCTGAGGGTGGATTTCTTCTCCACAGAAGTTTTCTGCCTCGGGAATTAAGTGGCAGGTCCTGTGACTCCTTTTCCTCCCAGAGATTCAGCCCTGTGGACAATCCGTCAGCGAATCCAACCACTGACTCTCCCTCGAGACACATCTGCTCTCATGTGAAAGGGCTGCTGTCAATCTCTGCGTGGTTGTCAGTGACCTAGATATACTGCCTGCTTCCAGCACAGAGTCAGCTTCAGGCCTCACCCTAAGACCCCTGGTAGAATAATAAGGAGATGTGCATTTGTGAACACTCGGCCAACTATGGCTTCGTGGTTATCAATTAGGGTATTGATAAGACTGGGAAAAGCACTTATATATGGGGGCCACAGCTGTCAGATCGGATTAATTCTCCAGATATGGAAGTGAGTGATTGTCAAATGCCTCTATGCATGCACGGTAGCACTTGTGACATGGCTTTGAGACGGAGGTTTCTGCCTCCCTCCTGTGCTGCAGAATAAAAGATGAATTAAGCCACTTATACCTGTCTTCGCTTACAGCCTTCATCTTCAGAGCCTTTTCATCTTACTCTTATCTCTTCCTCCCACTCCGAACACACTGAATGTGAAATTACCCGTTTCCAATGAAGTTCCTAACACAACTGTAAATTAGCTACACCGTGACAGAATGGTAGTCGAAAGAGGAGTGTAAGTGTATTTCCTAACTAAGACATTACAAAGAGCATGCAAATCAGACGTTTGAATGTAAATGAAAGTTCTTCTTGGGGGAAAATGCGGTTCCTGTGGTTTGTGCAGGAGGGCTGAATGCTTCTCTTCTCACCTTCCAGAAACACATTGAGCCTTCCCAAGCAGGAGGTTGTGTAAAAGCAGGTGGTTGTGTAAAAGGCCGCATAGAACAGGACATGGAATGGGCCTTTAGAGCCACTCCACATTGAGACAGCCTCCCAGTCACCTTTATTCATTCGGAGACAGAGAGCAGCTTGCTAATATTCTTCTGATCAGCAACTTTCTTAGGACTCCGAAGAACAGAACCAGCAGCCAGGCAGAATATATGGGAAGTGGTGAGGAGAACTGGCAACCAGCTATTCTTCTAGAGTTCTTGTTAGAAGCAGCTTGTCAATGGCTTTCTAAACGTGGGTTGCACAGAAGAATTACAGTCTTCACAGATGACTTACCAAGATGGAGAGACAGAGTGATTTTGCTTTAAACTTTAAGACAAGAATACATCGTATCTGGTACAAGTTTGTTTAGAATAACACAAGATCTATTTCCTCTGATTCGTCTGACCTGTAGGATGTATGGATTTATAGACAACTATCTACCTGTATCTTTGCAAACAAAGAGAACTGTGCCAATGTTTGGAGGGAATCACTCCCCCAAAATGAACCTGTGAGAAACTGTACTAGAAAATAAGAATCACTTCTTGGAATTGTGAGGAGAGATTCTGAAGCGAGGACACATTAATCAGTTATCTTCCATTTTTAGCGATTTCACAATCCCCAGAGTGGTACTGTGAGTAGGAAAGGACCCCACAGGCAGACTCGTGTTTGGACATTAGGGAGTGTCACTACTTGACAGGGATTAGGGGGTGTGGCCTTGTTGGAGTAGGTGGCCATAGGGAAGCATGTCACTAGGGATGGGCTGTGGAGTGTTGAGTGCTCAAGCCAGGCCCAATGTCTATTCTTCTTGCTGCCTATCAATCTGGATATAGATTTCTCTGCTATAGCACCATGTCTGCCTACATGCCACCATACTCCCAACCATAACTATAATGGACTAAACCCCTGAAACTGTAAGCCAGTCCCCATTAAATGTTTTACTTTATTAGAGTCATGATGTCTCTTCACAGCAATAGACACTAAGAAACTCAATCTCAGCATAGCAGTTATTTGTATCTTATTGAAATTCCCATAACAAAAAATTTGTCTCTGTTCCAGGACTTAGGATAATTCTCAGCTGATTGCCAGAAACCAGTGAGCACCAGAGAGAAAATTCTGAGATGCTGACACAAATGCTGGTGTATGTGAACAGACGATGTGTAATTCTGTAAATAGTTTCCTTTTATGATATATTTTGGAGACTTTGTATAGTGTATTGTGCAACTCTAGTCTACAGGGAGTTGAGGCAGGAGGATCATGAGTTCAAGGCCAATCTGGTCTACATAAGAAGATCCTACCTAACAAAACAAAGCAAACGTCATCTTTAATTCTTTTGAAAATGAGAACAGTTTGCTTGTCTACGTCCTGCCATTCTATTCCGTCAGGCGGTCTAGGGCAGACTTTGTTAAAGGCTCCCCAGCATCAACACTGCTCATATTCATTGACGCTCATTCAACAGAGTGTGAGTCATGCTTCTGGGTGATCAGAACACACATGCATATTGCTTTCAAAAATAAGCCACTTCCTAAAGTAAGAGCGGAAAGACATATCACTTTAAAAATAAGTTATCTCCCAAAGTTGCAGAAACAGAAGTATCTCATTAAATCTGCTTCTCTTTTCTCTTTGGCTCTATGGATGATGTGACGTTTTTGAGGTCTTTAAAGAAAATACTTGTAACTTTGGAAGACTTACCCCAGAAGTCCCCCTCAGGAAATGTAGGTGAGGACAGGGAAAAGCAATGAGAAGGGAAAAGGAGAAGCAGTGAGAGTTCGTTATCTTTGCCTAACGAACTGTCTTCGAGAACACAGTCTCATGATGCAACTTAATGATTTGCACGTCACTCACAAAGTGTTCGTGTCCTTGTGCTCTCTTGATCACCAGTCCAGTTGCACCCTTCTTTGTTAAAAAAAAAAGGTAGAGAAATTAGATTTAAAAAGATCTTTGACCAACTTTAGTTGTATGTATGTCCATCCATAGGGTCAATTTCTTATTGAATGGCTGAAAATAAATATTAAAATGTGCTGGGAGTCCATTCTGCAGAGAGGACACTTACAATGCACCTGCTGTGAAGCAGAGGGTTTTGTACAGGGTTTGGAGCCCGACTGCCTAGGAGCTAGGGAGGGGGAGGGGTGCTGCCGCCCTGGGAGGGGAATGTAGCTCTCTCAGGATTCACACTGTCTTCACACACCATCTATGTTGCCGACTCAGCAATTCCAAGACACAAAAGCCCCAACGTGCCTCTGTGCTGATCTTAGCAGTAAAAATCTTTACTTATTTATAAGTACACTTCGCACGTCTATTTTCATCTAAGGATCCCGAATAGCTTCCTGGGCAGAGAGGCGTGAATAATCCCACTTTACATGATTGGGTCAAGGTTTGCCGGAGCCATCATCTCTTCCTATGAATTTCCGAGTTAAATTTTTTCTGCATGGAAAAATACATCTTGAAAAGAATTTTTCTTGAAAGGGACTGAGCACACAGAATCTCTTCTCTGCTTTTTCCCTGTGTAAAGCTCACAGAGTTTTAACAGCGTAGGCACTGGTCCTGAGTGGTTATGCTAATGCAGTCCCACCTCTGAATGTGTATTTCCTTTATTCCTTGCACTGGATGTTTTATAAAACAGAGTATCCTGGGATGATCTTGTACCAAACATACTGAGCTGATGAAACTGGACGGCGGCGTTTCCTCTTTCCTTTTTAAATAGACTTCAGCTAGCCAGCAAGGAGACTATAGACGTCTGTGGAGACAGACTTCAGAATGTATGGCTTACCTTCTGTAAGACCTTTTATCTCCGTGACAGAAGACCTGGTGGAACAACTTACAGGAAAAGGAAGATTTATGTGGGCTCCTGTTTTCAGAACTATCAGCCCATAGTCCTTAGCTCTGTTGGTTCTGGACCCGAGGTGGACCAAAACATCGTAGTACTAGGAGCTGAGCTCCTGAGTTCATGGTAGACAGGAAGTGGAGGAAGAAAATGCCTGTGCCAACCAACAACCCCCTTCTGCCTTTTATTCCACTGAGAGACCTATGCCATGCGTGGGTTCTGCTCTCATTCGGAGTGGGTTTACTCTCTAGTTTCTAGAGAATTTCACTCTCATAGGCACACCCCTGAACCCATACGCCCCAGTGCCCCTGCACCGCTGCAACCCTGCATCCCTGCACCGTGCTTTACTCATCTGGGTAACCCTCCATCTGGTCAAGCAGACAGGACTGACTACCAACTCTCATGCACTAAGAGCAGCCAATCAGAAGGGAATGCTTTGGGTCTGCGCAGGTCCAGTGACCACAAGAGAGAAGGTAGGCAAGGGAAACTTCTTAGCAATGACAAGACATTGACACCGAAAGATGTTTGTGCCGATCAGCTTCCTTTTCCTGTAACAGATATCTTGAATGAGCAATTTGAGGGAGGCAAAGTTTATTTTGGATAACAGTTCACAGTCAACCCATTGTTCTTGTATCTGTGGTGAGGTAGTGCACCATGGCACAAGGTCCTGATGGAGGCCTTCTCTGGTGGCCAGAAAAGAGAGAGGCTAAGAGAAACGAGACAGCAACTCTATCCTAGAGGGTCTATGTTTCTGATTTTGGAGCAGAGAAAAACGTTTAGGAGAAATCAGTGTGGTTTCTCACTGACAAAGGATGCATCAGTTGCTAATACTAAGATACACTAGGAAGTCCATGATCTATCTCATTTTCCTCAGAACAAAGGTGAGGTCAAATATCCCAGCTGTAGGATCACATGCTGCTTAAAGTCCGTTATAGTTCATGTACCTTTTAAAATTTTTATTTCACATAGTTCAAGCACAAATGCCTTTGAGCTTATAGGTGTCTGTTTCAAGCTCCCTGATTTTCTGACGCCTCATTCAACAGCCGAGTTAATGACTTTTTTTTTTTCCCTAAGCAACTGTATGAGACAGCAAGAAGATCCCTGAACTTAGAGACAGAACTGGGTCTGGTGACTGCTGCTGATTAGCTATGCTGATTTTATGACACATATAAAGTATAAAGTCATCTAGTCATACATAATATGGGGAAACCAGATACTACCCCTGAAAGCATTTGTATCAACTGTCAAGCAAGAAACAATTCTCTGTCTACATCAAACGTTATTTTAATTAGCATTAAGCTGACCCTAGCACTGAGCTGGGTGCTTAATAAGTCATATATATATATATATATATATATATATATATATATATATAGAGAGAGAGAGAGAGAGAGAGAGAGAGAAAGAGAGAGAGAGAGAGAGAGAGAGAGAGAGAGAGCACTGCTGAGAGTGTTGCAAATTTGACCACTGTATGAATGCTTCCTTTCAAAGTGTGAACTCTTTAGAGTGAAAAACATGACTCTACATGCACATTTACTTGTGTCTTTAAAGGGGTATCTTGCCCTCACGAATTAATTATAAAAAAAGAAAAAACCCTGAGTATTAAACAAGAGAGGCGAGAAAGCAGGTCCTCTTCAAGAGAGTGAAGTTGAAGGAACCCATCCCAGCAGGGAAGCCTGCATGTCTGGTAGCCAATGGGAGCTGGAGAACCTGCTCCCTTTCTCCAGTCATCAGAACAATTCACCAAGTAAGCTCCCCATCTTTTCTCTGCTTCCTAGGCGGAGAATGTGGAGGAAGGGCAAGGAGCAGCCATGTTCCCTACAAGTCACTTTGTTCATTTGGGTCTAACTCTCAACTCCATATGTGGAAGGGACCATATGGAGTCTTTCAGAATATGTCTGTTTTCTTCTTCTTTAAAAGTTACTTATTGTTTTTTATTTCATGTGTATGAGTGTTTACATGCCTGCATGTGTGTGTGTGTCATATATATATATATATATACATATACATATATGGTATATATGACTATATATGCATCAGATGCATGAATACCCATGTTTGATGGAAGGAGATGTCAGATCCCCTGGAACTAGAGTTACAGATGGTTGTGAGCTGCTCTTGAACCCCGGTCCTCTGTAACAGCAGTCAGTGTTCTTATCTGTTGAGCAACCTCTTCAACCCCTTCTGGTCTTATCTTTAGGGAATTTTTCCATTAAAAACAAAACACTGTGTCTCTTATACAGTACCTATAACCTTGCATTAGTGATAAAAATCTAACACTAGTGTCATGACCATTGAGGGTCCTTTTACAACTGCAGTGCTAGAGGCCCAAAGTCCAAAGTGCTAAGAGGACTGGTTTCTCCTGTGGCCATTTCTAATAGGCTTGTAGATGGCTGTCCCATGTGTGTCCACATGGCCCTTGTCCAGTGTCTGTTTCTTTCCTAATCTCTTCTTATGAAGACAAGAGTCCTGTTGAGTTAGGACCCAATCTAATGATCTCATTAACTCAATTACCATTTCTCAATATAATATCATATTCTGAGGTATTAGGAACTCAGCGTTAATGTATGAATTGAAGAAGTGGGATTCAATTTGGCCCATAACTGTTATGATGTCCTGGATTTTAATATAGCCTGCTTTTTATAATTTCACATTTCCAAGGACAATTTACTGTTAAATCCTTCTGCAGGTTGGAGTTCAAACTCATCATAGTTCGTCATTAAATCACCTTGCCCTGAGGACTTAGAATTTTAAAGTTCAACCTGAAAACTTGGGGGCTCTCAGAGACTGAACCACTAACCAAAGAGCACACAGGGGCTGGACCAAGGCTCCCTGCACACAAGCAGCAGATGCACAGCTCACTCTTCACGTGGGTTTCCCCAGCAACTGGAGCAGGGGCTACCCCTAGATCTGTTGCCTACCTGTGAAATCTGTTCCCCTAACTGGACTGCCTTACTTGGCCTCAGTAGGAAAGAATGTTCCTAGCCTTGAAGAGACTTGATGTGCCAGGGTAGGGTAATACCCGGGGTGGGAGAAGGAGAGAAGGTATGGGAGAGGGAATGTGTAAGTGGGGAGACTGGGAGAAGAGGCAGCAATCACAATGTAAAATGAATAAATAAAATTAATGGAAGGAAAAAAAAGATATTTAAAGTTCAAGGTTCTTGTCAGGTTAAAACAAGTTTCTCTTCTGTGGTCTTCTGACTAAACAGAGCTTGAAGAAAGCTAAGAAGCTCAATTTCCAGATGTCAGATCCCCTGGAACTGGGGGTTGGGGATTTAGCTCAGTGGTAGAGCACTTGCCTAGCAAGCACAAGGCCCTGGGTTCGCCCTGGGTTCGGTCCCCAGCTCCGGAAAAAAAAGAAAAAAAAAAGTTCTCCTGGAACTGGAGATACAGATAGCTGTGCGCTGCCTTATTTGGGTGCTGGGAGCTGAACCTGGGTCCTTGGCAAGGGCACTGTGGCAGTTTCTTCTGGGATTTGTTCTGTTGGAAAGGTTGAACTTTCTTCAGAGCCTCAGAAATTATGACGTCAGATGTATCTCTGCTTCGTATTTCATGAAGGCTATGGCTGTATCATCTTCTCATGTTTCTTCATCTTTTCAAGGTAGGACGTGAAGGGCAGTCAGCCCTTCAAAGATTGTGCCAAAAATGTTCATGTATGTATATATGTGTGCGTGTGAGTATATGTGTGTATGTGCATGTTTGTGTGACTGTGTGTGTTTTGCTTTATTTATGGTTACACGATTATCCATATGAGACCACATTTGTGACTTTCCAGAGTGAAACCCTGGGCTTTTATTATTCTAATACACTTTACTTGTTTGCCAAAGTGTGGGACACCCAGATACTGAACTGTAAGCACACTCTATTCTGAAAAGTTCACGTTTGTCCTTGGTTTCTCTTTGATAAAGTTTGCAGAGCACTTTTGTTTTCAAAATCGGTCTTTTCGATCTAAATGAAAACTTATTTTTAAAAAGTTATCTACACTAACAATGGCCTTCTTCCTTCTTACCTCAATTCTGAATAAGCTAAGAGAGAAAATGGAAGATAGACCAGATAGACATACATGGAAGGTGGCTCTCAGTCCCGTCAAGTTGGCTTGCCAGCTGCATACCAGAAATAAGCACAGCTCTTCACCCAGCTAGCACTCTACACTACCAGCCTGATTGTCTCCCCACCAGTCCTGCGGGGAGAAATCCCATCTTAGCCCCAGCAGAGTGGAGCAGAAGGCCTCCATGATGGTGGTGTTCCATGACCAAGGGGCTGATTTGGGCATGCCGGGAGAGTGAGTCTTTCCATACCTACCCATTCAAGATGATCTGTTAGCCTTGCCTTGAATTCTATCTTTGGGTGAGATGAAGGGCAAGAAAGAACAGAAATCATATCAACTTCCTTCACAGAAAGAAAATGGCAAACACTGCGGAGGGGGTAGGGGTGTTGGGCTCTGTAATGGCTATACTTGATTGTCAACTTAATCTGGAATTAAGTAAAGACTCAAGTTGCTGAGTATACCTGTGAGAACTTAGCCAGGAGACTCACTCTAAATCTGGACCACACTGTCCCTTGGCAGCGTACAGAAAGGACAAGGAAGAGAGCAGCTATCACTCTTTGCACACCTGACCTCATCCCAGACTGGCATTAGAGCCTACGTCCTTGGGATTCTGGCTATAGTGAAGACCAGTTCACACCCAGTCTTCTGGACTGAACAAGTACTGGGTTCTTGGACCTTCCACGGCTAGACAGTCATTGTTGAACTAGCTGGACCACAGCCTGTGAGCCATTCTAATAAGTCCCATACATATAAAAATTCATTCTATCAGTTCTCTGGAGAACCCTGACTAATACAAACTCCCTCGTGTTGATACTGTATTCATTTAGGACATTATTGTATTTGACATCTTTTAAAATGATGATGGTAATTTTGTAACCACTAAAACGATGCTATACAATGACAGGAAAGGGAGGAACTCGTTGTGGTCCTTTTTGGATGCTCCACATCGACCAAACTCATCATCCTCCCCATGCACAGTTCTTCCAGTCAGTTTCAGCTCTACTTATTTTGTAAGTAACGTTTCTCCCTCCTCGGGGCAGACACAAGCTCCATCTCTTTCTTGGTCTATTACCTCAAAGTTTCTGTTCATGAGGAACTCTCCCAGCCTGATTTGATCTCTGGTTACAGGGAGCTTCATAGGCTGCAACTATGTCACTGGGCTGTGCTGTGGATATCCCAAGGCACCGGCTGGGGAGACGGCAATATCTTTAAAAAAAAAAAACTGACTTTCCCTCCCCTAGGGGCCACCAATTGCCAATAGCTCTTCAGCTAGAGTTTGTGACTCCTTCAGCATCCATGCTTGAGCCTTCCCTGGCTGGACCAGACCTTGTGTCTGCTCCCACACAGTCTCTGTGAGTTCACATGCTGTACATGCTTCTTGTGCCCATAAAACACTGCTTCGCTGTGGTCGTCCACTACCCATGAGCTTACAACATTTCTGCAATGATCCCTGAGCCTTGGGAGGAAAGGGTGTGGTATATATGTCCACTTAGGGCTGATTACTCCGCAGTCTGCTGATGGCTGATGGGCTTCTTTCTGCTTGGATTTTAATGAGCTGAAGTGCTCCATTTATTTATTTATTGTTGATTGTGTAGATGTAGATGTATATGATACATATGTACATCTATACATAATGCACATCGCTATTCTTTGCCTCTTACTTTCCCTATCTCTCTGACCCTCTAGCAGTTACTCTTCGTTTTCACACATAGCCCTCTTTGTGCTTTCCTGTCTCTGCCTCTCTGTCTCTGTCTCTGTCACGCGCATGCGCACACACACGCAAACACACACTCATAAGTTAAGTCAAGATTACATATGTGATATATTGCCTTTCTTGCTAACAAATAATCCTTGCCACCTTAGAATGTGCACACTTTGCTCATACCATGTCAGTGTGTTGATTTATCAACCGATTTAATCTGCTGATACTTAATTTTTCATCCACACTTAATAGAGACAATGGTTTATAGTCTTTTTATACACATGATCACTTTAAGCATTTTATATTAAATCTGAGCTGTTTGAGGAAGAGGGCTGTTGAGTTTCCCACCTTTTTCTGGTATTGAATGTAGTTTAATAAATGATAGGATATCTTTCTCTTAGTGTTTAAGTAAGACTCAGCCGTGAGCCCATCTGGTTCCACTATCTGTTTAGCGGAAGTTCATTAATCACCTTCTAGTCTCTCTGTGGCAATTGGTCTAATGAAATTTTATATTTTAATTTGAGTATTTTATACTTTTTCCAGGAACTCTTTTCTTCTCTAAGTTTCAAATATTTTGCCCTGATGTTACATATATTATTTCATCCTTCCAAATTATTGCACTTACCTGGCTTTACTATTATATCCTATTATAATAATGCTAGAAGCCTGAGTAGTAGAATGCACAAGCCCAGATGTCCAGATGTTTCAACAAACCAACTGCTGTGGCCTGGTCCATGGCAGCCCAATTGCTAGCATAGCACTCAGCCCAGAGAACTAAGTGAGTTCATTGTCTCATGCCTGCTGTGCTAGTCAGCTCAGGTTGCCATGTCAAAATTTCATATCCTGGACCAAAAACAAGATTTTCTTTTTCTTATCTCTAGATGCAGTGGTGTTCAACCTTCCTAATGCTGTGACCCTTTAATACAGTTCTTCATGCTGTAGTGAGCCCCAACCATAAAGTTATATTCATTGCTGCTTCATAACTATAATTTTGCTGATGTTATGTGAATATCTGATATGCAGCATATGTGACATGCAACTCCAAAGACGTCACGACCCAGAGGTTAAGAGCTGCTGCTACAGGCTGTGAGGTCTAAGTTTAAGGAACTAGCTGATCCCAGTCTAGGAGGAGACCAGAAACATACTTTTTTTTTTTTTTAAAGCTTTTTTAAATGTGTATGAGTGATTGCCTACATGTGTGTATATGTACCATATGTGTGTAGTGCCCACGGAAACTAGAGGAGAACATTGAATCCTCTTGAGCTGCAGTTACAGATGATTTTGAGAGTCCACATGGATGCGGTCCTCTGCAAGAGTAGTAAGTGGTCTTCACCACGAGACCATCTCACTAGCCCCTCATGCATATCTTATAAAGGTATGAATTTCATCATGAGGACCTGATCTGAACCCATTCACCACAAAAAGGCCTCATATCCACACAACACTGTATCAGAGATGAGAATGTCCATCCTCGGGTTTGAGGGTGACACAATTTAGTCTAAAGCCACAGTTACTGTCAAACCTGCATGTTGTTGTCTACCATGTTGTTGTCTACCTTCCTCCTGGTCTGTGTGTTCAATCTCTTACTCTTGATACGTATGAAGGGGGCCATGCCTGAGAGTAGCCGGCGGCAATGTGGGATTAACAAGTTGGATGAAGACGCTCTTGCTGATTGAGATGAAAATACCCCTCGATGCCATGTGGCCCGCCGGAGCCTGCAATAGCGTGGGTTGGTGAATTTTTTTTTTTTTTAATATTTACTGCTACAGAACCCAATCCAATGACTTAGGACATAATGGCATGTGTGAAATCCTGGCACAGACACACACAAGCCAAGAATGTTATAAGACCACAAAATGCAGACTGGATTGATTCCCCACAAGCCCAGCTGAACCTGACAAATTGTCCCCAGGAACTCCAAGAACAGGTGGACATGTAAGCACTTGGCTGGGGACTTCTGAACTCCATGGTAAAAATTCATGGTGGTTTAAGCTGCTCAGTACTCTGTGATGGTGTTTCCGAGTGATTGACAGTCTCCACACCTGTGCCTTCTGTTTTATTGTTTTATCCTTGAATCATCCAGCCCCACTATTAAATGTGACTCATACCACATCTAGGTTTAAAGCGGCTAATGAGACTGTTTTCCCCCAGTTATCACAATGCTCATTACCCCCATTTTCAAGATCCCAGACAACTGTAACTATTTGTGATACGGTCCCCCTTCCGATGAGGTTGAGATTTCTATTACGGCCTAGACACCCCATGTTCTCCTTCACTTTCATTTTTATCTTTGAGCAGCCTCCTGGCTATCCTTCTGTCTCAACCTAATACTTTAAGGTCAAATTTAACATTAAAACCAAGCTCATTAGTTAATCCAATGCTTCTTATCTCTCTTTCCTCTGAATGTGTACAAAACTTGTCAGCTGTATTATATAATCTACTGGTTTATTCTAGGCTGTTGCAATAGCTTATCTGTGTGTATCTTGGTGATTACTCTTTAAGGTGAACAGCATTCCCACTGCTAAGACTCCCTCAGGCCTAGCACAGTGATAAGATATGTAAAAGTCTCTAATTAGTGTGTGCCTACCCTAGGAATACTAAGTATTGTGCCTATCACATGCATAATAAATATTTAACTTAAACAGACAGGTGTGAATCCTGGCTAATGGTGGCTCTGTATGAACTCTTTTTGGCTTTGATCTCATTCTTTTCATAGTTTATGACAAGGACAAGGGAAAGAAACTTCATCTAGTTAAAGGGGTAATAGTGTGTAGAAAACAATGACCCACAGGGTGAAATGTTGCAGGCCAGCAGCCCATTATCATATGGGCACTCAATGGAGCAATAGAGTTCCTCTCTGCATTCATAGAAGTCTCAGCTTTGCATGAAAATGGCTACTTCTATGCCTGCTTTCAATGTTTCCACCTTCGATGCTTCTCACTCATTGTGAGTTTGAGTCACTGGAGAGGAGGAAGCCTCACTGAGAAACTGCCTCCATAAGATCAGGCTATGGGAAGGCCTGACGGGAATTTTTAAATTAGTGTTTGGTGGGGGAGGAGAGGCCGAATCCATTGTGGGTGGTGCCATCCGTGGGATGGTGGTCCTGGGTTCTTAGGAATGCAGGCTGAACAAACCATAAGGAACAAGCCAGCAAGCTGCATCCCTTACCTCCACCATGGGTCTTCATGGGCTCCTGCTTGGCCAGTTTGAGTTCCTGTCCTGATTTCCTTTCATGATGGACTACTGTGTGGATTGAACCTTTTCCTCATCGAGTTGCTTTGGTCATGGTGTTTTATGGTAGCAATTGCAACCTTAGCTAGGGTACCCCTTTTCTAAGAAGGAAACACGGAATGGAGGACCCTTTAACAAGGCCTTCCTTCCTTCCTCCCCCTAGACCCGCACCTCAACACTGCTTTCCAGTAGCAGGCAGATAAAGGGAAACTGCTAATCTCCTCCAGGCTCTAACTTTCTTCAATCTGTCTCCCAGTTCAAGGTAACTCCTCAAAGAAGACTGGGAGAAATCCATTTCCATACACCAAGTCCCTGTCCTGGAAAATGACAACAAAAAGTATTGCCACATCTAGAGATTTCTCTCAGCTCTCGCTACTTCATGCTAATTAGCAGTGGACTCTTATGACCCTGGAGCACCACCCAGATTGGGGCACACCCTGATTGGTGTCTTTCCTCTGCTCTTTCCACCCCTCTCACTCACTTCCCCATTGCCCTCAGACAAGCCCACAAGCACTGCAGCTCCCTGTGAGGTGCCTTTCTTTTTTTTCACAAAGAAATATACATTTATAGAAAAATGCTCAAATGTACACCACAAAAAAAAATGCTAGCAGAGATTATCTCTGTAACAGAATGTAGAATTCTCTGAGGCTTTTTTTTTTATCCACACCATCCATTTTTTCTACAGTATAAATTACACATGTACAACATACTTCCCCCCCAGCATAGTATTTTATTAATTATTTGAGACTTTCATACAATGCACCCTGATCACACTCACTTCCCATTCCCCCAACTCTTGTGCCCTGCCCCCTAAGAAACCCCACCGAGCTCAATTAGTGTTGTCCACATACTCACTGAAGTGTAGCCAAACTCGGAGTGGCCAGCCCCTTAAAGAGAACTGAGTCATGTACCTCGCCCAACCACCTTCCCCTGGAAGCCATCAACTGTGAAGAGATACTCTTTAGCATCTTTAAATTACCCTCTAAAGAACCCTCTTCAGTAACTTCCTGTCTGGACTATTTCTTTTTGGGTGTGAGGGGATGAGAGTGTCACAAAGGCCTTCAATGTCTCTCATTCTCAGGATTTAAATCTGCAGTCATAAACACCACTACAAAAGAGGCTTCCCTGCCCATAGCATTGGGTGGCAGCATGGAACATGGACTTTGACATGGGTTCCAGCAGCAGCACAGACAGATCATGGCCATCAATATGGTCTCCCATCAGCAGCCCATAGCACGGACAACAACCTGGTTTTCAACAGCGGCACAGACCGCCGGTATCAACATTGCCTTCCGTCTAGAGCACAGATCTTGTACATCAACATGGCTTCCAGGGGCAGCGTGGACCACGGACTTAGACCATGGCTTCTGACTATTGACATCAACATGGTTCCAACATGGTTTCAGCAGGCAGCAAGGATCACAGACATCATCATGGCCTCTAGTGGCAGCACAGATCACCAGCAGTAGCATGGCCTCCAGCAGCAGCACAGTTGTACCTCAAGGAGACTCAATCCAGAAAATGATCCACTCTGACATCCTGCTCAGAGTCAGGCCTATCTTGCAACTTGGCAGCCTGTCCAGGGGCAGGACCTTCGCGAGCTCCATCCTGTTTGCAGCCTTCAGTCAGCGCCTGGTGCTCTTCTCCCCGCAGCAGGGAGAGCAATGGGGGCAGTAGCTGCAGCTGTGGGTCCATGCGGCACGCCAGGCCTGATTTATCTGAAGCATGTTAAGACAATATTGATCAAACTTTTGTATCCCTCACGGCTCCAAAAAACCATTATACAGAAATAGCCACCACCGTTGCCCCGGCCGCGCCGCCTGACGCCCGTGCAAGGCCTCGGCAGCCTCCATACCCTCTTGCCGCCCTGCATCCCCCACCTGAGCCCGCCTTTTTTTTTCTAGCTGCCCTCGTGTCCCACTCTTTACTTCATACAGATGTCTCCTCAGATGTCACCCACCCCTGTGTATTAAAACACTTGAAAGGAGGCAGGGGGCTGACAAACATGAGATAGGAAAACCGTAGGGTTGGTACCGGGTACAATGAGCAGGGAGTGTGGCAAGATCCTGTCTTACAGTTTCCAGGGAGCAAAGGCAGAGTTAGAAAAGCTTGGCTTGAATAACTTCAGGAAAGCTCAGTGTCTTAGTTAGGGTTTTATTGCTGTGAACAGACACCATGGCCAATGTAAGTTTTATAAAGGCCAACATTTAGTTGGGGCTGGCTTACAGGTTCAGAGGTTCAGTTCATTATCATCAAGGCAGGAGCCTGGCAGCATCCAGACAGGCATGGTGCAGTAGGAGCTGCGTTCTACTAAGAACAGAGGCTAATTTTAAAACATATGGCAATAATAGCAAATATTTTTCGGGAGATGTAAGAATGTAAAGCTAATATTTCTAAACTAAATAACACTGTGATACAAATTATGTAAATCTGCATTCGCAATCTTTTATTATTACTTCAGTTATGGTTTGAGATATATAACTAAACAACCCATCGAATATTATTTATATCTCTGAAAATGTGTGTGATGGCTCATTTTATGCCACTTCTACTCAGGGTAGAATCATCTGAGCAGAAGGAGCTCAATTGAGAAAACACCTCTGTAAGATCCAGCTACAGACAAGCCTGTAGAGTATTTGCTTAATCAATGATTGATAGGGGAAGGTCCAGCTCATTTTGAGTGGGGCCATCCCTGCTCTGATAGTTCAGGCTTTTATAAGTAAGCAGGCTGTGCAAACCATGGTGAGGAAACCAGTAAGCAGCACTCCTCCATGGTCTCTGCTTCAGCTCCTGCCTCCAGGTTCCCACCCTGTTTGAGTTCCTGTCCTGACTTCCTTCAGAGCTGGACTATGAATGTGGAAGTGTAAGCCAAATAAATCCTTTTCTTTTCAAGTTTCCTTTAGTCATAGTATTTCATCATAGCAATCGTGATCCTAACTAAGACGATGTGTATATTCAGGTTGGACAAAAATAATTTGGGGAACATTCCATCAAGATTGCCTCACATTCAAGTTCATTAAAGACTTGAGTCTCCTTATGTCAAGGTATGCCGATGTCATACAAGAGACATTTTGCTAAAAAATACTTTTTGCTAAGTAGTACATTCCAGAATGAGTGATGTCAGTCACAAGAATATTAGTTTCATAGCCAATGCCCCATTTTATTTCCTAACCATGGAAAGAGAGAGAGAGAGAGAGAGAGAGAGAGAGAGAGAGAGAGAGAGAGAGAGAGAGAGCGAGCTCACGGTCTTCACACCAGGATAGATTGAAGGGTTGAACAAGCAGAGATCACCTAAGAGAGAGTTAGCTTCCCTGTGGCAACAACTACTCAAGAAGAGTAGCTAATGGCCTCACTTTGAAAACTACGGAGAACAAAAAGATGCTAAAATCTGAAGCTTAGAGAATGCGAAAAAGAATGGTATGACCCGTGGGCTTGAGAAAAGGCTTGTGTTTGGGCTGTTGCCTGTCTGATAACTAGATCATATATTTTCAGTAGGGTGTGCTCTACCGGACATCCAAACGGTCCTGAAGAAGGAATGAGCTGAGCCAAGTGGATCTCAATGCATCAACATCGTCCTTAGGACATCCATGGGAGGGTTCTGTGTGTCAAACCCCAGAGGAGGAATTCAGCTGGTCTGGTAAGGCCATGGAATCTTTAAACAAAGTGTCATGGCTTACATTTTGCGGGTCTTAGGAAGAAGTAGATACCAGGCTTGGTATATTTGAAGGAGTTTTTGGTACTCCACAGCTGAAAGGAAAAATGAGGTGTTGGTACCTTTAACAAGTCAATTAACTTTGTTCCCTGTAGCTTCATGTCAAGGCGATACATGACTGGACAGTAGAGAGTTGGGGGTGGGGTGGGGCAAAGCTTTTGTAAAGTGGGAGAGAGGAGGAAGGAGGGAATCAAGATGGAGACAACAGAACAGGATGGTCCAGATCCAGGTGGATTGGGTCGATTTTGTCTTGCCCCAGGTAGGCTGTTTAAATCTTTATTAATTGGCAGTGAATTTGTTGTGTGGATGAATTATGGATTGGGAATTTAACATGTAGATCTAATTGCTAAATTACAAGTTTCTGGAACTTTGATTTACTGGGCTAAAGAGGACAGCGTGTGAAAGGAATGGCTGAGAGGCAGTGGGAGCCTGCAGATCTGGTTCTGTTGCTGGAGCTGAGAACGATCAAGGGCCGCAGAACGAGACGTGCGTGTGCCAGGGGTGATAACCACACGGCAGAGTAGCAGCCGGAGCAAGTGGATTTGGCTCTTGGGAACTGATAGCAAATGATCCTTTTTAATTTTTACCACAACCGTTCCCCACGCCCATTTCCCATTCGTTCATCTTTTTCAAATACATACACGACATTTCTTTATAAGATTGATGAGAGCAGATAGAAGCTGATGCATACAGAATGTTCAGAGCTGACTCTCGTCTTCCTTCTTTTCTAAAGTGAATTCTTGAAAACTGGTTGCTTCTAATTCACTTGGGCAGTGATTCGTTTATAGTAGATACTTTCCCTTTTTTTATGAAAAAAAGAAAAAAAATCGTGACGACTGGGCTAGAGAGATGGCTGGGTTGTTGAGTGCTTGCTTCCTTTGTAAGAGCAAAGACCTGGGCTTGCGTCCCCGGAATCCTTATACAACATGTGAGTGTACCTGGTCAGAGCACAGAGAACAGGGGCTGTGGACTGCTAAGCCATCAATGGGACATGTGCATCATATCAGAAGCTCGCAGCAGTGCAGTGGTTCTCAACCTGTGGGTCATGACCCCTTTGAGGGTCAAATGACTCTCTCACAGGGATTGCACAGTAGATGTCCTGTATATCAGATATTTACTTTATGATTCATAACAATAGCAAAGTTATAGTTATGAAGTAGCAACAAAACATAACTTTATGGTTGGGGGACTCCACAACAGGAGGTGTTAAAGGGTTCACAGTGTCTAGGAAGGCTGGGAACACTGCAGTAGACGGAGGCGGAAAGATCATGAGTTAAAGGTGGTGGTGGTTGGGGAGTACTATGCTCATATTCTCATGAACTCACAGTGGCCGTGGTTTTCTCAACAAGGCTTGCACTAGATCAAGATGCATCAGCAGCTGAGGCAGTCAGTGGCTGGCGGAGGGAGAGTCAATTTTCTTTGGGCCCATAGTATGGATCGTGTGCCAGTAGATGATCCCATACCCCTGTGCATATACAAAGCACAATTAGAGTCAGTGGATTTTCTTTTAAGTGTAATGAGAATATGAGGTAGGAAGGGAAATGTGGGTGTCTGGAAGGAGTTGTAGGGGGAATGGAGAATAGATATAATAATACATTGCATATATGTATAAAGTTCTTAAATAACTAAAGTATGTATTCTTAAAATCTGGGCATGGTGACATAACCATAGTCCCAACACTGGGAGTATGGAATCAAGTGAGTTCTTGGAGCTTTCTGGCCTGCCAGCATAGCCTGCTTGGTGAGTTTCATGTCAAAGAGAGACCTTGTCTCAAAAAAAGATGGTGCTGAAGAATGACCCAAGGTTGTCCCATGCCTCCATATCATACATATCCACATACATGCACACTTGCACATACATGTACAATCACACACATGAAAACAAGAGTAATTATCAAGAATAGTTTTCTTGCTGATCCTGCTGCACATTAAGTTTTCTGGGGGCTCAAAGAGCAGTAACAGCCATCATGCCTTGACATGGTCTGTGACAGATGGTACCCATTTAAACTTCCAAGACAGACAGTAATTGCTTGTGACTCCAGATGGGCCGCAGAACTTACTTTTAAATACATACATATCTCTGTGACCTGCATGTGCATGAGATTCCTGTGAATTACATTTTTTATATGCTATAGAACTAAAAATGCTTCATTTTCATGCTATACACGTGATTCTGTTAGGAAAGTAATAATATTTCAAACAAGGAATTGAATCTGTGTGTTTTAGCAATGAGAAAGAAAGGAAGAGGAAAAAGGAGAGGGACAGAAGGGAGGAAGAGTGAGAGGACGGATGGGATGGGGGAGGTGGGGAGGGAGGGATGGAGAGATGGAGAAGGAGGAAGAGGAGGAGGAAGAGGAGGAGGGAGAAGAAAGACCAATGAATTAGACTAGAAAGAAAAGCCTAAAGAGGTCTTTGGGTAACGTGTGCTAAAACTGTAGTATGAAAAGTCAGTTGAATTAAACATCTAATCTGCATATTTGCATTTGGAAATGTTTCTATTGGCATTCGTGTCTTGGCAAATGCTAATTTTCTCACAGTAGCAAGAATTTATCATCTGCAGCTCCCAAGAAAAAGAGCCAAACACACGTGACTGGAAATCCCTTCTTACAGGCGTTCTACTGTAACCATCGACAAAATTGTGTAATATCACCCAGAAATAATCGTTATTGCTGGTTCAGATTTGACCTCTTAGTTTTTCATTTATTTCTACTTTCAGTGTGTTGGATTCAAGAGAAAGGGTCTCGAGACAAACACTGTATTAACTTTTACTGAAGGAATGTTTATTAGAAGATGCTCCTTCCCAGATCTCTTGATTTCTGTGTATTTCATGAGCAGAGGTACTGGCTTCTTTTATCCTGAATTATATTTTCAAGGTTGTTGATATAACAGCACCAAGGAAGCTAGAGATGCTATCTCCACCCATGGCAAAAGATAGATTTATTTATTGCCTGATATAATAGAATAACATGTTATGATTTTGTCCTTGTAATATCTTCTCATAGCCTATGTTCTGAAGGCTTGGCTACTGGTCTGTGGCACTCAGGGAGGTGGTAGCATCCTTAGGAGGTAGGAACTAGTGGAGAAAAATTGGGTCCATAACCTTGTGGAAGGGAGATTAGATCACCTGAGGCATGTCACTTTCAGGGATACTGGGGACCCGGCTGTCTCCTTTCTCTTCTCTGCTTTCGGAAAGACCCGAGTTCGTGAGCAGCTTTGCTCAGCGCTGTTCTCACATGGTGGGATTTTGCATCACCACAAGCTTAGGGACAATGGGACCTGGCGAGCAAAAGACAAAATAGCAGAGCACACAACACAAAAGAAGCTTTCTTCTTTTAGGCTGATTTATGTCCATCATTTTACCACACCCACAGAAAGCTGACTATCAGGAAACATTATCTTCCAATGGTTCAGGGTGTTTGCCACTACCTAGGCTGAGGGCCCCTTACCTCAACACGTCTCTCTTGTAATGCGACTGACACATCCAAGTGCCACTGATTCTGTGCATCACCTTGTGATGAGTGGAGTTCAATCAATGCAAACTCGATGGTATTTTGACTACTGCCCTTGCTATGTGATGCATGATAAATTGATCTTTACCTTTGACGCAGGAGTCTCCTCCTTTTTCCAGGATTCATAAAGCTAAGGGGGATTAGATTAGCTTGCAAGCCTGCATGTAGAAGAGGATCTCAGACCCTCTGCAGTACTTGGCATCATTGCAATGGAGATGAAGTGCCTTAGACAGGATTTCTGGAAGGAATAATGAGGATTTATTGGGCCAGTCAAAAGAATTGGGGAGAAGTCTGGGGAGGGGATTTTTTGGTGAATATTTTAACTAAATAGTGCAGTCAAAAGAGAGACAGGTGCTTCTTAATTTTATCATTGGTTAATAAGGTCATTAGCAATTAAAATTAATTAAAAACTGGTGTGGTAGTAAAATGAGGAACAATCTGTGTTTGGACACTTGGTCCATCGTAGGTGGCACTGTAGGTGGTGCTGTTGGTGGTGCCATAGGTTGTCAGACCCTCCTGGGTCCCCTGCTGAGCCTGCTATGCATGTAGAAGCCTTTTGTACCTGGTGTACACCTGGGCAACGGTCCATTCGCTCCTGTCTTTTGTTCTCAGCCTTTGTTCCTGGGACTTAGGCTGGTCTTCCTGGATTTCTCCCCAGTAAATTTGGGGCACCTGTTTGGTCTTTTGTTCCGGAAGCCTTAAGCTTGGTTTTCCCACTGTGCTTCCTGGGATTTTCCACCCGGTGAATTACGGGTATATATTTGGTGAATAAAGCTACAGATTTGGCATTCTCTCTTAACACGAGTGACCCGCATAAGTGTTTCTTAATCCCGCAGGCTTACGCCCGTTCTCGGTGCCATGTCAGTACGGGCATCGACAATAGGTAACAGTGTTTGGGGAGGTACAGAGCTTTAAGGATGTGGAACCTTGCCGGAGACAGTAGGCGTAGGTCTTTAGGGTTCATGGTCTGACCTCACTTCTAGTTCACTGTCTCTGCTTCCTGTGAGTGTGGCAAAGATTCGATCGCTCAGCTTTCTCCTGCCACAATGGCCTTCCTTGACATTATGAACATCTAGTTCTCTGAAACCACCAACCCCAAAGCACTTTCTTCTTACGTTGCTTCAGGCCATGGTGTTTCATAACAGCCACAGAAAAGTAAGTCATACAGCTAAGGGGGACAGTTAAGCATTGTTGTTTATTATTCTGTCCAAGTTTTAGCATCAACATTTTATTGACTTCATAAAACAACCTGTTCTATATTCTATTCTTTTCTTCTCTCTGGAAAACTTTGTATAAATTTCAAATATTTAAAAGATTTATGAAGCCACATATAACTAGAATTTTCATTGAGAGAAATTCTAAATTTGTAGATTCACATTTCTTAGCAAGTACAGACTTATACCAGTTTTACATTAATAATTTTGTTCATTTCTGTGATCTATATTTGCTAATTTTAAACATTTGGGATATATATATTTTTAATGAAAGGTCTCACCTGGAGTCCATTAATCACATCATTATTTTTGTCAGATGACAAATGTTGTTGTTCTTTATGTTATATCTCTCCTATGCTTTTCTACAGTTTCTTTTAGATTTAACTTTTATTTACTTTAAATTTTTTTAAGATTATTATTTTATGTATACAAATGCTGACCTGGATGTATGTATATATACCATATGTACCAAGGGTCAGTCTTGGTTTGAGGAGGGATTCTTAAGAAAGGAGTGTTTGGGAACTGCCAAGGCCCAGCCTCAGTGTGGACAGGGGTTCTGAGAGAGGGGTGTCTGGGAGTGGGGAAAAGAATAATTTGAAGTCAAATCAAGGGTCTAAGCTGAAGACCTGTGTTCTGCTTGAAACAACTTTTCTGTTCTGCTTCTCTGTTTTGCTTTCTTTCTGGAGATCACTCTGTCTGTATTCTCCTTGCTTGGTGTGTGTGTGTGTGTGTGTGTGTGTGTGTGTGTGTGTGTGTGTGTGTGTGTGTGTGTGTTCTCCAAGCCGTTCTCTTGTTATCCTAAAAGAGCTCATCTCCTTTAGAACACAGGTCCAGTTTTTTACTCCAGGTTTTCCTTTGGATAATCCTATGAATCAGCATTTCCTGACCCCAGCCCTTTGATTCTTAGGAGACAATAAGCATACATTTTTTCTTAACATTGTAAAAGAATTCAGAGATCTGCCTGCCTTTGTTATATACAAAGGATCAGATAGTTGGGTAGGACCCTGCCTTAAAATTACCATTTCCATGAATCCTGGGCCTAACCTTGCTCTGTCCTAGGCTGATCCTGAACTCGGGAATCTACTTGCCTTCATAAGCATAAACAAAAGTACTTAGCTGGGCGGGATCCTGCAATCACCACTCCCTAAATCTCTTATCTCCTTCCTTAGTAATTTTCTAACAAGCTGGTTGGTTCACAGTGCAACTACTTTTGTTCCTTTAGATTCATGAAGCTCCTCATATAATTCATATTGCATCCTTATTTTTTACATAGTTGGTAAATTACATATTTTTGAACTCGTGTATTTAGAGCTCTTTCCCATAGCCTTAAGGGCTGACTGGAAGATCCTAGTGTTAACCATTTTGCATAGACATAACCATACCCTCAGCTCCTGGACTTGTGCTGTTTCTAATTATCAGAGAGCCATTAACATTAACAGAGAGGACATTCCTCAGAAGGAAAGAGTCCTCCACTGCTAGTGGGACCAGAAAACATGTCCATTATTCCGCATATAAGCCCTAAGACCACAGCAGCCATCCACAGGCACTGGCTGAGCTGGGGTCCTATCCTAGGAGCAGAAACCATGTCACTCTGTCCCCACCAGCTCAGCATTGGTGAATGAAATAATTCAAGGTCAATCGTGAGTACAAGTGGACAGCTCTGTCTTATGCTTGAACTGGTTCTCTAGACAACTGTAAACTTGATACAGCTCTCTTGCTAGCCAAAATTCTAAAAGCTCTCTGCATAGCTTATTTCTTGCACCAAAGCCCAGTCTTGTATTTGCATATCAATTTGAATGTCTACTCCAGGTTCTCTTTTGATTATTCCATGCATCAACATCTTATAACCTTAGTCCCTTAATTCTTAGAAGACAGCAAGTATATTTTTTTAACATAACAAATAAATTCAGAGATCTGCTTGCCTTTATAAACACAGACAATAAGCTAGCTGGGTGGGATCTGGTTCTGAGATCACTACTCCAGGGCCTAACTTAGCTTTCCCAGACTGACTTTGAACTCCGGAATCTGCCTGCCTTTATAAGCACAAACAATAAATTTAGTTGGGTGGGATCTTGCCCTGTGATTACCACTCCCTAAATTTATTTCCTTCCTTAATATTTTTCTGATAAGCTGACTCATAGCACAGTTGTCTCTGTTCCTTTTAGGTCTGTGAAACCCCTCGTACAATTTATATTCCATCCTTATATTTTGCATAGTTGAGCAGTTGTATATTCTTGCACTCATGCTTTCATGGTTCTTACCCACAGCCTTTAGGGCTGTCCTGAAGGTCACAGCATTTACCAGTTTGCTAAGAAACATCAGATACACACTCTCCTCCTAGGTTTATACTGTTTCCAATTATCATGGAGTAATTAACCTTGGCAGGGAAAGCATTCCTCAAAGGAGGAATACGATACTATGTACATTGTTATACACATGAGACTTATGCTTAGCAACCATCAACACTGGTGGAGGCCCACACCCTGCTGATTCTGCTCAGGGGGTGGAAACTGTGTCACACTGTCCCTTTCACAGTGGCCATGCAGGACTCAGCACTATGTGTGCAGTGCTTTCAGAGGCCAGAAGAGGGAGTCAGATCCCTGGGGAGTGTAGTCACAGATGATTGTGAGTTAGCATATAGGTGCTGGGAATAGAACCTAGGTTTTATAGAAGAGCAGCCAAGCTCTTAACTGTGAGCCATCTGTCCAGCCCCTCTCTATTTCCCCACGTCTCTGTGTGTGCTCAGGGAGCTGAAGCTCAGTGTTTACTTTTGTTTTCATCTGTGCATTTAGATTGTAAATTAAGCATGGTAGTAACTTCATTCCAGAAGATCTGAGGAGTTCCTTTTCTTTACAGTTCACTTAAAAGTCTTTTATAAAAATGACTCTCCCTTGACCCATGGGTTGTTTAGAATTAAATGTCTTCAAATGTCAAACATAGAGAAATATTTGAATCAGCTCTATCTCCCTGGATTCTGAGCTGTCTTAATGGTAGTGTAGTCAGAAAATGCAGAACACTCTGTTATTAAGACTGTTTATTTTGGTGTGATTAACTTTATGGCCTAATGGCATCTTTTTTTTTGTAAATGTGTGCATGTATCTAAAAAGAATGCTTATTGGGAAATTATAGCTCCACGTCTTCCTGCATATCCACTTGACAAGCCTTGTAATTGGGTCTTGTATATTACTTAAATTTCATCAGAAACTCTTTTTCAGTAAGAGACAGTTGTGTCAAAATGTCTTATTGTAATATTACCTAGATTTTAATTTGTTCGTCTTTTGGGTTTCATGTATTTTGAAGTTACGTGTGATTTGATTATCATAAAATATTTTTATTTACAGCTGGGAAGGACTTCCTCATTAAATACGGCTATCTTTGTTATTAATACAGTGTATTTTTTACAATTAGACTTTGTACTGTTGTCAATATGTCCCTATTCTTACATTTTAACTGTCAGATTATAAGCAGGCAATAATTAGTTTTTGTTCTTTAATCAGCACAGCCGTCTTTGTCTTTTTAAAGCAGTTTACATCTAATATGATTACAGATCTATAAGGTTAAAGATAGCATCTTACTATGGCTGGATTTAATACTCTGCCCCCATGTGTTTTATAATGAGCATGCTTAGCTCCTTCTTTGATTTGATTTGTGGGCAGTAGGCTCACAGAATTAGGCTTCAGAAGGAAATGAAGTAGAATGAATGAAGGAAATGAAGACTAAGATGTACAAAAATTGTGTGGCCTGGGAGAATCATGACACATAATAATGAGATTAATTTTTTTAAAACATCCATGTTGTCAGTGGTTTTTGAAGAGTGATGAGGACATGCTGAAGCACATGACCACATATGTTTTTGATTTTTCAAAAGAGGAACTTAACATTACTTTCCTTTTGATACTGGTGTTGGGGAAAATTCTGAAATTAATGTCTTAGAAAGAATGGCTTGTAAGGCAATCTTCAGGAAAAATAAGTGGTGATTACCAAGCTAGAATGTGTTTATTTGAAATGCCAAATAAAATTATCTACACTTTCTCTGTGAAAGGATCACTAGACCAGCAAAACAGAAAGTGATAGATAAATAATTCTGCAACTCAACAAGCTGTTTGACATAAGACCCACTGGACATTCTGGAGAAGCACAGGCTGGAAGACATTGTAATTGCTCTCTTTTAAAGCTGATTAACCAATGGTTGCTAAGTCTGCCCATTCGTTATCTTGGACCTCATGTGGCTCGACACTTTAGGCAATGACTCGCATAAATATATAGAAATAATGCTATAAAACTATGTGTAGTGTGAGACCGTAAGGGAAGAAATATGTGTTGAACGACGGAAAGGGATTCAAAAGGATCTTTCAGGTCACTCATTGTGCGGGGGATCATTTATGTGGGGTTCAGGCATTGCCACTCCGCACAAACATTGATCCGTTATCAGTGTATTAAACTGACCTTAATTGAATGTTCAGGACTGATTGGGGCACTAGTCTGCTCAGGGATAGACTTTTTATAGGAGAAACCAGGTTCGAGAGTTTAAGGGGCAAGGAGGGGAGCAGTTGGTTCATGAGGCAAAGAGTTATCAGCTGACCTTTAAGCTGATTGGTCCTGAGTAAGGTGAGGTGGGGGATGGGTGGTGAACAGGGGAATTTCAGAACATTGAGATAACAGAGCATGAGTATTATAATTATAACTTTTTTGGCTTATTAGTCGTCACTGTGTCTGTCACAAAACCATAGTGACCTTATATGTAGGTGCAGGAAGAGCTGCCTAGTGGTCAACTCTGACTCAAGATACTTTAGACTTAACAGTTCATATTGACCTTTGATATGATGGGTCTTATGCAAAGCCTCATGGACTTTCTTAAGATTAGCAAGCATCATACAGACGAAACAGGGTGTGTGGTCAGGAAGTCCTTGCTCTAAGCCAAGTCACTTCTCTATGTCAGTGATTGGCAGGCATGTTACAGCAGCAATATGAAATAGCTGGCAGACGTAGAACAAAATGGCTACAGCTATTCTGGGCATGGGTGTCAGACCATAACTATATGTGTATATGTAAATGTATGCCAGGGATTCGTTCTTGCCCATGGGATGGGTCTCAGTTTGGGCCAGTCATTACTTAGCCATTCCTGTGGTCTCTGACTTAAAGCTGCCAAACACCAAGGAGGGCAAAAGGAAGGATGCTTGAATCTCACTCAGAAGGGGAAAGAAAATAGACATTGGAGGTGGATGGAGAGAGGGAACTAGGTGAGAGAGGGATGGGGAAGGGAATGGGGAGGAAGAGCAGGGAGAGAGAATGAAAATCAGCAGAGGGACTAGGAGAGGGGGGCATCTCTAGGACGTGGCAGAGATCTGGGGCGCTCCAGGGAGTCTATGGGGGTGACTCTAGCTGAGACTCCTAGCAGTGGAGCCTAAAACAGCCACCTCCTGAAGCCAGCCAGGACGTCCAGTGGAAGGATAAGAACACCAACCCCCCATGAAACTTTAGACTCAAAATGAGTCCTGCCTACAAGATGTGCAGGAACATAATTTTTAAAATCATTTATTACTAGAGGCACAAAAAATGTTTCTCTACTCCATTCTTCTTGTGGCCAATCCTCATTTTAGGCCTAATTTCCATTATTTTTAAAACTATCTTTAGGAGCTATGTTGGCAACTTATCTCAAGATAAGGCTTCACTCTGTAAACTTGCTGCGTAAGCCAGACTGGCCCTGAACTTATGGCAATCCTCCTGCCTCAAAGCTGTGGCGCTCTCTCCACCTCCATCTCATTAGTGCTAGCGTTACATACATGGGCCACCAGCTGCGATTTCTGGAAGCCTTGGGAATTTCTTTTTGCTCCTTAAGCCCTCAAATTCCACATCTTGCAATAATATTTACTTTAGGTTTTCCAAGGGGTGATGTCATATCCCTTCCAGTTCACATTCTTCTCCACTCATGGTGTCCACCTCTCTGTGTTTGGGGTGAGGTGCTATCATCATTCATTTTATTTATCTTTTCTTTTCTTGGATATTTTCTTTATTCACATTTCAAATGTTATACCCTTTCCCAGTTTCCCCTCTGGAAACCCCCTAGCTCATCCTCCCTCCCCCTGCTTCTATGAGGATGCTCCCCCACCCACCCACTCCCTCCTGCCTCCCCGCCCTGGCATTCTACTACACTGGGCATCAAGCCTTCACGGACCAAGGGCCTCTCCTCTCATTGATGTCCGACAAGGCCATCCTCTGCTACATATGCAGCTGGAGCCATGGGTCACTCCATGTGTACTCTTTGGTTGGTGGTTTAGTCCCTGGGAGCTCAGAAGGTCTGGTTGGTTGATATCGCCGTTCTTCTTATGGGGTTGCAAACCCCTTCAGCTCCTTCAGTCCTTTCTCTAACTCCATCATTCATTTTATTAATGAATGCTGTGGTGCGATGATGGTGCTGAGGGCTGAGCCCTAAGTTCCACTATGGTTTTCATTGTCAATGGCTCCTGAAAAGCCCTTCTAATGTCTGAGGGTTGTCCTTGGCTTAAGGCATTGAGCGGAAATGGTAGGTTACTAGAGGTGGAGCCTATAGGAAGGGCTTCAGTAAAGGAAGCCCAGTAGTTTCCTCTCCTCTCTTTGGCCTTCTAACCATAAGACTGACAGTTTAGGCCTATCATATACTCCTACCACGATGTATGTAACAGGGCTAGAGTGATGGCCATCAATATGGACAAAAAACACTGAATAAGCCTACACACCAAATACTTCCTATTCGTAAGTAGGACTTAGGTATTTGCTATAATCAGAGAACGCAGACAAACACACTCCTTAACAACTTCTTTTGTTGCCTGGAGTTATAGGTGATCAGTTTTGTTTGCTTAATTTGCCATGTCAGTCAGTGATGTATCAGGGGCGAATGGAACAATCGCCCTCTGAATTAGCTGCATACTCTCTCATGTAGCTTTCTGTTGAGATTTCTCTCCAGAATCATCTGTTCTCTTGCCCCAGTCAGACCCGCTTTTCTCAGGGACTGCTCTTTAGCTGGGGTGACAATATTGTTACCACCTCTGAGTCCCAGAATCCTCTTGACTTTGCAGAACTCCGTTTCTCACTTGGCTCGCTTTCGTGTGCTGAAGCAGATGTTGCTAGGACCTTAGGACAAAGCCTAACAGAAGATGTTTTGAGGCCTTAAAAATGCCTTATTTTGCCTTCCTCCTAACCTCACACTTACATGGCAATAAATTCAAAATAAAAAGTTATTTTCCCTTATCGACGGAAGGGAATTGCTGGGTTCCCTGTGGCTCGCACGTTGAGATGCTGTTCTGACTGTTGGTACATCTTCTCATGTCATGGATGTTATTTTGTTGGTGAGCAGAGGGACTGGTCCACTGTGGGGCATTGCTCTGCAAACATGGTGGCTGTTTTATTTGTGTATTTCCAACTCTTTGACCAGGACTTTTCAGTGGTCTGGTCAACTTTCCCAGAAATGGATCTTCCTGTCTTCTGCTTGTGGGGGTGGTGGTGGTGGTGGTGGCGGTGGCGGCGGCGGCGTTGGTGGTAAAATATTCCTGACAGGCAGTATCCATGCAGAGGGCCCCCGCTATTGCTCAGTCCCATCCCTTCTACATAGCCCCCTCTCTACAGGTCACCTCTCTCTGCTCTTCCCGATTCCCAAAGATCCAGTGTTCCTGGCTCAGTTTCTCCCTGGATTATACTCCCATCTTCTGCCATCTCAAAAGGAGACCATTTCCTACTGCGCAGGCCAAAGGGGGGCTCATTGGTCTCACCGCTGTTCACATTAAAGTGAAAGTCAGTTTCCAGCTTTTATACTTAACTGTTCCACCAACTTTAGAGACATTTGAACATTTACATTGGGAAACTCAGGCCTCAAATTAATCCGTTTGTTCTGTTGCTAATTTGTATTTCTATAATCCCTCCCTATTGATAATTTAATTACAAGTTCACTATAAATTACAAAATAAACTCAAATTAATCCCTCCGTAGTGCTAATTTATATTTCTACCTTTGTTGGTCTAGAACATTTAAAAATCAATCACTAATTTGTCTTCTTTGAGGCTTCCAAGTTGTTGAGGCCATTTCATATCTACTCTTCACTCCTGTTTCGCCTGTCATTTGTCCTTTAAAAAACCTTTAGATGACATTTTAATAACAATTCACAAGACAACAGACATAGTGTGTGTGCATGTTTGGTTTGCTATGTTTTCTTAAATGGTTTTCATTTTTTTTTTCTGTGAACTTCTCAGGACCTAAATGATGCCTAATTTCTTTGTTAAAAATAATCTGAGAATGACTTTATTTTTTTTCTTGGTGCTATAACAAAATATTTGAAGTGTGGTACTTCACTGAAACCAAGGAGGTTTAGGGTTTATTTAGCTCACAGTTTGGAAGGTGGAAAACCTGACCAACACAGGGCTGATTCTGATGAGTCAACCTTCCTTAGTATAATAGATGATGTCATTGTGTATGACTGTGTGGTATAGAAAGACAGACATACAGACAGATAGGCAGAGAGAGATAGAGGGAGAGGAAGAGGGAGAACCACAGGGTCAAATAAAGAAAGCTAGAAAGAAACTCCAAAGTTAGGCTAATCTTTTAAAAGAATATCCCACTCTTGTGTGGGGTAAGTAAAATTTACAAGTTAATTCACTTTTACTGGTGGCATCTCAAATTAACCCCGAACCCCTAAATAATCTACTAACTAATATCACCATATTAGGGCTATCTCAAGCTTAGGAATCATTGGAATGAGGGCTATCTCCAACTCAAGCTCCTGGGGGGTTTCCTTTTGTTTGCTAGCACTGCTGTTATTACAAGGGGTCTCTAGATTTCTTTAGTTTACAGCCTGTTTCCTGTCACACTCCCCCGGGCTTTGAACCATCGAGGCTCTGAGCAGCGTGCTTTTTCCTTCCTGTGTTGTTCTGGTGGCAGATCTAAATCAGGAAAGGAGGAAACATCTGAGCCAACGGCAGCTCCTGTTTTGGGGTTACTATTGCACTGTTAGGTGAAGCATGCCCCACACCAAGTATGCAGACTGTGGGATGTGCAAATGTTTGCTTCTCCTGGGACAGCGTGCCTCACCAGACAGTTGTCAGGGACACGTGCTGCATGTGTAGGGAAAGAAGTAAGGGAGAGTTGAGATCAGCTTTGTTGAGCGTGAAGTCCTTTTTAAAATCAAAGTTGCTAGTTTCTCATAGGGTCAGTATGGTTAGGAAAATTATTTCTATATGTGTCAGGCCTATGATTGATAAGGAGATGGGGTTACATACATGTAAAATGTTCAGAGTCTTCTGGCCTGACTCCGCAAGTCACTGGGACGTGCTACCTGGAATCTCAAAAGGCCTGAGAAACACTGATGTAAGCCCACAGGTTTCCTGGTATAGGAACAAATAGGTCTTCCACCCTAAGTAGTTTGGGATAAAAGCAATCTGTGTACAAGTGCTGTTTTCCTTTACAAAGTATTTCAAAGTAATTTTTATTATTGTGTAGAAAAGAATTTATATCTAGGCACACCTTTAATTCCAGCACTTTGGAGGAAGAGATGGGCAGATCTGTGTAAGTATGAGTCCAGTATTGGTCTACAGGACAGCCAATGCCACACAGTGAACCTTGTCTTGAAAATCCAAATATCAAATATATATGAAAGTCTCCACATATTCCAACACCAAGTAGATTTGCTCTCAGAATTTTTCTGTGGGAGAATTAATAATTACAGTAAAGAGAAACAAATAAGTACTTATATTAAAAGACAGAACATAAAATTAGGCTTTCTAAAAAAACAAATTAAGGGATATTTCACACACTTTTAAAAAACAAACGAAGATGGGGCTGGAGAGATGGCTCAGTAGCGAAGAGTCCTGGCTGCTCTTGGGGAGGGCCCAGCCTCAGCTCCCTGCACGTATTTGGAAGCCTATTATCATTTGTAACTCCAAGTCCAGGGTGTTCCATGCTCTCCTCTACCCTCTGTGGGCACCGTACACGCATGGTACACATACATGCAGGCCAAAACGCATACACATAAGATAAATATTGAAGATACGATTTTCTAAAAAAGAAGAAAGAAATATTTTCTTTTTAAGGGCAAGGTATCTAATATTGTGAAATAGGTATTTGCTGGTTAACTTGGCAGGCTTGGAGGCTACACTGAGCTGATTTTATTGGACAATTTCATGCTGTTTTCACCATCCTGTGGAGGGAGGGCTGTTTGCCTCATCCTTCAAAGTACCATTTTCATCAAATGCAAAGAAATAAAAAAAATCTTTTTACATCAAAACACAGACTCTGGGAAATAACACAGACTCTGTGGGAGACATGCTCTGTTGTCTGTCATCAGAGGACCTCTACTTTTCTGTGTGATCAGGATGATAGCAACTCAGTCACGTGACCAGCGGCCATGATTGATATAATTCCTAGCGAGAACAGTGGCACCAAATAGGAGGGACAATCTCATCTGTGAGCCTAGAAACAGCTGTTGGTGTACAGGGACCCTAAAACACAACACTTAATGGCTTTTATTCCCCATCTTTATTAAATTGGGTAGTTCTTATTGACATTTCAAATGTTATTCCCTTTCCCGGTTTCCAGGCCAACATCCCCCTAGCCCCTCCTCCTCCCTTTCTATATGGGTGTTCCCCTCCCCATCCTCTCCCCATTACCACCCTCACCCCAACAATCATGTTCACTGGGGGTTCAGTCTTGGCAGGACCCAGGGCTTCCCCTTCCACTGGTGCTCTTACTAGGATATTGATTGCTACCTATGAGGTCAGAGTCCAGGGTCAGTCCATGTATAGTCTTTAGGTAGTGGCTTAGTCCCTGGAAGCTCTGGTTGCTTGGCATTGTTGTACATATGGGGTCTTGAGCCACTTCAAGCTCTTCCAGTTCTTTCCCTGATTCCTTCAACGGGGGTCCCGTTCTCAGTTCAGTGGTTTGCTGCTGGCATTCGCCTCTGTGTTTGCTGTATTCTTGCTGTGTCTCTCAGGAGAGATCTACATCCAGTTCCTGTCAGCCTGCACTTCTTTGCTTCATCCATCTTATCTAATTTGGTGGCTGTATATGTATGGGCCACATGTGGGGCAGGCTCTGAATGGGCGTTCCTTCAGCCTCTGTTCTAAACTTTGCCTCCCTATCCCCTCCCAAGGGTATTCTTGATCCCCTTTTAAAGAAGGAGCGAAGCATCCGCATTTTGGTCATCCTTCTTGAGTTTCATGTGTTCTGTGCATGTAGGGTAATTCGAGCATTTGGGCTAATATCCACTTATCAGTGAGTGCATACCATGTGTGTTTTTCTGTGATTGAGTTACCTCACTCCGGATGACATTTTCCAGTTCCATCCATTTGCTTATGAATTTTATAAGGTCATTGCTTTTGATAGCTGAGTAGTTTTCCATTGTGTAGATGTACCACATTTCTGTATCCATTCCTCTGTTGAAGGGCATCTGGGTTCTTTCCAGCTTCTGCCTGTTATAAATAAGGCTGCTATGAACATAGTGGAGCATGTGTCTTTGTTATATGTTGGGGCATCTTTTGGGTATATGCCCAAGAGAGGTATAGCTGGGTCCTCACATAGTACAATGTCCAATTTCTGAGGAACCTCCAGACTGATTTCCAGAATGGTTGTACCAGTCTGATCCCACCAACAATGGAGAAGTGTTCCTCTTTCTCTACATCCTCGACAACATCTGCTGTCACCAGAGTTTTTGATTTTAGCCATTCTGACTGGTGTGAGGTGAAATCTCAGGGTTGTTTTGATTTGCATTTCCCTTATGACTACAGATGTTGAACATTTCTTTAGGTACTTCTTAGCCATTCGATATTCCTCAGTTGTGAATTATTTGTTTAGATCTGAACCCCATTTTTAATAGGGTTATTTGTCTCCCTGCAGTCTAACTTCTTGAGTTCTATGTATATTTTGGATATGAGCCCTCTGTCAGTTGTAGGATTGGTAAAGATCTTTTCCCAATCTGTTGGTTGCCGTTTTGTCCTTACCACAGTGTCCTTTGCCTTACAGAAGCTTTGTAGTTTTATGAGATCCCATTTGTCAATTCTTGATCTTAGAGCATAAGCCTTTGGTATTTTGTTCAAGAAATTTTCTCCAGTGCCCATGTGTTTGAGATTCTTCCCCACTTTTTCTTCTGTTAGTTTGAGTGTATCTGGTTTGATGTGGAGGTCCTTGATCCACTTGGACTTAAGCTTTGTACAGGGTGATAAGCATGGATTGATCTGCATTCATCTACATGCTGACCTCCAGTTGAACCAGCACCATTTGCTGAAAATACTATCTTTTTTTCCATTTGATGGTTTTGGCTCCTTTGTCAAAAATCAAGTGACTATAGGTGTGTGGGTTCATTTATGGGTCTTCAATTCTGTTCCACTGGTCTATCTGCCTGTCTCTGTACCAATACCATACAGTTTTTTTTTTTTGTTGTTTTTTTTTTATCACTATTGCTCTGTAATACTGCTTGAGTTCAGGGATAGTGATTCCCCCAGAAGTCCTTTTAGAGTTGAGGATAGTTTTAGCTATCCTCGGTTTTTTGTTATTACAAATGAATTTGCAAATTGTTCTGTCTAACTCTCTGAAGAATTGGATTGGTATTTTGATGGGGATTGCATTGAATCTGTAGATCACTTTTGGTAAAATGGCCATTTTTACTAAATTAATCCTGCCAATCCATGAGCATGGCAGATCTTTTGATCTTCTGAGATCTTCTTCAATTTCTTTCTTCAGAGGCTTGAAGTTCTTAGCATACACATCTTTCACTTTCTTGGTTAAAGTCACACAGAGGTATTTTGTATTATTTGGGATAATATGCAGGGTGTTGTTTCCCTAATTTCTTTCTCGGCTATATTCTCTTTTGCGTAGAGGAAAGCTACTGATTTATTTGAGTTAATTTTATACCCAGCCACTTTGCTGAAGGTGTTTATCAGATTTACTAGTTCTCTGGTGGAACTTTTGGGATCACTTAAATATACTGTCATATCATCTGCAAATAGTGATATTTTGACTTCTTCCTTTCTAATCTGTATTCCTTTGATCTCCTTTTGTTGTCTGATTGCTCTGGCTAGGACTTCAAGAACTATATTGAATAAGTAGGGAGAGTGGGCAGCCTTGTCTAGTCCCTGATTTTAGTAGGATTGCTTCAAGTTTCTCTCCATTTAGTTTAATGTTATCTACTGGTTTGCTGTATGTGATTTTTACTATGTTTAGGTATGGGCCTTGAATTCCTGTTCTTTCCAGGGCTTTTATCATGAAGGGGTGTTGAATTTTGTCAAATGCTTTCTCAGCTCTAATGAAATGATCATGTGGTTTTTATCTTTCAGTTTTTTTATATAGTGGATTACGTTGATGGTTTTCCGTATATTAAACCATCCCTGCATAACTGGGATGAAGCCTACTTGATCATGATAGATGATCATTTTGATGTGTTCTTGGAGTCGGTTTGCAAGAATTTTTTTGTTATCTTTATTAACTTGAGTATTTCTTATTTACATTGTGATTGTTATTCCCTTTCCCAGTTTCCAGGCCAACATCCCCCTAATCCCTCCCCCTCCCCTTCTATAGGTTTGCCAGAATTTTATTGAGTATTTTTGTGTTGATATTCATAAGGGAAATTGGTCTGAAGTTCTCTTTCTTTGTTGGGTCTTTGTGTAGTTTAGGTATAGGAGTAATTGTGGCTTCATAGAAGGAATTCGGTAGCGCTCCATCCATTTCAATTTTGTGGAACAGTTTGGATAGTATTGGTATGAGGTCTTCTATGAAGGTCTGATAGAATTCTGCACTGATCCTATCTTGACATGGGCTCTTTTTGGTTGGGAGACTTTAATGACTGCTTCTATTTCTTTAGGAGTTATGGGGTTGTTTAAATGGTTTATCTGTTCCTGATTTAACTTTGGTGCCTGGTATCTGTCTAGGAAATTTGCCATTTCCTCCAGATTTTTCAAGTTTTGGTGAATATAGGCTTTTGTAGTAGGATCTGATGATTTTTTTAATTTCCTCTTATTCTGTTGTTATGTCTCCCTTTTCATTTCTGATTTTGTTAATTTGGACACACTCTCTGTGTCCTCTCGTTAGTCTGGCTAAGGGTTTATCTATCTTGTTGATTTTCTCAAAGAACCAGCTTTTGGTTCTGTTGATTCTTTCTATGGTCCTTTTTGTTTCTACTTGGTTGGTTTCAGCTCTGAGTTTGATTATTTCCTGCCTTCTACTCCTCCTGGGTGTATTTGCTTCTTTTTGTTCTAGAGCTTTTAGGGTGTGCTGTCAAGCTGCTGATATATGCTGTCTCCTGTTTCTTTCTGCAGGCACTCAGAGCTATGGGTTTTCCTCTTAGCACAGCTTTCACTCTGTCCCATAAGTTTGGGTATTTTGTACCTTCATTTTCATTAAATTCTAAGAAGTCTTTAATTTCTTTCTTTATTTCTTCCTTGACCAGGTTATCATTGAGTAGAGTATTGTTCAACTTCCATGTATATGTGGCCGTTCTTTCCTTATTGTTATTGAAGACCAGATTTAGCCCGTGGTGGTCTGATAGGATGCATGGGATTATTTCTATCTTTCTGAATCTGTTGAGGCCTGTTTTATGACTGATTATATGGTCAATTTTGGAGAAAATACCATGAGGTGGTAAGAAGAAGGTATATCCTTTTGTTTAAGGATAGAATGTTCAATAAATATCTGTTAAGTCCATTTGGTTCCTGACTTCTCTTAGTCTGTCTATGTCTCTGGTTAATTTCTGTTTCCATGACCTGTCCATTGATGAGAGTGGGGTGTTGAAATCTCCTACTATTATTGTGTGAGGCGCAATGTGTGCTTTGAGCTTTAGTAAGGTTTCTTTTATGTATGTAGGTGACCTTTGTATTTGGAGCATAGATATTTAGGATTGAGAGTTCATCTTGGTGGATTTTTCCTTTGATGAGTATGAAGTGTTCTTCCTTATCCTTTTTGATGACTTTTAGTTGAAATTCGATTTTATTCGAAATTAGAATGGATACTCCAGCTTTCTTCTTCCGACCATTTGCTTGGAAAGTTGTTTTCCAGTCTTTTATTCTGAGGTAGTGTCTGTCTTTGTCTCTGAGGTGTGTTTCCTGTAGGCAGCAAAATGCTGGGTCCTCACTGTGTATCCAGTTTGTTAATCTATGTCTTTTTATTGGGGAATTGAGTCCATTGATGTTGAGAGTTATTAAGGAATAGTGATTGTTGCTCCATCTTATTTTCTTCATATTTGGAGGTGAGATTATGTTTGTGTGCTTGTCTTCTCTTTGTTTTTTTGCAAAACGATTAGTTTCTTGCTTTTTCTAGGATGTAGATTGCCTCCTTGTGTTGTGCTTTACCATTTATTATCCTTTAAAGGCTGGATTTGTAGAAAGATATTGTGTAAATTTGGTTTTGTCATAGAATATCTTGATTTCTCCATCTATGTTAATTGAGAGTTTTGCTGGATACTTGGGCTGGCATTTGTGTTCTGTATGATATCTGTCCAGGATCTTCTGCCTTTCATAGTCTCTGGTGAGAAGTTTGGTATAATTCTGATAGGTCTGCCTTTATATGTTATTTGACCTTTTTCCCTTACTGCTTTTAATATTTAATCTTTGTTTTGTGCATTTGGTGTTTTGACTATTATGTGACAGGAGGAGTTTCTTTTCTGTTCCAATCTATTTGGAGTTCTGTAGGCTTCTTGTATGTTTATGGGCATCTCTTTCTTTAGGTTAGGGAAGTTTTCTTCTATGATTTTGTTGAAGATATTTACTGGTCCTTTGAGTTGGGAGTCTTCACTCTCTTCTGTTCCTATTATCCTTAGGTTTTATCTTCTCTTTGTGTCCTGGATTTCCTGTATGTTTTGGGCTAGTATCTTTTTCCATTTAACATTATCTTTGACAGTTGTGTCGATGATTTCTATGGAATCTTCTGCTCCTGAGATTCTCTCTTCTATGTCTTGTATTCTGTTTGTGATTCTTGTATCTACAGCTCCTTTTCTCTTCCTTTGGTTTTCTGTATCCAGGGTTGTCTCCCTTTGTGCTTTCTTTATTGTTTCTATTTCCATTTTCAATTCCTTCACCTCTGTTTTCCTGTAATTCTTTCAGGGATTTTTGTTTTTCCTTTCTAAGGGCTTCTGCTTGTTTACTTGTGGTTTCCTGCATTTCTCTAAGTGAGTTCTTTATGTCTTTCTTAAAGTCTTCCATCATCATGATCAAATGTGATTTTCAATGTAGATCTTGCTTTTCTGGTGTGTTTGGATATTTAGTGTTTGCTTTGGTGGGAGAATTGGGCTCCGATGATGCCATGTAGTCTTGGTTTCTCTTACTTGGGTTCCTGTGCTTGCCTCTCACCATCAGGTTGTCTCTGGTGGTACCTGGTTTTGCTATTTCTGACAGTGCTTGACCTTCCTATAGGCCTGTGTGTCAGGAATGCCATAGACCTGTTTTCCTGTTTTCTTTCAGCCAGTTATGGGAACAGAGTGTTCTGCTCTCAGGCATGTAGTAGTTCCTGTCCACGGACTTTCTGCTATTTCTGTGGGCAGTAACCAGAAGGGCCTGCCCCTTCTTCTCCTGGGTCCCTGTGCACAGGGGTCTCAGATGGTGCTAGGCGTTTTCTTCTAGAATCTGAAATTTGGATAGAGAGTAGTCTCCTCTGGTTTCCCAGGCATGTCTGCCCCTCTGAAGGTCTAGCTCTCCCTCCCATGGGATTTGGGTGCAGGGAGCTGTTTGACTGAGTCTGTTCAGTTCCAGGTGTAGTCTGGACCTCAGGGCTCTTGCAGCTTGACTGCTCCTATCATACTGTGCCCAGAGGCACTATACAGTTTCCTCTTGTGCCAAGGATGTGGGCAAATGTGGGCAGAAGTGGTGGTCTCTCCTGCCCTGCAGTCTCAGGATTACCCACACGTCTAGGCGATCAGCTCTCTCTCCCACGGGGTTTGGGAGTAGGGAGCTGTGTCTTAATTTCTTTCTACTTCCTCAATAGTAAGTCTTACAGAAGCTAAAACCTCCTTCACATAGATACTTGAGACCAGTCATAGAGGATCCTAAGTGAAAATTACACTCACCCTCTTCAGGGCACTTGTCTGTCTGTCTGACTTCTGATGCTTCCTTTAAAGGAAGCGTTATGCAACTTTAATCAATTCTGTGCTGGAGAAAACCTAAGTGCCCACTAAGTGAATGAATAAGGAAAAGATGGCCCGTGTACTGAATGGAAGATTAAGCGGTTGCGTCGTAGAAGTGTTACATCCTGACATTGCAAAGGCACAGATGGAGCTGGAAATCACTATGCTTAGAGAAATAAGTGAGGTCCAGCTTGGTGCCATCACTCACGTAGAATCTAAAAACAAATCAGCTCCTCATGCCTGTGTGACAAGTGCTTTATCCATCGAGCTACCTCCTAAAATTGTCAGAATTTAAAGCTCATAGGTGTATGCCATGAAGGCGGAACTGTGACTTGTAGTTTCTGTAGAAAGGTACAATGAAAAGGAAGTCTGGGCCCTAGTCAGAGCAGGGATATGAATGGCATTTTAAACATTGTGCTGGACTGCATGGGTAAAGTGGGGTAGAGGCAGACTCTAATGTTTTGGGTGGCTTCTCTGTTGCAGGGGATCAGAGCCCAGGCAGGCCGTTGTGGTTGTGGAGCAAACACTTTTCTAAGCCATGATGATTTTACTCCTCAACAATGAGGGCTGTTCAGCTTTAATAACTCCACCTGAATTCTCTTATTTTACAATAAGAAGCCTCAGGGGATCGGAAAAAGTGGAGGTTTGTTCTTCAGAAGTAGAGAATAGGAACCAACTGGAGAATGCTCTGCTTCAATCCAAGTAGTCCTGTCCATTCCAGTGGCAGTATATGGAACATAGTATATGTTAATGTAGTATACGGTAACATAGTATACTGTAACATAGTATATGTTAATATACTCTCTGCCCAGGTGCCAGGCTGTGCTTGTCAGTTAGCAGTTCTTTCCTTAGGGACTTGTGACAAAGTCCAGCCACCACCAAAGAGGACACGTGGGGGACCCATGTCTCCAGCTGCTTATGTAGCAGAGGATGGCATTGTCTGGCATCCATAGGAGGAGAAGCCCTTGGTCCTGTGAAGGCTTGAAGTACCAGTGTAGGAGAATGGCAGGGTGTTGAGGTAGGAGTGGGTGGGTAGGAGGGGGAGCACACTCATAGAAGGGAGATTACATTTAACATTAACATTACATTTAATTACATAACATTTAACATTACATGTTACATTTAACATTTGAAATGTAAGTACACAAACTATCCAATTAAAAAAAAAAGAAACTTGTGGCTGCAGAAGCCCTGTCTAAGAGGATTAGGGGCAACTTCCTCCTGCACAGGCTTGGTGAATCTCACAAGTCCTCGTTTAGACAATGGCCTTTCTATCAATGTGGATCAATCTACTATCTTTAATTATGATGCTTTGATTCCTGATTCCAGTGTGATAATGACATAAGCTCTGAAAACCCCACTCACATTGTGTCAGACCAGGTGTCCACGTGTGAGCTGGATCATGCAGATGTGGGTCGGGAGCCAGGCAAGCCAGCTGCTTCTGTGAAGTTAACTGTATCATTTATTATTGCTGTAGTAGTAAATTACCACAGTGAGTTTTAAACCATGCCAATTTATTATACTCATTCTTGTAAGAAGTCACAGAATAGTTAGGCTCAACGATAGCCAATCTTTGCTACATTGTGGCTTCTTATTTTTCTCATCCTTCATCTGTAGTGATTCTTATCCTTCATCTCCCCAGATTCAACCCCTATCACTAGATAGGAGAGAAAGGTGTGTGTGTGTGTGTGTGTGTGTGTGTGTGTGTGTGTGTGTGTGTGAGAGAGAGAGAGAGAGAGAGAGAGAGAGAGAGAGAGAGAGAGACAGACAGACAGACAGACAGACAGAGACAGAGACAGATCACTGTATCTACTTTCCTTTTTTGTTCGTTTGTTTCTTTTTTGAGCACGATTACTAACAAACCACCACCAACACCCCTGCATGACTGCCAACTTTCTCTTGGGTCCCTAAGCACCTACATACCCTCTGAAAAGTTCCCAGCATTCCAAACATCACCCAATCACAGAAATTATCTGCAGCTGGCAAAACCATGCCTCTGCTAGAGCATGAGGCAAATTATGGTCAGTCGCTGCTGACAGTCCAAAGCAGCCCCACATCCCTATACCTGGGATTAAAATGACTAAAAGTGTCACTAGACTCACCCAGGTTTTCATATAGAATCTCACGGTCCTGTGGCAGCACAGTTCAGCAAGGCTTAGAGTCCACTTCCTTGATGGCTGCTCCTTCCTGGAATTCAAGTCTCGTGGTTCTTCCCTGTCAAAGTCAGCAGTGCTGGTGTTTTAGTCAGTGTTCTACGGCTGTGAAGAGACACCATGACCATGGCAACTCTTACAAAGGCAAACATTTAATTGGGGTTGGCTAACAGGTTCAGCGGGTTAGTCCATTATTGTCATGGTGAGGAGCATGGAAAGCACTCATGTTAGCAGAGATGCTGCTAGACAAGGGGCCAAGAGTTCTATATCTGCATCAGCAGGCAGCAGGGGGAGAGAGAGAGAGAGAGATAGAGAGAGAGAGAGAGAGAGAGAGAGAGAGAGAGAGAGAGAGAGAGAGCGCCACTGGGCCTGGTTTGAACTTCTGAAACCTCAAAGCCCACCCCCAGTGACACACCTATTACAACGAGGCCACACCTCCTAATTCCTATCCAGTAGTGTTAATCCCTTATGACTAAGCGTCTAAATACATGAGTTTCTGGGGGTCATTCCTATTCAAACCACTGCAGTGGTTAACACATATATGTGTGTGCCACTGTTACACCTTCACTTAGGGCTATCTTGCAATGCTTGCTGTTATGGTTCATAGGCATCACAGCCAGGTAGGACTATTGGTTACTTCACTTCCATAGCAGTTTGTATGGCACTGTCCAGTACCACAAAATCTGGTCCCCACGGAAAGAAGCTTTCAGATCGGATCCAGTTTGGATCCTCTGAGTCAAGTCCGGTGTTAGACATGAATGGTGTCTTTGGCAATGGAGATCACCTTCACCTTCTGGGAGGCAAACATGATTAGCAACAGTAGCTTGTGTTGTTTTGGGAGACTCATGGACTCCCCTGACGAAAACATGCTTGAGATGTTAGGATATATGTTAGATTGTATGATTTTTGTTTTTAAAAGGCACAACAGATCTTTCAATAAGCAGGGGCGACCTGTGGGTGCAGGAATGAGAACCCCAGAGTCGTGGTACACAGTGGAAAGAAATCTGAATGTTCACTAGGACATATTATTTTGTTCTATTTAAAGCTGTGGGACAAGAACGAGAGGTACACATTACCTATTCTAATCAATAATATGTTCAAAATCATTGTGTTATAGTTGGCTGATTCACAAAATCAAACTAATGAAACAAATTCGTATATCTAAAAGCCAGTGATAATAGTTCATATTCTGTTAATAGAATTATTGAATAGCTAAAGACTTTCTTGGTCAAAGACATCGTATGTATATGTGAAATGGAAAACTTAAGATGATTATGCAGTTTCAAAAGCACACTAAACACAATTATGTGTTGACCAATGGCAGTGAGAGTACAAAGGAAATTATTTCCCATCCTCAAGCCACTTGAAACTTAGTAGAGCAAGTTAACCCAGGTAGCAAGAAAGAAAGAATTAATAAAGCATCGCAGATCAAAATGATGTGCTTTGGCTCCCCTCCTGTGAGGCTATTATAGAGAGATCTTTCAGCAGTAAAGAGATAATTAAGGTTTTGACCCTCTCTGATGCTAATAACTCCCATGTGAGAAAGAAGCTCTTCTTGTTCCGGAAGCTCTCAGTCACCGACAGTGACCACAGACTCAGAGCACGGTCGGAGTGTTCTGTTCCCACCCAGCACACAACACGGGTGCAGAGAGGTCCAAAGGCCAGTCCTCAGTGGTTCAGCCAGGAGGACAGTTGTGCGTCAGCATGACTGGCATTAGAATCCTGTGGAGACACAGCTCTGGAAGTGTTTGTGAGGATGTTTCCAGAGGTGTTTAACTGCAGAGGGAAGACTCCCTGAGCACGAGCAGCTCCCTGTTCTAATGGATTGTAGTCCTGGTGCGAATAAAAGGAAAAGTCAAACGTGGCCCCAGCAGTCGGCTTAGCTTCCTGACTGTGGATGTGGTACAATCAGCTTCCTCACACTTCCTGCTCCCATGCCTTCCCTTCATGCTGGGTCGTGCCCTCAGACCCTGAGACAAAATAAACCTTTCCTCACTCAGTTGTATGTGTGTGTGTGTGTGTGTGTGTGTGTGTGTGTGTGTGTGTGTGTGTGTGTAATATATGCTATATATTTTTGATATATATGTATAATATGTGATGTATATATATGCTGCATGTATGTATGTGTGTATGTATGTATGTATGTATGTATGTATGTATGTATGTATGTTGCAGGGATCATAAAGGACTCATCTGGATGGGGGCATTAGTAGGATAGGTCTACACATAGTCTACAGAATGCTTTCATGCAAAGGGGAATTGTCCTAGAGAACATCTCTAAAACTTCCAAAGCCACGGGAGAACAACCCCTGACAAAAACATTCTGGCAGAAGGAGCCCAGCAGGAGACAGATCCCCACCATTTTAGCTGATTTTTATGTGTAATAAGTCTTGAGATTTGTGGCTCAGCCGATCAAAGGAATCTCTGAAATAACGTTCCCTGGTGCACATTTTTTGCTACATTCTACATTGATTTATACCTACTCTGCTGACTCTTGAAATTTAATAAAACCTTCAGCTTTGGCTTAAATTTTGAATTATAAAGAAATATGGTCAATAGTTTATTTAAGACTTGAAGTTCTTTTCTAAAAAAAAAAAAATTAAAAAACAGGCCCTCCTCAGATGCATAAATCAGGGTCAGCAAACTGAGCTGTGAATCATAGCTACCTCTCCCCATTATTCTGTAAATAAACGTGGGTTTCGTCTGTTTGTTTTAATATGGCTTCTGCCGTCTTTCTCCGTACTGTCTGTGGCTGCATTAGCACCAGACCTGTTAAGTACTGTAACTGCCGGAGGGACAAAACAGCCCATAATATAAAATATTTACTTCCTATCTGTGTGAGAAAAAAGAAATTGCTGAACTCAGAAAGCACTGGCGAATGCTGCAGCAGGAAAGAGCATTTGACTAAGTGAAAGAAGCCATTCTCAAAGGACCAGTTTTCACAATTCCCTTCGTATATGTGTGGTGTGGGCAAACCTATGGCGACAGCGTGTTAATGATGGCTTCAAGACTAGGGCTTGAGAAAACTATGAGTGACTATCCCTTGACATGGTGGGCGTTGTTGTTGGTTTGTTGGCTTGTTTTTAACGAAATGGTCTCAAGGTTGAATATTGATTAAAAGAATTTGGAAACTTCTGTGAATTATACCCCAACAACTAACTTGTGGCTTTTAAGTGGGTGAATTTGGCCGCTGACATCTATCTTATGTTTTATCTTGAGAGGAAGTGTGAGGAGTTGCTAACTTCTGATTGAGATTCATGGAGTCAGAGTCCCAAAATATAGAGCAACTTGTTCTTATTAGCTATGTGATTGTATCAGAAGCGATTAAGGGCACCACCGTCGGGCTGAGTGAGCTCTGAATGTGTCACTGACTGCATGGACTACTCTGTGTTCACCCATGACTTGACATGGTGGCAATAAAGACCGGGATCAGCTACAACTGCCCACTTGAAGACAGCCATGTGACATAGCAATGTGGCAGCACAGGGAACTCCTGATACCGAGCTTCAGGGGACAAAGCAGCAAGCAGCAGCAGCAGCAGCAGCAGCAGCAGCAGCAGCAGCAGCAGCAGCAGCAGCAGACTCTCTCACACCCTCCTCCTGGTGCCTCACACCATTCCTACTCCATGGAAGGAGATGCAATGGCCACCCATCCCCCATGCTCTGTCATGTCCATAACACAGCTCCTCACAAGTCAAAGCAACCACAACAGAATCTAACCAAAGAATTGATGCATTTAAAGTTGCATGGAAATTAGTTACATTAATTTCTCTTTGCATTTTACCATGCACATTTGTTCTTACAGCCTATGATGCTGGAATTTCCAATACTCTCATTTTTATTTGCATACATATTAGATGTCTTAAGCCACCATTCTTAAAAACAACAGCAGCAGCAGCAAACACCAACCTTTAATTTAATGCATATGAGTGCTCTCCTTATATCGATGTATGTGTATCACATGCATGCCTGGTGCCCATAGAGGTGAGAGGAGGCCGTCGGATCCCCTGGAACTGGAGTTATAGATGGTTGTGAGGTACCCTTTGGATTCTGGGAACTGATCCCATCAAGTGCTCTTAACTGCTGAGCCATCTATCTCTTCAGCCCAGCAAGCCATCATTCTTACTGCATTTATGGAGCAGCCAAAAGAAATTTGCTGTTTTCTTTCATGGGAAATAGTTCCTCTAAGCACAGAAAGGATTTTAGCTGTATATGGAGGTAGTTGGAGCAATCTGAAATAGAAACTGACAGCTATATGCTGCCTTCTTTTTTCTTTTCAAATAGAAATACAATTGGTGTTTACAGCTTTTTGAAGATTTTATTATTGTGGGTGTGCACTTGTGTCTGTGAGCATCTGTGTCCTGGGGGGGGGCAAAAGGTTATGCCAGGTGCAGTGGGGTTGCTGTTACAGACAGTCGTGAATTGCCCATGGAATCTGGGAAGCTACATCCTCTGGGAGAGCAGCAAGTGCTTTTAACCACTGGGCCATCTCTCAAGCCCAAGTGTTTACTTCTTTAAGTTATATTTACTCCAGATGTGTGGGAAAGCCCACACTGTGGAGGAATTTTTAATAGTGTGTCCTTTGCCAGATCCAAGTGGGTGGTTGTACCAAGAAATGTAATGAAATGTAGAGCAAGCTTTTATTGGTCCTCCCGTGCCAAACAGATGTGGGAAAATGTGAAATAAATGCAAGGCCGCCTACCAGGGCTGAGGCAGGAGGTCCCAGAACAAACTGCTTGTCTCACTGAGCCACAGTTCAGAACCAGAGTCAAGACAGAGTTTTAGAAGGTTAGAAATGAGAAAGATCATGACTGTCCAAAGGAAGCAAAACTGGGACCTATTTCAGAAAATTCTTTTTGTGAAAAAAATGATAGAAAATTGTGTTTTTAAAAAAATTTATGTTTCGTCTTTAAAACATCAAAAGAGAGAACTTTTGAATACTGCTGCCTGTAGGTTACTTTGATAGACACGGCTGGGCTGTAAGGAGGGAGAATGGCCAGGAGAATCCTTGTTGGAGGATTGGAATGGAATCAGACTTATTTATCTTAGTCGTAAGTGCTTGCACCAACCAGCTCATCTGGGGCTACGTTAAGATAAATAGCATTGTCTTCATTTAAAAAAGATGCTTTCTAAAACAACGTTCAGACTAATAATCAATATGGCAATTTTCAAATTAATATACATGTAAATATCATATATTTTATATATTCTTTATAATAATGATCTGTTTGGAAATTTGACACCCCATAGCCCATTTTCATTCATTTCATTTTTTAAAATTTATTTTTAAATTCTGTTTATATATGGAGGGTGGTGATAGTGCACATGGCTGCAATGCTCATGGAAGCCAGAAGAGGGTGCTGGAACTTTGAGAGCCGGATTTCATGTGATTGTGAGGCGCCAGATGTGGGTGCTGGGAACTGAACTTGGGTCCCCTGTAAGAGTAGCAAGTGCTGTTAATCTCTGTGCTATCTTTCTAGTCCAAGTTTTAAAATATAAACTACAACAGATGTTAAGAAATTTTCATTAAACGTTGAAGAGATTGCTCAGTGATTAAGACCCTGTCTTGCTTTTGCAAGGACCCGAGTTTGGTTCTCAGAACCTGAATTCCACCCATAACTCTGGTCCAGGGGATCCAACATCTTATTCTGGTCTCCATGGACACTTTCATGCATGTGTACAGATGCATGTGCAGACATGTTAAAAAATCAAAAACAAACAAACCCCCAACCAATCAAAAACAACAACAAACACCTTAAGAATACAATAAAGTAGAAGAATTAACACAAAACTTGTTTTTAAAATACAAACGGGATCATTGAATCAGACTTTCTGTTCTGAGGTTGTTAATCTTAGTGGAAAAAAATTCAAATCCGGCAAAATATATACTCTGAGGCTGAACTCAGAGCTGCTTAGAAAGGATTCATTATGCAAGAATCCTATTCATATCCCCTGTGCAGGGAAGATCCTACCGCGCACATAACACACATAAATCGCTTCATTTGTCTTCACAGGCAAATGAGTCAAGAATTTCCCCTTCTGTTCTCTGGTTAAAGAAACTAAAACCCTAAGAAGATACGGCTTTTTCCCCCTTTCCTTTAAATGCTTGACCATTCCAGAGCTGAGCCAGGACACTGACTTCACCTCCCAAGGCTCCTTCCTGGCACCGTCCACACATTCCCATCTTCTCTATTCTGCGCATGCCCGTCTGTCTCTCACATTGGGTTTGCTTGCCAGAGAGCCTTTAACCAGAGAGACTTCTGTAAACACCCAGTCTGCGCTGATCTCATCTGTCTCAATATCTAGAACCACCTCAGGAGTAAGTAGCAGGTTTGGTGTGCTGTTCCCCTTTCCCATCTCTAACGCTATGTGCAGGGTCTATGCTATTCGCCAGCCTTCTGTAGCAGGCAAGCGCAGCCTCGTTACGGTTTAAACAGCGTCTAAATCACTGTTTTGAAGCCTGGAGACTGCCCTCCTTGGCCTGAAAAGGCCCTGGCTGCTCTTCTCCTTGAGTCTTGGTTATTTTTCTGTCTCAGCTCCCATGACACCTCCGTTGTAAAGGTGTTCTGATCCACCAGGGAAACCTTTATGGTTTCTCGCAACATTAGTCACCAGCGTGCAGATTACCTGCTGCCTCTGCTGCCTCAGATCCAGGAAGCGGAAGCAGCACTCAGCCATCAATACAATACTAGCCTCAGCTTCAAACACTTTCATGCTCCTGTGTGATTGCTGATGGGATAATTATTAAAACCACCATTAAATTACAAACTGCCGCGGGGAGGGCACTTCTGAGTGGATATTGGTGGGGTGAATATAGCTTCAGAAAATAAAACGACTCCAGATCCTAAGCAGTGAGAAACTTCCAACGGAGTCCATTCATCACCAGAGGAACAAACTAATCACACAAAACCCTTTCTTGAAAATCACCCAAACATTTTCAGAGGAACTTTATAGACTTGATTTTTTTATTTATTTTTAGTTTTTTATTTTGTTCACAAACGAACCATTACACCCACTCTGTGCTCTGTGAATGTATGGCACAGCCCTGTTGCAGGAAGCTGGGGTAAACAGAGAAAGCTGGCTAGCACATTTCTGTAGGAGAAAAACACGATGTAAATATTGTTGAAATGCTAAGAGGAGCCCTGTGCCACATGAGGATTTCATCTAATTTCTAAAATATATGAATCTTGGCTTTCTGTAGCACACTTTACATTCGGGAAAATGAAAAGTAATGAGCTAACTATAGATCCTTATAAGAACACGAATCCGACGATCATTATTCATCTTGAACATTAGGATCTATTTTAATGACATCTTAGTAAATTTACTCTAATGATAGCTTAGTGGGTTTGCTAGTGCTAAAAAAGTATCTTGGGTCTTTCATCTGCAATAGACACGCTACGTATGTGGCATGGACTTGCGCAGAAGTGAACATTGGAGGGAGGGAGGGCTCCAACTCCAGGATCAGGATCCTGTGTTTTTAAAAGAGCCAAGGATATGTTCTACAGAGTATGGCATGGTGAGGTGGGAGGGGGTACCTCAGCAGGCTCGTGCAGAGACATCCCTAATCCCTGAGGTACCAGCCATACGATGAGTATAGTATAGAATGAGAGAGAGAGAGAGAGAGAGAGAGAGAGAGAGACAGAGAGAGACAGAGAGAGACAGAGAGAGAGAGAGACAGAGAGAGAGAGAGAGAGAGAGAGAGAGAGAGAGAGAGAGAGAGAGGCCAAATAGTCACTCTTACAGGAAGCCTACCTGGCTGTTGCTAGGTAACTATTGGGCAGAGTATAAAAGGAAAGCCAACATTCCTCCATTTTGGTTTAATTTTTAAAAAGGAGAAACTAGAAAGAGGTGGAGAAGCAGAAACAGTGTCGTCATGATCTTTAGTTATTGCTGACTTTGGGGCGACGTGTCTCTGGGAAAACTGAGAAAATGGGGATGGGGATGTTGGTTTAGTCTTATGAAAGTTGGCTGTTTTCCTGCTGTCCAGGGTCTGTAGAACCATCTGTGGGTTGGAAGGAGCAGGTCCAGTAGTAGCATCTGTGTCTGTGAGAGAAGATTGGAGCATCTGTGGGCTGCTTCGCTGGTGTCCTCCTGGATGTAGATGTTAAATAAATGCCTTGACCTGGCAAGATGCTGAAACACACATACACACACACACACACACACACACACACACACAGACACAAGCACACACACATACATACACACACACACACACACACACACACACACACACACACACACACATACACACACACACACGCTTTCACACACACACACACACACACACACACACACACACACACACACACATTGGAGGTTGAAAATAAAATTAAGTAGGTTTGAGAGAAAACCTTTTCCTTATGTACCTTTGAAACCCTTAGGACTTGATGGTTGGGGTTAGGTGGGTCCCAATCCCAGGAACAGGAGAGGAGAGGAATCCCACCCTCTGGAATAGGCATCAAGTAAAAGCTTAGGCTATTGACTGACAAGTGTACTGATCCAGATGGAGTCTGTTTGGTCCATGAGAAGTAGATCGGAGTAGATTTCCTGTATTATAAATTCACAAAAGAGATAAATTTGTTAACAACATGAACACTCTTTAAGGTGAGCTTAGGAAGACAAAGACATTTTGTGGAGTAGAAGAAGCAAAAAGGGCTTTTCCTTCTATCTAGGATATTGAATATATATATATATATCACAATGAGAAATATTTTAAGCTTATATTTAAAAGACAAAGGAAACTAGAAAAATCAACCTTGTGAGTATGATAGTTGATCATATAGTTTAGCATGGAAAACACCTTAAGTCTTAAAAGGCAACTAAAGGGAACTTATATTTGTAACTATGAGAGCCCAGAGTATAGATTTAGCAGCAGAAACACTTTGAGTCTAGAGTTAGGAAACAATCGAGGGAAGCTTATAATTTGAACTTGTGATTATCAAAGTTGGATCTTTCAGTGGAATGTTTTATAGAGCTAAATTAATTTATAAGAACTATTTTAGTTAATGTTAGGACTTCGGCACAACGAGCATTTAGTCACTGGAGACTGAGTTCAGATAGGAAGGTAGCAGGTTACATCTGTGAAAGGTTACATCTGAACTTGTATAATTCTTTATCGTGAAGCCTGTGAGCGAGGCAAACCTGTCTGTCTCTGAGAAGAGATCTGGTAGTCTTGACTAGTTAACAAATTGATCGATGAGCTAATATGGTGGTGGGCTACCTTGGGGTAAGGAGCTAGGTCTGTTTTTGAGCTGTCAAGCTATCAGTTAAGTTAGCTTAGCTGTCAATATAATCAGAAAACTGTGAAGAATAAATTATCTAGATGCCATATATCAATTAATATGACAGGGGTTGGTCTATAGTCCACTACTTAAAACAGTTCTCCCAGGTCCCTGTGATCTCCATTGTAACTTGGTCAGAGTTAGTCTGGCCCTCAGGCCCAGGAGATGAGAGGTTTTTTTCCTGTGGAGTTAAGAACTTGGGAGGAACGACTCACCTTGTCTTAGGCAATCTGAGACATTTAATTCTCTGTATCCTCTGTTTGTCCACAGCGTAGGACAAGCCCTGGCAGCAGGCAAGGCAATGGAGCAGTGTTTCTCAGTGGTTATCACACCACAATCCAGGAAGAATCTTGTCACTATGCCCATATCTTTTCAGAGACCTTGCATGGGTCAGGGTTAGGATTTGGGGTCTCCATCAGTCATAAGCTAAAATATTTAGCATTACATTTAGCAGACTTCTGACAAGATTGACATCCAGTATCTAGTAAGTATATCTGAGTTAGACAATATGCATTTGTTTAATTATTTGTTCTAGAATGTATCTAGCAAAAATAAAAGAGTACATTGCAACATAAACACAGTAGCAAAAACAAGACCCAATCTTTAAGGCAGTGTTTTTTAACCTTTTTAATCATTGTAAATCTTTAATATTAAAATTGTTTACCAAGGCAGGATAGAAATCATATGAAAACCATACCTTAAAGGTGTCTCTAGAGACCTTAAGTCAGGCTGTTCTAAAGTAAGAAGGCAGTGAAGTGGGAACTGCCACAACTAAGATGGCAGATAGCCTTGAGACTGCCTTCAACCAAGATGGTGCTGAAGCTACAGCCAGCCAAGTGACCGCCCTTACCAAAGATGGCGCTGAAGCGATCGCATCACATATGGAGGAAATCACGTTATACCTTAGAATGGAACAGCAGAAGTGTTGTTATGCATCAACCGAGACGATAAGACATGTTTTGTCTGTTAGGCAGGAAGGAGGTCTTTCCCTGGCACCTCAGGCAGCCTCTGTCACTGTGCATGGAGCACTGGGTCTAAGCTGTACACAGAGCGGCTCAGGGGCTCTGTCTGTGCTGCACTTAGGGATCCCTTCTCCTGCCGCACCTAGCTTAGAGCTGGCAGACCAGAGTGGAAGGGAATCATAGATTAGAGATAAAAATTTCTCAGAAATAGAAACTGACGACTGCCTGCTGGAGCAAACAGTTGGCACCTGCACAGGTAGGCGGCGCACAGGAGCATGGAGGCCGAGCATGTTTAGTCGGAAACAAGATCTGGAGAGCACTGTTAAAAGGCAAAAAGACAGGGAGTCAGGAACAGGGGGCAGAGGAATAAAGCGGTTGGGAGAAAAGGTGGGAGAAAGCCTACATAAAAATCTTTCTATTTTTCAGATTGCTGGGTGCAAGTCGTAAATTTTTTTTTTTTTTAAGCTTCATGTCTTAGGGTTTTACTGCTGTGAACAGACACCATGACCAACACAACTCTTATAAGGACAGTATTTAATTTGTGCTGGCTTACTGGTTCAGAGGTTCAGTCCAGTATCATCAAGGTGGAAGCATGGCAGCATCCAGGCAGGCATGGTGCAGGCAGAGTTGAGTTCTATATCTTCATCTGAAGGCTGCTAGTGGAAGACTCGATTGCAGACAGCTAGAAGTAGGGTCTTAAAGCTATGCCCACAGGGCACACCTACTCTGAGAAGGCTATACCTGCTCCAACAAAGCCACATCTCCAAATAGTGTCACTCTCTGGGCCAGGCTTATACAAACCATTACACTCCATTAAGTGGCCATTCAGAGTTACTACCTAGTGGGCATTAGGGCCAAATTTAGCATGTGAATTCAGAAGCCTTTAAGACATCACAGTAGGGAGTCTAGAAGTAGTGGCAAAGACATTTTCTTTTTGGGTGAGAGTAGAAGTTATTAATATTATCCCTATTGGTATCTGGAGGATAAATTAATAAGAAGAAACAGACAGCCAAGTCATATCACCAGGTTGTCATTTAATGAAGTGGGGGCTGAGCTCTGGGCCAGTGTCCAAGAGGAGGAGGGAGAATGGTTTATCCAGGTCTAGGATTTCCCAGTAGCAAGAAAGAAACTGTCTCGAGGAAAAGAGAAAGGCCTCACCTAAGGGAAGATGTCCTAGAATAAAGGGTCAGCAAGAAGGCCAGTCGTAACTGTGAAGACTTCCATCCTCTAGGACACCAGAGGGTGGCTGAGAACTCAGCAGCCCTTCCTCGAGACTGGGGTCATTTACGCTGACCAGTGGTAGAGGAAGTTTACCAATTTGCCAGTGTTCGGATGGAGTTCTAGTGACCCAATGGCAGGAAAGTCCATGTGGCGGCAGGAGAAATGAACCTGTGAGTTTCTAAATCCAAGTCTCAGTGCCAAATGTTGTGTTTTTAAAAAAAGCCATGGACATGCTTTATAGAGTTCGGAATGGTGAGGTGGGAGGGGGCACCTCAGTGGGCCCATGCTGAGGCACCCTTCCCTCTCAGGTACCAGCCATACGACAGGTGTAGTATAGAATGGAGTTTGCTTGGGACATGGGAAAGGGAGTTGAGAAGGGAGTAGAGGCAGAGAAAGAAAGGGGACAGAGAAGAGGGGAGGGAGGGAGAGAGAGAGAGAAAGAGAGAGAGAGACAGAGACAGAGAGAAAGAGGAGGCTGGCCAGAACATGTGGAGAGAGGGGGCAGAGAGAGAGAAAAGGGGCAGGAGAGAGAGAAAGAGCCAAATAGTCTCTCTTTCATAGCAAGCCAGGCCTACCTGACTATTGCCAGGTAATTGTTGGGTGGAGCCTACAAGGAATGACAACCTGGGGAAGCTGTTAAGCATGTAGATATACACCTGTGGTGGTTTTAATAAGAAACCCATAGGCTTCTCCCTCCACAGGTGCAAGTATTTGAACTCTGATCTTCAGCGGGCATTGTGGTCTGAGGAGTTTTAAGTGTTGGCGCCTTGATGGAGGAAACAAATATCTGAAGGAGGGATTTGAGGAGCTGAGCCCTCTCCCAACTTCTACTCTACTCTGTTGCAGTTGAAATGTGACCTCTCAGCTTCCTGCTCTAGTCACCCACTGCCATGACCGTCTAACCCCACCACAACCAAAGTGGAAATAAAATTGTTTCTTCTATAAGTCGCTGTTGGTGGCCATATTTATCACCACAACAAAAGGTAACAAATACAGTGTTATAATGTGCCCCCAGGCCAAGAGATTCTGAATGAACCTCTGTGCTTTTTCATTAGTGATAAAGATTCTCATTCAAATGTTGGAAACAGTGGCCTAGAAGGTTCGCTTCATTAGGGACTGAAGCTGGCTCCTATTGGCTTTCAAGAGCTAATGAACTGCCAGTCTTCATCAGGGTGGTCATGGCTCACCAGCTCCTTGCTGGCTAAGATACTCATGCTTCAGTAAAAAAAAAATGTCTAGGATAAATTGTTTTGGTAGAAGTTCCCTGTTGAACCTCAGAGCACTGAGGAACACACAGACACTCAGCTGCTAGGTTGCCAGACTCGGCAGCCTCCCCAAGTGAGAGAAAAAAAAGTTAAAGACTTAAGGAAATAATTGAACAGACATTTGAAAAGCAAGGAAAGTGAAAATTTCCCATGGGGTAGAAATTTTAAGGGTCTGGAGTCTGGACTTTACTGTGGGATGAGGTGAAGATAAACACACGTGTACAGACCTGCTTGGAGAAAGGTCTTCATCAAATCAACTAAACTGTACTTTAAAAAAGCAATTCCAGACTAATGCACGTCCAAATATGGAAATCTCCCACACCGTACTCCCCCACTGTATTTATAGTAATTGGTACACACACACACACACACACACACACACACACACACAGAGAGAGAGAGAGAGAGAGAGAGAGAGAGAGAGAGAGAGAGAGAGAATAAAAACCTTGAACCTAGAAGTAGATGGAGGCCACCATCCTTAACAATTTGCCAGTTACCAAGGGCACGGGAGATTTGAATGTCGGGTCACCAAGGAGAGCCCCTGAATTAGAGACAGGCTCATACTCTCCATTGTTGGGCATAATTTTCAGGTGTGAAAACCACTGCTTTAAGGGGGAGGGGAATCTTACAATTTCACCCATTTATATGAATAAAAAAAAAATCTTTAAAAAGAACATGGACTGGGGAGATGGCTCAGCGGTTGAGAGCACCAATTGCTCTTCCAGAGGTCCTGAGTTCAATTCCCAGCAACCACATGGTAACCATCTGAAATGTGATCCGATGCCCAATGCCCCCTTCTGGTGTGTCTGAAGACAGAGACACTGTACTCAGATACATAAGATAAATAATTTTAAAAAGTGTGGAACAGCCTGGTTCACAGAGGGAATGCAAAGTGTTCTGTCTACAAGCAGTGGAAAGATGTACGGAGAATGGCCCTGTGGTTGGGTCTGCAGTGTGGGAGAGTGGGGGAGTCTTGTGGCGACATCAATGATTGATATTTTCTTATTATTTCGTAAAGATAACTCTCATAAGGAGTAAGTAACTTTACAAATCACAATTTAAAACATCCTTCTGCCCCAACTTGAGACCTAGGGAATACACTTCCACGAAGATTTACTGATAGCCTATGTTCTATATATCAGTAACAAACACTTTAGAAAGAAATCAGATGGGGGAAAAAAATCCCTTTGAAAATTAAATAAAGCCTAGCAATAAATCTAAAGATAAAATATCTCTATACTGAAATCACTATATCCAACCCATAAATTACTGAAGAAATTAAATACCCCAAACACCAAATCATTCAATCAATAAATGGGCAAATAAATTGAGCAGTTTTCTAAAGACAAAACACAGTAGTAAATGTAAAAAAAAAAATGAATTTTCTTTTGTGCGTGGAATGTAATTTAAATAGATATATGCATGCTTATATGCACTTATATGTAAAGAAGAAATACAAATGTATATATACATATACACATATCACATATACACACATACACATATACACATACACATACACACATATACATACATACACATATACATATATACATATGTCTTAGTTAGGGTTTTATTGCTGTGAACAGACACCATGACCAATGTAAGTTTTATAAAGGACAACATTTAATTGGGGCTAGCTTACAGGTTCGGAGGTTCAGTCCATTATCATCAAGGCTGGAGCATCGCAGCATCCAGGCAGGCATGGTGCAGGAGGAGCTGAGTTCTACATCTTCATCTGAAGGAATCCAGGAACAGACTGAGCATCCCCAGGCAGCTAAGGGAAGGGTCTCCAAGCCCACCCGACAGTGACAGACTTCCTCCAACAAGGCCACACCTTCTAATAGTGCCACTCCCTAGGCCAAGCATATGCAAACCATCACAACATACATAACACATTTACATGTATGATGAAAATAGAAGACTATTTGGGACCAGCAAAGAGAGGGGCTAGGGAATGAGGGAGGAGAGATTAAAAGAGTACAATGATATTTATGTATGAAAATCTCATACGTAAGGCCACTATTTCATATGGAAAATACAGGAAGTTTATGTATTCATTAAAAAATACTTATTATACACTTTTTAAATGTAGGGGTGCTTTTGCTGCATGTACACCTACGTGCCAAAAGATGGTCATGAGCAGCCATATGTTTGCTGGGAGTTGAACTCGGGACCTCTGAAAGATCAGCCAATGTTCTTAACCACTGAGCCATCTCGCCAACCCTTCAAAGTGTTTTTAAAAGGAGAAAAATGAAAGGATAAATAAAATGGGATGGGAAAACGGAAGTAATCCATATATGCGGGACTTACGGTAGTAACTGGCATGCTCTCTGCCTAATAAGAGAGTCTTAGGGTGTATGGTTTGAGAATGGAGGTGCTACATGCAGGGAAAGATGATTGTGGGGTGCGGGGACAGGCACTCTGGGTAATCACTGCATGAACAGTGAGATCGTGTGGCGTCCAAAGAAACAGTACCTGTGGCCAGATGTGACTTCCGGCCTCCGATTTCCCACGGAGGCATTGCAGGAAGTGTCTGCTTTTGTTATCAGGTGATGACCTGTGGTGAAATTCAACGCAAATACCCATGGGTCAACCTTTCCCAGTCCACAGAATGTATTCGATTATCATGTCCTACAAGCAGGATCATTCTTAAACTTAGACATCTAAGAAGGAAAGACGGGGACTAACAGTGACTCACAGGAACAGCTCCTAGTTCGCTCTCCCTTGAGCTCTCCCTTCTTGTCAGAAACAACGCAGCACTTGAGTCCTACCCAGGCTCCGAGGGACCCTGCAGCACAGCAAACATGTTGGATCTGGTTTTCATTCAGAATTTCTCCGCTTTTGATCACTCAGGCCCTGCTTAGGTGATCTGTCTTTGTGAGCGGACGGAACAGTTCTGGAGGCTTTGTAGACTGAAGCCCGGCGCCAGGGTAAGGATCATCCAGGTTACATACTTATCTAAGAAGGCACACGGGCAGTGAGAAAGCTCTGCTCTCATGACCTAGCTGCTTATCAAAAGCCTCAGTTCCTACCACTGTCATATTGAGAAGAATGTTTCAACATGAATTTGGTGTTAGGGAAGGAGCACAAAATTAATGGGAAATAAATCTTGTTAATTCCAAAAAAAAAAAAGACACCTTTTTTGTAGCCCTTTAATTCTTTTTGCTGAAAAATAGATACTTTTCTCATACAATATATCCTAATTATAGTTCCCCCTCCTTCCATTCCTCCTCCCCAACTCCCCTCTCTTTCAGATCCACTCCCTTTTGGTGGTTAAGACTCAGGGTCACTCTCTGCACGCTGACAGTGGGATGGTCCCATTGCCAAGGACAGTGTCCACACAGAACAGGATTCTGAGGGATAACAATCAAACATGCCCAAATAAAATGTAAGGTGAAGCAAAAGCTATGATATTGAAGTTGGACGAGGCAACCCAACAGAAAGAGGCCTGAGGGCAGGCACAGAGTCAGAGGCCCATTCATTCTCACAGTCAGGAATCCCATAAAAACACTGTTAATAGCTGTAGTAGATAAGGAAGGACCTGGTGCAGACCCGTGTAGGCCACTGCTTGCTGCTGCAGTCTCTGTGAGCTCATGTGCCTTGCTTAGTTGACCTAAAGTCCTCTACCTTCTCTGACTCTTTCAAGTTTTCTACCTCCTCTTCCCCTGGATACCATATTCACCTTCTAGGTCTCGGTTACCTCACTCAGGAGTTTGTCCAGCTCTATCTGATGGAGCTCTCCCATTAACACTTTCTCTCCGAATTACCTCTGACTATGGTGGATCTCTGCATCTGTTTCCATCTACTGTTGGGGGACGCCTCTCTGATGATGACTATGGCGGAATATCAGTAGGAGTCATTTCATTGATACTTTAAAAAAAAGTGATTGGTTTCCCTAGGACTCGGGGATATCCAGTCTCAGCCTCTTGATCACTCAAGCATTGTCTGGCATGGTTCCGTCTCATGGAGTGGGCCATAAGCCAAATCAAATATTGGTTGGTTACTCCCACACGTACTGTGTCACCATGGCCTTAGCATATTTTTCAGTCGGGACAGATTACAGGTCAACATTTTGTGGCTGAGTTGGTGTCCCTGTTCCTCTTTCAGTGCCCTTCTATCTCAGTTAAGATTTTTATTGCTGTGCTGAAACACTGACCACAAGCAGTTGGGGAGGAAAGGGTTTATTCAGCCTACACTTCCATATTGCTGTTCATCACCAAAGGAAGTCAGGACAGGAACTCAAGTTGGGCAGAAATCTAGAAGCAGGAGCTGCTGCAGAGGCCATGGAGGGGTACTTCTTACTGGCTTGCTTTCCATGGCTTGCTCAGTCTGCTTTCTTATAGAACCCAAGACTACCAGCCCGATGGCATCCCCCAAAATGGGCTGGGTCCTCTCCCATTGATCACTAATGAGAAAATGCCTTACAGCTGGGAATCATGGAGGCATTTCCTCAACAGAGACTCCTTCCTCTCTTTTGACTCTAGCTGGTGTCAGATTGACACACAACCAGTCAGAATATCTGCCAGGTACCTTCCCACAGCAAAGAGACTGAACTGTAGGCACCAGTTTAACTTCTCCATATTCAATGAGTTGTGCAGGCATTGTCCTGGGGCAATGAGGCCCCTCAGTCAATTTGCAGAGAGCAACCCTGTTTCTTAGCAACAGCCTGGGCCATTTGGAAATCTTTATGGGATTCTTTTGGCTAACAACTCATTTGAATGTAACCCCATTCCACCACTGGAAGCTTCATTTGGTAACAAGAGATGGCCAGCTAGTTAAGATTCTATACAGCCAACCCATTACTACTACATATACATACCCTAATCTTCATTAGAATGATCTTCACACATTCCAGGAGGTTTCCACTGCACTAGGTTTCCATATCACCTGCAAAATGCACCCCCCACGAATCAAGTTGTCTCTCCCTGTATTCTCTCCTTGAACCCCATCCCCTATTACCATCCCCACTTTCCCCCAATCTGGGATCCCCCCTCCCAGGGAGATCCATGTGTCTCCCCCCCATAATTTACTTAATGACTATTATCCACTCATAAGTGAATATCATACCATATTTATCTTTCTGGGTCTGGGTTACCTCACTCAGGATGATTTTCTCTTCTAGTTCCATTCATTTGCCTACAAATTTCATGATGTCATTCTTTTTAATATGAGTTATGCTTCATTGTCTAAGTGTATCGTATTTTCTTTATCTACCTTCTGTTGAGGGACATCAGGGCTGTTTCTAGTTTCTGGCTATTACAAACAGAGCAGCAATGAACATAGTTGAGTAAGTGTCATTGTAGTAGGGTTGAGTGTCTTTTGGATATAAGCCAAGATATAGCTGGGTCTTGGGTAGATTGATTCGCAACTTTCTGAGGAACCACCATATTGACTCTACAGCCATAGTGCACTCCCACCAGCAATGGAGGAATGTTCCCATCAGCATGGACTGTCACTTGTGACATTGATCTTAGCTATTCTGACAGGTGAAAGATGAAATCTCAACATAGTTTTGATTTTTATTTCCATGATGGCTAAAGATATTGAACATTTTATTGTTTCCCAGCCATTTGAGATTACTCTATTTCAAATTCTCCGTTTAGATCTCTGCCCCATTTTTAATTGGATTATTTGTTTTTAATATCTAGCTTCTTGAGTTATTTATACATTAGTCCTCTATCAGATAAGTTGGTAAAAATCTTTTCCTATCCTGAAGGCTGCTTCTTTGTCCAAACGACAGTGTCCTTTGCCTTACAGAAATTTCAGTTTCATAAGGTCCTATTCATTAATAGTTGATTTTAGTGCCTGCACTAATTAGTGTTCTGTTCCTGTGCTAATGAGTTCAAGGCTGTCCCCTACTCTATCTTCTATTGGGTTTAATGTATCTGGTTTTATGTTGAGGTCTTTGAGTCGCCAGAACTTGAGTTTTGTACAGGGCATTCTATGGATCTATCTGCATTCTTCTATGTGCAGAAATCGGTGTGACTAGCACCATTTATTGGAGATGCTGTCTTTTTGCCCCAGTGTGTATTATTATTTCTTTATAAAAATTCAGATGTCCACAGGTGTGCAGATTTATGCCTGGGTCTTCATTGATCAATAGGTCTGCTTCAATATCAATACTATTTTTTACTACTGTTCATCTCTAGTATAGTTTAAAATCAGGAATGGCAAGACCTCCAGCTGTCCCTTTATTGTCCAGGATTGTTTTAGCTATACTGGGATTTTGTTTTTCCATATGAAGTTGAGAATTATCATGTCAAAGTCTGTAAAAAACTTGTGCTGAAATCTGGATGAGGGTGGCATTGACTCTGTAGATTGCTTCTGGTAGGATGGGCATTTTTATTGTGTGGAGTCTATTTATCCATGAGCATGAAAAATCTTTCCATTTGCTGATACCTTCTTGATATTTTTTCTTCAAAGATTTGAAGTGTTTATCATTACTTGTTTGTATTACTTGTTTGGTTAGGGTTACCCCAAGATATTTTACATTATTTGAGGCTATTGTGAAAGGTATTCTTTTCCTGATTTCTTTCTCAGTCTGTTTGCCATTTGTATATAGGAGGGCTACTGTTTTTTTAGTTAATTTTGTATCCAGCTACTTCACTCAAAGTATTTATTAGCTATTGGAGTTCCTTAGTGGTATTTTCAGGGTCACTTATGTATACTATCATATCATCTGCAAACAGTGATGCTTTGACCTCTTCCTTTTCAATATTTATCCCCTTGAGTTCTCTTTATTGCCCTAGCTAAAACTTCAAGAATGATATCGAATAGATATGAAAAGGGTGAACAAACTTGTCCCTGATTTTAGTGAAATCCCTTTGAATTTCTCTCTATTTAATTTGATGTTGAAGCCCACTTATGTCAGTCAACTATGGCTTTTTATTTGTTTGTTTCAGGAAAGAATAACCTTGTAGTTTCTTTTTATTTTTTGGTTGTGAGCCTAGCCTTTAACGGCTGAGCCATCTCTCCAGCCCGTAGTTTCTTTTTATGTAGACTTAAAAAATTTATTTATTATGTATAGTGTTCTCCCTGCATGTATGCCTGCACACCAGAAGAGGAGACCAGAACTCCTTTATAGATGGTTTTAATCCACCATGTGGGTGCTGGGAATTGAACTCAGGACCTCTGGAAGAGCAGTCACAGCTTTTAACCTCTGAGCCATCTCTCCAGCCCCTTATGTATACTCTTATACAAGAGTACTGTACCAGTCTGACTGAACCATGACCTGCGTTGCTGGGCTCACCAGAAAAGCATACTTCTTTCTGGTCTGTAGGAAAGAAAGCTAATCTCCTTTGTCTAGAACTCAATGCTAGCACTCCAGGGATGGCCCTGTGGCTTAGCCTCCAAATTCCAAATGACAAATCATACTTAAGGACATCGATTTCCTTTACTGGGAAGTTTTATGACCCCTGCATGTGCTTCATCTTCACTGTGTGTTTGCTTATTGAGTTATGCTCCTGGCTGTTTTTCTTGCCAAATTATTTCTTTAAAAAAAATCCTCTCTACAAGGTCTTCAGAGGTCTTCATCCCTAATCTTGTATAGTCATAGGCCAAGCTTTTCAGCAATAAAAGGGGGGCGATTACTGTAATAGAACTGTAGATTTTAAAGGAGCTGAGGGACCATAGACTCTATCCTGAGGGCGGGAGGAGGATGCTGATCTTCAGGGTTTAATCTGAGGGTTCTGGACTGGAGCAGATCTCTTTTCCTTTTGATATACCTGAGATTCTTCTCTGGTCCCCCATGCTTGAGTTGATCTTCGCATTACTTGAGTGTTTACTTGGCAAACACTAAGGGAAAGAGATGTTTACAAAGGGGAGGAGCTGTGAGGAGAGTCTAGTGGACATTTGAGGACTGGGCACCTCAGGAAGTCTGTGTCAGTTGATGCTGGAACAGTGCTGGCATGTCCAGCAGAAGTTATGAGGTTTCCTGGTTTGCAAGGCCTCGGTGGGACAGTCCAGCACGTATGCACAGGAACACTGGCATTGCTATGAGTATACAGACAGAAGGAACTCTGGCTGCTTACAGAGACCAAGCATGGTTAACCCCAGAGAAATGGGGCTCTAGAATGATCCCTGCTTTTGGATACCCTTGCTCTGGTCTTCCTCTAGCTGCACACACACATATGGGGGAGGAGGATGTGAGAATTACAGGGCATCCAGTTATATCATGTGTCCCTAACCATCTGGAATCATAAAAGTACCCCCTCCCCTGGGAATTCCAAAGGCTCACATCACTGTCAGATCAGCAAAAGGGCAGCCCATCTTTAGTCTTGGCAGTTTGAAGGACGGGAGGAAGTGCAGGCTGAGCTGTACCACACTTGCACATGTGATGCACAGTAACAGACAGCGCTGAGGGCAGGAAGAACTCAGCTCTAACGCTGTATATCATGGAGAACTGTCCATCAGTTGACATCTGTCATGACAGGCATCGTGGATCACTGGGCAGGGAATAGCTCCATAGACTTCCAGAAAGGCTTTATGCATTAGTGGATACAGAAAAAAGAAAGAAAAAAAAAGAAATGAAAATAAATTTTATAAAAACCACTAGCCTTTAACGAGTGCCAAACTTTGTGTTAAGACTTTTTTGAATATTTTATTTTATTTACTTAACTGTTATACATAAGAAATAGGGATTTCTACAGTTTTACAAATAAAGAAATCAAGACTGAGAAGTAATGTCTCCTGTTAACACAGATTGGAAGAGGAGACTGGGAGTTTAATCTAAAATCAAGTGCATTCTATCACCACGCTATCTCCCCATTTTCAGGTGCAGATTTTGGTGCTCTGAAATGGAACAAAAATCTCTAAATACATAAGAAAGAGGACAAGAAATAAGCAGGAATTATCAAAGAAAATAAGTGGCTTAGAAGTGAGAGGAACAAGACAGAGGTCAGGCTTTTAAATGGTTCAAAACCAAATTACTCTCAATTGCCCAGCTTTCTCACAAACAGCTACACCACAGAGTCCAGAGAAGGTCTATCTTTCAGATGTCCACGAACTGTTAGCTATGAATGACTTTGCTCTAATGAGGAGTTATTTTTTTCTTTCCCTTTCTCTTTATGACCTAAATATAGTTTATTTGTGAGTGGCCCTTGTCGCCTGTGATGGATTCACTACACAGTCTTCACAGCTGGGGCTGTTCCTTCTATGTCGTATACAGGATTATGCCACTGAGAATCCCAATTGTAACAATCAGATAAATCAAGGCAGCCAGGCACAAAAGTTCAGCTGAGAATTTTTGAAGAAAAAAATATTTTAACCAGAAAATGTTGATTCTCATATTTGTTATCCACGGTGCTGTGCTTAAGGGTACCGCAATAAAAACAAGTCAGACAGTTTGTTCTCTCAGAGTTGCTAGTTTTTGTGACAAGAAACAAATTGAAAAATAAAACTGCTCTTTCCAGTCAACACCGAGTGACGGATATCTCTCGGGGCAACTGGCAGAAGAGCCATAAGGCCAAAGTAAGAGAAAGCTGTACCACAGGAAGCGGAAGTGTGAGCTGGGATGTGGCCCTCATAATGTACACACGGTCTGAGTTTGAGGAAGCGGTAAGGAGTACCATGCCGTGAGATGGGATGTGAGGAACGTCTCCTGCGGCTCTGAGTGTTGTACTCACAAAGCAAAGATTATAATTGTTGTCTACCATGGATCCTATAATGAGCTGGTCTGCACCAAGACTCTGGTGATCAACTGCATTGTGCTTATTGATGGCACACAGTACTGACAGTGGTACAAGTCCCACAATGCACTGCTCCTGGGCTGCGAGAAAAGGGCCGGGCTGACTCCTGAGGAGGAAGAAATCTTAAAATATATATATATATATACATAATATATGTGTATTATATGATCAAATATAATTTCATTTCAAAGGGAATATGATAAAAGTAAAAAGAATGTCATAATCAGCAGTCTTCTGGGGGAGCAGTTCCAACAGGGCAAGCTTGTCTGTGTTACCTGAGGACCAGGCCAGTGTCACGGACCAGATGATGGTATGCTTAGAAGGCGAAGAGCTGGAGCTCTATCTGAGGAAGACACAAATAAACCATCTCTCACAGGAGAAGGTGTTTATTGTTCTGTGTGAGGAAAGAAGAAAGGAAGGGAGGAAGGAAAGAAGGAGGGGATTAGTTATGCTAATTCCAACCCTGACCAGCACTTTCTTCTACATCCTTGCCAACCTTCTTTTTTTTTTTTTTCTTTTCAGAGCTGGGGACCGAACCCAGGGCCTTGCGCTTCCTAGGCAAGCGCTCTACCACTGAGCTAAATCCCCAACCCCATACATTACTTTTTTTTTTTTTTTTTTTTTTTTTTTTTTTTTTCGGAGCTGGGGACCGAACCCAGGGCCTTTTGCTTCCTAGGCAAGCGCTCTACCACTGAGCTAAATCCCCAACCCCCCTTGCCAACCTTCTTATGTTTGCCTCTTCTATTGTAACATTCTTAGCATGTACAGGGTGGGATCCCATGGTGACTTTCCTTCTTCATGGTGGTTAGTGATATTGGGCACTCCGGTCTCTTTGTATTTTGTCTTTTAAGGAATACTTTTTCAGGACATGTGCCATCTTAAATCAGGCACTTTGCCTTTGTCAGGGTCTCTATCCCTGCACAAACATCATGACCAAGAAGCAAGTTGGGAGAAAGAGGGTTTATTCAGCTTACACTTCCACATTGCTGTTCATCACCAAAGGAAGTCAGGACTGAAACTCAAGCAGGTCAGGAAGCAGGAGCTGATGCAGAGGCCATGGAGGGATGTTTCTTCCTGACTTGCATCCCCTGGCTTGCTCAGCTTTCTTAGAGAACCCAAGACCACCAGCCCAGGGATGGCACCACTCACAAAGGACCCTCCTCCCTTGATCACTAATTGAGAAAATGCCTTACAGTTGGATCTCATGGAGGCATTTCCTCAAGGGAGGCTCCTTTCTCTGTGATAACTCCAGCTTGTGTCAAGTTGACACACAAAGCCAGCCAGTACAATTGACCCCTTGTCAACTTGACACACAAACACATCACTATTCAGCCTCAATCCTTACTTTCTTATTCATCCCCAAGATCTAAATAACTTTAAGAGTCCCACAGTCTTTATCAAGTCTTACCTATTAAAATTTCAATCCCTTTAAAATATCCAATTTCTTTTAAAATTCAAAGTCTTTTTTACAATTCAAAGTCTCTTAACTGGGGGCTCCCCTAAAATACTGCCTTCCTTCAAGAGGAAAAAATATCAGGGTACAGTCTCAATCAAATCGAAATCAAATTCTAACTGTCCAATGTCTGGGTTCCTCCCATGATCTTCTGGGCTCTTCCAAGGGCTTGGGTCACTTCTCCAGCTCTGCCCTTTGTAGTGCACACCTTGTCTTCTGGGCTCCAGATGCCTGTGCTCCACTGCTGCTGCTGCTCTTGGCGATCATCTCATGGTACTGGCATCTCCAAAACACTGCTGTCTTCCGCTGCAACTAGGCTTCACCAACAGCCTCTCACAGGCTCTCTTCATGGTGCAAGCCTCAACTCCCTTGCATAACACCTTCAGCCCTGGGCCATCAATTGCAACTGAGGCTATACCTTCACCAATGGCCTTCCCTGACCTCTCACTGCGCCAAGCCTCAGCTGTTCTTCATGACACTGTCATGCCTTCAAAAATAGTACCACCTGGGTGACTCTTACACAATACCAAGTCCAGTCATGGCATGAGGTACATCCTTAGCTATCTCTGGAACACAGCTCTCAAAAACCACTTCCCAGAAGGTTTTAATTCAATGATGCTGGTCTCTTCTTAATCACCCCTAATTTCTTAGCTCCAGCTGACAGCATCAATAGTCCCAGTAATGCAAAGGTTTTGCTTTAGTAGCTCTAGTATCTTGTTAATCACAGCTGATTCTTCAGCCACAGCTAACCAAAAGCACAGAATCTTACAATCAAAACAGCAACAGCCACAAAAAGAGTCTTTAATCTTCCCTCTGAAATTTCACAAGCCAGGACTTCATCTTCTGCATTGTTCCCATCATTATCTTCCAAGCTCCTACAGAACATCCCACAGAGCTCTTAACATCCTAATGGCTCTTCCAGTTCAAAGTTCCAAAGTCCTTCCACAGTCCTTCCCTAAACATGGTCAGGTTGTCACAGGGATACCCCACTATGCTGGTATCAATTTTTCTTAGTCAGGGTTTCTATTTCTGCACAAATATTATGACCAAGATGCAAGTTGGGGAGGAAAGGGTTTATTCAGCTTACACTTACACTTCGCTGTTCATCACCAAAGGAAGTCAGGACTGGAACTCACACAGGGCAGGAAGCAGGAGCTGATGTAGAGGCCATAGAGGGATGTTACTTACTGGCTTGCTTCCCCTGGCTGGCTCAGCTTGCTTTCTTAGGAACCCAAGACCACCAGCCCAGGGATGGCACCACTCACAATGGACCCTCCTCCCTTGATCACTAATTGAGAAAATGCCTTACAGCTGGATTTCATGGAGGCATTTCCTCTAGGGAGGCTCCTTTCTCTGTGATAACTCCAGCTTGTGTCAAGTTGACATACAAAACCAGCCAGTACACACTTTGCTTCCTCTTACTAAGTTGCTTGAGCTCCTTTTGTATTTTGCCTATTAGCCACTTGCCTTAGTTAGGGTTTTACTTCTGTGAACAGACACCATGCCCAAAGCAACTCTTACGAGGACAACATTTAATTGGGGCTGGCTTACAGGTTCAGAGGTTTAGTCCATTATCATCAAGGGAACATAGCATCATCCAGGTAGACATGGTGCAGGAAGAGCTGAGAGTTCTACATCATCATTTGAAAGCAGCTAATGGAAGACTGACTCCCAGACAGCTGGAGTGAGGGTCTTATACCCACACCCACAGTGACACACCTGCTCCAACAAGGCCACACCTCTAAATAGTGCCACTCCCTGGGCCAAGGATATTCAAACCATGACACCCCTCATCAGATGTATGGCTCATTGGTATCTTCTCTCACTTTGTAGGTTTCTTTATCCTCTTTTTTCTGCTCTACATAAGATTTTGTTTTGACTTGAGTATTATTTGTTGTTTGCTCGGTTTTTCTATTTGTCCCTTTGCTGCCTGTGTTTGGAGTCAGATTCAAAAATATCTTACCTAGATCGATGCCAAGAATCTTTTTCCCTATGTCTTTTAACGATGGTCTTTAAAAAACTTATTTTATGTGTTAGTGTTCTACCTGAATGTAGGTAAGTGCACCTCGCGTATGTCCAGTACCCACAGAGGCCAGAAGAGAAGGCATCAGTTCCCCTGGAAGTGGAATTGTAGATGGCCGTGAGCCATCAGCTACAGACCCTGCATCCTCTGGAGGAGCAGTGAGTACCCTTAACTCTGCAGCCCTCTCTCCAGCCCTGTAATGATATAATAATCTTAATGGAACTCATAATTAATAAGAGATTAGCACATGCCCTTTATCAAATGGAACACTGGACATGTTATGTTATGAATAGCAAGGAACAGAGTGATGACTGTGTATGCCGAGGGCATAAACCTCACAGGCAGATGAAAGAACATACTGTTTGGCTTTTGTTTTAAGCTGCTGGGAGGGAGTCATTAAACACTTGGGGTTCTCTGAAACGTTAGAGTCTTTTTGCTATTCGTGTCTTCTGCTTTCTAATAAAGTGACTCACTCAGGAGAGGCCTCTAGATAGTTCAGGATGGAGGCTAGCCATGCTGGAAAGATCAGTTCTGGAAACACAGAATGGCAGAGCTGTGAACCATGTAACCTTTCCAGATTTACCTCATAGATGAGTGGACACTGATTCCACTTGACCAAGGATTCAGTCCACGTGCCCAGTGATGAAATATACCCAGCAGAACTCATACTGAAGCTCAGTTGGACGCGGAGAACACAATGGTATGGAGGAGAGCGAGGTGACCGGACATCATGACATCATACAGTGGGAGTAGGAGCTGTGAGTTCTGGACTGGTGGCCCCAGACCCTGTCCTCTGCGCCTCTTTTTTTTTTTTTTTGGTGGCTCTGATTCATTTTCCTTGTAACAAAATACAATGTAAACTGTAACAATAACGCTTGAGTGGCATTTTTAATTTGTTCTAGCTACTTACGAACGGTCAGGGCTTATGTTATAAGGACTCCTCAGCAGTGTCTGGCCAGTCAGTCAGAGGTGCAGGTGGCCGGGCAGTCACCAGAAGTAAGTGAAATCCTTTTATTAAAAAAAGATATCTTTCCTTAAGTTTTTACGTGGGTGGGTGTGTGTATGTCTGTGCCCCACATGTGTGCTGTGCCCGAGAAAGCTAGAAGAGGGAGTTGGATCTCCTGGGACCGGAATCCCAGACAGTTGGGAACTACCATGTGGGTGCTGGGAACCAAACCGAGGTCCTCTGGAAGAGCAGCCAATGCTTTTAACCTCCGAGCCACCTCTCTAGCCCTGAAAACACTGTCTTATTGGGCTCCATGCCTTCAGCCTGCGTGACTAACTTTGGGTAGTCGGTGTCAGAACTGAGTTGTAGAATTACCCCGTAGCCTCGTCTTGATACTCGTGCATTATGTTTACTGTGGTGAAGGGCTTTACTGACATTTGGACGTGTTAGACACAGAAATGTAAATTTAGGAAACAGGAAATGTGGGAGCCTGAAGATGTGGCTCAGTCAGTGAAGTGCTGGCCATGTAACTGTGAGGACTGGAATCCAGATCCCTAGACGCCATTAAAAACCCAAGTGGATGTGGTAATCCTAATGTTAGGGAGGCAGAAATAAGTGTCACTAGAGCTCACTTCAGACCTTAGGGCAAAAGAACTTTCGAGGTGGGTGTAGCACAGCACCTAGCGTTCTTCTCCATGCTAATGAGGAGTCTCAATAGCCTTAGCCTTCAGCCAGTGACCTTCCCTTCCTGGATAGTCTCATGCACTTTCCCAAAAGTATATAATCCCTGCTTCACCCTGAATAAAACGTGTGTGTCCATATCCACCCAAATAAAGAAACATGAACAAGCTAAGATTGTCTCAGAGAGCTGCTTCATTAGAGACTGCCATTGGATTCCCATGGGGAAGGCCCTTGCATAAAACAGCCAACCCAGAGAAGGCCTTTTTCCTTCTTCCACCCCTCTGGTACTCTGCACTCACTCCCTATAGGACCAGATCCTGATTGTCTCATCCCCTCTCCGCTTCAGGCCTGGATTATATAGAGGGGCACTCTGATGCCCCAAGGGAGACTCAGACCACCAACCTCCATTCCTGACTTTCTCTCTGGGTGGTGCCAGGGTACATTGGGAGGAACCCAGGAACCACAACCTTTGTTCCAGACCCTGCCTTCCCTTCTGGTTTGGCATGCTGGGTGCTCTTATGCCTGGAAGACAACCACAGACTTCAGACTCCCCACTCTGGTCTTTACACTGCCTTCCCTGAGTTAGTGAATTGGCTATGTCCAGACACCGCCAGGGGAGAGGCAGAATTTTGCACCATATCAGATAGCCTAGTTGAATTGGCAAGCTTATATGTATATGTGTATGTGCATATGCTTATGATATATATGTATATGATATATATGTTAGTGATATATATGTAAATGATATATATGTATGTGATAAATATGTATATATTTGTATATATGTGTGTCTATGTATATATAGAGATACACACATATATATGACAGACAGCAATAGAGGAGCAAATGGTGGAAGATACTGGACATAAGCCTCTGGCCTCCACACACACATATGAACAAGTACTTGTGCACATACTACACACAAGCACATACATGTGTACTTGCTCACACATACAAAGGACAAATTTGAATTTGAGGACTCTGTTATTCATCTTGCAATAGACTAGAAAAACACTGTAGACTCTGTTAGTAACAAAGTGTGAGCTGAGGGCTCCAGGAGGAACGTCACTGTCCCATCCCACAAGCACTTTGCTCAGGGACAGCAGTTGGCATTGGTAAATGGTGGCTCATTTTAATCTGCTGGTGATAGTAAGTGTGATGTCTGCAAATCAGCCAAAAATACAAATGCATTCAAAGCTAAAGTCAGCAAACGAGATCATCACGAACGTGTTCAACTGCTGATTCCATGGAACTTGTCTAAATGCTGTGTCTCGGCGTGTTTAAAGGTGTCACCACCGATAGACCAATATTTCAGAGTTTAACCATCTCCCGGAAGTATAAAAGGCTTCTCTTTACAGGGAAATTAAAAAGGCCATGAGTAGGATATATTTTAACACCACCTCCACATGGCACAATGGAAGTGGAAAAGTGAAAGGCTTTGAGAATGGGATATGATCAACAAGACAAGACAAGACAAGACAACAAAACAAAACAAAACAAAACAAAACACCTCAGGCTCTTTTATCAGAGGCTCAAGCCCTGCCTATCCTCTACTTTGCACTTCACAGAGCTAAGAGAGGCATCTTCCACGAGGAGCCAGCCCAGTAATTCCAATGTCCTGGCATTGCCTTAGTGTGAGCAGTCACCAACCGCTTGCTGCCCCGCAGCTTCTGGTTTCTAGTTTACTACAAATCATGAGTAGGCGGTGATGTGTAGCAGGCGAAAGCTGATGCGGCTGACAGGCGGCTGGTGGTATTCCAGTCAAGCTATAGTGGCTTAGAAAACACTGTGTTCAACCGATATGTATTTACTGTTTTAAAATCACCCAGAACTGTTTTCACTACCAATAGCAATTGTATTCCTTTTGTACTTATGGACACCGACAGTCTGTTTGCTGGATGCCAATTAACTTAGCTTCAACTTTCAAAATTGTAATACTTCACTGACTAAGATTTGGCCAAGGGCAACATAAGGCTAAGTGGATGATCTCTGGGGAAAAAATTAATTGGTATAAAATATAAAAACAAAACAAAAATATAATTTACTATTCCTGAATTTTTTCAAGAGTAAATAACAAGTGGAAAATATTTAATCTCGTTAATAAATCCTACTGTGGATACTTTAGCATTCGGGTCATGACTGTCCCCATCACTCCACTCTTATTCTAGTTCCAGTTCATCAGAGAACGACTGCAGTGGACACAGGACATGGTCTCTCCTGCTCTCCCTTGCCGCTAGTCTAAGGCAACAATTTCACCTTTCAAAGAACAGGCCACTAGCACCATCCATCAGCTGCGGGTTCATATTGTAAAGCCTCGGTTCTGAATAGGCATGACAGTGGGAGCTAAGGTGTTTTCCCAGTCATCCCAGCTGACACACGCAGGTGAGAGCTCAGGCCCATGTGCTATGTAAGCCGAGCACTGATGGTCTCTACTGTGGCCCGCTCATAGGGAATGGTTTCCATGCCAGTGAGTCAAGACAACATGGAAGGTCATACTGTCTTGCTGGGTGTCCTAATAGAAAGCAAAGGGTACATGGCTAGCAATGGAGTGTCATCCCAATCCGCACTCTGGTACTGAGCTCTGAGGTTCTTTTCAGGGTGAGCTACACATGATCAGGATGGAGAACTACGCAGTTCTCTCTGAATGTGGAATAGTTCCTGTGTCAAAATCGATGCCAGTATTGTGGACCAGCATTTGTGAGGGGCTTGATAGCTCCATAGTTGTAGAGCAGACCATCCAACAGATGAACAGAGGTAATTAGTGCCAGGGTCAGCCAAGAGCAGCCCTGATGTGATACAAAAAATAAAAAATAAAGTTACCTCTGGGGGTCTGCAAGGCTATGTGTGAGTGCTCCTGGCTGTATCCACACAGGAGGGATTAAGGTAGGTATGTGATGAACCAGTCTATCAGGGAGGTACCTGAGCCTTGTGGAGTGAGAGACTTAACACAGATTCTGACCAAGCTCTACTCGAAAGGTAATTTCCAGGGATATGAAAGAAGCCATTGTCCTCTTAGTGTGCCTGGAGTATGTATGGATAAGCAATGGTGTGACACATCAAGAGGCTGGAAAGAGCCAGGATGGAGCCCTAGCTTAGTGGAGAGGGCATCTGTACATCTGTAAGTTCCCATAAGTATGAAACAGTTCACACACACACACACACACACACACACACACACACACACACAGAGTTTGTGATTTGACAAAGATCAGCTTTGTCATACACCCAGAGGAAATCCCTAAGGGGCAGAGCAACCTGTGACAATAAGGAAAAAAACACGATTGGGAAATCAGAAACAGTGTCCTCCCCAGACTCAGAAATGTCAGAAGATCGATACACTGGTACCCTGTTAGCTATGACGTCCAGTATTTAATAAAAAGGAGCAGATACACAACAAAGTAAAAATGTGTAACTCATACCCAAGCGAAGCAGCAAAGCGTCTGTGAGTGGAACAAAAGATGTCCAAGCAGCTATCGAATATGATCCAAGGACTGAAGGGGATCACGTGGAGTGAATTAAAGGAAGATCTAATAATGAGGTTTCTACAGGGTATCATACGGACATCTGATGGTCAGTTTTATATGTGCTGACATGACGATGCTCGATGACAACCAGATAGCAAAAAATAGCATTAATCCTAGTGTGTCTTTTGGAGGAGATTATCACTTGGAACAGGACAGTGAAGGAGCTCTCCCTCCCTAGTGTGGGTGAGCATCGTCCTTCCTGACAGAGTGGAGAGGCAGAGAAGCTCTTGATTTTTCTTGCCTTCTCCTCCCTCAGACATCAGCACCCATGCCTCCCAGGCCTTTTGTCTGAGACCAGAAGTCTAGCAGCTTTCCCTGACCCTTGTGCAGGTGGTAGGCTACACGGCTTCTCACTCCTGTTTACTAAGTCTTTCCATATTCACAGACCCTTGTGGATTGTTTGTTTCCTGACAACACACACACATACATACACACACACAGAGAGAGAGAGAGAGAGAGAGAGAGAGAGAGAGAGAGAGAGAGAGAGCAGCCGTTTGTTCAGAAAGAACCAAGTAGAAATTTAGATATTGAAAAGAACAAATGGGGACTAGAGAACTGGCTCAGTGGTTAAGAGCATTTATTGCTTTTGCAGAGGACCCAGGTTTGGTTCCCAGCACCTACATGCCAGCTTACAACTATTTATAAATCTAGTTCTAGTTCCTGGGGATCCAATATCCTCTTGTGGCCTCTGCCAGCACCAGACATGCATATATAGTGCATATATATATATATATATATAAACACATACATGCATGCATACATACAGGCAAAACACTCATACACATAAAGACAAATCATTTTTGAAAAGTACAAAACTGTGAGAAGCATGATTCATTGGTTAAGTTTTGCCTAGTATACATGAGACCCTTCATTTGATTTCTAGTACCATATACTGACACATCTATACATACATATGCACACAGAGACAACAAAATGAAATATTTACTTTACAAGTCCAATAATATATATGAATTGGGAGAATGAGCCATCAAAGTTGGACAGAAATCAACAGAAGTAATAGGATCTGAAGAAAAGCAAGGCCAAGAGGAAGAGGAAGAGGAGGAGAGAGGGGAGGAGGAGAAAGAGGAGGAGGGGAAGGGAAGAAGAGGGGGAGGGGGAGGAGGAATAGGTTGGAGGGGAGGAAAAGGAGGAAGGGGTTGAAGGGGAGGAAAAGGAGGAAGAGGAAAAGGAAGAAGAAGAGGGGGAGGAGGAAGAGGAGGAGGAGGAAGAGGAGGAGGAGGAAGAGGAGGAGGAGGAAGAGGAGGAGGAGGAGGTGGAGAGGGAGGAAGAAAATGAATAGCTTTACAAAAATGTGTTTCACCAACACAAGAATGGTGAGATACCAAGAGAGTCAAAGGGGAAGAAGGGCAGGAGGATAAGGCCCCGATGGAGGAGAAAACTCAGATCATTCCTAGAGAGGCTGGTGCTGTTCACAGCTCACTCCATCGTGCCCCGCCTCCTGCCATGGCTCCCCCACTCTAGCACACAATCTTCTTTGCCCTTTGCACTTGCTTTGGGGCACCCCCTCTCTCCTCACATCCAAACAGTGAATATTCATCCATTTTCATTACTGAGAGAGAGAGGTTTTCCAGGTAATATCAATATATGTTATCAATAATGTGGGTGATACCTTATGCCATCATTTCACATAGTTGTGAAAAAAACACAATGACTGACCAGTTGTGATTAATGGAGTTAAAGTTGGGCAGTAAAGGTGTTTATCAAGCCTCCTGCCCAAGCAGAATTCAGCCTTAGGTCTTGACAAATTCTATCTTATGGTTCCTAAAATCACATTCTAAGATCCTTTGCCTACTTCCGTGTGTATACTCCTGCACACGTGCATGATTTAAAAAAAAATCCTGACAAGCATTTGATTCAATGACTGCTTTTTCTTTAACAAGAACAAAGCTAAAGTGAGCACTGCTCTACACAGCTTTCCTCAGAGTCACAAAAGAAAGGCTGCTCCCTCTTTCTCAGACACTGAACAAGCTTCTGTAGTCATAACTGGACTTGAAGACATGGCTGCCTGCACACCAGGACTTGTGCAGAGATCTCTTGTTTGTAGTGCAGTGTGTCTGCTCACATAGCATGGTTGGTTGCACCTCTGTTTGCATTGTAGTGTGTCTGCCCATATAGCATGGTTGGCTGGCTCTTATCACTTCAAAACAGGATGCTAGAGAAGAGGAAGAGAGAGGGAGAGGAGGGGGGTAGGACTGAGGGAAGGGGAGAGGAGAGGAGGAGAAGAGGGAGGGAAGTGAGTATAGTATGTTTCAAAAGGCAGAGGAGGGTCAGGCCTTGCATTAGCCACTTTTGCTGTGAGCCCAGAAGCAATGAGGATTTCTAGGCGGTGCTGAATGTGGTTTATCCACATTCTAGAACATTCTATCAGTGTAGCCACAGTGGGAGCTTCTTGTGTGTGAGCTTCTTGTGTGCATAGTTATTGGACACTGCGAAGGGTTTCTCTTCCAATTTTTGTACATCTTATCCTGCAGCCCTTAGCTGGACACACTTAGGTCTGCTCTATCACATATATACCTGGGAGATGTAATCTAAAAAAAGATGATACAGAAAGAGATACAGTCCTTCATTAAGTAACAGTATGGGATGTCTAGACCTTCCTGTGACATCCTAGGCCTTCAAATGTTTGCGGAAGCCAGGCACACCAGGAGCAGGATACATAGCAGAAATAATACATAGCAGAGATAACTAAGTCATTAGGGTTGGGCTGTAACTCAACAGAACAGTACAGGTCAGTTCCTGAGGTTCTGTGTTCAGTTCCACTCCTTGCCAAGAAAGGGATTCTTTTAGGAACCTTGTCACACAGAACATTAGAACTTTAGGGTGTTAAATCATCGAATAAGAATACCCTCATTCAAAGAACATTCAGTATGTGCCATATGTTGTGTCGAGGGTGCCTTGGGTAAGAGGTGGCACTTCTTAATGGATGAGGACAAATTCCCAGGCAGCAGCCCTTGTCTAGGCAGGAATGGGTCTTCACCCTAAGCCTGTTTTTCACTGACAGATGCAGTTAGTACTCACTTGGTGGCTTTAAACGCCAAGCTAAAATAGAGTTTCAAATAGAACGAGAACAAAAGAATGATTTCACCTTAAAGAGCCCAGACAAGCCAAATGACAGAAACAGAAGAGGTCAGAGCTGCCTTGCACAGTTCCCTGGGAGGTCTTGTAGGGTCAAAGAGGAACAGTCTATAGAGATGGCCTGCAGAACCAGCCCTAACCTGCTGCCACATCCCAAAGCACGAAGGAGCAAACAGACCAGACATATGTGCAGCCCCTGCTGCCCATGCAGGAAGTAGATAAGGCCCTCGGTTTTATATTATTTTTTGCCTTTGTGACCCAAAGCAGCCAGTAAAATCATTTTGTTCTCGGATCTTCTGGCTTCACCTTCCCTGAGAAAATCCAGATGGAAACAGGATATTTGTGAGGAATTCCAGGGAATCACTGGCTTCGGCCAGCAGCCCTACAGTGCTGGTCATTATCCATGTATATACTCAGTCGTTACCCCCATGTTCAGCTCTGAAGCTTGGCTTGCGTCTGGTCTGTATTTTATCACCATCTTTGCAAGAATCAGCCTTGGGATGAATACCTCATTGCCATTCATTCCCGCCGTATCGAAAAGCTGGGGGAGGGGGGATACTTAAATACTGAGACATACCGACATATTGTCTTGTGCTCATCACTGACCTGCCAGCCTCTCTGAAAATGCATTTAGCTAATTGGTTTTCAGCTAAAATTTTGGAAAATTTCAATTTCCTGTTCTTTGCAATCTTATTGTACAGAAGCAGAACTCATTTGAATTCCCCAGGACTCTGAGCAGCTTCACCCAATTTGCTCTTAACAGTTCTGTTCCTCTGAGAATCCTTAAACCTCCTAAGAATGTGGGATTCAGGAGAATACCTGAGGGTCAAGAGGTCTGAACTGCTTTCTGAAAGCCTCCAGCGGATATCTGATAAGGTGGATATCTGGTGCGTGTGTGCATGCGTGTGTGTGTGTGTGTGTGTGTGTGTGTGTGTGTGTGCTTGTGTGTGCTTGTGTGTATGCTTGTGTGTGTGCATATATGTGTGTGCATTGTGTGTTCGTGTGTGTGTATGTGTGTGCTTATGTGTGTATGCTTGTGTGTGTGCATATATGTGTGTGCATTGTGTGTTCATGTGTGTGTGTGTGTGCTCCTTTCTGCTCCTAATTCGTGCTCTTCTCAGTCTATATAACCTTCGAAAAGAAAACTAACCTTTTACATTTCCATGTCGTAGCTCCACACCAACATTGTGTATTAATTTTCCAGAATTGCCAACTGAGCTGATGCCATTTTATGGGCATTTCTGCCCTACTCTTTCCCACTTAGCTTCCGAATCAGAGACACAGAAACCCAATATTTTCTTTTCAGCTGCTGGCACTGAGCTGTGCTAGCCCAGCTAGACTATCAATAACCAGTGAATGCCCCATTACTTGCCGACTGAGTCTGCTCTGTTCCACGTGTGTCCTCAGTGTGAGCTTCCTTTGGCCACGTGCTATGGTCCATCCTTCCTCATGGTGACCTCCTCCTCCTTCTCCCTTCTCCCGGTGATGCCTACCCGAGACTCCCTACTCCATCTCTAGTACTGCCTCCTTTCTCTCCCGCCCAGTCATAGGTCTTAGCCTTTTATTAACCAATCAGGGACTATCGGGGAACACTCTCTCCAGATCATTAGTTAGTACAGTGTCCTAAGATCAGGTAGCAGTCTGGACAGGGGCACAAACAGCTTCAGAATACACAGTGCACACGACCAACCCCAACACTGAGGAATGTTTCACTATTTTTATTTGAAAATAGATTTATAAGGAAAGCTGTCTTGTAAACCTGAGACTTCCTAGAGAGCTTTTCAGTCAGAGAACGGTAGGGATATTTGCCCATTAAACGCATTAAAGGAACACGTCCTTAGAATTACTACCCTGAAAGGCAAGAGCAGACTCCTTTCAAAAGTTGTTCTCTGATCTCTACCCATGTGTCAGTCTGTGTGGACATGTGCATGTGTGCATGTGTGCGTGTGTGCATGTGTGAGTGTGCACATACACACATACACATATGTGAATATAAATAGTAAATGTGTTAATGAATAGAGCTGAAAGGGGAATTCTGTATGTTCTTTAAAGAAAGAGAAAGGAAATAACTACCTGTTTGTTTGTTTGTTTGTTTGTTTATTTATTCTTAGAAGTTCATTCTTCTATTGGTTATTTTGTTTATTTACATTTTAAATGTTATCCCCTTACCAACCGCCCTGCATCTTCCTATGCTGGGGCATCAAGCCTTCACAGGATCAAGGGCCTCCCCTCCCTTTGATGCCAGACAATGTATTTTGGTTTTGTTTTATATGTTTATATGTGGGCCTGAATGTATGTCACATGTATCCAGTGCCCTAGGAGGACAGAAGGGAGCACAGAAGCACTTGGAGCTGGAGTTACGATGGTTATGAAACTCCATGAGGGTGATGGGAACTGAGCATGGCTTCTCTGCAGCAGGATCCAGTGCTTTCAACCCCTACATGATTTCTCCAACCTTAATTACCTGCCTTCTATTCTCTCCCTTACAAATGACAGTGCATCCATATTTAAATCATCTCTCCCATTGCCTCCAATACACTGTGGAGTAAAATTATAAAAACCACGCAACCCTTGCTGTGTAAGCAAATCTATTTCTAGTCTTGGTTTGCTAGGACAAATGGGGCAAAGACACTAGCACTTTGTAGTATTCCCACATGGAATCAATTTAAAGCACTGTTTCCAACTTGGGTCTGTGGGCAATATCCTCTTGTTGCTCTTTCAAAGGTCTTCCCATGCCTCCTTGACCCCTGACACACTTCCTTCAAAAGACCATGAAAAGGGGCCAGAGGAAGCTGTTTCTAGACGTGGTATGCAGTTTCCTGGCTTCATTCTTGCCCTGAATGCTGTTTTTACTTCACAAAGGCTACTAGGGGTCATCAGATAAGGGGGGCGGGGTTAGGATTTAAGTTTCAAAAGGTGTGACGTTTCTATCTTCTCTGTGTGTTTAACTTGAGTAGTCAAGGTGTCGTCATGCCATTTGCTAAAGAATAGCATTTAAATGTCTATCCCAAGGCTGATAAGACCAGCAAGCTGTCTTACAATAAGAAACAAGATGCATGCATGTGGCTGAAGTTGTTCAGATATAACACAGTCAATAATTCACTCAGATGTGGAGCAGATACTGAACACAGAGACGTGGACAGCACAAAACAGAAGAGACAGGACGTAGCATTGTCCTTGTAATGACGAGAGTCATGTACGGAAATAGATGTTTGGCAATTTAGCCCCTGTGACTCTTGTTCAAGGGAGAAGCTATCAGGAAGCTATATGATCTGGGGTGGGGAGTCAGGCCTGCCTCCTTAAACACTGGGTCTTAGTGCAAAGCCTGAGACGTGATGTATTTCTTTAAGGTCTTTAAGCTGTGACCTCAATCACTCCTGCAGTCCAGGAAGACCCAGAGAGTACAGAGATGTTCCTCAATAGGGAGGAGGGGGTTCACATGTACAAAGGACAAAAGGTCATGGTAGCTAAAGGAACATGAAAGAGGATGACAGAAAATGGAGACATGTGCAAACCAGTCAGAAGAGATGGCTAAGTCACAGCGGATGAGGACATGGACGATGGCCAGGCTTCCCCAGGGTAGGGTTAGGGGGAAGTGAACGGCCAGGAAGATGAGTCTGGAACAGGCAGAAAGCTTAAAAGATCATAAAATGTGATGCATAAATGCACGTAACTATAGATGCAGGTGGGTATTGCATATGCAATTACATGCAAATGCAGGTCAGTCTTTGTAATCTGTGCTTTAGAGATGATAACTTCATACTCAGTACACACTCACCAGATGAAACTGCTCCAAAAAAATGACTTTGAATAGCAACAATAGATCTTCACTGGTTTGTTGACTGACATAAAAAAAAAAAGTCAGCTAGAGTGTTTCATTGGTAACATAAGTGGCCTTCAAAATTAATGAATTGACTCCGGTCCATTATGCAGACACTTCTGGGACTGCGTGAACAGTTGCGAGAATTTGCTGAGTCAGAAGCCTCTCACCTCTCGGAGTGATATTCAAGCCTAGAGTCATCTGTTTTTGCGTTCTACTTCACAGAGGCATTGAGTGCTACTTTTTTTTTTTTTAATCCCAACCACAGTTTCCCTTCCCTCCTCTCCTCCCAGCCCCTCACCTCTCCTCAGCCACTCATCCCATCCATTCCTCCTCTGTTTCTCTTCAGAAAAGGGCAGGCCTCCCATGGATATCCACCAAGTATCACGTATGAAGTTGCACTAAGACTAGGCACCTCCCTGCCATTGCCTAGGCTGGACAGGGCAACCCAGTCTGAGGAAAGGGGTCCCCAAAGCAGGCAACAGAAACAACCCCTGCTCCCACAGTTAGGAATCCCACAAGAGGAATGAGCCACACAGCTGAAACATACATGCAGAGGGTCTTGGTCAACCCTATGCAGGCTCCCCGGGTGTTGGTTCAGTCTCTGTGAGCCCCTAAGAGCCTGGGTTAGTTGATTCTGTGGGTTTCTTCCTGTGTCCTTCATCCCTCTTGTTCCTACAATCCTTCTTCCCCCTTTTCCTCAGGATTCCCAAGCTCTGCCTAATGTTTGGCTGTGGTTCTCTGCATCTGTTTCTCTCAGTTGCTAGATGAAGCCTCCCTCTCTGATGACAACTGGATTAGGTGCCAATCTATGATTATGGGAGAATATTGTTAGGAATCCCCTTTTCTACTTGTGTTTGGTTCTATCCTAGCTCTCCAGGCAATCCAGCCTCTGGATTACAACGTAGCTTTCAGTCCGAGTGCCTTCCAAAGGCTCAAGCTTACAGAAAAGAGACTGACCGTAGACAGCCATTGTGCTTACTTACAAATAAATGACCAGGCACAAGGCTGTTGAAGACTTCCTCTAGGTATAACATCGCAGGCAATAGTGCATTTGTGGCGGGATGCTTGTCACCTTTACCCTACCTAAACATCCTAAGAACAGGCAAGAGGTCTAATAAGAACTTGAAGTTAAGATTGGTCTGGGTTCAGATCAGTCATAAGTAACCAGATTAACATAGTGTCCATATACGAGAACCAGGACAGTGACAAGGTCAACAGCTTTCTGGCAGTACTAACTTCTTCCACAGAAGTACGACAGACAGACAAACTGAAGATATCTGGTTTAGGCAAAAGACTGGGTTTGGGCAAAGATGTGTGTGTATGTGTGTTTGTGAAGTCTAAATGCTACATTTGTGCAGCAGGAGGCTTAATAAATGATGTCATCAAAGCCATAAACATTGTGAGGTTGCCTAGGTAACCAGTGATGTAGAAAAGACCTAAAACACTGAGATTTAAGTGCTCAGTACCGGAGCACACAAGTTAATGGTGAATTTGATGTTATTTTAGTATTTATATATACTTTACATAGTTTTGAGGCCTGGCAGCAAAGTTCCTTTTCAGGTAAGCTGTGTTTATTAGGGACATTTGATGTGCAGTCTGAGGTGGAGAACTTCTGAGGTGTGCTTCAGGGGAATCCCTGAGTGTTGAGATGGAGTCATAGGATGGACTACTGAGCTAAGGCCAGAGTATGCTGCTTGCTATTCAAAGAAGAGGACAGAGTAGTTAGCTCAATGTCACAATGTGGGGCAGGAAAGGGACTTCGGCTATTCACTTCTGCTTGTTCAGGCTGTGTCACTGTAACAGAAGGGGCTGATGTTCAGTGATGCTGTTCCTTAAAGTTTAAAGCCTCATCTGCATCCATTTCCCCTTTTCTCCAGTCACAGGAATCCAGCAAGTGTCCCTAGCTTCAGGCCTTGGTCTTCAACTGCTCCCTGGGCCTCTACCTTGCAGGCACCACACCAAGTCCTTGAGTATCTGCTCCTTCCTCTCCTGCTTCTTTCCCTCTCCCTGACCCCAGCAATCTCCTGAGCACACACAGGCTCTTCAGACTTCTTTACCCTCTTCTTCAAACTCTCTGCTGCTCTCAGGATCAGGTTTAAATTTTTTTTCCCATAGCATGGAACACAGAGTGCTTCGAACTCTTCCTCATCCTCCAATAACATGCAGATTTCATGAGAACAAATTCGTGGGCTTTGGCAAGCGTTTGTGCCCCTCAAACAAAATACATTGGGTGTGTCTGCCAGCCTAGGGAGTTTCCCATATCCTTAGTACTTGATATCTTGTCCCCACTCCCATAGAGTAGTAATAGTTGCCATCTTTTTGTCTGCTTATTTTATTTTTATTTGTGTGTGTGAGTGAGAGAGAGAGAGAGAGAGAGTGCATGTGTGTGTGTGTGTGTGTGTGTGTGTGTGTGTGTACATGCCTGTGTGCACACATACATGGCATTACCTGCACAGGCCAGAAGAGAGAGAGGGTGACAGATCACATGGTGCTTCAGCTATAGGCAATGTGGGTACTGGAAGTCTAGTCCTCTGCAAGAAGAGCAAGTGCTCTTCACCACAAAGCCATCCCACCAGCTTCTGTTTGCTTCTATTTTTTGAGACAAAAGCTTTTATCTCGGGTTGGTCTTGAACTTGCTATACAGCTGAGGGGAGCTTTGGATTCCTGTTCTCTCAAAACAATGTTCCAAAAGCCGAGGTGGCAGCTATCACCATACTCAAGTTACCACTGCCGTCATTCCTTATGGTTTTGACAGGATCACACCCCCCCCATGTGGATCCTATTCACCTCCCTCACTCACCGTCTACTATTCCTGTTGACCCCCTTCTTCCCAGCCACCCCATCTTGCCTTCCTGTTTTTTCTGAATGTGTGACCCAGCGGGTTTAGTTGGGGTTGCTTGAACGGCTGAGGGCAGCAGATTATTTAGTGAGCGTCTCTCCCTCTCCAGCTACTGCTGCAGTTTCTGTCAACATACGACCTTGCGTGTCTGCTGTCTTGGGTTCCGTCACAATGTCTGTGAGACCGAATCAGGTTATTCTACATTCTTCCGTAGTCACTTTGTGGCCATAGGTTCTTGTTTGTGTTTTTGAGAGTACAAATACCCAGGAGGGTGCATGTTCCTATGCTCAACATTGTGGATGGAACTGTGCCTGTTGTCCTTTAACTGTGAAGCCGAGGGCCCCTCAATGTGTAGGGTTGTCAGTACTTTTACTCTTACTCACCTGGGATGGGGTCTGTGACTCCATCGTGGTGCTGCGAGTCCATTTTCTTGTCATCTGATTTTGTTGACTGTCTTTCAAATGTTTAGAAACAACTTAATCAAGGTTTTGCTCATTTAAAATACTGAATTTTGAAAATCATTCACCCGCAATAGTTTTAAATGTATTCTGTATATAACGTTTTGTCGAACATGTAGCTTGGTCTAGTTTTGCTTCACTCGCATTGTATATGTTGGTTTATAAAGATGAGAATAACTATATATATATATATATATATATATATATATATGTATGTATGTGTGTGTGTGTGTACATATGCACACACACACACACATACACACGCATGCATGCACACACATACTTTTGTGTAGGAGAAGGTGAGCAAGACACTGGGGATCAAACTTCCAGGGTAGTGTGTGTGAGATTTCAGAGTGGGAGAGTACACATGTCAGCCGACCACTGCACTGCTGACCTAACAGCCTGTGAAATTCTTTTTTTGTTAGGTTTGTTTTATTTATCACTATTATTGTACATGTGAAGGCAGGCATGCATGCGTGTGTGTAGAGGCCCAAGGGCACCTTTCAGGAGCTAATTCTGTCTCATGGCTTCTAGGGATCAAACTCAAATCGCCCTGTTTGTGTGGCAACTACTTTATCTGCTGGGCCATCGCACTAGCGTATAAAAGAAGAGTGCAGAAAAAGAAAGCCAAAATGGCTGCTCTATTAGGAGGAAGGTTTACATTGTGGATAGACAGACAGAATATCCAGAGGTATCTAGAAGAGCAGAGAGAAAAAGAGACAGACTGGACATGGCCCGGGCTAGGGATGTGGGGCATGGAAAGGTCATACGGTTTGTAAGGAGGATGAGTAGCTAGTGGGTGGGGAAGGGCCAGGAGGCAGTGTGGACTTTGAAATCTACAATGCTAATTCAGGTTAAGTTGAGAAATGTGTGCGCACTACAGAAAATACTTCCATGCATAGATAGTAAGAACGTTCAATTTCTAAACATGATGTGTATGTAGTTTGAAAACCAAATGGATTTTTTTTTCTGAACATCGAGCCAAGCTAGCATTTATTCAGAGAGGACCATTTTATTAGGGTTCAAGAGGGGAACCCTGGAGCAGCAAGCTGTAAATCTTGGCAGCTGCCTGGAGGAAGAGAATGGAGGAGAGTCACAGAAAACCGTGCTGTTTGAGTTAAGCTAGCGTGGAGGCCAGCCGCATGGTGGACCAGCATCCCCACAGTGAGGGTGGCGTTTTAGGGATATGCACAATAACTAATGCTTAATTCAGAATGCATCCATTATCTGGCATGCAACCTTTGCTCCTGAAAGGGCTGGTTCTACTAAGGAGACATTGATAGATGGAAGGCTCCCCCTCAAATCAAGGCTTACTGTTGGGGCCACAGTAGGAGACAGGTACTGCTCAAGTGGCCAAGAGCCTTGGGGGAGAGTAGGGTGAGCAACCCCAGAGTTGGAGTTCAGAACACGCGCAACACCCCCTGGACAGTGGGAAGGCAGCATGTGGCATACTGCTTGTGATGTCCATCTTGAAGTCCTAGATCATGTTGGAACCCTGCCTGTATTCCAAAATTTATGTGTAACAGTCCTGAAACTCTTCTGAGAATCTGTCGTGACTGAGCTCCAAATGAGGCAAAGTGGCAGAGAATCTAGCTAAAAGTATAGTAGACACCTTTCATGCGCTTTGTGCGTATAGGGCTTGGTGGAATAATTAGTGAAGGGACTAAGGGAGGCCTTTGAGGAAGAAATCAGACCAACAGAGCTGCCCACCATGGTGGACAGGCATTACTTAAGAGATTAGGCAAACCTGGTAAGTGAATTAAGACTCAGCGACTCAGGGAGGTATTGATCAAAGAGAATTTATTCACAGAGCTTTCAAATACAAACAAAATAGTACTTTTTTTTCCCTTTACAAAATGAATATTGAAATAATTATGGTATAGCACAGTAGAATAATGGAGAAAAGAAAAGAAGATCCAATAAATGGAGAAAGAGCTCTCTTCACTCTCAAGTCTGCAACTGAATTCTCACCTACAGGAGACAAAAGCTGTCCTGTTCTTCATAAGGTTACTACAGCAGAAGCTACTCAGATCACTACTGGATGTCTTTGAAATGCGAAGGCTTTCCTCTAAGGATCTGCATAAACACCAAAGATATGCTGTGGGCATGGTTTATGCAGGATATCAAAAATACTGATACAGTGGCATATTGGTCCATGGACTAGGCTTAATGTATGCTTGGCGATGATGCTGTACTGATGTATATTTTAAAAAAAGAAACAGGAGCAACAGTACACAGCTGACCCCCTGTGCAGTGGCGTGATGACCTGTGTGTGTGACGTATGCTTGCAATGTATGCATATGACTTGTGCATATGGTGTGTGCATGTGATGTGTGAATATGATGTGTGCATATGACCTGTGCATATGTGTGCACATGTGTGCATATGTGTGCATATGTGTGCACGTGCTCATGTGCTTTCAGGCTCAGTCCTCATCTACAGGGAATGTCTGCAGGGTGCTCATCCTGCTTCCTAAGATAATACTGTTTCTACTAGCCCTTTTGACTCCCCTAGTCCTCATCTTTTTGAAGGAGAACGAAAATGAGATCCTCGTTTGCATATATAGATTTGCTGTGTGTGTGATATACATTAACGCTACTCTGTGGAACAGAAACACCAATGTCCTGCCATGTTTTAGCCTTTGGTCCATCATCCCCTATTCTCCATGCTTTTGACAATGTCCCCACCACCCTCCCTTCCTACAGAATGTTCCAGATTCAACCAAATCTCATTACATTAACACTGTTCTGCATTTACAACCGCTATTCCACCTTGTGAAAGTCGCGGGATGCTTCGGGCCCTTCCGTCTCTGGTGTCTGTCCTCTCCTCAGCTTGCTCCTCATGGCCTCAGTAGGGGTAGTGCTTTTGCTTCTTGCCTGAGAAGCACGCCAGCCATGTGCACAGCAGCATGGCAGCTGCAGCCCCGGCCCCGGTGCAGTAGTAGGCCCAGCCGATTTCACACTTGCCTAAGGACAGAGCAAGGAGAGAAAAGCAGACAAGGTGAGGATGCCTCTGAGGAGGATGGTTTATCTTCCACTGTGTGCACCTTGACAGATCCGCTGATGACAAGGAGTCCTCACTTGCAGCGAACGCTACCATGAGAAGGAAGGATGGAGGAATGGGTGTGCTCATCTCCATAGGTCCCTGGCTCAGTGCCACATGCCAGCTAGGACTAAAGACTACCCCCCAAAAGGACTAACAACCACAAGCACAGGGGCAGTGATGGTATCTGTTCTCACCTGACATCTTAGCCCAGACCCGCACGCATATTAAAGTGTGACAGGGCAACATTTAAACTAGAGGAAGAGTCCTCCTGAGGAGGGGGCCCATTGGAAGGACAACATTCAAGTAGGCACAGTGACACATGCGGAATGCGTCGAATGACCTGCGCTCTGTGACCTAAATTAGAAAACAAGGCCTCCCAGATTGTCCTCAGGCCAAAACCCACTTTCAGTTCAATGTCCATGGAGATGAGAACACCAAGACCAGAGCCCAAATAGATCCTCACTGCCCAGAGTAGTAATGGCAGACTTGAAACCCTAAAAGATTACATTTCTTCACCATATGCCCGCTGGGTTGATTTTTCTCACCGTGCTGGGAGGTGGGGTGTAGTTGACAAGGAGACTGGAAACAAGTGCCTTCAAGATCATGTTAAGTATCCAGGACTGGAGGCAGGGTTCAAACCAGCACAAGATCAAAAAGTGTAAATAGTCTACCTGGGATTGGTGGAGTGGGACTCCATGCTTGTGAACTTTGGTGAGGGCAGCCTTTGTTTGTGAAATGGTCTGAGTACATGGTCCAGACTGTCACTCAACTCAGCCTTTCCACCTCAGTTTCGATGGTGCTGGCCTTAGAGGCATGAGTTGCCATGGCAGCCATCTTGTTTTGTAGTGACATCGGAGTTATTCTATGTGTTATTCCATTGCTCAGTGTCCTTTCTGTTCTTAGGTCTAGTTATTCCTCTTTACAGCCTTCCTTTACTTCCTTTACTTTATGGGGGTTTGGGAAGCTGTGGTGGGGATGGACCCCTGGGCACACTGGGCAAGTACCTGTGCCTGAGCTGCATATTCAGAACCTATCCCTCTTTTCTCCACTTTTATCATCTTCCAATAGCAGGCAGCTGCCTCTTTTTTATTCTTCTTGCTTACGTGTTATGTCAGAAACCAACACACTTGGATCTAACAGGGATGGAACATACCAACCTCAGAGAAAACCGTGTTCCTTTTTTTTCAAGTTAGCCAGTTTAGCTCTGTTCATTTATATAATAGTTATAATAGTAGTAGTAGTAATAATAATAATAATAGTAATAATAATAATAATAATTATTATAAAAATATCTCACTATCAAAAATACAAAGACAGTAGATCTATCGGGCCACCCAACTGTCTTAACTATAGTTACAGTCGGTGTCTAGCTTGCCCTATGTACAAGACCCAGCTGTGTGAGGTCCTGCCTTGTCTTAGCCCTGTGGGCGGAGGTGTGGTAGAGAACAAAGGCAGACATCTCTCTCAGACCGGAAGTTTCAAGAAGTGGGGGTGATCTTTGCATGCCTTTGTTCCCCTCCCACATGTCTGCCCGTGGAGCTTGACCCACCCCCTGCACTCAGTAAACCACTGCTGAGTGAGAAAGCAAGGTAAAGGAAAAACAGAAAGGAAGGAAGCAGGCAGGCATCCAGGCTCCAGAAAAGTCTGAGACTTTATTTTAAGAGTAACTCTAGTTCTGTTTTGGCACTGAACTTTAAAGGGAAAATTTCCAACCCAAGCATGCATTTCTGCCTCCCACAGGCTGTGCCGTATTTAACAGGATAATATATTCAGAAGGATCAAATCTCCAGCTTGGGGCAGGTCCCGAGGCACAGTGACCCTGCTTCATACTGGTCAATGGGGGGAGCATTTTTCAAGGGTGACAGGATCCCTGCTTCATGACCACATTTACTGACAACCACAGGCTGTGAGTCTTGGGAACCATGGCCCCTGCGAATGATTCGTTAGCCATATTAAATAAATCTAGGAGGGAGGATTAGTAGGCAGCTCAGAGTAACCAGTGGTTTAGAACCTTTCAAAGAGTCAGCAGAATGTGTGGTCTCTCTGCTCCACACAGGGCGCATAATGAGGACGGCGATCCATCGCTCATTATTAACAGGTATTGACCTATGCATGGTCCTACGACCTAATGCAGAAGGCTGAGTATATTAATTATCAGACATTCTCAGGAAAGCATACCTGGCCTGGGTAGTTACTTGAGGATGTGCATGTGGCTGTATGTTACATCTATTAAGGATGATAAAAGAGAACCACCAAAGGGCCGATTATCTCAGAGCCAGGGCGAGGGGTGATATCACTCTAATTGTTTCCTGCACAGGAGTCGGTAAGTTTCAACTCTAGGAGCCTTTAGCTGGCAGGGAGCTGCAGCTGATAGCATCGTGCACCACAGTCCTCTGGCTCTCTTGGCTGGCTCTAGGCACAAGTCACCAACATCTGTTTGTATTTGACCTCTAACAACTTACACTGTACCACGCACACTCAGGGGTCCATGAGAGACTAGAGACAACTTTCCTCTACTCAGATAGCTGTGCTTGTCTCTGACATGACTGTAGTCAATGGGGGACTCAGAACTGGCTATCAGGGTCAACGCTGGTGGCTTCTTAGCCCTACAGGGACAGGTTCTATACCATATGGAATCTTCCAGAGCACCTGAAAGTTTCAGCTGATTCTTACATCAAACTGTACCCATGCTCGATGTTTAGTCCTTCACCACCTTTGGTGTGTTCCTGCCTGCCTGCCTTCTCTGTGGCATATTTCATGTGTGTGTTCACCTGTATGGGTACCTGAGTACACATGTGCATCTGGGAGCCAGAGGCCAACCTTGATTGCTATTTTTCAGGAGGAGCTGTCCACCTTGTTTGTTGGGTCAGGTTCTCTCTTTGGCCCACTGCTCACTTGAGTAGGCAAGGCAGATGGTCAGCAAGCCCCAGAGATCTGCATGGTTCTCCCAGGGCAGGCCCTTCACACGGTCCTTATGCTTGCACTCTGAGCACTACTGACTTAGTTCTCTTCCAAGCTCACCTTGGCAGAGGTCCTAAATGTCCACCTGAAGGTCTGCTCTGACGAACTGATTTTATCAGAGAGCCTGGGACACGTCTTCAGTTGTCAAGGGCTTAATGACCCCACTCACCGTGCACCCCTCACTCAAGCTGTGCTAGCTTGTGTGACTAAGGATAGAGCAGAGAAGAGATAGCCAGGGGTGGGCGTGGAGGCAAATGTAGTATCTGCCTCACACCAGCCCTGCCCCTGTGAGGTTACCACCCTCCTGGGGCAAACTCCATTCTTCGTTTTGGCCCTGTGTACTGTGACTTATCACCCCCTTGTTTCTTAAAACACACAGTCAACCCAGGAGACCAGGTGAATGAACACTGGGTAGAAAGTAAATAAAGGTTCTCAAAACGTTTTAGGATAAAAAAAAAAAAATGTCCTCTGACACATGCCATGTTAGCTTTGTGATTAAAGTTCAGTAACTGGTTAAGGGCCAGTATGAGAAACTAAGATTTCGTTTGCTTTAAAAGAAAAGTATCCCATTCTTTCAGACACAAAGAACTCCATTTACTCACTCATGAACTAAATAACTACTGTTTCAAAGGTGGTTTAGTACTTTGTAGTATTTGTATTAAATAAAAAATATAGGAGTCTATCAAACTAGCCAAATCAGATGCAGAGACCCACAGCCAAACATCAGCCCTGGAACTCTGTGGAAGAGTTGGAGGAAGGATTGAGGAGCCTGGAGGGGATAGGGACTTTCCAAGACTAGCAGAGTCAACTAACCTGGACCCTTGGGGGTTTCCAGAGACTGAACCACTCACCAAAGAACATCAAGGGCTCTTTGGTGACACATGTGTAACAGATGTGCAGTGTGGTCTTCGTGTAGGAGCCACAGCAAGTGGAGGAGGGGTTTACCCTGATTCTGTTGCCTTCCTGTGGATCCTGTTTGTCCAACTGGGATGTCTTGTCTGGCCTCAGTGGGAGAGGACGTGTCTAGTGCTGCAATAATTTGAGGTGCCAGGGTGGGTTGATACTCGGGGTGGACCTCCCCTTTCTCAGAGGTGAAGGGGAAGATGGGACTGAGAGGAGGGGCTCATGATCAGGATATAAAGTGAATATGTGAGTGAATATATTAATGGGAAAGAGGAGGAGTTTTTTTTGTTTTTATGTTTTGCTGCTGTTGTTTCCTCATAAAGAGAGGAATGTAAAGTTGCACTTTCTAAAACTGTGTATGAGGGATTAGATCTGCTGGTCGTAGACTTGACAATAAAGCCCAGACTTGTTCAAAGGTAAGGGAAAGTAGAAAATCTACTCTGATCATGATATTATGCTTAAAACCCAACATGCAACACTGGTAACTTAGATATTATCACCGTGTTTCACAGTCGCAGAAGAAAAATGTCTTTTGGGATACATTAGGCCATTAGCAAAGGGGAGGTCTTTAAATTCCAATGTTTTAAATAGCAGGATTATGCTGAGTTGTAAGGGAACCAAATTAAACCAGGAAATAGGGGCCGTTCTCTCCTGGCCTCTCCCCCCTCCTCAGGGCAATAAACGCTTGTTATTATAATGCAAACAGAAAGCATTTTACTAGAGGGCAAGTTTGGTCTGTGATCTTTCAGGAAATTAGAGAAGCAGATCTGTTTAAGCTTTCCCTCCTTGCTCTCCATGATGCCCCATCACACAGGACGCCAAGCCTGCCTGTTGGCAAATTGCTGCTTTCAACAATGGGGAATACCACTCCTGACAGATAAAATAGAGGTTAATGGGACAGAAAGCAGCACAGCACAGCCAGCTGCCAAGTCCACAGACAAAGGCTGACTGGCAGCGTTCCAGGGCAGCTCCGGTGGGGGACAGGGCGAGGCAAGGTGTGGCTGGCTTTTGAGGGCGATTCAATTTAGTCCTATTTGCGAAGCTTTTGGGAGGACTAAGAGACAAGAGAAGAACTAAAAGACTGGATCCGCCTCCTAGAGTTCTCCTGATCTTCTTTCTCATCTTTGACTGTGTAATATAACCTCTACCTTTTCCCGAATTAGCTCAACTCTTGTTTCACACTCCGGATGAGATTGCATTGGCTGGACTCTGGTTCTGTATTCTGGTACTTGGTTAAGTGCCTAGGTTGCTGGTTCTGTATTCTGGTACTTGATTAACTGCCTAGGTTGCTGGTTCTGTATTCTGGTACTTGGTTAAGTGCCTAGGATCCCTGAAGGCAACTGATACCCATTTGTGCCAGGAGTATATATCATATACTGTGCCAGGGCTGCAGGTAGAAATTTAACATTTATAATTGTGTAACAGTTGTCGGAGGAAGACCACAGGCCAGGGGCTAAACAGGGAGGGGCCCCTCATTTTCTCCTCTTCATCTAAGATTCTTTTAGGAAATACGGGATGCAAATCCATTTGTACTTTCTCAACACGATTCTCACTTCTCAGATGCAGATATCTAGTCCCCTGCAAGATGAGTAACTTGCCCCGTATCTCCAGCAAGTGCCATACTTGGCCGTGAACTTGGGTTAAATTAATCATAGAACTTTCTCTTAGTGCCAGATGCTATCTGAGGAAGGTCCAGGCTGACTCTCCTCTTCTTGTGAGGTGCACCTGCTTTGTCGGAACTTGCATGCTGGAGGGAAAATGTCACATTTTCTCTTACCCTTTGGTTTTCTCCCCTCTTTGTAGAAGATTCTCCCCATGTCCACATTGGATGCATCCGGTTATTAAGGATCTGCATTTTGAGGACTTAGCACCCAATCATGGAGCCACTTATACCACAGAGGGCACTCTCTTGGTAACCCGACGGTAGGGTTTGTATCAAGCCCTGTACTAGTTTTTCTTGGGGAGACAAGAGCGACTATCTCTTCTCCCTAAGTAGAGTACTAATAACAGATCACAACCAAATCTAGGTTGAGGAACCGATCAGTTTTATCAGGCTTATTCACAGAAGCATGGTTACAGGCAATGGACAACAGCAATATGAATAATCCTCCAAAAGTCCCACCAGAGCCAAGGTGACCTCCTGACAGCTGCATAGACTGCACCTGTTGTGATTTATAAACCAGTATAATACGGTGAGAAGGAGCCTCACCTCTGCAGGCCCATGCCCAGGTGTCGCCCTCAGCAATCAAGCCACTAGCAGACCTAATATAAAGAAAATTTATTGGTGGGGGAAGGGAGGAGACATCTATATATATATATATATATATATATATATATATATACACAGAGAGAGAGAGAGAGAGAGAGAGATATATATATAGATAGATAGAGACAGAGAGAGAGAGACAGAGAGAGAGAGAGAGAGAGAGAGACAGAGAGAGAGACAGAGAGAGAGAGAGAGAGAGAGAGAGAGAGAGAGAGAGAGAGAGAGAGAGAGAGAGAGAACACTAAGAAGTGGTCGTTTTATACACCTGACTCCTGGCTCTACCTGTGGACAGAGATGCAAGCTGTTGCTAGGTAACTGTTGGATAGAGTCTAGCAAAATGGTTTGGAAGCCAACAGTACCCCTTCCCCTCCAGTTAATCAATCTCCTGAGACTGCCATGTGAACTCAAGAATAGAAGAACTCAGAGGCCACAGTATGTCGAAGAGTACACAAAGTAGATTGATTCTCACATTTGTGGAGGGTTGAAGAGGATTGACATTTGTGGAGGGCTGCAAAAACATTATCTTGAGCTATCTATAGCTCCCTCACTCACTGTTGACCTCTGTGTCCGACCTTGTGACAATCAACTGAAACATTAACAGATCACCGACTTCCACCAACCCCAAAGCTAAGAATTGAGGTCTGCGGCAGAGACTGTCCTGTCCTGTTGTAACCAGCGTCCCTCTGTGTCTACCAAGTATTTGAAAAGTGCCTTGACATAACTTTCTTTTCTTCTGTATTTTCATGCAACTTCATGAAAATATTTCCTGCTTGGAGTATGATATCTGGGTTAACCCAAATCCTTGTTTCTAGATCACAGACTCTCATAGTCAGTTCCAGAATAAAGTCACCTTTTCCCCTTAGTAATGGAAGCTGCATTCCCACATTAATGGCCACTATAGCTGGAGCAGGATTACTTACACCTTGAGGGTCCGTGGGTGCAGGAGGCAAGAATCTCAGAGGAGCATCAATGGCCCTGCCCATCCCCTCCTCCTATGAAGGACTGTCAGGATGTCCCTGACTTGCTGGGGGTCTTTGTCTGGTAATGGCCGCAACTCTGTTCAAGATGGCGATGCTGTGTGATGCTGTATGATGCTGCGTGATGCTTATTCTACAGTAACAGGTCAGGTCTAATGTAAACTGGCTTGTGGAACTCAGATAGTCCTTGCTTGAAAACCTAGCATTTGACATGCTCTAAACTCACTGCCGTTAGCCATCCTGACGCTGATCCTATGATGAAGGTCATGAGGATTGTTCCAATTCCACACTCAGTTGTACAGACAGAGACAGACTATCCTAGCTCCTGCCTTGAGAGCCAGTGCAGGGCCTGAAGTCAGGTCCAACAGGCTTTGTTAGACACAGAATGGAGCAGAAAAACTCAGGTCACCCATGTCACTGGACTACCTGGCATTCGGTATGGTTCAGGCACCACTTGCTTAAGTTTGTCCCTTGTGGGCTACTGTTAATGAGAGTTATCATGTGGCTAACATGAATAAGTGGTGGAACAGGTTCTTGTGGGAAGCCTTTAGGTTACTGCAGGCCCTAGAAGGAACACAGTGGCCCCGCCTCTTGTCCTAGTTTAAAATGTGATTATTCTGTAGTGTATACACTCTCTCCAAACCAGCAGGCTCACCCAGTCTTGAACTTCCAAAGGTGTGAACTACATAAACCGTTTTTCTCCACCTTTTCTTCTTTCTCCCCCTCCTCCTCTTTTTGTATAATGTTAGTTGCTTTGAATATTTGCTTTCCTAATGAAACCTTGACTGACATTCTACCCCACTCCACCCCACCCCACCCATCTGTCTATCCTGGGCGTGCCATCTTGTGCTCTGCCATAGGAACAGGAGTTCCAGGGCATCCTTGCATATTTCTCTTTCCTCACAGGGACATTCCTGACCGTCCAGCATGCCTTGTCACAGATGCCCGAGTCAGGACTTTGTAAGATGTCTGGCTTCAAGTCACATTCTCTTTCACTGTGACATTTTGAGCCTTAGTGTACTAATATGTAAAGTTCGGGTAGAGAAGAAGCACGTCTTACCTTTGTCTTTTTTTTTTTTTTTGAAGAACAAAGACAAAAAAAAGCAAAGGATCAATGGAAAGAGAAGAAATCTATAGACTTAAATACTGCAGAAAGACAGGTATCTCTCTCCAAATCCTTCATACAGACCCTGCCCGCCTTTTCTTGCAAGCATGTTGAGACAAAGGATGGATAAGATATGTGTGGTGTTTATAGAATAATTTCAAAATCAAAACTAAGCAAATTTCATTAAGAAAATGAGCTATAGATGCATATCCACAGATATACTCAAATGGGGGCAGGGTTCATAATTGCAAATCTATATAGAAAGAAATTGATAAACAATGTGACTGGGGGACAGCTCCATCAGTAAAATGCTACCACACATATACCAGACTGAGCTTGGCTCCCCAGGATACACATAAAGCAGAGCATAGCATTTGTACTTACTACTCAGGCTTGGGGTCAGAGAGTGGGAGTGTAGACAGGCAGCTCACTGCAGCTCACTGCCCACCCCAACATATGCACACACATGCACGCACACACACACACACATGCACACACATGCATGCTCACACACATGCTCATACATATGCACACATGTGCGCTTGCAGTCACATCCATACACATATGCACGCATGTGCATGTACATACACACTCTTGCACACACACTCACACTCCTACACATGCTCATATACATGCACACATGCGCTTGCACTCACACACATATATGCACATACATGCATATACATGTACATGTGTGTGGGCACACAAGCATGAACCACATGCAAAATAAAAACCTAACAGAATGACCACTCCTTCTCCAAAGTGGGCGGAGGTGTCAAATTCAGGGACATGTGTCTGTGTTACCCAAGTATTGTACAATTTAGCAACAGTTATAGTCCATGGATCATTTTTTATTCTAAAAATTTCTGAATCAAAATATTGATCTTCCCTTACATCCCACTGGCATATGTGGCAGTGTAAGAGAGTGACCACGAGTATCTCCGTGGTCCCGGCACTCTCACTGCATCCTGTCTAAGGGAATCACAGCTAACTACAGTCAATGGAGCCAACAGTTGACAAATTAAATCACCCGAGACAAAGAAGACACTCTAGCCTTATCCCTGTAATCTGGTTGTGAAGTGACAGGTCAATTAGACCTGTGTGCAGGCTCTCCGTGCCAAGGTAGGAGGGAACAAGATCCAATCCAGCCCCCTGGGAGGAGCCACAGAGGGGCAGCACCTGGGCAGGTGGCCCATTTTCCTGGCAAAGCCTCTCTAGTCTGGCAAAGTGAAATAGATTTATACTCTATGTGGGCAACAATGCTTTCCGTAGAATGAAAGGAGTGTTGCCTAGCTGACATATTTGAAAGACAAGGAACCCACGAGCTCCACCCAGAACAGCTATAGACTTTTATGTGTAACCAAAGTGGTCCCCGTGTGGTGGTGGCAAATGCTTCAGGCAAGACAGGAAGGCAGCAGGGATAAGGGTGGACACTGTGACAGAATTAAACACAACAGAGCCTCCTTTAAATTCAAGACCCGCACAGAACCAGGGCATCCCTCCTCTGTTTCCAAGACCTTTGTCTTTTTTCTCTCATGTCTACCACTAAGTGAGCATATCACAGAGCCACAGACTTTAGCACTAAAGGCATTTTTGAAAAGGAAGGCACAGGTCAAGTCTGACGATCTTATTTTGGAAAGAGTCAGACAGTAAAAATTTTAGTTCAAAGGCAACCACAGATACCAAGTATGTCAGTGAGCATTGCTGCCTGCCCATAAAATGTAATTTATAGAAGCATGTAGAGCAGACTTGGCCCACAGCTTGCTAGCCCTGTATCTAGACCACTTTCTGTGTTTTAATCACGAGGACAGTTGTCCAGGACACTGATGACTTTCCAAGATCTCACAAAAGTGCTCTCCTGAGCATGTCGCTAGTCATGGATTTATGGTATATAATGTCCTGACTCCCACATTAAAGCAGGCTAGTGTCTCTGCTAATTGCAGCGAAACATTCACTCTTGACTCTTTATCTACACAGTCTCTACAACCAGGACTATGTGCTGTATCCGCTACTTCTTCCTGCTTAGGACCAACCCTCTGACAGAGGCAGTCTGAGAAAGGGAGGATTCTTTTGGGCTCCCAGTTCCTGGAGCTTTCAGTCCATTGGATGGGGAAGGCGTGGCTGAGCGGTTCCTTGGCATGGTGAGCCTATGGCAAAGCCCCTCAAGGGGGACACAACAGGAAGGTGAGAGAGTCAAACCAGAACTAGAGTTTGGAGATGTACCTTCAAAGGTTGCCTTCAGCCACCTACCCATGCCAGCCAGTCAGAAGTGGCTTAACCTCTCAAAACAGCACACCATCTAAGAATGTGTGTCCCAACACAGAAGCCTGTGTGTGTGTGTGTGTGTGTGTGTGTGTGTGTGTGTGTGTGTGTGTGTGTGTGTGTGTGTCATAAACAGAACTGCAACATTGGACTTCATTAAAAAAAAGATTTATTTTTATTTTTGTGTGTGGGAGTTTTGCCTGCATGTACATAATGTGCGATGCCCACAGAGGCTAGAAGAGGGCATTGGATCCCATAGAACTGGGAGCTGAGAACTGACCCTGGGTCCTGTGAAAGAATCTTAGGTGTCCTTAACCACTGAGACTTCTTGTCAGCCCTGGACACCTTCATTCTTTAAAGTAATTTAACATGCTCGAAGCAAGTAAGTATAAGGTTGTTGGGGGTGGGGTGGGGAATAAACCAGAATCATTTTCATCATCAAATTAGGACATCTGGACATTGTGTCTGGCCTTGCTATCTACTGATTTTGGAAACACAGACTTGATTTAACTGAAAATCAAGGTACTCCTTACCTGCAACGTGGTGTGTACAGTGAACATGTATGTGTGCCATATCCTGTCCTTATCCCCCTCGGAGTGTCCTAGCAGGGTTATTTACATTGGAGCAGGTATTATAAGTCATCTGGAGATGAAATTAAATGTACAGGAAATATAGGGAGGCTATGGGAGTACACTACACCAACTTCAGTAGGAATTTGAACATTCTCTGAGACTGGTGTCTGCAAGGGGTCCTGGGATCATTCTCACTGAAAGGCAGAGATGACTGTGTGTAGTTCATGTGAATTTAAATTGCTTATTAGGTTTTTTTTTTTTACAGAGCAATTAGGTATGATGGGGGTTTTAGGCAGGAGGATGGGTGGTCTTAAAGAAGCCCCATTGGAAGTCTGCACCCAGCCTGGATGATAATTCCTCCTTAGCTGAGGGAATGAAAATGGGAAAAAAGCTCATTCTGCAAAGACTAATAATTGACTAACCAGAACTGTGGTGCTGTGGAACGGTTGGAATGTTGCAGAGCCAGAAGCTGGTTACCTTATCTTGGGCTAGCTTTAGCCCCCTGAAGAGCCATTCATTACTTACCTCTGTTGGAACTAACATCCACAGATTAACCTTTCTGGAATCTATTAACTTAACTTTTAAGTTGGTGGAAGTTAGTTGTCTGCTAAGAATGTTGTCAGATAGCATCTGAGGCCTATGTAGAGCTTTCTCCATCTTGCTTTAGCCTCCTTTCTGATGTACCTACTCATTACTGTATTTTAAAATTGCCTTAGTTATAGCTTTCTGTGTTCTGCAGCTATTTTTCTTAAAGTCTGTGAAACTGCTTCCATGTGGGAATATGGGACCTGAGATGACCTCGCTGTGTATTTTCCAGGCCTGGGTCACTCAAATTTGGCTCTAGAATAAATTCTCATCCCCTTGGACACAAGAGCTGTGTTTTTGCCTTGACAGCCGCAGAGTCAGATGCCCAGTTTGGTGCTTCCCAGCCAATAGATTTCTATCTCCTCCCTGACACCATGTGCACTTGGGGAAGAAGTATATGCAGCCGGTTTGGAGGAGCGACTCATTCTCCAGTAAAGGTGCTATGAGCCTCCTTCTGGGAGGCAATCAACAGTCAAGGCACCCAGATGTGCTGATATGGGGAATCTGGCACAGCAAAATTCATGAAAACCTGGGCATTTGGCTTAGGAGATACTCATGTATGACAAGAAGTAAACCAAGAAGATAACATAGGCAAAAAGGAGCAGGGAGGTCCAGGGTCTTGACTGTTGATTGCCTCCCAGAAAGAGGCTCATAACATCGGTACCAGAGTATGAGTCACTCCTCCAAACCGGCTGCATGCAATTCTTCCCCAAGTGAACATGGCCTCAGGGAGGGGATAGGAATCTATTGGCTGGGAAGGACAAAGTGAAGGATCCTACACTCAGGGAGGACACTCAGGGAGTCTAGGGAGGACACTCAGTGGGACAAGGGACTGGGTAACCAGATGATGATGTGGCCATGGCTGCATAGAACAAAGCTATTCATTCCTCAAAATCTCAGACTCCCCAGGTAACCTCGTTACCACTCCTCTATTCGATTTTCTTTGGTCTCAGATTGTCCAGGGTCCTTCCTTCTGCACTTTACATAGAATAGAGGTTCTACATCCCTCCATCCCAGCAAACAACTAAGACCCACAAAATCACCAGAGAGAAGTTAAAGGTGCCTTGGCCACCCAACATTCTCTAGTGCACATGCCAGAGAACCCCAAACATCCCTTATAAATACAGTGAGGCTTGGATGTGTGGAATGACTCACACGGTGCCCTGTGGGACACATTAGCCACACCTGTTACCATACATCCTTGCAGCATTCTTATTAAATGCAGTTTTACCTTTGTCATTAACCAGCTGGGCATCTGCCATCACGTGCACTGTTGACCTTTGCCCCTGAACACTGAAGCAACCTAAAAGCTTTACTAGAGATACCCACTGTTTGGTGTTACTGGTTGTGTGAACAGAGGCGGCCTGTGTGCTCACAGTGAATGGACACAGAAGCCAATCTCCAGGTGGGAATGGCTAAAATAACCAGCAAGGCTTCCTTCAGTTTATTGCCACAAAGACCATGAAGATCATCCTTTAGTTTCTGTCTGGGGGTGCTTTTCATAAAGGCAGACTCTTCCTGGGAAAGCCTGATCTTTGATTTCTGAATGGCCCCAAAGAAAAGAGTGAAAACCCCAAGTCTGTCTCCTAGTGCTATTGCTTGGTGAGACCCACAGAAGTTTTGCCACGACCCCGTGTAAAGAGAGGCAGCATCCAACTGTGATGGCAGCAGTCATCCACCCTGTCTGTGTCACATCTCCACTGAACACAGAGTGCAGTCAGCTTACTCTCCTTAGGCGCTGAGCTATTGGGAACCCAATGGCTCCAGGCAGGGCTTTGATGCTGGCTATCTGTCCCCAGCTAGGAGGATCTGTCCCCAGCTAGGAGGATCTGTCCCCAGCTAGGAGGATCTGTCCCCAACTAGGAGGATCTGTCCCCAGCTAGGAGGATCTGTCCCCAGCTAGGAGGATCTGTCCCCAGCTAGGAGGTTTTCCCTCTACAACCTCACCATGCTTAGAAGGCAAATCAAAGAAATATAGTTAAACCAAATCCAGTCAGGCCAATCTAGTGATTCCTTATGGTATATTCCAATACCCACCTCAAAAATCTAACAGACAATGGATAACCTCATTTTCAAAGACATTATTTCCGAGATATAAATAAAAGCAAGCCTCAGACCGAATTCCACTGTACACACACTTACTTAACAAACAAGCACCAGCAAGCAGGTGTAACACAACTCATCAAGACACATGTGTCTGTAATACCAGGTTTTGGAAAGCAGAAAGGCTGGAAGATCACAAGTTCAAAGCTAGCCTGAGCTACACAGCGAGACTTGGAATCAACACAAACTGAAGCAGACAAAAGATATGTGGCTTGTCAGACTGTTCGAGATTGCTCTTTGTGTTTGGGCCACCAATGTGTGTGTGAGAGCCACCACTGGTAAATACTGCAGGGGTCAAGCAGGATTGGGTTCCCCTTGGCAATTCACACTCACACATCCTTCAATAAAAAGACTAGACAGACCCTTTAAGAATGATCAAATGGTGCCAGACGGTGGTGGCACAGGTCTTTAATCCCAGCACTGGGGAGGCAGAGGCAGGTCTATCTCTGAGTTTGAGGCCAGCCTGGTTTGCAGAGTGAGTTCCAGAACAGCCTAGGCTACACAGACAAACCCTGTCTAGATAGATAGATAGATAGATAGATAGATAGATAGATAGATAGATAGATAGATAGATAGGCAGGCAGGCAGATCAAGTGGGAGATGCTGATCTAAGCAGAAGGCCATGGCTGGGCTTCATCACTAAAGATGACATGGTTATAGCAGTACTCTTGTCTGTTCCCTGGTAAGGAAACTGCCTTTACCAAAGCTCCCCAAATATCCCACTGGTCTTTTCTTCCCTTGAAGATGGTGGAGATTCCTAGCTTCATATCCCACGAACCAGAGTTGATTTTTCCAAGCCTCTATGTGAGCCTGCTTCACCACCGTGGACACATAGGTTCGTATTGCTCAGAACTTATGTCATACATGTTGATCAATCTAAATATCACTCGTGGTTGGACTAATGCTTCTATTCCTAGATGGAAGCCAGATTCCTTCCATGACAGGGCGGGAAGAATCTTCAGTCTCAAGTATCTTTATCAGTGAAAGTTCATTTTAAAAGATTCATCACGCTGATTAAGAAGGCACACATTTTACCAGTGAAGATCCATGTCTGGCAACTGCTATGTCCATTAAGAAAGCTTCTGTGTTGATCAAGGTTTTCCTGACAGCAGTACCTGCACTGTAGGGGAGACTGTGCACTTTATCTGTGTCTTCTTTGGATTAAAGCAATGCCACTGTCTGGGTAGAGGTGTTTTTAAAGTATTTAAAGTACTTAGAGTATTGGAACAGTAATATAAAAAGAGACAAAAAGCTGAGGTTTTACTCCACCTGTAGGCTAGCACATTAGGCTGGCATGGAGACTGTATTATTATTCAGAGCAGTGCACGAGGTATGAGCTTCATTGCATTTTCTGCCTCCCACAGTCCACTAGCGCTGAAACTTAAAAGTCCAGGTCAATAAGGCAAGGACAGTGGATCTGTGTCACAACTGATGAGATCCAGGCTTAGGGAACCTGAAGCCTCTAGAAAATCTTGGGAGAAATGGCAAGAAAATACCCCCGACTTTTATGCTAGATAACTTTGTCAATTGGGCATCAGAAACCCTCACCTCTGTGGTGTCTCCTAAGTCTATTGATGATAAAGATGTATTAGTTACCGTTCTGCTGCTGTGATAAGATATCACAACTATAGAGAAGCTTAAGGAAGAAGGGGTTTATTTGGGCTGGTGGTTCTGAGGGATTCAGTCCGCCATGGTTGGGAAGGCATGGGGCCAATGCAGAAGCAGGAGGATGCTGAGAGATCATTTTTCATCTGTATTCAGGAAGCAGAAAGAACTAAAAGTAGATCAAGGTTATAAACCCTTAAAGCCCATCCCCAGGGATGTACCTCCCCCATCAAGCCCCCATCTCCAAAGGTTCCATAACATCCCTAAACAGTATGTGACCACACAGGGGACATTTCTCTTTCAAATCACCACTGCAGACACTTTTGAGAAGGCAGTCCAGAATAAAGTACCTCAACTCTCAAGTCTGAGAAACATGGAAACATGGTGATATCCTGGAGCTCTGTCCATGCAATGCAGATAAAACTGGTTCAGATGTAGCTGGACAGATAGTCAATTCACTGGGAAGACAGGTCACGTTTTCATAGATGTGACTTAAAGTCAGAACTGTGCATGAGACTTATTTGTATTATATTGAAATAAGGGTGTTTTCCTCATAGCATTCCTTGCAAGTAATTTTCACAGATAATGAATTAGGTCTTTACAGTTTCCATTCTTCCTGGGGAGATCTGAGGCTCCTGAGGAGTCTTGAGTTTAGGGTTCAGGTCATTATACTTTCCAAGGTCAGATGAACAATGCTGTCTGCCAGAAGGGCTAAATCGTCAAACATCAAGAATGTCTTTGAACGCTATGAGTGTTCTCTTTTGAAAATAAATGCATGAGTAAATAAAATTTAAAATAACATAACATGTAAAAATTACATAAAACTTCAGTAGCTCTCTGAAACCTATGTCAATGAACTGAGTTGCCTACAGACAAGCTGAAACCCATCTGTGGGTCAAAAATTCCTGTAACACTGACCTCATTTGCAGTACCAGAGACTGAAATATATAGTTGTTTACCAAAATGAGTGCATTCATACATAATAAATAAATAAATAAACAAATAAACAAATAAATAAATGCAAAATATAACATTCTAAAAGACAGAGTATACAGGAACAAAGAGCAGGGTGGTGCTATAAAACACAATTCTGAAATGACTGTGATTAGAAAAGATATGATTAGAAATAATAGAATAAGGATGAGAGGCGTAATAGACAGCCATAAATAAAAATGACAGTATGACATAAAAGCATAGAAAAGCAACAGCAAAGCCAGAAAGAAAGGTGGGATTTCCTTTAACCTCTGATACTTTGTTTCAAAGGCGGGATTCCTTTAGCCTTTGATACTATGTTTCAATGGTCCATTTCTTCTTGCCTCTTGAAGAGGATCAAGTTCTGAGAAATAACCCAGACCTCAAAAATATACTGGAAGACCAATTCAATTTAAAATGTTTTCTGGACCAACTAACATCCAAGCAGCAGACAAGAGGAAACCATCAATGCCATATAAAAAACACCAGGGTGGCGCTGACCAGTTTCCACAATGGTGTCTAGCAGGGGCACACCACTAACAGGCACTATAACAAATGGAGAATCTTCTAAAGGAGATGAGCACAATCCCAGGATTAGTTGGCTGTTGAACATCAAGAAATCTTACTTCACACAGGTTTTATATGGAGAAGAACTTTAATCCCAACATAGATGCAGCAGGCACATCTCTGTGACTTCTAGGACAGCCCAGCCTACAGAAAGCTCCCAAATAGGCAGGGCTACACAGAGAAACCTTGTTTCAAACAACAACGACTTTTTTTTTTGAAGTGCTGAATTTCATTGCCAGAAATTGCTGCGTGGAACTGAGAAAAAAGGCAGGGGCATCCCAGCCTGCACGGGCAAAGAATTCAAGTTTTCAAAACCTATTGTCTGGTTCTTTAAATTGTGAGCCATCTGGCTGTTTTCTGAGTAGTGACTAAGCCTGAGTCCCTTAGGGAGCCATGCCTTTATTCCTACCTGGGTTTCAGATACCAAAATCTATAGAAATGGGTATAAGCCGGAAGCCATCAGAATTTTTGTAATTGTTCAGAATTAGCAACCAAAGTACAGCAGCTTTCCCTTTTAGAGGGACTAGACACATTTACTGACGGACAGCTTGAAGTGGAAATGTCTGCACACCACTGGCAAAGGTTGGCTGAATGAATGCTCCCGGGATGAGCCTGTGGTTCTTTGCTTTTCTGGAGAATAGGCAGAGGTTACCGGAAATCATAAATAATCTGAAAGCTGATGGGTTGTTCGTTGTTTGGTTGGTTTGTTGTTGTTGGTTTTGGCTTTTTTGGGGGGAGGGGATGTTTTTTGTTTTTGTTTTTGTTTTGCCTTGGTGGTGCCTTTGTGCTTTTCCAATCAGGTATCAATGACTAAATTGGGCTTTCCTGGCCAGTTTCTCTGTATCATTTAAAGCTAGGGTCCTGAGATCTCCAAGGTTCCTTGGAATATACAGGTCAGGTCTCAGCTGAACCCCCAATGGCTGCCTGACTCTGCTGTAACATCCTCCTGCACTGGGGACTTTGATAGAGAATCCAGGCCCATGAAGAAACTCCTAGATAGTATCCAGTAATCTGGTCTTAAGCTTCAAACGTTTTGAACTGGTCCAGGGACTCCCTGTGAGTGAGGGTGACAGCAGAGGCAAGAAGAGGGCGTCAGGTGGCTCAGAGCGAGTTACAGGCAACTGTGACGCACTAAACATGGATGCTGACAATCAAACTCCCGCCCTCTGCCAGAGCACCACACACTTTAACTGCTGAGTGGTCTCTCCAGGTTTCCTGGCTAAATCCTGATGTGTGTTCGGACCGGACGCTCGCTAGCCTCACAAACAGCCATCTCACAATGGGACCGTACGCCTACTTTAAGCAGTGACTGTTGAGTTGGGTAAGAGTCTGCTGCTAAATGGGAGGATGGGAAAGTAATTCTGCCTGAGACAAGGAAAGAAACAAAAAACCAACCAAACCACAAAACAAAAGGACATCTGACTTCAGCATGACAGTCAGAGGCAGGAGCTGCCGGCACGCGGTGCAGTTAGCACATCCACACAAGGCACAGGAGACTGTAAAAGTAGCTAAAATTATATAGGTCATAGTAAATGTCACAGAGGTCAACCAGAGGGTCCTCTGTCATTGTTTTTACTGATGGAGGCTTCTGTGTGTCAGCTGGAAGGCAGGTCACACGGCTGGAAAAGCATCATGGATACTACCAGGCTTGGGGAAAGCTCAAAACTGTAAAGATTGGAGGTCGGGGAGTAGGAAGAACTCCTTACTTTTCTCCTCAGCTTTACCCACTGTCCTTCATATAACTTATAGATCAAGTGTAGTTAGATCTAAGGATGGAACGTATGCCTCGGGGGTCAGGCAGCTGAAGAAGGTGAGGTTAGGGTTTAGAAAGGTGAGTTTGTGATGGCTATTCTTGGTTGTCAACTTGACTACATCTGGAATGAACTGCAATCCAGAAATGGAGGGCACACCTGTGATCCAGATCTTGAGGCTGAAGACGCAAGGCTTCTGACCCAGATCTTGACTTTTGATCCAGATCTTGAGGCACAGTGGCCGTGAAAAGCTTAGGCCCCGGCATGGTGGAACATGCCTTATAATCCCAGGAGACGGAGGCAAGCGGATCTCTGAGTTGAAGGCCAGCCTGGGGCAGCACAAGTTCCATATCCAGGCGTGGTAGTTCACAACTTTAATCTGGGCCATACCTTTTGCTGGAGGACTACATAAGGACATTGGAAGAAAGAAGACTCACTCTTCTTTGCCTGTTTGCACTTACTTCCAGCACATCTGGTGGAACCTTCTTCTTCAGGATCCCAGCTTATACAGAAGCCCAGCTGAAACAATGACCCTTGTGGGACTGAGCAACTGCTAGACCTTGGACTTCCCACTCACAGCTGCCCATTGTGGGGTTAGTTGGACTGCAGACTGTAAGCCATTACAATAAATTCCCTTAATATCTAGAGATATTCTATAAGTTCTGTGACTCCAGAGGACCCTGACTAATACAGTGGTCATTGTTTAAATGGTGGTGACGATTTTTCCTTGGATTGGAAATGCAGACAAAGACTACACATCTCTCTGCTGCTGGGATGCCGTAGCTCACACCAGCAGCACAACCTCCGGGACAGAAAACACGGTGGCTTCTTAATCAAATTAAATAGCAAAGTGAAAGCAATAATTACTCAAATTTACTTGGCAAATTAGCAAGACAAATTAATTGAAACGCTCCTTTTGAACATAAGGATGTAATTATAAAATCTTCAATAGATGAAGATATCTGTGAGGCATGAATTAAACCCATTAGACAACCTGATTATGAGCACCCCAGGTTTAGTCTGTTTTAAAAAAAAAAGAACATATTAAAAAAATACATTAAAAACGCCAGCCTTAGATAGATCAGTGGAACAGAATTGAAGACCCAGAAATGAACCCACACACCTATGGTCACTTGGCCTTTGACAAAGGATCTAAAACCATCCAATGGAAGAAAAAAAACATTTTCAACAAATGGTGCTGGTTCAACTGGAGGTCAGCATGTAGAAGAATGCAAATTGATCCATTCTTATCACCCTGTACAAAGCTTAAGTCCAAGTGGATCAAGGACCTCCACATCAAACCAGATACACTCAAACTAATAGAAGAAAAAGTGGGGCAGAGTCTCAAACACATGGGCACTGGGGAAAATTTCCTGAACAAAACACCAGTGGCTTATGCTCTAAGATCAAGAATTGACAAATGGAACCTCATAAAACTGCAAAGCTTCTGTAAGGCAAAGGACACTGTCATTGGACAAAATGGCAACCAACAGATTTGGAAAAGATCTTTACCAATCCTACATCTGATAGAAGGCTAATATCCAAAGAACTCAAGAAGTTAGACTCCAGAGAGCCAAATAACCCTATTAAAAATGGGGTACAGAGCTAAACCAAACATTCTCAGCTGAGGATTATCAAATGGCCAAAAGGCACCTAAAGAAATGTTCAATATCCTTAGTCATCAGGGAAATGCAAATCAAAACAACCCTGAGATTCTACTTCACACCAGTCAGAATGGCTAAGATAAAAAACTCAGGTGACAACAGATGCTGGTGAGGATGTGGAAAAAGAGGAACACTCCTTCATTGTTGGTGGGATTGCAGACTGGTACAACCATTCTGGAAATCAGTGTGGAGGTTCCTCAGAAAATTGGACATCACACTACCTGAAGACCCAGCTATACCTCTCCTGGGCATATACCCAAAAGATGCTCCAAGAAATAACAAAGACACAAGCTCCACTGTGTTCATAGCAGCCTTATTTATAATAGCCAGAAGCTGGAAAGAACCCAGATGACCTTCAACAGAGGAATGGATTCAAAACATGTGGTACATCTGCACAATGAAGTACTACTCAGCTATCAAAAACAATGATTTATGAAATTCATAGGCAAATGGAATGAACTAGAAAATATCATCCTGAGTGAGGTAACTCAATCACAGAAAAACACACTTGTTATGCACTCATTGATAAGTGAATATTAGCCAAAAAACTCGAATTATCCAAGATGCAATCCACAGACCACAAGAAGCTAAAGAAGAAGGATGACCAAAATTCGGATGTTCCCACTTCTTCTTAAAAGGAGGAAAAATATCCATAGGAGGGGATATGGAAGCAAAGTTTAGAGCAGCGACTCAAGGAATGGCCATTCAGAACCCACATGTGGCCCATATATATACAGCCACCAAAACTAGATAAGATTGATGAAGCTAAAAAATGCATGCTGAAAGGGACCAGATATAGATCTCTCCTGAGAGACACATCCAGAGCATGTCCAATACAGAGGTCAATGCTAGCAGCAAAACACTGAACTGAGAACAGGACCCCCTTGGGGGAATTAGAGGATGGATTGAAAGAGCTGAAGGGACTTGCAACCTCATCAGAACAACAATGCCAACCAACCAGGGACTAAACCACAACCGAAAGTCTATACCTGGACTGACCCAGGGCTCCAACTGCATATGTAGCAGAGAATAGCCTTGTTGAGGCACCAGTGGAAGGGGAAGCCCTTGGTCCTGCCAAGGTTGGACCCCCATGGCAAGGGAATATGGAGGGGGTCAGTAAGGGGGATGGATGTAGGGAATGCCCACGTTGGGGAGGGGAAAGGGATTGGGGCTTATGGACAGGAAACCAGGAAAGGGAATAACATTTGAAATGTAAGTAAAGAAATAGATCTAATAAAAAATTAAAAAAACAAAACAACCAAACAAACAAAAAACAACAACAAAAACAACAACAAAAAAACCCCCATAAAACCGGCAACCTTTCCTTACATGTCAGGTGCTCTGCTGTGTCCCGGGCTGTTCCTATCACTTACACTCTTGTTCCTTCAACAAATAATGAGACAATCGCCACTGTTTGTCTTACAGAGCTCAAACTACCATTGATCCTTGTTGCAGCCACAGGCAACATGGATGAAATAAACTCTGATGCCTGACAAAGGACGACAACAGTGGCTTTTCTTCTCTTAGCATTGATGGCAACTCACAAGTCTCCGTAAGAGACTAATTCAGACACACTCTCCCCCGCAGTAGTTTTCTGTTCAAGGGTAGATGCACTCGCAGCCAGGCTGGCCCAACTCAAAAGGTAGGGGAGAGATAGAAAAGGAGAGATGAGAGATGAGAGGTGGGAGGGGGAGGGGGGGAGGGGGAGAGTAGGAGGAGGGGAGAGGGAGAGGATGCTATTGCACTACTGGGGAGCAGCTCGCCTAGTGTGAAATATGGTGCTCAGAGCTACCAGTGCCAAACACATCTGTGAGGAGAATGAGCTGCAGGATGTTGCCAGCCTATTGATAGCAAATGGTTGCAGCCATTCTGCAGATAGTTCTTCTCAAACATGGACCCCAGAAGGTATCTCTGAGATCCAGCCTACTTAAGTTTGCACTTTATATCTGGCCTTATCCTAAACCATCTGAAATCTCCTCTTTGTTTTAGTCAATTTAAATCAGTTTTTTTAATCTAACCATAAAAGCATTATGATTTACATAAATGATCAGTATTTAAAATACCAGTGAGAAGGGGCCTGGAATATGGCTATGCAGTTAAGAATACTGTTCTTACAGAAACCTGGATTTGATTCCCAGCACCCACAAGGCACTCATGGTCTGGAACTCCAGATCTAGGGGATCTGACACAGAATGAAGCACACATACAGAGTACATATGTACACTCAGTCAAAACATGCATACACATAAGAAGACCTATACAAAATAAACAGCACTGAGAAAACAACAATGTCTGAGATACAGGAACCAAGCATTTACTTTCTCAATAAGACTCCTTCTGATTCTTATGTCAAAGACTGATAATTACTGTCAAGGTAGATGCAAGATTAGTGGAGATTCAGATACTCACTGTCCAAGCTGCTGGGACTATTAATTTTGTTTTTAAATGAGTGAATTCATAAATATACTTTTCTTCCTCATAAATCAGTGTCATTCAAACATTCACACTGTAACACTGTCTGATTGGTCCAAGTAGTTACTATTTTACAGCTGGCTCAAAACTTCGGAGTTGATATAAAAATGATGGACAAGTCAGTGACAGAAAAGAAATTAGGCGTGCAGAGAACAAACACCACTGACATCAGCAAACAGCCTTTTATTTCGTCTCTAGGAGATGGAGACATGTCTGATAGATCCTTCCCATTGCATCATGGTCACGGATGTAAACTTTCCAGGAAAGCCCTTCCTGCCTCTTATGTACATTTTCTGGAACAGCTAAAATGCTTTCTCTGGAGGCCCTCGCTAACCTCTAACCTCTTGGAGTTACTTTGTATCTTGCATTCATGGCTTCTACCTGAGACTAAACCCTGTTGCAAGATATTTGATCACACCCTGAACCTGAGATTGTGCTATTTGCTGGAAAACCCTGTTTCTAGTCGTGTTGTGGCTCCCCCTTAGCACACACCCTTAATCCCTCTGGCTGGAATACATATACTCCCTTAGTACACACCCTTAATCCCTCTGGCTGGAATACATATACTCCCTTAGCACACACTCTTAATCCCTCTGGCTGGAATACATATACTCCCTTAGCACACAACTTTAATCCAAACAGTAAAAGGTAAAGTTAGTTTGTAGAAGGAAGCACCCATAGTTCAAAGTGATGTGTAATTGAGCGGCAGAAAAAGCAGCAGATCAGACAAAGATTTGACAGAATAGAGTAGAATAGGATATGCTCAACTCTCACAAGAAGAGGGAGGAAAGGGAAGCTACTTAAGGAGCAACGTGGAGAGGGAGAAAAGGGAGAGTTTTACAGAGGCAGGTTGAAGAGAGAACAAACCAGAGAATGAGAAGGAGCCAGAAGAGTTAGGAGGTCAGGAGGAGAGAGGAGGGGGGAGGGGGAAAGAGAGGGAGGGAAGGAGGGAGAGAGGAGGGGGGAGGGAGAGAGAGGGGGGGGGAGAGAGAGAGAGAGAGAGAGAGAGAGAGAGAGAGATTGAGATTGAATCAGTCAGCTTATCGAGGAGTTTGAGTCAGAACAGCTGAGTTGAAAGAGCCAGCCAGAGTTCAGAAAGAACTAGAAGGGTGAGCGCATTCAGCAGTCTCAGAGGCTGAAAACATACTAGGGCTAGATTAGATTGTTAGAAGCTTCCAGGACCAGGCCTAGGTTATAGCAGAGAGAGGCAGTAAGCCTCAGAGAAGACAATTAGTTCAGGGAAATAAAAAATAATTTTATCAGGAAAATAAAAGTTACTTGTACAAAACCCTGCTCAATCAGAAAATCTAAACACAATGAAGGCTCCTTTCTGGCCAAATCCATTCATCTCCTTGCAGCCCAACCTTCCACACACTCTCAAGGACACCACACTCAATCTATACATATCCTGTACAGCCATGAGACCCCCATGTCAGCTATGACACCCCCAGGGAAGGCCATGTGGTCTTGAGTTTTTATTGGTAAATCACAACGTCAAGCTGCTTTTAGCTACAAGTAATGGAAGAACACAGTGTGGGGGAATATGTGTGTGAGACCAATGTCTGAAGAAGGTCCAAGGGAGGGCAAGATTCAGAGGTGATGGATCTTGGACTGGCTTTGTTATCCACCTCTGTTCCTCTCTGCTTGCTTACTTATTCTGGAGTGTCTGGGTGTGTGTGTGTGTGTGTGTGTGTGTGTGTGTGTGTGTGTGTGTGTGTGTGTGTGTGTGTGTGTGTGTGTGTGTGTGTGTGTGTGTGTGTGTGTGTGTGTGTGTGTCTGTGTGTGTGGGGGGGGGGTAGGTCAGTGTGGTTTTGGTTCTTCTCCTATAGGCATATGGCCCTTTCCCCGGAAACCTCAGAGAACATCTCCAGGGTCACTGTCTCTGGGATGCACAGGCCAGTGCAAGGGCTGGTGTGGGCCACTGTGGATCTGCAGTGCTTACCACGCCATTTTCCTCCACTGCCCAACAAGGCATTTACACAGCACAGTAGGATAACAGAACAGGGCTGTGTGGTTGGTTTTCCAGTGTGCCCAGAACATCACCAGTTGCTGCCAGGATCAGTGAACATACCCTGTATGCTGTAAGGGAACATAGCCTTTCCAGAGGAGCAATTTTCTAACGTGGTACAGGCTGTGTTTGCCTGGGATCACACATCATCTTACTGCAGTCCCACTGTCTGCTTCTGTAAATAAACATTGCCCTTTGTCCGCAGTCTCTCATGTTCCAGCTGCTGGGTTGAGTAGTCATGACAGAGACACATAATATGCCATGTTGGAAACATTGCAGTCTGGCTCTTTATGCTGGCCAACCTCTAGCTTAATCTCACCAACTAGAGCAGAACAGTATCAGCAAGGCAATCACCATGCCCGATGTAACAGCCACACTTCCTGTCTACCGTGCCTCAGATGTCTTTTTCATCACACGTGTTGGCGTGATGAAGGGGTTATTTTAGCTCACAGTCCCATCAGAGCAGTCGGAGCAGCAGGAGCCCGAGGGAGTTGGTCACGTGTCACCCATAAAAGGAAAAAGAACAATTAATGCAGTCATGCCAAACCCAGCTTACTTTTTCTGATCTCATATAGTTTAGAATACCCTGACTAGGAAGTGGTGCCACCCACAGTGGGCAGGGCTTCCCACCTTGACTAATGCAATCAAGATAACCCTGACACTTGCCCAAGGGCCAACCTAATTGAGACAACCACTCAATTAGACTCTCTTGGTTGGTGATGCTGTCCTGTGCCAGGTTGACAACTAAAACTGACCAGTACAGGTGCATATTATATATTTTTTAATATTTGTCTCTCTTGCTAGTTTTAAGTTCCTAAAGCGCAATAAATAGTGACTTTTCATTCCTTGCTGATGCCCTCTCCCTGCCCCTTGTAAGTGGTCTGGAGAATTCCGGGCTTCACTATTCTTTGGGAGGAAATCGTGTCCATACGTTGTCTCCTTTCAGAGGAGTAGACATAAGTCAGATTCTCATAAATGACAAAAGCAGGGGGTGACTGTGGCCCTCAACGGGTACACCGAATGTAGGACTCCATGGACAGGCTCACCCACGAACTCAAGCTGGGCTCATCTACCCTGCCCTAGGGGCCTTGTCAATTTAGCGTCACAGTTTGTGACTTGGCTAAAGCACCAAAACTCAGCATGGTCCATGCACAGAGGGCGGGCGACAGTTTCCTGTGGGGAGGTAAGCGTGAGCAGTTATGTGGGACAGGCCTAATAATGGATCTCTGCTTCTCCTCTGAAGTCCTTTGAAAGAAAAAAAATGTCAGCGTTCCCAAAAATAGAACCTGTAAAAAAAACAGCTCAATAAGTAAAAGCTATTTACTCAGGGGACCTAGAGCCATTTTAATCTTTAGATAAAGTCAGTTTTCTTCCCCAGGTCATCATCCAGTCTAAGAGAAACAGAAAACAAACGGGTAGACATTAAATCACAATGGGCTCTTAAATTGTTAATGTGGTTTTAGTAACATTAAATAAGTAGAGGCTGGGGAGATGGCTCAGAGGTTGAAAACAAAGGTTGCTCTTCCAGAGGACGCCCCCTCACCCAACCACGTTCAGTTTCCAGCACCCACCAGGCTATTCAAAACCATCTGCAACTCCAGTTCCGATGCATCTGGTGCCCTCTTCTGGCCACTGTGGGCACTGCAGGCACATTGGCACATAGCCGTGGAGGAAGGCAATGTTTTTACTTACATACATGATAAAAAAAAAAAAAAAAAAAAAAAAAAAACCACAGATGTTGAAAAATATTATAAACAAAAAATAAACAGTAAAAGGGCATTCAATTTTGTTTTAATTGGACATTGAATTTTCTGGATGTGCAGTGTTGATAAAGCACAGGAAACTGGGGTCCAGCAAGTCTCGTTACACTCTGCTAATTAATTCAACCATGCAAGGCGTCACAGCAACAGGTCAGGTCAGCGGAGGACAAGATTCTGCTGAGTTGGGGCCCGTGGTAAGCAGCTAGGAATGCTTCAAACACCAGAGAAAGGAAAAGCCACACAACATTTTAAAATATTTCCCCTGGACATAGTATGCACTATGCACATGTAATCCAAACTCAGGCAGGCTTGTACTGGACGAGGGGAGAGGAGGCAGACACCGGATGTTGCTTGAGGTAGTTATGCTTGTTAGGAGCGCACTGCTCTCTACTGAGGGGGCCAGTGTCCCCCCGAGGAGAGCAAGGTGACTGTCATCCAGCAAGCCAAGGAGAAACCACTTCATCTTCACCGTCTCACTTCTTTTTAATCTTTTTGTCGTTCACTTATTTCCTGTAAGCGCTGCTTAGCCATGCAGCTCATTATATTAACAGGAAAAGAATACTAATCAACATTATAACATAAAGATTCAAAGATACTGACTTAGGAGATAATAAAAACCATGAGGCCAGTTCTCTCAGAATCTTTCTTCTTGGAAGCAGATGCCTTAGGTGAGCCTCGGATGTTTAGGTCAGTAAATTGCACGAGATAGGGACGGCACGGGCAGCAGCAGCAGCTCAGCCTCTCGTCCACATGGCCGAGGGAACAGACTGGCTGCCCTTGACAGTCACAGCAGCACGGCTGCCCCACAGATGGCGCCTTGGACTTTGGGAGAAGAGCAGAGGCAGGAAAGACACTCTGACCTGCCTGAGCCCTTCTGCCCAGAGACAGGTCATGGAACCTAAGAAGACTGTGTACTCCCTCTCAGCAGGGCATAAGAGCAGCAACTGTCTGCACCTGAAGAGTGTCCGTGTCTCTTCAACACAGGCACACAGAGAGGGAGGCAGACATGGCCTTGCTACGACTATTGGCTCACACCCCACACAGCCCTGTCCAATCACAGCTCTCCGTGATTACTCGTGTTAATTACACATCAAACCTGCACAGGAAGCCATGGGTTTAGCATCTACACAATGTCGTTACCTTCTTATCAGGGCAAACATCCTGTTGAAACTTATTTTAAAAACATTCACATACTTTCCCCTTATTAACCTACCTTTTGCTACAGGGGCTTGAGTCATGAACCTAGTTCGTAGTGTCTAAAGGCCTTATTCTTTTGTGTATTAACTCCTATTCCAGAAAAAATACTCCAAGAGATGTAATTCAGCAGAGACAACACATATTCAATCAAACACTTCATTAGAGCACACCTTAAAGCAATAGGAAGTGAAATAAACGTAGTTATTTTCTCAATTTAAAAGAAGTAAGGGGTGGTTAGATCAGCACAACTTTTATTGACTGAATAAAATGGTCCCTACTTACCACAAATTAAAATCTTGAATTCTATGTGCACCATTAGAAATCATGGAGTCTGCAGAGCGAGTAGGAGTAGCATGCACTTAGCTATAAGCGGAAAACACCCGAACTTCTTCATTAGCACAGACAAGCAGAGCCACAAAGGGCCGTGCTGCCAGGAGCTTCCATCGACTGCTGGTAAACCATGTGTTCTGTGCTCAGGACGCTGGGGCAGCCCTCTTCTCCCTTTCCTTTCTTCTCTTTTTTTAAAAAAAGGTTTATTTTGTTTTATGTATATGAGTGCTTTATCTGCATTACACCTGCATACCAGAAGGCGGCATTAGATCTCATTACAGATGGTTGTGAGCCACCATGTGGTTGCTGGGATTTGAACTCAGGACCTCTGGAAGAGCAGCCAGTGCTCTTATCTGCTGAGCCATCTCTCCAGCCCCTCTTCTCCCCTTTCACACAGTGTTTCACATCCCGGAGAGAAACTTTACCCTCGTTGTACTTTCCTTGATTGCTTTGTTTGCCTGTGAATCCCCCAGAGATGTTTTCAGCATATATAATGAGTGATTAATACATGATTTTGAACAAATTAATCAGAGGTTATAAAGGCTCATGAGAGCAAGGCTATTCCTTTCCTTAGAATTTGCAATATAAATCATGGTGCTGGCAAACAGTAGGGTATCAATGACTCGTCAATAAACGAATGGATAAATATATGTAAATATATATATGTATGTATGTGTATGTATGTATGTATGCATGTATATAGGTATGCCAAACACAGCCCCCGACTGTCTTCCTTCAAGATAAGCCCCTTTTCTAGGAAGGATAACAAGAACTCACCCAAGTCAAACTGGTCAGAGATGTAGCCACAAGTCTGCCGGACTTCCTCACTGTCCCAGCCCAAGGGGTAGAGGGCACAGCCAGCGCCAATCAACAGGCCTGCGTAGAGGTAAAACAGAAAGCCTTTACAAATCAGAGTTCAGAACACGACAGAGCCATAGCGCCTGCTCTCTGAAAACACCACGTTAAATTCCTTTAAGCAACGTAAAGTCAGTTAGATTCCAAGAACAATATTGAGTCTACTTAAAATAAGAAGAAAAACAGTAACAACTCGGTTTGTTTCCAACTTTACCTTTTAAGAGCACTAAAAGCCTCTGGAGTCGTGTTAAGGAACTAAAAAGAGTCTCTTTTGATCACACTTGCAAAAAGCCAACCAATCCGGTTAATCCCGTGGAGAACTAACTCAAGAACAGGCAACATCAGTGAGTCGCACTGCACCGTTCAGTGGAATTTGTTTCCAACAGAAGAATCAACATGAATGCTGTAGCGTTGTGAAATTTTACAGGGCCCTTGAGCCTGGGAACTTGTACTGCCTGTTTTTGCTCTGTTGAGACTCACCCAACACCCACACAGCTCAGGACCGATCTAGAAGGCGGACGCATGGAAGACTAAATCTTCACATACATGTAAAACCAACCTGGTTTTATTTTAGTGTAAATCAAGTTATCTTGGCAGCAGACTATGCTAGCTGCTTCCCGTGAGCCTTTAATTTTGCATATGGCTTTATGAGAGCCCGAAAGAGATTTAAATTCTTACCACCAGACTCTATAAACTAATCTGACAGAAAGATCTAGTCAACCAATCAATGAGCATTATCCTCAACCACAGCCTATATATGCTAACCCGGAAGCACTGACGTGCAGTTGTGTGATGGGTGAGAACGGGAATTCTCAGACACCATGTAAGCAGCCCTATGTGGGAACACGCTTTAATACAGTAACATGGATGAGAAATACCGTAACAGGAGATCAACACTGACACACTGAGTTTGACACACTGACACCCAGGGTTTGCCCTACTCTACCCCAGTGAGTACCATTGGGCATATTGTCTGTTTCTCTAACAGCCATCCAGGGCAGAACTGTTCTCCCCGCCGCCCGACCCCCCACCCCCGCCAAACACCCCCCCACCCCTGTCTCCACACCCTGCCACCAGCCCTGAGCTAAGCCATGAAGAGAGACAGCCCCCACAGTGTGACACTCATTTCCTGCCCTGGTACCTCTCCTCTCGACCCTGGTCTACTGAAACAACAAACAAACAAACACAAACCCCAAATAAATGGATCGGAGGGTCTGACCTGAGAGTTCTGAATTCTCAATACAAATCACCAGCTGCGGTGTGACCTGTCTGCAGCACAGTGACGGGAGCCATGTTTTGTCTGGAACGTCATCCACAAAGCAGTAAGGCAAGGTTTTGCTGACCAGGCAAATGCCCCACTGGTCCTCAGGCTTTCCCCATTGGGAAAATATTTCCTAAGCTAGTTTCCCCACTATTATATAAAAAAGAGATAACTAAGGAAGATGACCAAATTGAAATTGCAAGATGTGCAAATTGAATCCCAGGAATATTTATAAATCAATTCAAGAACATTACATGGAACTTAGCTTTCAATAGGTAACACCTTTTTTTTTTTTTTTAAGATTTTTGTGAGTAAAGTTTAAAGAATAAGTAGAGAAATGTTTGGGATAGAATTCGTTCAAGTGTGAAATTATTTTTTAAAATGTTAACACATAAGTCATCAGTATCTCTTTGTCTAATTTGGAAATAAATATTCTAATTTACTAATCATGAAGTCCCCAAAGTCCTCTCTTGTCCTGTTGTATGCTAGCTGGATTTGTAGAAAGAGACTGACTCATGCTTAGCTCTGGATGTACATTCCTGTGCATATAGGAAGGAGATCCTCAGTTCCCTAAAGAGTAAAGCACTTGAAAATCTGTTTCTTTGCGAAATCTGGGACCGTCTTTGTTAAACCATGAGACGTAGACTCAGCCATGTAAACTCGCAATAATTTTGTACACAGGACACTCACAGTCTATGTGTGAATTTTAGGCAAACCTTCCTTTACTATCCTACATTCCAGCCCTGTGCATGAGTTTGAGAAAGCAACTGCAAACATAGGCTCACGTGTAAAAATTAGTTGTTCTGTGGAGTTCAGTAACTCATGTGAATTTTTATGTTAATATTTATGTAGACTGTGCTTTGTCATCTGCTACTGTATGTCCACACAAGGATGCTCTACACTCCAAAGATTTTGAGGAACATCTCCAGAAGGCAAGTGGATACCTTTGGGCTACCTGGTGGCCACAGGCTTTAGGATCTGTGTCTGAACACCCATGGTGATGAATGTTTGTTTTAACAGGTGAGAACCCTGAACAGTCAAGAGCTCAACTCCACCCCATAGTGAAGGGCCCTGGAAACTCCCTCAAGTACTCAGCCTTATCAATATTTCAAAATATAATGGAAGTAACAGACCGAAGACTCAGAAAACTTTAGGACATATGGACAATACCTATGTCCAACTTGGTGGAAGTGTTAATGAATTTGGGTTCATAACCTGTGTCTCAAGCCGGGTCCACTCACCTAATCCCAACGATCCAATGTAAAAAGCCAAATTAATAGTGGACAGCAGAAAAAATGAAAATTATTCAGTGTGGTCACACTGCAAGAGGGAGAAAGACATCCGGGGATTCCCTCTAGTCTTAGGGGTCCTGAGGAGAGGCTTGAGTTTGAATTGAAGGCCATGCATATGCATATCTGAGCAGACCCAGTCAAAGTGTGGCCTGCTCACTACTGACCTGTCCTTGTCTCGGCTTCAGTCTCATCCTGTAAGCTGGTCTGACATGTTGCTAGAACTTTGTGAGATCCCTTTCCTTTTCCGGGAGACAAGGTCCCACTCTGGTGGGGATCAGATTCCTGGGGGAATTCTCATTTCTTTGGGGTCAGTTGTCTGATAGACGGAGAGCCACGAATGCCTCTTTAGAATGTTTTCATTTCTGCCAGCCCCATTACAGAAGGGAGGGGTGGCAAGTGACCACCACACTGCACTGTGCAAACAGTGACCATTTTCATAGCTGCAGAGAACTCTAGTGGAGAGCTCTGCTCTAGGTGTAAGGGCCAACTTCAAAAGGGCGTGGGGCTTACCAGATGGGTATGCAGGCTCTGGTGCTGCTTTGCAATAATTAAAGCATTAATTATTAATTAAAAATAATTAAAATTTTTGCTTTGCAAAAATTAAAAAAAAAAGTCTCCTTTCTCAGGTAAGGCCAATGGGTAGGAACTCTAACTCTAAAGTCTGTCCTTTACATTGCCCTGCTGGCATGAGGTCTGTGTCACAGTGAGACACTCTCCTGTGGGAATTAGAAGATGAGACAGGGAAACTGGGCGTTTGCCACTGGCTCCTGCAGTCAGATGTAGGCCTTTCTGCAGACAGCCGATTTGAGGTCTGGGGAGGGGCTTCCAGGCACCGGCTCCACATCACCCAGAGACAGCAGTTGGTCATCAGGTTCTTCTGATCCCTGGAGCTCTGATTTTTGTAATTCTTCAAATCAACTTCTCCGACCTTCACTTTCCTAGACCTTCCAACAGGCCTACAAAACTTAAATTGAACCCATGGGGTTCCTACTAAAGTTACCTAGTATAGCTGAGTCCATGCCTCACTCGTATAAGAGACATGATACGATTTTTTTTTTTAATATTTTCTCATCCTGCTCAAACAGTATGCATATGTTCAATTAACCATCATCTTGAATAAGGCTTGGGCTAATTTTTAAAGCTCTGGGGGATGGACAGTGATATGTACTTGGAAAGGTTAGCCTTTAACCATCTCTGTGGAGACCTCTTCAGTCAGGGAATTTAACAAACTGGTTAACTTCTCTCCAGGAGTGGGGTTTCTGAGCAGATGCTTCAACTGTCAACGAATTGCCCTAAAGGTGTGGATTGCAGTTAACCAGTATTTTACGGTCTCCAAGGAATGCACCACGTTGTAAAATAAAAGCCACAAAATGTGAAAGCAAGAGCATCCTTTTAAGTGAGAAAGACCTGCGACCATCCAGTTGAGGCTCTGATGAAGCCCAGACCAGGTTATAGAAATGTTCAACCAAAGCACGATGGGGAAGCCCCTGGCTTATCTGTGTGGTCCTTATACTCCCTGCCAACACGGGGTCCGGGCTGAAGTATTCGCTCAAGGGGTATCTTAATGACCCAACAGGTTGCTTAATTTGCTCATCAGGAATAAATGGTTCAATAGCTTTACAAACTTTAACATTACCTGCAGAGATTTTCCTTGCTATATTTACAGACCTTGTTGCCATCCGGGCTTAAGTGTAAGCAAGTTCCATTGCCACTACGTTAAAAAAAATTATGAAAAAAGTCACATTATCATATGTTTTGAAAAAACAGTGTAGTCAGGAGGGGAAGTGAGGAGGGCACCAGGAGCCTTTGGGAAGTGTTAATGGGGGTGAGATTCTGTGGAGGGGTGAGAGTCAGACTCACTTGGGACTAGGAAGGATCTATTTTTGTCTTCCCAGAGACTGTGACTTTTAACAGGTCATGAGCAAGCCACAAATTAGACATCAGCTGAGTCTTCCCTTTTCTCCTAGCCTTATCACTGCAGTCCGGGCTCGGGGATAGGGGCAACACATTCCAGATAAGGTCATTCTGTAGATCCTAAAAAAGAATAAAGAAAATGGGGGGCGGGGGACTAGGTGACTCGATAATTCTGTAATTTAACAAATCTATTTGAATAAGATGGTGGCTATTTGGTCACTCCATCCTGACTATGTGATGCCTGAGGCTCACTCTGTTCAAGGACAATTAAAATATTTTAGGAGCAAGGTCCGTGGATTTTCCTTTTGAGAGAGGCCAATGTTAATGGGGAAAAGATCTTTGATAACTGCATAGGGCCAGACAATCCCGAGCGGTGCTGGCTAAAGTTAACACTTAGTTCAGTTGGAGATGGATCAGGGGCTAAACACCCTGTCGCTCTTGCACAGGGCCTGGGTTTGGTTCCCAGCACCCACACTGTGGCTTGCGACCATCTGCAACTCCAGTTCTGGGGATCCAATAGCCTCTCTTGGTCTCTGTGGGCATTGTATACACATGTAGGCAAGGCACTCATTTATAGAGAATAAAAAAATAACTTCAGCAAAAAACGTAGACGTCAACTCCTTTATCCCAGTCAGCGAGGATGCTTCATCTGCCCACTCCCTCCTACAGGGGTTTCTCAGAGTTCTTTTCGGTGCCCATGAAAGACTGGCCGTCTCTGCCACAGTACTAATTACTTCTTAGAATGTGAATGTGAAGCCTACACTCTGAAGAGTTCAGAGGTTCAAGAACAAACCTGGGGCTGGGAACTCTCTCGGCTGCTGAGCTCTTTCTATTCAAACTCAGCACTGAACACTTGGCCCCGGAATATTACCATAACAACCCTGCCCCTGCCAACGAGCCAAAACAAACCCCAAGTCAGCCACTGCCAATTATTCTCCCCAGGTGGGAAGAATGGAGTCCTCCCGTCCGTTCCTCAGCCCACAAAGCCTTATTTTTATTATTTTTTTCCAGGCTACTCTTAAAAGTTTGTATGTGACCTCACTTCTTTTCCATGACTACTGGGCCATTTTTTCCACTTTTTTTCTTTTCTTTAATAATGTGACTTTTCCCACCCATCGTCTTTCCCATCAATTCATCTTTTATGGTTTTTGGAAACGTTCATCTGTCCTCCAGACCCTTTATCTCTTTTTCTGTGACAAGCACCAAGGGAAAGTGTTTTCTTTACTGTTCTCATGGAGGCTGCTGGATCTTGCGGCCAGTTATCAGGACCATTTCCTTTGGAGCGGTTGGCAAGCTTCCATCTCAAAGTCTCCATATGCTAATTTGTGTAGGAGATGCTCTCCTCTTCCGCAGCAGATAAGGACTCTGTTACAAAACGTCTCAGAATAAGCAGCCGTGGAGAGGGAGCAGCAGCGAGCGAGCTCTAGTGCTGTAACTCTTCAGATCCCCACCCCCCAAAAAATGTAGCTAAAAGCAAACTATATGTTGTGTAACGAGATAGGTTGGTTAGGCTCCAGTAAGCCACGGCCCTCTGAATACGTAACAGAAACTGAGGCACAGAGAACACGAGAAGCTTGTCCGAGCAAAAGAGATCTCAAGTTAATGGCAGAGCTCTGGAATCCCAGTCAGGGCTCTTTCCTATCTGCTATCATCTCAGTACTTGGACATGAGTCCACTCCAAGCCTCAAGCTCACACCCTCAAGCGCAGCATGAGATCAAACAGGGACATGGTGGCTTTGAACCGAGCATCTCTAATTCCCAATATCTTACCTACTGTAAATGAGCCACTCAGTGCCCTGGAGGTCCCTGACTACTGCACCCACCGCTGGCTCTTTATGTCTTGAGATCTTTGCTTCTCTGAAAGTTGGCTTCTTTTTGTCTAATAGGGACACTTTTGTTATTGAATTTGGGGATCACAGACTGTGACCTAAGCCGGGTTTGGTCACCAATAGTCCTCAGCAAGCCAGTCAAGCGCCAACTTAACAGCAGAAAGCAGAGGAAGGAGATCCTGGGACACCCCTCAAGTCCATGTTCTGGGTCCTGAGGTGAGACTGAAGTTTAAATAGAGGGCTAAGTATATGCTCATCAAAGAGGTCATGGTCAAGGTGTGGTCCAATCCACCATGATCTGGCCTTCCCTCTCATCCTTCCCTTCTCATCTCATCATAAGAATGAGAGAGACAAGTGTCTTCCTTAATGCAGGGCCAGGAACATTTTCACTCCTTGGGTTAATTCTCAAACTCCATCATGAAAATACTTGTTGTTTAGGTCTAGAAACATCAGCATTCAGCCTCCCCATGCTGCCCAGAAGTGAGCTACTGGTTTCACCCCTCCCAGGAGCTCCTGCATACATTAAGGTTACTTTGAGGTTGGGTATTGTATTGTGGTTAATTCTGTATTATACCTTGTGCCCATGGGATTACTTCCATTCAATGCATTCCCTCATAATATTTGTTAAATATCAAGCCGTTGTAGCATTGCTATTTGTCACTTTCAAAAGCCTTAGGAAGTTATACAACAGTTCATAATCAATGAATAATATGATATAATTGCCTGTATTTAGTACAAAAGCTTATCAAAGTAGGCCTGTACTTCTAAATATGCAGTATTTCCAGGACACATACCCAGTGTTCTGAGTATCCTCCATTTCCCAGAGTCCCCCAAAGAGCTAAGTGCTCTCTGTCCCACTCTCCACATCCACATGTTCAATACCCTATGAGCCTTAGTCAACCAGCAGCCTACAATTCCAGACAAGGAACAGGCCCTCAGAAACCTGCCAATCCCTGCTTTGGTGGGGCCCAGTGACCCCAGTGTGAGCTCTAGAACACAGAGAGTCTCTGTTCAGTAAGTGGACCTGCAGGCATCCCAGTGAGCAGTGGTCTTTGTCATCACAAGTAACCCCTCCGTGCTGCAGTACAAAGTAAAAATGTGCTCATTTCTGCACTGACACCCCTGTTTGATCTAATCGCAGGCAGAGTCTTTCTTTGCTTAATCATCCTGCAGACAACTCTGGGTTTTCTTAAAATGTTTTTCCAGATGGTCCATCAATCCTCACTTCTTTCCCTTTTCCAGATCATGTGACACAGGACACAAAAGACAAATCCAGTGTATTAGACACCAGGATGCCTTTCCAGCGCACAGAGAAACCTCACAAGCTAATTTCAGCCATGAGTAACTTGTCATCTTTTCTCTTCCTAGGGTCCCAGGCAATCGCTGGTACAAAGAAAAACAGTTGTTTCTGAGGATGAAATTTTGGAGGGTACTGCCATTTGCATGTGACACTCGTCAGGCAAGTGAAGGCTTCATTTTCCCAGCCCTGGGCTACAAGTGCCTCAGCTCCATCAGCCACTTCTCCAGGGTCTACAAAATGAGGGAAGAGCTTCTCCTTGGGCATCTGAAAGATTACATAAGATGGTGTTTGTGAAGAAGTGGTGTCGTGATTGATCTCAGGAGTCAGTGAATGGTCTTAATTGGAAACCTGTCCCCCAGGCAGGAGAGTGTGGCCAGCGTGTTGTCATATATATTGGCAGGATGCTGACGGTGTCCTGTTCTCTCAAAGATACTCTTCTGACAAGGAAAAATAGAGAGGGTCCTAGTGAGATGATCCTTACATTGGTGAGTACTGAGCACTTGTTCTCCAAGTCACATCAGCCACACAGAAGCTCAGTGCAAATGGAGCACTCGTAGCCTGACAGCCCTCCCATGGGAGCAGAGGGTGAGCCCGCTGATGCTTTCCTGTCTTGCTCGTTATCTATTTTTCTTTACTTTTAGAGGTGGCACCATTTATGTGAGTTGAGTAGAGCTAGAACCACCACCGGGATGACCAAAGACAAGGGTAGTGTATGGCTGAGGCTTGACACGTTTGTCTCATGGCTTCCACTGTAAGATTTCTAGACAATGTTCACAAAAGAGACAGCTATTTTCACTGACCCAGTAGTGTCCCATATCTGTGTCAGGAATGAAAACAAAGTTACAGTAGTTTCAAATGTCCAGAGTGCCGTACAGAGCAATACCTGTGAGAACCAGCTTAGGGTTAGGGGCACTTGCTAAAATGCAGCTTCTGATTTGTACTCTAGAACAGATCCCGACGAGGCCCAGCCCTCTGGCTAGGACCCACAGAAAGCAGCAAGGGCCCTTAAAGTACTTTCTGCCAGATTTGAATCTGATATCACCCTAGTTAGATGTGTGACCATGAGCCTTTAACCTCTCTTGAGCTGAGATCTTCACACACAAAGTAGACGGAGTAACCCCCGTCTCTTAGCAAGGTGCCTACATCTGTATCATTGTCTTAGCGATACATCAAGAGCTTACAACTGTAGCATTTGGAGCATGGCATACAATAGTGGCTTAGCATGGCAGTGTATTGTAGGGGATTGTGTTGGGGGTAATCAACAGTCATGCTACTGCTGGAGAAACAAGCACTTCAGCCAGTGCCTGTCAACTTTAGATGCTTCATCAGTGGCTGAAGGTGCTCGTGAGTGAACACACAAGTGTAGCAGGAAATAATGAAAAAGGACTCGCCATGCCACACTACCCTAGGCACCGGTGGGCCACACGGTATCAGCAGAGTGTTCTCATCTTGGTAGACTTTCTCTGACCCTTTGCTCTGAAAACTCTCTACCCAACTCGCTAAGTTCCCTTGGCTGGTCGATACCACACCAGCCCCAGGCATCCAAATTCCACATCCCCTATACTTTTCTCTTGAACTCAGTTGAGTCGCAGGGTGAAGGAAAATACCACACAAACTTAGTTTAGAATCAATAGGTAACTCGATCTCTGGGTGCAACCACTAATATCCTAATTAGTAAGCCAGATCAAATTAAATCCTTCGGTGGCAGATACTGGAGGATCTGCCATCTAACGGGGGGGGGGGCTCTAGTTCATTACATCTTCAACCCCAAGCTCTCTCCCCATCTTGAGGCTTTTTGGATGGGGAGAGAGCTTGGGGTTGAAGATGTAATGAACTAAAGCCTCAAGTCCCTTTTCTCCATCTTCTTACCCTCCTCCAACCTGGAAGCCCCACCTACTCCTCGTCCAGTGATTGGTCCCCTGAAATCTTTATTCATTAGGGGGAAGTCCTTGCCACACACAAGGAATAATATAATATCATCAACAGCAAAGATACATTACTGCTTGTTCATGTCTTCACAGTAGATACATTTTCTAGAGCCAACCACAGCTCTGTGGCTAGGAATTGCTACATCTCGGGTCTAACATGAGTTTACAAAGTTTCAACTCTTAGAAGAGTTGGTAGAAATGCACAGCCAACATCTGATCACCTACCATAGTGGATCTAAGATTGGCAGGTCTTTAAAACTTGTTTATCCATTTGCTTATCGCCTACCCGCCCGTTTTCCCATTTCTCTATGGATCTGGAAAGCCACCCTTTTGGAGGATTGGAGGGGGAAGAGTTATTTGTTGCAGTCGGTATTGAGCGTCATCTAATATAATTCTTGCCATCTCTCATCCATTGCCCTCTTGCTGTATGCAAAGAGTTTGCCATTATCCATACATTATTCTCTATCCTTTGGCCCAGAAGGCACTGAAACTGGGACCCATCAACTTTGGAAAATGATTTATGCACAAATCTCAAGAAAGGGCATTTCTAATCCTTTCACAGTTCCCAAATGACTCTCCTGCACGTTAAAATAGAAACATCTTGCCTTGGCTCGCTGACCCAGAAATACCAATGGGAGTTCACAAGACACTTCAGAGAGCCCAGGGTGACAGTGGAGCTCACTTTTAAGTCTTCTCCCTTAAGGATCCCTGTGTGGCTCTGTGCAAAATAAATTATTCTTAAAATGATTTTTAAAAAAAACTCAAACAACCATCATGATTAAATATGCAAGTAAAAAAAAAAACAGGGCTAGGCTCCAACAATACCCTTTCAGAAATTAAACAAAAACAAAAAGCTGAACTCTTAAGTACACTGCAAACTCTGGCTCATTCTCTCCTTGCTTGGAAAATGCCATATTGGTTCCAACAACACTCCAGTAAGTGTGCGCCCAGCCGCAGAAAAATTTTCCAGTGGAAAACTGTTGGGGTGAGGGCTTTGGAGTCTGGCAACCTTGCATTCAAATATTTGGTCTGCCGCTTATTAGATACTGGCTTAGCAAGTCTTACTCTTGCACTCTAGAAGTTTCTTTGTAAAAATGGATATACCATTGCGTCTATCAGAGTCAGTGTAAAGGTTAGATAAAACATGTAGATAACATCCTGACTGAGAATATTCTAACAAAGTGGAAGGAACACTAGAAACATTTATTTGTAGAACAGTGGTTATATGACAGGGAAATACTGTACCCTCTGGGTACATTGTTTTATAGGACAGGTTTGCAAAATGCTGGGATTCAAGGGCAGATAACACCATGTATCTGGTCTCACAGACAGCACAACTTAGCATCCTGAAATCAAATGCTCTCCCCAGCTACCTCCCAGCCTGCCAGGCATCCAGATCTTTGCTTTGATTCCTGATAAACAACCAGTTCAGTTTCCTTCACCGAGCCCTTGCTCTGAGCGTGGGAAGCCATCTCATTCATGTCTGATGTGCTCATCGTGAATCTTCCCAGGATCCCTGGGCTAACTGACACCAGGGACCTCAGTGGTGAGATCAAGGGCCAGTCCTGTGCATAGACTGTCTCTGGAGAACAGGTTCTTGTCACAATGTCTCTTGCAAGAACTGGGGCAGATTTGGGAGTTGTGTCCTGTTTAAATGGAGATAGGCGAAAGACCTAGAAGCACTGATTCTAAGCAGAACACTCCAAGTACCTGGTCTTGATATTATACAGAGGACCCAAGGACTGGTGACCTCTGGGAAGGGCTGGCCGGCCTGGGAACCAGAGGGATTTGAATAACTAAGTTCCGTGGGAAGAAAAGAGATGCGGGAATGTGCACCAGAGAGAAGCAGACCTAGATTGAACCTTATGTAGCTGCGAAGAGAAGAGCATGATTACTTCCTCAGTTATTCCTCAGAATGAATGAAGGAGGAGGATAGCCAGATTTCACCACAAATGAAGTCCTGAGCACTAAAGGGACAGGAGGGCAGTTAGCTTTGGGGTCTGAGGGTCAGGATCTGGCTTAGGCCTGTTGATTCCTGGAGCCTCAGAATTCTGTTGGTGCCATGGTGAATAAGGTTACCTGGACAACTTGGAGCTGGTGTGACATCAAAGTAAAGTCATGACAGCACATAATAGACGTGCCAGCTGGTGGTCATCATGTCTGCACGGGGCCTCTCTCAGCACAGTCACACAGGGAGGGGACCCAGGGAAGAGAGCATGTTCCTTTCCAGGATCATTTACTTTCAGTGACAGCGACTGCCCCTGCGCCTGTGCATGACTCACAGTGTTTTACCAATGTCCTCTCCCTAGCACTGATATCCGAACAGCCTGAAATTACTGAAGACAGCAGAGATCTGAAGTAGAGGAATCTACTAAAGGAATGCCAGCACCTGAGACACTCACTCGGGGGTCGGAGGGTCAGATTCAACTGCAGGGGCTTATTTCCATTTTGACATAGTGTTGAGCCCGAAGAACGAAACTCTGACCTCAATAACAACCTGAACTCATACAGCAAGTGCCAAATGACCAGCTCATTTTCTCCTCTAATTAAAGAATTAAAAGGCAGGGGGGAAAGTCTCAGATGCATATATATACATATACATATATATATGTATATATATATGTTTGTAACAAGTTTCAAATGATTTTTAAATTAACTTTACTTGTAAACTGCCCTTTCACCAGCGAAATATTAGAAGATCTGAGCACCTCATAACATTATTGATGAGAAGCATTAATCAGGTACACGGATGGACTACACAAAGACTTTAAGCTCACAAACACAGAGACAGACAGAGAGAGAGAGAGAGAGAGAGAGAGAGAGAGAGAGAGAGAGAGAGAGAGAGAGATTGAGGGTGAGAGATTCCTTCTTTCTACTTCATGGGACTTCAGAGTAAGAATCCCATCTGTTTTCCTCAAGTCCTTTAAAAATACTGTAAATTCCACTGAAGCACCACCGCTCTGCCACCTGGAGGAGCCGACAGACAGCGACTGGGAAGACGTTTCTTTCAGGTCCTCTATAATGGTTCTCCTTTCCGTTCTCTCCCCCTCCTGAAATGCCAAGGATAACTCCAGCTCTCTACCTCCCATCTGTGATTTCGCGATCAGTCACAAGTGGGTTTTGAAAGTTGTTTGAGAATTTTGTTTCCACCGGGTCTGATTTTTAAAACTTTAACTGAATTTTCCTCACCTAACATATTGTCTTCAGTGTTTTATACATTTGAATATAAAGCATATATTATATGTTCACGTACATATTAGCATGTCTTCCAAGTAGATCGCAGTGGGGAACAGAAATGTATTTTTTAAATCCAGGGATAGGCAGCTACGATGAAGCTACTCACAATTTAAAAGGCATTACCCTAAGTAGCACACTCAAATACGAGGAACAAACTTTGAAAAGACTAAATTCTGCTCTTGAAGAATGGGTAGGAGATACAATTGGGATCATTCTTTTCAAAATATTTATTTTTATTTTACATAAAAGAGTTTTCACCCACGGGAATATTGGGGAGGCAGGAAGAGGGTGGCAGATCCCCTGGAATGGGAGTTACAGGTGGTCGTGAGCTGCAGCATGGGTCCTGGGAACTGAACTTAGGTTGACAAGAGCAGCCAGTGCTCTTAGTGGCTGAGCCATCTCTCTAGGCCCAGAACCAATAGCCTAAAGATCTAAATATCTAAATATGACTTTACTCAGAGAAAACCTGAATACAGACTTAAATCTGATACAGACTTAAGATTTAAACCATGACATATAAATATATCTTATGGATATATGATATATAAATATATCTTATGGATACATACACATATATAATATATATACACATATCCATAAGATATATTTACATACATATATAAATATATATGATATATATTTTGAACCTTGAGTCTGTATCTGTTATTCAGATTATTGCCTGTGTAATATATCTTATGAATATGGTCTAATCACATATAACATATGCACATATCAAAAAGGAAGGAACTAATGTCAGTTTGTCCCAGCTCAAGGTTGAATGGGTCCTATCTACTAACGATCACAGTATAAAGCATATATTAAGAATCATCTCAATTCATTTTTGGCAAGAAAGAGTGGACAGTGTCCTCTGGAGAATGAGAGGGTTTTACCATGCTCACTTCTTGGGTGAAGGGAATCAGTCCCAGACTGGGAGGCCACACAATGAAACGGGGCAAGTTAGGAATCAAAGGAGTACAGGAGAACTGCGGCCAAATGGTAGAGATGGGGGACAGGGTAAGCAACGTTTGCAGAACTCATTCATTCTGGACCAGAAAAGATGGCTGCCACTTAGTAGGCCCAGGGACACCATAGTGTCGATTAAAATGACTATAACAAACTACTACAGACTGAATTACTTCAACAACAGAAGTTTATTTTATTATAATTCTAGACACAAACGTTGGAGATGAAAATGTAGGCAGGCTTGGATCTTCCGGGCCTGTGTCTGTGGCACGGCCTTGGTGTGTCCTCTCATGGCTTTCTGCCTGCACAGGCCTACATTTCCTCTTGCAAAAGCATCAGATGGTTTAGGGCTCAACTTACTGCCTTCACGTTTTTAAAAAAAAAATCACCATTTTATGAGCTTATGTCTAAATGGGGACCCTTGCTAAGATATTGAGAATTAGAACTACAACATATACATTTTGGGGGTTCACGGTAGAACTCATAAAAGACACGGTTTGGGGGTTGAATTCCCCAATACAAGAGCTAAAAGGAATCCTCAAAATGACATAATGGCTCTTTTTAAAAAACAATTGCCCTCAAAATACTCCTAAAGAAAAAGAGTATGGGCCATTTATTTTTCTTATATCTATTGGAAAATCATCGTGGAAATTTCTATCTTATGCTATAGAAAATCTTTTTCTTTTTGATATATAAAAATATTTTCCCCAAAATGTGAAATGTGATACCCCATTGAGATGTTCTGGGGGTCACCCTGTGCCTCCTTTGCATATGAGCACCACGGCCATTTTTCTGTACGTACGTCGCTTGGTGTTAGCAGAAGGAAGCTAAGCTGTGTCTTGAGGAGACTAAATGGCAGCCTCGGGTCACAGAAAGTAAAAATCCAAACAAAACAAGAGCAGCAACAACAGAAACATCCGGAGCAATATGAGCTCATGTTTTCTGCCCAGGGCTTGTGTTTTTGTAATGCCACAATGTCACAGAGAAAAGACACGGGTACCTGAGAAGATTGGTACAGGCCACATAGTATTTAAAGAGGCTTAGAGTCACAACATGGTCACCCTATAGAAGACCTAGACTTCCTCCTGCATCTGGCCAGCCAACCCCCCTCCCCCACTTCAAGGTTGCAAAGAGAGCATTCTCCCAGCTGTGGCGAGGAGGCTCAGCCTAGGCTCTCTCCAGTAGAACTGTCCTCAGTGGTACATCCCTGGCTTACTCAGGACTGGAGGACAGCGCCTGAGAGAACTATGCCTTCCTCTTAGTAGACCCCAGCATCTGCTAATCAACGGCTGACAAGCGAGATGTGTACTACACCAAGCTTCATGGGAGGCATAAAGAGAGAGAGAGATCACAGCTGTGTGTTTCTCTCCCTCTCATTCCTGTTTCTGGCCGTGTTAGCACAGACAAGCAGGCTGCATCAAAACAATTTTCTAAAAATATGGATCAGCTGAGACCATTTAAAGCCTCGTTTTAAGGAGTTATTGTTAGGACTCTCCCTGGGGGTCTTCTGTGGATTCCTTCCCAGGCCCTCCTCCTCCAGCGTCTAAGAATATGAATGAAACATTCTTTCTTCTTGCCTCCCAGTGATTGATAAGTGAGTTTGCATTTTTTTTTCCCTCAGGATCTTGGGCAGTGCTCCTAAATCATCATGGGGCAAACGTGGCAAAGATCTCCAGTGCGGTTCTACTGAAGAGGAACTAGTTTGCCGGCAGACCTGTCTGCTGCCACCCAGCAAACAGGATGGTTGGGAACTCCATTTTTTCTAGCCCTATGTGAATGTAGAAGGTGGAGATCAAAGGGTGAAAGATCAAGGATTCAATGGTAGAGTCCTTGACTGACAGGCATGAGGCCCTGGGTTCAGTCCTCCACTCGAAACTCGTGTTTCTCTCCTCACCTAGAGAAAGGAGCCGAGAGCAACAAGCACAGAGATCTGTGGCCTGGTGCTGTTCCATGGGGATGGTGTCTGAAGAACACTCATTGGTTGGACTGAGCAGGGAGTCCTGGATGCGTGGATGAAGGAAATAGGTGCTGTAGGTGTCATTTGCTGAGGTGTCTGGAGGAAGATGGGCCCTTAGTACGTGAGTTGTGTATGTGATAAGACATAAGACAGAGAGAGAGAGAGAGAGAGAGAGAGAGAGAGAGAGAGAGAGAGAGATGACTGCAGAAGGTGGAGTTAGTTTAGAGTCATACCCATGGAGGAAGCAAGAACAAGCTTGTTTCTAGACTCCCCAGAGGCATGTGCCTCTTCCGGCACCTTTCTTTTTCTCTGGCTTTGAGACTTTGAGAAAGTTCATTTCCATTGTTTTGGGCCACACAGTTGGTAATCCTGTCTTATAAAAGCCTTAAGAAACTTAAACAGTTACTTGAAGATACATTTTTCTCCCATTGCTTGATGCAGTTCTTCCCTTAGGCGAAACGTCAATACACCGTGAGTTGAAAGGTTTTCTTTTTTAAAGAAGGGAACATCATTTTCTAAGCTGACTCCTTGTCCTGCACCTCCATCCCCACCCACCCTTAAAGCAAACATCTGCAGCAAGGGGCGCACATGGAAGCTCTGGTTTCTCTAAACACAGCTCAAAGGGGTGGGGCCTGTCCTCAGAAGCCGCACAGCGGCGGCGGCGTAAATCTCCTCACCACCAGGTCAAAGATGGAAGGAAGGTCGAGCTGCGATGTTCACCTTGACAAGCTGGAGGCAGCATAATTCACGCGAGACACGGCTAACCATGCATGCCTGACATGAGATGGAAACTGGGCAGTCATAATTTATATTTAAATAGCTCTTTTCTCCGAAGAGCTTCAAGAAATTTACAGACTCTTACTTAATTACTCCTTGCAAGCCATCCATGGCGGAGGGGAGTAAGGTGATCCATCCCTCTTGCTGCTGGCACCTCAAGGTTTGGCCATTGGCTGCCCTCCTCTCTCTTCTCGTTTTCACGATTGTTGAGTTTTTCCCGTCTCGCTACACATCCACATTTGTGATATTGGTATTCTATTAACATTTCCACTGAACTGCTCCTGGGAGCTCCTTGTTGACAGAAGAGATTGTCTCCATTGATTCCTCTTGGGGATATCGGGGTTTCTTCAGAAAGGCCCCATTTACTTTGAAATGGCATAAACATGATTTTAAAGATAGAAGAGGACTCTCAGTATCTCAGCAGACACTTCATATGTATGTATATAATATATGATATATAGAATATTCTATGTTCTATATTATATATGTTTTATTTTATGTATAGGATATATACCATATATCATATATATCCACTCTATCGTCTGCCTTCCGGTCACATGTCATTGATTTGCCCTCTGAGAACTGTGTTAATGGAACCAGTAGTAAAGAAGTGGAAAAGAGGACTCTGGTCCCAACCCAACGATGCTGGAAAATTAGTGCTCTGGATCTGAGCGTGGAGGCTCTTCCTCGCACCTATTGAACAGTAAGGACCTTTACCTTTACCAAGGGTGCTTCTCCTTACCCCAGGCTTAGTGCTCATCTGCCACAGGCAGAGCAGGAAGAAGCACTGTCATGTTTGTTGGCTTGCCTTTGAGATGACTATGGCTGGCACATCTCACGAGGCTTGGAAACCTTGATAGCGCTGGTTTGTCCTCCTAAAAACACTTTTTAGTGATTGCCTTTCCCAAGTGCCAACACCTCCTAATACGGGAAAACACTTTTTATTTGTTGTGGTGGTGGTAGTGGTGGTAAGTGGGGGTCAAGCCAGGGACCTCAGGCATGCTAGAGAAGTTCTCTACCACTGCTTGGTGCCATTGTAAAGCTGACAAGTGAGATCTCGTATGAATGGTGGTGCAAAAAAGTGGCATTTGCCTCCAGCCCATTGCTTTTAGAGCCATCTACTGTGTCTGTGGCCAGCCTACTCTCCCCAGATCCAACAATGGGTTCCAGAACTCACAAAAATGTAAAACCTGTGGTTACGCAGAAACTATAAGAATTTCAGCAATGGCCTTTCAAAATTTCAGCACAAAGAAGTTTTTGTAAACCAAAGGACCTTAACACTCAGTCTGGTTTATTTGCAGTCACATCTGCAACTAACCATTTTATGGATTATCTGACGCCATCCTGTGCACACATACATACATAATACATACATGCACATATGCATGCACACATACATACATACATACATACATACATACATACATACATATATGCATGCATACATTTGTTTATCATCAAAATGACCTGAAGGCGCCAGAGGAGAATTAAGTTTCATTTGTTTGGTTAAGCATTGGGCTTGATAACAACAAGACTAATGACTTAATTAGCATTTACTACAAGAAGAAAGTGATTATTAGTAAAAAGACGAAGCTGGGAGGAGTGAAAAAGTCATTGTAAACTGTTATCAAAAACTCATGCAGGTAGCTGGAATTTTGGAGAGCTCTTCCCCTACTTTAAATGTACACCATTTGCTTGGGTTTTTGGACATGTGCAGAACTGCTTACCTGAGCCTCTCTCACAGGAAACAAGAGCAGAGGCTAGACAGGAAGGAGGCAAGCACTACTTGTTTGCCCGACCATGCATACTACAACCCACACTCCAGTTTCATGATGGTACGAATGAGGGAATCAGCAGGGACCAAGATGGCTTTACTGTCCCTTTGGGTTGGATTGAATAAGCGTGTGGAGGGGCCAGGTTCCATTTGTATCTGCTCCCTGAGGTCACTGTGAGTGGATTGATGCTGAAACAGAAAGTTAACTAGGTAAAGATCTGTGAGATTTGGTCCGTTACAGGCCGAGCTTTCTCCTGGGGACTTCTATGCTGAGCCTTGTCCAGGCCTGTAAGCTTTGCTGCGTCATATGCAGTCTTCTCCTTCCATTACTTTACTGCTTGGCTGTCCTTGCATCTTCCTGGCTCGCTGAGATGGCCACCGTGTGAAGCCACTGGTCTACTTTCCATTTTCATATCATTTTGGTTAGATGAATAATTAGCCCAAATAGTGAGAGTATGAAATTTAAGATGTTAGAGTTATGTGCTTTATATCCACTGAAACCAATCTGCTATTGTTATTTTTGAAGGATGCCACCATTCAGGATTGGGAGGAGATATGGAAAAAGAATATAAAATACAAACTTAAATCTTTTAAATATTAACTATAGGTTAAAGTGACCTTTTTAATATATTGGGTTACCAAATGTTATTAAACTTAGTTACATTTTCCCCTTTGCTTTTTTTTTTTAATAGAGCAGCTAGAGAATTTTAAATGTCATGTGTAGCCCACAAGATTCTATTGACAAAACCGATAAGCACCAGGATTAGCCTGACTGCAATGCAAAGGAGCTTGAAAATGCTGACTCATGAAAAACAACAAAAAACCCACAACCTCAAAACTGATCTGCAAGGAGGCATAGGGATCCTTTGGCAACAAAAGCAGAGGCCTACTTGGGACCAGAGAAGGCACCTGGAAAACATCTCTGCTACCGAGACAGAGCTCTGTATAGGGGTCGCCAGTACCCAAAGCTTCAATATCAAAAAGAAATAAAACACGGATCTCAAAAAATCCCTGCCTTGTCTTTTGAACTGGCTGTGAGAAAGCAGCTCACAGCCCGCAGAGGTGAGGGCTGTGACTCCCACGGCAAGCAAATCCTCACTTTGATTTTCTCTTCATCAAAGATGGGACCTCAGTAATGAAAAGCAGTGAGTCAAAGGCCCCAGGAAGGAATCCCCCAGCAAGATATACAAAGGCCCAGAGATATGGCGAGATAATTTAATAACCACATCGAGAATTTTCAGACCAGCGTTTAGATCTCCAGGTACTGAACAAGGAGGGAAACTAGCAATCGATGCTTTATGTGAGAAACGGCAGGAGCAGCTCTTCTCAGATGGCAATGTGAGTCACCAGAGAGCCGGACAATGAGGGCATTGTCCAAGCTTACCAAAGGACAGCCACGCAGTCCCTCTCTCCTCCCCCATGTCCTTATCTAGTCTTCTTAGAGAGACAGGAGGAGTGCATCTCCATCACACAAGAATGTTAACCTCGTCTCCTTTCAAATCTATCTAAGCTCAGGGATACCCATTACTTCCTTGATACAAAGTCTGGTATTTGAATACCTTCAGAATAACCTATGTGACACTGTGCACGGACCAGTTGGTCTAAACTTTCTTGCCCATAGTCCTCAAGCTATCACACTATGAAGGTCGCAGGCCAAAAACACACTCTGGAGTAGCTGCAGTGAGCTCTTCTCTGTCTATATATCAATCGAGAGCAGAAATTTGGCCAATAGCAAATAAACATCAACAATGAGGTTTTATTGGTGAAAGTCATGTTTTGTTAACTACATGATAATTACAAAAGCCAGGATCCCATTGGGGGGCTTTTAGGAAATGCAAAATATATGCATGAATAAGCTTTTAGAAATACCTCCTCCATCGTCTGAGGGTGTAAAAACATCCAGCAAGACCTGTGTCCTATATAGTTCTTAGAGAAACCGTGTTTGTGCTTGATCCCCAGTTGGATCTGGGCCCAGCCAGCCAAGGGTTTGGGATGATTTCTGGTTTTTATTGGCAAATAGAAGACTTGGACCTGTGCCTGGTGAATTCTGCTGCTTTTGCCTCAACTGAACCTCTTACAAGGAAAGGTTGCCATACCTAAAAGCTGATGCCTTTACAGAACCAGATAGACAGAATGCAAGGACTGGTCTGTGCTTGTTTTGGTGCAGGCTGCTATTCAAAAAGCCTGTGATAGAATTTGTTTGAAATGTGAATGTTTTGCGACCTGGTGACCAGGCCAGTGGCGTACAGCTGCATTTTCTATTCTGATGCAAGGGAACCTTCCTTCATCCTGGGGTGTAATCCTTTCAACTTGAAGGGGACTGTCACTTTCCTTCTGCATTCTTCACCACGCCTATCCTGATTCACTCTTTAGGCTGCAGCCCCAGCTCCTAAACTTCACTGTAGTGCTAAGTTCCTGAGTTTCTGAAACCCTCACTGCCCAAGGCTTGTTCCATGCAAATTCCATTAGAACATCCAGAGATGGGAGTCAAGCATTGAGGGTCTGGTTTTTTCCCAATGATTTCCTAGGGGGCCAATAAAATGTCTCAGTGGGTAAAGATAACTGCTAAGAAGCCTGACAACTGGAGTTTGATCCCCAGGGAAAAAAACTAAGCAAACAAACAAACAAACAAACACCACAAGGTAGAAAAGAACTGACTCTTTTAAACTGTCTCTGACTTCTACACATGTACAATGGGATGGGGGTACATTATGTGTGTGGATCACACACAGATACATACATACACATACACACACATGCACACACACACAAGATATACATACATATCCACACATATACACAGAGTGGGGGTTGAGAGTTGGAGGGGTGGGAGGGGGAAAGGGAGGGAGAGAGGAAGATAGAGGAATGAATGAATACATGTAAAAAACTTTAAAAGGTACCCTGATTCCATTGTACAACAAAGCCCAGGAGTACCAATTTCATTGCGATTTTTGCAGTAAAGGCTTCACAAGTCACTCCTTCTAACTTAGGTTTCCCTGCACCCACAGAAGCCAGAGAGGGCATCATCTGGAACTGGAACAAAGGGTGGGCTGTGAGCTGCCACGTAGGTGCTGGGAAAATGAACTCTGGTCCTATGCAGCAGTAGCCAGTATTCTTAACTGCATCAACAGCCCCCTGTCTCTCAAAATTTAATTTCACTCTCTTAAATCTTCCTGAACTTTATGCAGTATTTGCCTAAGCCCGTGACCTTTTGCTTCCCTGAGTCAGCAAAGGAGAGTCACCTACACATGTAGAGGAATAGGCCCAGGTTCGCAGTGCCGTCTTAGTCTGGCTTCTATCAGGCATTTGAGATGCTGTTTAAATGATCAGCCTGTCGGATCCCAGCACTGCTTGGAGAGGCAGATTCAGGAACTTGAAAACATTCAATTTCTTCCGGTGCTTACCTTCCACTCAAATCCCTCCCATGCAAACATTTTCTGAGCTGTTTTGTCCTATCACCCAGGCCTGCATCTGGTGTGGGTAGAAAGCCTCAGGCATGAACCCAGACTGAGGGCAAGGGCTGGCTGGTGAGCATAGCTGCCAATGTAAAAAGGCGCACATATCAAGAACCGTCCAAAGGAAGCTCCCGGGCACAGCTGTCTCCTAGCACAAACAGGTGCAGCAAATTAAGGCAACGTTCCCAGGCCACATCAGAGGCAGAGGGAATAAATACTAGGGAGCTCCGGGGTGAACGAAGGCATGTGGGAATGGTACCAAAGAAGGACATGCAAGATTAGCCCGAGTTGCTGGAAGGCAGTAGCAACCCCTTTCTATAGGAGAAATTTGACTTAATGGCTGGCCTCAGACTATTAAAGCAAAGGGAAAAATTTGTCCGTCTGATTTTTTTTTGCCAATGGGTGACATTAAAGGAGCCTCGTGGGTGTGACTGACATGGATTTATTACTGTGTGGTCACTGGGTGAATGGAGCTACAATAAGTGATTCACACTGCGTCTCTCCACTTGATCCAGCTCAGCCCCTATGCGTTCGAAAGCAGGCCGGCCTTTCCCAGCCAGAACTGTCTGGTTGGATGCCTTTTCTTTTCAACCAACAAAGCCCCATCTGAGGAAGAATTGTACCCGAGAAGAATGGAGATATGGGGGTTTTGTGCACAGTGAAAACTTTTTTAAGAGTTGTTTTCAAACGAAGCTTCACATTCTAACTTATAAAATTGCTATTATCCTCTTTTGCAACCTAGCAAGTATTAACAATTCCCTTTCGGTGATCTTTGTTCAACAGCTGGCTGCATGCTCAAATGTTACCCAATTCCTTAAACATTTAAACAGTTTTCCGCTTAGTGTTTAATCTCCTAATCATCTCAGTAGCTTCAATTCAAACAAACCCTACTATAAAAAGGAGTAATTTGTATAAATACAACAAATTAAAGTTTAAAATTAATGAATAATAAAAAAACTTTTCAATAGGCTCATTTACATTAAAAAACAAAACAAAACAAAAAAACCCCACCTCTGTTCTTATTGCGAAGGCCGGGATTTAGCAGTTCCATTGGTAAGGGCAGGCATTTAAATGAGGCTCAGATCAGTCCTCACATCAAAATAAGCTAGTATCTTTTTAACTCAATAAAAATTTTGTATCTGAATAAAAGCATCAGACACCCACTTAAAATTTAATCACAACACTCAATGGAGATTCTAAAACCTAAGGTGTCATGGAGATTCATTTTTATAAAAGTGTTTGCCCAGATAGGATGCTTTTTCTTAAGTATTGTGATTTTACTCTTATACTCTTATGGGAGCAAATGAATCACCTTAAAAATAAATGTGGCCGTGCAGACCAGTGACAGAGTTGTTGTCTGCTAGAGGAGGCTGCACACCAGCTGTGGATCTTAGCATTGAGGTAAATTCAGAGATTAGAAGTGCCATGTGACCCTTACCTGAGTCACTGGGTCAACACAGACCTTAGTGTTTCCACATAGGGTGGTCTTGGTACACAGGCTTCCTGACGAACTTGCTACCAGCAACAGAATTTTGCAGCCCACACGAGGGTCTGAACTGGTTCTCTTCTCTGCCTCAATTGCATTTATTTGCATGTATTTGGGGTACACACATATTACAATTGGATCCCACAGATGCCCCCCTCTCCCTTTTCTTCTGCTGTGTACCAGCCAAGGACTTTCCTAACCTCTCAATGCCTGAGAAAGGATTCTTGCAGGTGCTACTACTTCCTGGCCATGTCCCTCCACTAACTCCTCGTTCTGGCCATGGCCCTGAGTAAAGTTCACCCTGAGGCTGGCTGACGCATTTACCAACAGCAAGCAATTTTCCATTCTGCAGACTTTTAGCTACAAAGAGCTTCGCTAATTTCTCTTAACCTCCAGGTGATGTGCTAAATGAACTGGATCCTACAGGGCTCAGAAAACGGGACAAACTGGACCATGTCAGCAAAACTTGGTATTTACTGAGGAAAACGAACTAAGAAAGGATCCACCTGTCACTGAGAAAAAGACCCAAGGCACAAATAGGAGGCAAGCGTAATCAACTCCTGAGAGTAAGCTCCACCACATCGCTAATGTTTGGTTAAAAGCCGCTTCACCTTAACAACACCAAGGAACTACACATAGCATGGGGTGCCTTTAGATCCATGATCTGTAATAAAACCCGATGCATGGCTGATCAAGTTTTTCTTTAGGAACTTATTACAAGGTTGATTTATTTATTGGACAATTAATGGCTGTCTAATAAAAAGCAGGATTCTTAGCATCAGATATCCCCTGGGGAAGAACTAAGGGGCCTCTCTCTTGAGGGAACTACAGGCAGCTAGCACCTGTTTGGGACACACAGCCACAACGCTGAGCACTCCACTGTGCTCTCCCTCCATAGCCCACGAGCCTAAGTGGACTGCAGCAGCTACTCGCTGATCATAAGGATAAACGGTAGACACATATCCATGGAAACACCACAAACATTTGGATAAAGAGTTCAGTGATGTCAAGAAATAGCCACGCACTTGATGGACACATTAATGGCTTGAGTACATAAATTACGATTGCCATTTTGTTTCTGACAGTTTCTTGGTGGTCCAACTTATTAGGCATTAGTAGCTACGTGTGCTAAAGCAGACAGAAGCCTTGCCCTAGAACGTGGAGCTAGAAGGCAGGGAATATTCTATAGTAATGAAGATATCCTTTCACTTTCAAATTAAAAACAGTGTCACAAAGTTCCTGGTATAATCACTTTAATTAAGCACAATTCATTCGATCTTTGCACAGACCTTCCAAGATTGCTGCGTGCACACAGCCAATTATAAATATCTAGAGACATCCCGCTCTCATTACAGGAAACTAAAACACTAATCAATAATTCATCTCTTCACAATCTGGACATTCTATTTTGGGTATGGTGTTTTCTTCTATTTTCACCAAACATACAATATACGTTTTTTCCCCCTTTTCTCGGAAAAGGGGAAGGGAAAGCTTGAGAGATGGCTCGACCGTTAAATGCACTTGCTGCTCTTACAGGTTCAATTCCTAGCACCCACTCCCCGGTTGTAAACTAGCATATGGGTACTGGGAACCATGACGCCATCTCTCTGACCCCCATTTAGAGAAACTTTTAAAATAATTGAAATGATCAAGAGGTCTGTACTTTAAACTGGCTAAGCTGGTGACATATAAGGAAAAGAGAAATTTCCCCTGTACTTCTATATTCTATTTAAGGCAAGCAGAATGTCTTACAAAGAGCCATCATGCCATGGAAGGAAGAACACGCTGGTCATTGTACGTGGTGGGAAAGCAGCTACTTCAGAGTAGCTCAAATTGAAATGCCCTATGACACAATGAGGGTCTCGTATCTCTAGGGACCCATGCACATCCTTGGGCCGAGCTGGACTTGCTGACTCCCCAGCTTCACATCCACCATGCACACTAACAGCTCACAGTGGTGACTCTCTGTTTCCTACAGTAACTGTTAAATTATTTAAGTAAAACTTATTGGGATAACAGGATTTAAAATTGCTACTTGGTTATTATAACAGAGATAGTGTGGGTAAAGGGGGAGAGGAATTAATTCAAAATAATTTGTTCTGGAATAGGCTCCTTCCAGTTTCACCCAGTTCCAGAAAAAGTATAATTCAATAACATTTAGAGATATTCAGCCAGGTTCCAGAGGGCTTGTTATTCTGTGCTGTGTTATTCAATAATCCTGTGCTAGGTCTTTCTTGGCACGAAATGCCTGTGATGTATTAAAAAGAAAGTTTTAATTTAGGCTAAAAGTTCTTAAAAGACTGGCTAGCCCCTACAAGTTGTGCTCAGGTAGTAAGTCATATGAATAACTTTTATGTGTAAGAATTTTCTGTCTGGGGTACTTGTCACATTTTGGATAACAAGGACATCATCTGAAGAAAGAGGAAAAGTGTTCTAACTGTGATTTAAGGGAGGGTGGGGGTGTAGAAGAGTCAAGAACAAAACCTCTTTCACCACAGCTCAAAAATCCAGAGGCCAAATTTATTCATTCATTTGGCTTTCAGGAGGCAACTGCTTTGTCCCTGCAGTATTATGCAAGCTCTCTTAAAAAAGACGCAGAACACAGAGGACTGAAAATTCTATTCCGATTGCCATGGTGAAAACTGGGAGGCTAAGACAGCAAGCCCTCCACCCATTCCCCACACAAGTGGGGTGGTCTCCCGTATTCTTTTGTAACCTCACCACTGAACTTGAAAACAATATCAGAAGTTAGACAGGAGCCCTCTGTCTAGGATCTAAAACGATACTTGATACTTCAAATATCAATTCAGGAACGAGAGAGCAGATCATAAGAGGAGAGAAGCGATCTTAAGGCTTGTGTGTGTGTGTGTGTGTGTGTGTGTGTGTGTGTGTGTGTGTATGTGTGATGGAACACATGCATTTGACATGAAAGCAAAGGAGGGCATATTAGGCGAGAAGGGAACAGGCCAAAGGTGGATGAAAGGGGCATGGGAGAGGGCAGGGGGTGAGGGGAGTCGATTTAGAGCAAAGGACTAAAAAAAAAAAAAGGGACAGTGCAACCCATCATTTCGTATGATACCTTTAAAAAGAAATCCATTTACATCCGATATTATTTCATGGAAATAGCACCTCTTTCTCTCCATCCAATCAACAAGGATACAAAACTAACAAAAGATCATCTAGACAGAGAAGAATCTTCCAGGACCCCGCCCCCGCCAGACCCATTAGTCAGTCTGGCTTACAATAGATATTCCCCACATCTTAGGAAGGGTCTGTTCCTTGCAACAGAATCTAACCAGGAAACTTCTCTACAAAACCACCCAAAGGAACCCCCACTGACACGATCCATCACTCTCAGTCTTCAACAGGCTTTCCACAGCAAAGTCTATGGAAAACAATTCAACACTTCCTTTTCTGAGCGCTGTTAAAATCAGGAAATCAACTGTGACTCATTGATCTTTACAGGGAAAGAAACACAATGGCATATATGTACAACCTCCTGATGGCTCTGGCCAATGGCTGCTTTTCAGTCAACATTCTACACGATGGGAAATGACATATTAAGCTGTCATAGTGAGAACCACCCCAGGTAGTGTCTCTGCCAAGAGACTTAAGTGGAGGGTTGAATTTACTGTCTATGATATTGCAGAAGGATACATGTATGTGAATAGTCTGATTATAACCTGAGTTGAATAGTTATTTTGGTTATTTTTTTTTAACTAAAACACAATTTCAACCACAGGTAGGAAAAATTCTATCAGAAAGCCACATCCTACTATAGTAGCACATAGTCTACTGCTGTTATTTCAACCTCTGTTACCCTGCAAATTTTTATAGTTGCAAAAATGGAATATGAAGTATGAGGCCTTGCAAGATAATTTTTTAAAGCTCAATATGTATGCATTGACTAGAATCTGAAGGTGTTCTTCTACAACACGTGTAAGGAATCTAGAGACATCCTAGTGACCTGTGGAGGGTGTACCCTTGGAAACAATTCTTGAAACAGCATTCAGGCATGAATTATGGACTTCAGTCCCCAGATGGCATCTCTAGGGTTCAGTGACATCCTGCATCCACTGTGCAACTCTGAGTGAGTGCAGAGCAGAGAGCTTAGATGTCTGTGAAGATACTGTGACCACCAGGGTTGGGACTTGGTACGTGGTCTGAGTGCAGGTCTATGTTCCAATGACTCTCGTTTTACTCAAAAGATAGCAGGCACGAAATTCAATTTAGTCTTCAAAGATGCATACCAAAACTATGCTTTCCAGCTGGGCTCTAGTCCGATGTGGGTGGTGACTGAAGTTCAGCCCAATGATGCCAGAGGAATTGCCATTTACACTGGGACAAGTGCATTCGCCCCTTGAACCATCTCGCTTGCTGAATTCTATGTTATGTGCACTGTTTTGGATTGATGGCTACTCCTGGATTTGCCACATTATTATTTCTTTTCTTTTCCTTTTGGGACTCCCAAGGACACTCAGTGATGATTAAAAAATAGGGATTGTTGAGCATTTATTCTGTGTGCCAATACCTGTCCTTAGACCTTGATTCCTTAATTCATTTTACCATTAAAACAACCAGGAGGCTGGTGCCACACTGTCCCCATTGATAGAGAAAAGATAACTTAAGAACAAACACAAACTTACACAAAGTTATACAAATTGTAAGATGTTGCATAGAGCGGGAAGCCAGACAGTGTAGCATCTGTACATACTGTCAGCTGCGTCCCCCTGTGGACCACCTGCAACACAGGAGCAGTGAGGAAGCCTTGCCCCAGAAGTTTACAAAGTTACACGTACTACAAAGTGATCCTGTATGCACCTCTAAGTGAAGCAAAATCCCATGGACTCCGGAAAAAAGGAAGAAATGCTAACTATGGGAAGATGGGTAATAGCTTATGCAGAAAAATCAAAAACTAGCACTTGTTAATCATTTTACGTCAATTGAGCATCCTTCTATTGAGAACCATTTTATGCCAAGTCTTCAGAAACTCTGTAGCCAAATAACTATAAAATGTAACCACAGAGCCACTTTCTCAGGAAAATATCCTGCCTTTAAAGTAGGAAAATAAATGAGACTACTCATAAATGATGCTTCTGTGGAAACTTCAAACAAGAGCTATATTTTTCAAAGCAAGTGTATTTCAAATGAGGCTTCTCTGCTATCGCTCTGGTTAGTAAGTGAACATGTGTTTGTATTTGTATTAGCGATTTTGATCTAGCATGCATGCTGTCATGTGCACCCATAAGGGCAGGGCTCAGGGTGTCTGTAAGTCAGATGGTACGTGTGACCTTTACTCAGATTTAAAAGATATACTGTGACCAGTGCCCAGCAGCCATCTTCTGTTCCTTCGGAATCAGGACCCCTTCCCCAGGGTAACTCTTACTCTCTTTGTTCTCACAGAAGTGAAGCAGAAACCTGCCCCTCTTCTGCTCTTCTGTTGTGGCTTATTTCTCTCAAATATGTGTGTGCTGATGACCCACAGTGCCAAGTATGGTTATTATTGGCTTATTTTCATGGTTTCACAGCATTCTTTTGTGGGAATATGCCAGTATCTATTGGACTTTAGTCATACCATTGGCAGCTTAACATGGGGACTGATCTTGTCATTTTCCACAAAGCCGTTAACACCACACTGAGCTACAACTGAAGGAATCCTCGTGGTGGGTTTTGACTGGAAGATGAGCTGGCCAACCAGGCTCTCCTGCTGGGTATGGCTAGATGGGTCTTCCAGGAATTCTTTAGGGTCACCTATTCACCCTATTTCCGATTCACACTAATGAGTGTTAGATATAATACTCAAATTCTTGTTGCTTTGGTCGCCATCTGACTACTTATGTTAAAACATCTTGCATATAAAACTTTGGTAGAAGGGATAATACTGCCAGTTATCAGTTTTATCTCTGCCTAACAACTTAAATGCATATTAGCGGTTAAGGTCTCCATACCCATTGGCATTTAGACTCCTGAGAGTATCAGGAAGATTGAAGGTAATTAAACGGAGAGAAAATTAGCATGGTAACTTATTTAAAAACATAAATAATTCACCGGAATGAGGCCAAATCAATGTCTTTGTGAAGCCACAGGGGCTTGTGTAAAATTCATGGGCCAAGTGTGGCCCTTTTTTTTAAAGAAGAGAATTCAAAGCATCCCTCGGATGGGTCTAGTGGCTCTTTTCCCTCACCTGGATGGAGCAGATGGCCAGTGCATTTGGTGGAGACCACATTCCTCATCCCCAGGGGCAGGCCAACTTGGCCTGCTTTAACTTGTGCTGGGCTTTTTTTGCAATAGTTATGGATGGTGGAAACATCTGGGAAATACCATGACTGAGTTGGCGGAATGAAAGACCTAAGTGAAAGAAACAATTTTGAATTCTTGGAGACCAGCAGATTCTAGACCGATGGAAATGGGTAGGTGCACATCCCTCTGGGTTTGCCCATCGCAACATTGCTTCACTGGATAGTGGAGGGAAAAACAACGTCGAGGAAAAAGAAATTTTGTATGTATCTGCACATATCTGGAACCTTAAATGCGTTTCCAACATGTTAACACTGTGAGCCTCTCAGAGCAAAGGCAATTCGCCCATCAGAGGTTCCCCTCTGTGTCATATGGTGGCATCTATGGGGACAGAAGGAATTCAAATGGAAGAAAACATTTTGGGATAGCAAACAAAGGCGGAGTACTGAGCACAGAGAGACAGCAGCGAGGCTGCTAAATGGAGTGTGAACTAAAGCTGTACACTGGGAGTCAGAGAGCTGGGATTGTCCGGGGGAGATAATCAGAGAAGGCTTTAGGATTTAGATAAAGGTCACATCCTCAAATAACACCCAGGAGAGCTGGTGTAATCATCAGGCTTATCCATGTATCCCAGGGTCTAGGGCAACATGTGACATAGTGTCGATGACTAGAGACAACATGGTCGTGAGGGCCTTAGTTACCAGGTTTATGGTGTGTCACAGTGATACTAGAGTTTACTTTTAAAAGGTAGAGAAGATAAAAACCTCCTCTTTTCCCATGCAGACCCTTAAATATTTGGGCAACAAAAACCACATGTGTGCTACTGGAGGAAAACAGAATCAGATTTCCTACCTGATGCATGAATGCATTATTTAGTTCTCAAGAAAAAAGATAAAATGCTGACTCCGTTTTACAGTCTACATGAGTATAAATCAAACACGGGGAAGTTAGAGAGTCACCGCGCAGTTTTTAAAACTTTCATAGTTCTGCTATAAGAAGCGGAAGAAATAATTTATACATAGCTGGCAACTCAGATTCCCCTCCTAAGGCAGCTTGCTGGCCCTCATACTTAGCATCTTCTTGTCTCTGACAGGCATATGGATTTGTCACCAGGCACTTCACGATGAGTGTGTTTTATATGCTCGCACAGGTTTCTCGTGAATGCCACCCTGTTTTTCAGTGCCCTGCTGCTACGTAAAGCAAGTTTAGAAATGCCCACAGGCAGAACGAACAGGCAGAGATGACGAATGAACAAAGATAGAGGAAGTCAACGTGCTTTCGTTACATGTCTCATTAACGTCCCTTCTTTCCGGCAAGCCACCCAGGCTGCCACACGCTCCACTCAAGACAGCTCTCCACATACTAACTAACCAGTCAGGCTTCTGACCCTGGATGCTGTTGGCAGAGGGGGTGCATCCTTGGGAAGCCATCAGTGACTGACCAGGCTGGATGTGGTCATCACTGTTCTTATATGAAGCCATGGCTGCCCAAACCAATCAGCCAGACACCTCCACTCCTCAAGGCTGGAAGGAGGAGCCAAAGTGGGAGTTTTTATTTTTCCTTTTGAAGACGCATTTTTGCGTTTTCCTCTTCCGAATAGCTCAGAGTTCTTAACTCCCTTCCTGTTCAAAGAGGCGAAGGGGAGCGGGAAGAAGTCACATCCAGCAACCAGTCTTCCCTCAGCAAAATTCTCCCTCGTTACCCAAAGCAAAAGTTCATTAGCTGAATAAACCATTCTCCTCAGACCTCATCTTTATTCCTTCCTCTCTGCCCTTTCCCCCTCCTTTCTTTTTAACCTTTCGATGTAGAATTAAGTCTTTGTGATATTCAGCACATTAAGGAACGCTCATGCAGCCAGGCCTGGCTCTTGGGCCCCTGACAGGGCTGACTTTGTGGGCTGTGTTCCAATTAGTGAATCGAGGAGAAGCAGACCCTCCGAGCTGGCCCTGTGTCTGCATGCGATTCACAGCACAAACACGTCCAGGAATTGAAGAAAAGAGCAGAGAGTCAAGGGATTGGGAGTCATGGAATCAAGATCTGGGGCATTCTGGGGGACTCATCTGTCACACTCATCTGTGACCTAGCAGTCTCTCTGTAAAGCAGAGCTGTAGCAAGAGAATGTGACACTTCGCTGCATTGAGATGGTCTCGAATTCAAATAAAACAGACCCAAACCCCCAGCTCCTCACCACACCCTGTCTCCTTCCTAGCCTGTCCTAGCAGAACAAAAGCATGCTCAGATGAATGACCGAATGGGTGAGAGAATAAAAGGAACAGCCCTTTTCTGACGATAGCCAATCACATATGACTTTTATGGGACTTGAAAAAATGCTGCAATTATATTTAAATATTCACTTAAAAGTTTCTTTAAGAATCCTCGTCTATACATGGAAGTAACCACGTAGAGTATAGTAGATTCAGAGCTAAAAACCTGGTTGGCTGGTAATATACTCTGATACATACAAGAATATTTTAAGAAAAAGAGAAAAAATTTATTTATTTTCTTAGGTGCAACAGATCTGTCTGAGTAGAAACAGGTAACTTTTCTATTAAGGACCTCCCTACCCCCAAACCCTGTTTTAAGAGAACTGATTTCATTTTGCATTTTTATCTAGAATTGGCTTATAACTCATGCAGCAGTCAGGAGTGTAGAGTAATTAAAAGCAAGAAGAGGCCTTTTCAGTGGTGCTGACATCATCAAAGGTTATTGGAGAAACACCAACAAGACCCCTTCTCAAGGTGAATTCCGCAGTTGTACGGATGGAATGAATGTTTGATTTGGTGACAGCAAGATCTCTGTGCGTCCTTAGCTTTGGAACTTTTGCCTCAGGGCTGGAGAGATGGCTCAGTGGTTAAGAGCACTGTCTGCTCTTGCAGGGCACTCATGTTTGGTTTCCAGCACCCACGTGCTCGCCACCAACCACCTGGAACTCAAATAAACAAACAAGTAGCCTCTAAAGTCCAGAAATGTCTGCTCGCTCTGTTGAGCAGGAAGAATGTGTTAATCTTCTGAAATTAACTAAAATATTTCAACCTTTAGTAAAGCCTTTCATGTTCTTAATTATGGAAAAATAGTTCCCAATTCCTTCTAACTAGCAGTGATCTTTAATCATTTTTTAAAAAATTATTGTGATTTCTATACACACTCATCCCCAACAAAAACATACAGTCCATATTTTTTTTAAAAAAATTTCCCCTGAAAGGGTCTTTTCCTAAAGTGTTAAGGGTATGTTAGTACTTAGCAATTTTTTTTTTCTAGAAATACTTAGAAAAGCCAAGTTAGGAACATAGAGAGTGATACTTTTCAGTAATGCAACCAAAGACACTAGAGGACTTTAGAGATGCCATGGTCTAGGAGCCTCATGCTCCAGGAAGATCTGACTCACCAGCACCCGGTCTGCTCGGACACGTCTCATCCGGGTTCTGTGAGTCAGCCTCCCTCGATGGACCCAATATGTGGGATAATTAGCCTATGAGGGAAAGGCGGTGAGGGTGGAATCTGTGATCTCGGCTTCATTGCTGGAGGCAAGGCTTATCGTGGAGAGAACAAATGAGAGACTGACATTCACCTCAGCCTGGAGCTAAAGAAAGACGAGGACACATAGTCTCCCTAATTATCTGTAGACCTCACACCATCCCCCTCCGCTCTCCCAGTGATGTCAGTCTGGGGAACGAGCCTTTTATACATAGGCCTGTGGAACTCATGGAGACCCAGGTACAGTAGATGTCCTTGAACTCTGGTCCTCTGGGGTCAGCAGCCATTACTCTCCCATGATTTGTTTTCTAACTGGAGCCCACAGCAGCCATCAAAATGATGTTCATTTTCCAAATACTTTAGAGTTTTGGTTATCATGGTATCCTCAACATACAGAGTATAACCATGAACATCCAAGTCATCTACACTTCAGTTTTGAACTTCTTAAACAGGTTTGATTGAGAAACCACCAGCCCTTTGCGTCTTTGTTTTGTAAATCAATATTGCGAGCATTCTGAGAAAAAGCACAAAACAGGCATTTAAAAGGACTATGGGGTAAAATGGTGGCCACTAGACACCAGGTCTGGAGACACATGAACTTAGATGAGGGGTTAATAGAAACAGTCAAACATGAGGAATTCCTCTGGCTTCCTGTATCAGAGTTAAATACTGGTTGTAACAACCTACAGTACATTTTATAATCACTACAATCCCCAGCACACAGGAAAAATTACCATCGTAGGAGACGGTAGTAATTTTCACCTTGATTTGACCAATGAAAATTGAATATTTATATTCTGTTATTATATCATATCCAATGCACATGTAAATATTATCTCAATAAAAATTCCAAGCCAAAGGATTGTTCAGGAAGAAATTCCTTCTCACTTGCCAGAAACCAGCTCAGCAGTTCCAACAGCAAAACCATGAGTTAATCCAGCCTCGTTTCTCAGGATGGGTTTGTGAATACCAAGGTTGAGGAGCCCGGAGACACTCAGGTCCAAAATTACCCCCTCGAGACTCTAAGTAGGGAAGGGGCTTCTTCTCAGAAAGCTTTCAGAAGAATGTTTGAGAAGCTTGAATGGATTGCATTTCTCTCTGAGGTGAGACGCTTGGGAGAGACGAACAAGCCAGGCAAGAGTGAGGATGTTCTGCAGAAGGTGCTGCAGACCACAGGAAACACACACAACACTGTTGCAGATTCTCCTGTTCGTGTTTGCCCCACACGTTTTCACATTGTTTTCTTAGTCAGGAAATTATTTGTCCTGGGAGGATTTCTCTTTCTCTTTCTTCCTGCAGTTGGACTTCACAAACATCAATATCATGTGACTTTTTTTTTTCTCTCCCAATCTAGGAAATAGTTTTGCGATGCCGTTGAAAAGGCTCCATGAACCATCATTTCTGTCTTGCCAAGGGAGGCATTTTTATTTCTGGTGGTCTAGCTAATAACTGTCTATCAGATCAGACAGATAGAGACTGACAGACGAAGTATGGGATCCTAAGTGTGTTTGCCCAATGTTCTCTTTGTCCCCTAAAGACAGGCTGTCAATCACAGAGAAAGATTAAAAAACAACACTAAGATTAAAATTTTCGCTGCCAAAATTGCTGTTTGAGGAGCTTTAGTCCGGACGGCAAATTCCAAGACAACATTTATTCTTAGATCATGATATTCATTTAGTTTAAATTCCTCAGTCATAAACATGGTTCCTTTAAAATACTTTACAAAAATACAAACGACAGTTTAATTTTTTAGGAAGACCACCCAATACTGAATTCCATACCATTATAGCACGGGCTCACAGGGCTCTAACGATACATGTACTGTGGTGAACTAGAGTGTAGCATATGACCGAGCCTACATACTGAAATAATTTAGAAACCATTTCAATATCATTTAGGTTTAATTGACAGTGTGTTGCTTCACAAAGTACAAAATCAGACATTTTACTCTAAAAAAGATCATCATTTCTAAATGAAGAGAGTTGCTTGGCAGGCTTCCCTGGTAACAGAATGGAAGTTTGACCCCACCGTAAACACTGAGATCATTAATGGAAACCATCAGCTGTCAATTCACTCAGCCCTACGGAAGGAGCCTTTCCTAAGAACAGGACAAGGCTCAGACTGACATGGTCGAAAGGCTGGCTATACATAAACCCTCTTCTGTAACACATTTGAATTCCTGTCACCTGGTAAAATATACACGCGCAAAAGCGACCAGAGGAAGAGTCTGGTAGACTAAAGCCACACTGGTGCCGTAAAGTGAAGTCTGGGCTGAGCCCCAATGGCTGGCTTAGGGTTGCTGCTACCGCTCTCTCGTGAGTACTGCTTGAATCCTGTGCCGGAACCCCAGCTCATGCCACTTCTAGCAGACATCTTCAGGGACAATTAGGGTTCGGTAATTGATAGGCAAGAACCTGGATCCGTTTTAAGGGAAGCCGTGTTCCTCTGACAGTTTCCTGAACATATAGCAGCGAATGGGGTGCCCCACGGCAAGCCGTGACGGATTCTGAAGAATCGGTGTGGCACGGTCCACTCCAGGGAGGAAAGGGAGTGGGGGAGCGGCCACAGGTTCTGCACTAAAATACGTTCTCTCAGCTCAGAGCTTTCTCGGTGGTTTATTTGGTATCAAGTGTCTTCACTGCAGGTGAAGCATGGCAGTGTCTTGAGCTGCAACAGGGGAAACTAAGGCAGTGAACCTTCTCGGTACCGGCATCCGTAAATAGATACAACGGGTAACAAATTCTAAAAGACCACATGCTCGGCACTCACCAAAGCCACAGTTACCCGCGAAGTAGCTCACGCATTCAGAGGAAAATACAACTGCATTCATGAGAAGCGACTCAGGAAAATGAAAGTTTTTGAAAAAAGTTTAACCTTTGGTGAACATTAGAAAAATTAGATCTCCTTTTTTATGGTCCCTATCACTATTTATGAGAATGAAATATTTTTCTTTTCTTGTGTTTTTTTTTTGATGGTGTGGGGGGGCATGTATATGTGTGTGTGTGAGGGGGTGGTTATGGACTTGTGCACACAAGTGCACATGACACATGTGTGTTTGCATGAGGAGGCTGGAGGTCATCCAGGGTCATTCCTTGACTGCTCTCCCCATTGTTTTCTGAGGCAGGCTGTTTTACCAACCGGCTTGCCAACGAGCTTCAGAGACCCATCTGTCTCTTCTCCTTTCCCTCAGAACTAAAGTTACAGATACCCACCGCCACGTCAGGCTTTTATGCTGCGGGTGCTGGGTGTCCGAACTCAGGGCTTCGTGCTTGCCTGCGAATACTTTACTGACTGAGCAAAGCCCTCATTTGGGACTGGATAGGGTCTTGCTATCCAGTTCTGTCTGGTCTGCAACTTTATAGCCCAGTTTCGCCAAGATTCCTGCCTCTCTCTCCCAAGTTGCTGCAACACAGGCATGGCCAGGAAGAATCAAATTTTAAGATAGCGTAAATAAATGAAAATTGTATAAAAAGCAATAAACACCGAGGATAAAAAAGAAATACTCGTCAAGCTACCTACCATCTCACACTGATGGCCATAATGAAGGCGGTGAGATCCCACCCACGCTGCGTGAGTGTGAAGCACAAGGCTGGTGAGCAAGGCACTCCGCAAAGTGGGTACTGAGAATTTATCACCTGCTATGTGCCGCTTTACATTCTCATAAATGAGCAGTGAGACAATGTCCGATCCAATACCACGGAGATTGTTTTACAAAGCCAAAATGTGTTGCTACAGTTTTCCAGGCTAATGAAAAGAGCTGGGTATAATTTCAGAGATCTGGAACCGTGTGACGATCATGTCTTAGAGGGCTTACACATCCCCAGATAACTTCTGAGAACTCAGAAGGCATAGAGGATAATCTCTCAGCCGATTTGCATACCGGAACTGCTGTTTAATTCTGCACTCCTAAACCATGTTAGACAGATTTTACTAGGGTAGGGGTAACACACAGCCAAGCACACAGCTTTACCACATATAATCTGGTGGCGTTAGCAGATATACACCCGTGAAACCGAGGCTACAGTCAGGATAATGAGCGCGTCTGTCAGCTCTCAAAGCGCCTTCATGCCAACTTTAACTTATCGTCCTCCCTTCCTGAATCCCTCCCTCTGTTGCTGTACTTTTCTTCCTTCCCACAGCCCTCCCCCACCTAGACTTCTGCCCCATCCAGGGACAAACACTGATTGGTTTCTAGAGAGTGTAAACGAAACAACACAGTACATAATCCTGGTCCTGAGTCACAGAGAGTAATTATCCCGAGCATCCCCCATATTGCATATATGAAAACCTCATCCAATCATTGCTTGGTCACGGTCCAAGATATGGAGATGCCAAGATTGGCTCATATGTTCACCTGCTGATAACATCTGTTTCTAGGTCTTCCCTATTACGAACAAGGTTGCGATAAATATTTGTATATAAATCTACACGTGGACACATGTTTTCTTTACTATAGGACTATGCCTAGGAGTAGTTGCATGGTACTTAACTTCTGAAGGGGGGTCCCAGACTGTTTTCAAAGGGCTTTTACCACTTGTAAGAATAGACTCCAAGAAGATCTTCTAAAACTCACAAAAATGACCCTTCCTCCCCCGCCCCCCAAAAAAGGCAGAGGAAGGAAACGGATTAGATATGAAATTTTAATTAAAGATTGTGGTTTTCAGAGTGAGGTCTGGGAGAAACCTTGGAAATTGCTATTTCTGTTCATCACACTGACACTGCTGAGTAGCGAAGTGTGAGGTGACACACGCGTGACGTCCTTCCTCCACGTCCTGAGAACACAAAGGAAATGCCAGTGTCTCTTAAGAACACCCTTTATAAAACAAACTAAAACGACATCTGTTAGTGTCAATCCTGAAACGTGCTCACTTTAAATGTTCCAATCAAACAGGGGCTTCTTAGTTTTTGGATGAGGTAGCTGGAGCCTGGGCTTGCTTTGGCGATCTTTCTGCTTTCTTCCTGTCCATTTTCTCCCCCACGAAATATCTTTTTCACTTGCAGTACAATGATCAGTGTGATATTGCTCAGACCTGAGTACTTGATAAATGCTTTCTCTGTGGCAAGCACAGGGCTGACTGACCCTTTTTATTGCTAAAAATAGAATATAAACTTTCAAGCCAAAAAAAAAAAAAAAAAAGATTTGTCTGTTGTGTGCTTGGTGACTAATTTGTAGTGAGAGACTGATAAGAAAAGGTCACTAGTGCTGTTAGTAGATATAATTTTGTGTCACAAAATGATATGTATAAATGTTGGGAAACTATTCCAGTCAGAAGAGTGACTACTACATGGCATTATAAACCACAGATGGGTAAGGGTTCCTCCTGACGGTGAGCTGGCGTGGTGGATTTGACACATGCTCTGCGTCTCACCACAGTGAGAGGAAAATGGGCTTGACACCAATCAAACTTTAAGAGACAACCACTTGTCAAATTGTCCAGTGGAATCATAAAAGAGTTTAACTATTTGAAAATGTTATTTAATATACTGCTTATTTTTTGCAACTGCAAATATGTGTAAGCTCCGGATTTCTGTCATGTGTGTAGTCAAAGCAACTTTTTGCAACAAACTGAATGTTCAGACAGATTTGACAATTTAGATCTTCTTTCTTAAACTAGAAATGTCAAGGAAATGATGATTACAAAAATTATGAAATAAGTCTGCTCTTTGGGTGGGAGAGTATATTTATAAAATACATTAATTTTAACAATATTTGGAATTGCTACAATATATTTTATCTATTTTTACTCAGAACACTACACAAAACACAATTGTGCAGTGGAAAGTAATCTGGTCAGTTAGTCAGGATGCAGATCAATTGTTAGTTTTGTATGATGCTATCTTTACAGAGATATCCAGAGTAGCATTTGAGTACATATCTGAGTACAAGCCTAGACGAACTGACACAGGTGATGACACAGGTGAGGGTATGGTGCAGGAGTGTATTCACGCAAAGGTATGGATGTGGACACAATGCATATAGCCTTGGTCTCATATTAATATACACAAGAATATATCAAAAATAGGCAATGGTGGCACAGCAAAATGGTGTAGTGGGTAAAAGTATTTGCCACACAAGTCTGATAACCTGCAATTGATCCTCAGAACCACTGTGCAGATGAAAGGAGAGAACTGACTTTATAAAGTTGTCCCGGACTTCCACACACATGCCGAGGTATGCATACACACACGCATGCATGCACTCACACACATACAGACACGCACAGCATATGTTTTCAAGAGGCAAGGAGACAGAACTATCTGTCCTTTGGATGCCAGCTAGCTCCTCGCTACAACAACCTAAGGTACAAGGGGACCAAGAGGGCACATTGGCAAAGGTGGAAAGTCAGTGGGAATCAAACATGGCTGCCCTCCGATTCTCAAGGCTCCTCTAGCTGCTGCGGTTGCTATGAAATCCCACCCTGCCAAGGTCAGAGACTGATGCAGAGCCTCTAAGATGGCCAGTTTTGGAAAGACCTGCTAGCCAGCTGGTGGCAAGTCATTATATCAGACCACCTTCACTTCAGAGACCCATACTGACCTGAAGTGACATGAAGAACCATCTTCCCTACACAGTGTCTCTGCCAGCGCCACCAGCTAGAGACTCACAAAGTGCCTGATGTACTGTCTTGCTTACATGGCATTTTATCAGAAGAAAGGACCCATTATATGTTTCTTAGTTAGGGTTTACTGCTGTGAACAGATACCACGGCCAAGGTCACTCTTACAAAGACAACATTTAATTAGGGCTGGCTTACAGGTTCAGAGGTTCAGTCCATTACCATCAAGGTAGGAGCATGGCAGCATCCAGGCAGGCACAGTGCAGGAGGAGCTGAGAGTTCTGTGTCTTCATCTGAAGGCTGCTAGCAGAATAATGGCTTTCAGGCAGCTAGAACTAGGATATTAAAGTCCACACCCACAGTGATGCACCTACTCCAACAAGACCACACCTCCTAATAGTGCCACTCCCTGGGCCAAGCGAATACAAACCACCACAGTGTGGTAAAGGAAATGCAGGAATAAATAAGATCTAGAGCCTGAGAGTTTGAAAGTGTATTTCTATCATCCTAAGGTAACCTTTCAGAGGGAGCTAGGATGCCAGGAGAAGGCCATTCTCTGTCAGGGGAGCTGGGTACCACCCATCACGGTATGATGGGAGAGAATATGAGATATTAGATAGATGACGATAGCTAGATGACAGGTGAGAGATGGACGGAAGGTAGATCAGAGATAAATAAAAATAGTATTAAAGTTTTGTCAGTTTTTATAGTAAGGAGGCTATAACACACATAAACCAGAGTTCTTTGAAGTCTTCAACAATTTCCAAGCATACAAGACAGTCTTGAACACAAGCTGTTTGGGAACCAGTAGTGCACAAGAGCCTTATGTAGCTAAATATTCTGAGAAATACTTCCAGAAATATCTCCAAAAAAGATCTCATAGATTAAAAAAAGAGAGACTGAAGGGAGATGTCTAATGTTCACAGGATCTGCAAAGTTGTGAAGTAGTAAGTAATTTTATTCTTGGCATTTTGTTACAGTTTTATAAAATGAGCACAGACTGTTTAAATCAACAAGCGAACGTTGGGAGTGAGTCAGTCAAACGTGGTAGCGGCTTTGGTGGAGAGAAGAAAGCACGGTTCACTGTCCACTTCCTTGTTAGTGGATTCCTGCTTTCCCTTTGTTAGCTCCCTGACAGAGAGCTTCCTAACACACTCATCTCTACTCCACAATGTCGGCCTCTGGGTCACAGGTTCAAGGGTTCCAAGTCTCATCTGAAACAAGGCATCGGCAATCTGCAATACTTAGCAATTTTCTATTAGAGCACTCCATGTTCTGCTTTAAGAAACTGCATCTGTAGCTGGTCACACATCAAATTAAGTTGATCATTGCCATTTCCCAAGGGAGTCTGGGATTTCAGCATCCCCACTGCATAGCCAGCAGCAGCTGGGAAGTGTTGCCACATAGATTGTATGATATTAGAATAACTTGTATTCTGGGTGCACACACATATTGACTGCCCAATGTGTAAGCCATCAGAGTCCAACAGGTCTGGGTAAAATCCATAGCCTATGTGCCTGTGTATGCTATTAGAACATCTGTAAATCACTGCTTCCTCAACCTGGCATAGTTGGGAACTGTCTCTCAAATGCCATCATCAACTCGACATTTCATTTAAGAACCACAGGACCTGTTGTACCTACATCTGTAATGGTTGGCTCAGTTCTGGAGGGAAATAGCACCCTGCCACCTCCTGTGTTCACACCCAGATCCACCTTCTCACCCTGCTCCATGTTCACACCTAGACCTGAACCCTCAGCGCACACACACCCCTACCTCCTGTTCACACCCAGGCCTGCACCTTTAGTCCCCATAGTCACACCCAGGCCTGGATTCCCAGGCCCCTGTTTCTCTCCTTTTAGACGACTAGCAGTCTTTAGTATCTTCCTCTCTCCCCTTGCATTGATAGTTTTACAAATCTCCATTTGTAGACTGCATGATGTCAGAACTCAAGAATAAGAATATCGTGGGTTTGAGCATTAGCAGTATGGTTTGAGCATTAGCAGTATGGTTTGAGCATTAGCAGTATGTAGAGAGGACTTGTAGGCAGGCATTAATGAAGATCGATTGGAAAGTAACCAGTACTACAAACCTAAGACCTCGGATGAGTTCCTGACTCAAGACTAGATTTGACCTGAACAGAATTACTGGGTTACTAGGGAACAGATTGTCAATAAGCTTTTGTTAATAAATACCTTTTGGAATCTCTAGGTAGAGGGTTTCCAATGCCAAACTTTCTGAATAAGTACTTAGGGGCTTGTGGGAAGTGAGTACTTGCTTTTTATAATTTATTTAACATCCCGTTTCAAGTAATTATTCAAGTGTCCACTAAGCAGACATTGAGTGCGGCCCACATACTTGCTGTGGAATATATCAAACCAAAAACAACGGGCGTAAGAGAACAACCTTCCGCAAATGGCAACGCAGAATCTTTGAGGCAGACGTGCCACCTTAGAGGTCATCAATGTTTGCTTGAAATGGAAATAAAAATACATCTTCAAAGACGGCAAAGAACTGCAGAAAAGCTTTCAATTTAGCTCTCCCCTCCCATGGTACTTTAAGTGTAACAGATGGATCTTCATAATTAGCACCACATTTGCATTTTTCTCTCCACAAGATGAGCTAATAATTTTAGAAGGAGAATTTAAAAGCATCATTCCATCATATTTTTATTGATCTTACTTATAATTTGTATGCCGGGCCTTTTTTTTTTTTTTTATGGTGCCTATTACTCCCACACCTTTCTGAGGAGCGGAACAAACTTATAAGTGAAGAGAGAGTCAGCGGTGTTACAGGAACTAGTGTGAAAATGACTTTAGGACAAGAACAAAATGGACAGCCCCCATAACATGGAAGACATATGGACACTCAGTTACACCTCAAGGCCCACTGAGGCAATATCCACCAATCTAATAAGTCCACTTAATTTCTGTGCACATAACCGTAAGGTTCTTGCCTTCTCCTAGTGCCTGGTGATTCCCGTTAACAGAACCATCAAGTTGAAGTGTGTTCTCAAGTAAATGAAATCGCTCACCAAATTGCCCTCTTCAGCTGTATGACTGGAGGAAGCAGCTGTAATGCACAGACCTTGGAGAGGGCCAATCAGAGAGCATTGCCAGAGCACAGAGGGGTAAGGACTAACATGCGGGGCATGAGGACCAGCCCCAGAGCTAGTCAGGGAGACAGACCCAAGGATCTCCCCATCCTAGTTAGACGAGTACCTGTATCCTCTTTAGTCCATACTGTGTCCTCAGAGAGCTGATAACATCCACGTTTGATAAATGGACACTAAGACTTAGCAAGTGAAATGCTTTGCCTAGAGTATTCTAATAGAGGGGTAAAGGTAGACTTTTCAGTTAGGTTCCATTCAAATCTCCCTAACCTCAGAGCATGCAATTTTGACCAAATATGTGCAGTGATTTTGCTTCGGTGATGGTCTTTGTCTTAATCCACCCACATTCTGTTCTATATCAGCAATAACAAGTCACCTGAATTGGGATGAGGTGTCCATCAGTGACTGCCCACAGAGAAAGCTAACTCTCAACCTTGGGCTCTCTGGTGCTGACTTCTAACTGCTCGTTAATTAACTACAAACTAATCAGACTCAGAGCCCTTTAAACCACAAGTCTGCATCGGCTCTTTAGCAATGCACAGTTAATGTGCATTGGTTTGAACATGTCCTGCTTAAGATGCAGCTTCTCCGAATTATAAGACACAGTCACATACATAAAAGGTCTCTTTCTCTCCCCTTTTCTTTGTTTCTTCTTTTCTGCTGTTTCAAAATTATCAGTTTACAGAGGATGGGGGTAGCAATGACTAAAACACCATCCATATTTTTTTCATAGTAATAAGGCTTATTATACCTTGTTATATTTTTTGAGGGGGGTGTGGAATCAACTCATTGGTACCTAGGGATGTTTAAAAGAATGTGGAGTTAAAACAAAACCTCAGACAAACAATTGACTTTCCACCAGACTTATTTAGCTCCTGGAATTATTGAAACAGTCTCAATGATTGATAATGCGAATTCCCAGTGGGAAGTAACATCCACATGTGGAACTGGTATAGTCAAACCCATATCCCTTATCTGGGGCCTGGACTTTAATATCACATGAAGCATGTTCTCCATACTAGTTCCCATGTTCTCCACACTGGCTTAGCACCATCCACCTGCTTCTCACCCCAACTGAGTACAGGGTCTGGTTCTTGAGTCAGAAGAAGCATGATTAGGGTATTCCTGTCATTCACATAGGATGAATGGGGTTTGGGTCATCGTACTTCTTGCCCTGTATGAACTAATAATTTTCAACAGGATGGGAAATAAGAAACATGAAGGAAAGAATAGGATGGGGAGGGGGTTGTTTAACAATTTCCTCTGTTTTATAGTCCACCTCAGAGAAAAGCTGTTTTAAGACACAGGATATTCTGAAGGAGCTTCATTATATAGGGAAGCTCCTTAAGTTCAGGAGGTAAACAACTCAAAAGCATCAGGAAGTCCCTGAAACTGACAAGATACACTATCTCCATCCCTTCCCAAGCTTATATAAGCAGCAAGGGCAGCCTTGTGACACTCTTAGATAAGGCAAGTTGCCTAAAAGAATTGCAGACCAGTTTAGCTGACAAGAGACCACCTGAGCTTCCTGAAAGACACTCTGTAACTTAGCTGCTATATGCTCCAGGGTTCCAGATTTCATGAGCTGTCACCCATACTAGGGTGGAATTGGTGAAGCATCTGTCTTGGAGTCATTTCCCCTCACCCTCATTCCTATAAGTAACCTCAATAAAGCTCATTGGTTCACCAAATTGGACACCAGTGGTATCTTTACTTTGATCTGTCATTGGTTCCCTAACTGGGGTGAGTAGATGTTTGTTTACATGTCTAAAGAATATAGTCACATAACAGGAAGAGGAGGAAGAGAGCACAGAAGCTGTAATAAGAAGTAGGGAAAGAGAATACAGAAACTATTCTTTCATTCCTTCTCCCTCAAGTGATACTGCCTCACTTCATTTTCTATATTCATTCTAATTTCTTAAATCAAGATATTCAGACTACCTTCTCCAAAACCCCTCGTCTTCATGCATGGTAACCAGATGCTGAACTACAGCAATCACATGACTAGAGTTGGGATGGTTGCCTTCACTTCAGAAAAGTGGAGGGCATAGATCTCACAGCTACAGAATTTTAGCAAATGCATACTTTGTGAGTTACATTTAATTTAGAAGCTCAACTCTTTATGGGAAGAACATTTTCCAAATTACAAAGCTACACAGGGCTGTTATTCAGGGCATGTGTTGAGTTAAACAGGCTGACCTGTGGATATTCTTTTATGAATCAACACACAGTTTCATCTTTAGTTCCAAGTAAATACATTTTAAAGCTCCATCCACTCCTTTTGTAGGAGCATTGTTGTACTGGGTCTTGTGCATTTACTCATGGAGTAGAAATGTGGAAAACAGAAGCCCATACTTCGAGAAGGAAGGAATGATGCTCTTTAAAGAATCTGGCTCATTGGATGTTTTCTATAATTATGGAAAGCAAGACCAGGCATTAGACAGAGTTCAAATTATTGTTATTCTCAGTATGTCTGCTTTCATTTTCTATAAACAAAGTACAATAGAATGTATACAATTATTATGATTATGTCTGGTAGCTAAGATTTAAGATATGCGCATGGGGGCTGTCTATGGTGGCATCTGCAGTCCCAGCTGCTTGGGAGACTAAGTGGAGGATTTTGAATTTGAGATCAGTGTGGACAATGTGGACAGACCACACTTCACAATAAATAAATAAGTAAATAAATAAATAAACAAACATGGGCAAGTTTCACTAAGACACAATGACAGATATATTTATTAGAATTTTAATTTGTTCATGAGAGAAGATTAAATCCAGAAAGGTAAAATATTTTGTTTTCAGATATTAATCCAACAAGATCTTTAAAGCTATTTAAAACACCGATAACAGAAATAACTTACAGAAAAAGCATAATGAATTCTTCAGTGAGTATTTTGCAAGGCAAAAAAAATTTTTTTGTTAATGGGTCAGGGTTTGTATTCCTGCAGAAAACGTCATGACCAAGAAGCAAGTTGGGGAAGAGAGGGTTTATTCAGCTTACACTTCCACGTTGCTGTTTCATCACCAAAGGAAGTCAGGACTGGAACTCAAGCAGGTCAGGAAGCAGGAGCCATGGAGGGATGTTACTTACTTTCTCAGCTTGCTTGGTTATTGAAGCCAGGACTACCAGTCCAGGGATGGCACCACCCACAATGGGCCCTTCCGCCTTGATCACTAATTGAGAAAATGCCTTACAGCTGGATCTCATGGAGGCATTTCCTCAAGGAAGGCTCCTTTCTCTGTGATAACTCTAGCTTGTGTCAAGGTGACACACAAAACCAGCCAATGGGAGAAAGAACTAATAGGTTTAGGTTTTCAGAGAAAGAATTGGGGGTGGACAAGAAGCTGGTAACACATGGGGAAAGACACATTATGTGGGAAGCAGATCCCTTAACTGACTGAATCAAGTCCATATATAAATGGACTCATGGTCCTAGACTTTAATTTCAAAGAATCAAGGGAAGTCTACATACCATCGGACACAGCTTTCAAGCATACTTCATATCTGTTTTTCACATGCACAGGACTAGAAGTCAGCTAGACTGAATGGCCAGCAGTGTTACCTTACTAGGTGATATCAATGAAACATCTACTAAATCCAAGTGTGCTTGAAGCACACTTAAAATGGGAGGCCAAAAATCCATTCAATTCTAAGTCATGGACATTACACATTTTAGTTATAGAGTTATAAAGATTTAAAGTTACAATCTTTTTATTAATGTGTAATGGGCCAGAGTATAAGTGGGCATACTATTAATAATTACTGGAAAGTGGTATTGAAAGGAAAAAATATTGAGGCTAAAGTCACTTTTCTATAATTACGTACCAACGTGGATTTACAAACTTTCTTTTTAAATATTTTGACATGAAAAATTGTTAACATTCACCTCAAAATCTGTCTGTAGATGAGTCTAGATTTATGCAGCACACTGCCCTGCCTTTGATTTATACAATGGCATTTTCACAGGATAGAGGATTAGATATACAATGAACCGTCTTATCTAAGCTGTGAAGATTTTATTAAGAAGGGCAACAATGGGTCCTACATAGGAAAATAAGTGGAATTATGTTCACCTAGAATTACTAATACTGACTCAATTGCCAAGTGACCCAAGGTCAATGGTTAAAGTGCTTCTGACATACAAAAGAATTACAAGGAATCTCAAACTAAAGTAGAATAATTCTGGTTGTACAACCAGCTGTATGTCAGACCGGCCACTTTGGGTTCTGTATTGTGAGGTCTCACAAGTATCTGTCCATCAGCCTTGTACATTTGGGACACAACTTAGAATCAGCAGCTAGTGATCCTGAAGGCAAGCAATGAAAATCTCTACTAGGTCTTGGAGGAGCGATCCTTACCACCAAGGCTAGATGTTACTTCCTTTTATGTTTTATCTAAAAATGTTACAAGCTTGCTGTCCTGTTTGCTAAGTCCAAGGAATACTAGAAGCCATGAAAAAAGGGATTAGGGGTTGACCTAGATCCTATGAGAAAAAAGAAATGATGGCCGGCAATAGAAGAGAAAACTGAAAGCCCATTAAAAGAAGAAGAACTTAAAGGGTGCAGTGCTCCGAGGAGACAGCATTAGGACTCAACACCATGCAAAAGGCACCAGGAGAACAAGTAGGCTAGACTGTGGGGAGAACTGACATCTATTCTTAAGAAAAAAAATGACTCTATTTTCTAACATGTGCGTGTGCTTGCATGTGTGAGCAACCTCTCTATATAGATGCACCTTTACATGTCTACATCTTTAGCTACAGAGCAGTGCTTTAGTCAAAGAATTAAAGCTCATTTTGCCTGCACTCAAGAATGTTGCTAGTGCGCTCAGCGGGATTCAGTGGTGGCTTCTGGATCTCTACCAAGAAGAGCTGGGTTTTGTTAGGTTTAAGCTAAGTGGATATCATTTCTACTGGTCCAACCCATCAAACATTAGTTTTTATATGTAGCTGTAGCCAATCTTATATATTCAAAACATCATGGACCATCTTATGACTTGTATTTTTTGTTATGTTATGTTTTACTGTACCTAATTATAAAAACTAGGTAAGACAGGGCTAGAGAGATGGCTCAGCAGTTAAGAGCACCAGCTGCTCTTCCAGAGGTCCTGAGTTCGATTCCCAGCAACCACATAGTGGCTCACAACCATCTATAATGAATTCTGATGTCCTCTTCTGGCATACAGGTGTACATGTGGATGGGCACTCATACACATAAAATGAATAATAAAAAAACTAGATTAGGCTATCAGCCTATAACCGGATAGTGGGGACTCAGACTTGGCATGAAAAGTGTAATTAGCGTCCTAATGGAAATGAGAGTGAGGACAAAAATGCTGACACTTGAAAGGGAACCTATTGAGATGCTCAACCTAATGAACTCACTGTGGAATGTTTGTGTGCCGGTTTACTTCTGTGTCTCAGGAGATAGCAGGACACTGAAGCTAGCTGTGGCCCCAAGGAAGCATGCAGCGAAGCTCAAGTGGGAACTGAATGATTTCTTGTGGTCATGAGATCCACTTAGTTCAGCAAGGGGCAAGAGAGAGCTAAATAAGTTTCCGAGTCAAGGGAAGAAACTATTAAATCTGTTTGTATTTCTTGCGAAACAAAGCTAAATCTGTGGCTCCTTCCCTACCCCCACCAGAGTGACTGATGTGGGAGATCAGCAAGAACAAAAGGAAAGCAGCAACTGGCACTGTGACTTCATTGTAGAGACAGCTCTCTCATAGGCAACTGGGTGGTTTGGTTTAAGAAAATCTGGATTTGTTATTGATAATGTTTTCTAGGAAGCAAGGGGCCAGTGTGGAGACTTACATGACCTGACTCAAGGAGAAAATGGTTCACAAAAAGCCACTCCCAGATACACACAGTATCTTGCACATATTGAATGAAATTGCTTCGTTTATCCTCGTGCACTGGTCAGAAGATGAAAGAGGTGAATTTTAGAGTATACACGGGCTGTTTACTGCCCACCCTTAGAGTGGAACCATTTTTAATTCAAGTTCTATTAGCATATGCCTTGACTGATAGCAGTTGCTCTCCAGTAACTCTTACCCAGTAAGGAAAAGCCAAGTGGGGTTCATTTTCCTCTTTGATCAGCTAACACCCTTCACTGACATTCCAAAAGACTAAAATATATTCAAACACATTCTGCTAATTATTGAGAGAAAGATCCTATCTCAGCGTGGTAATAAAACTATAGGAAACAGAAATGAAAGACTACAGAAGATACCAGTGGATTTGTGTAGTGCTGTTTGGAGAATTAGTGTGCTTAAGAAACGTTTTTTTGACAAGGGTCATAAACCAAGTGGACAGGGACCTCAGGGAGCCCTGAGAGGATCCTGGCTCATTAAAGGAACAAAATGTTTCTACAGAAAATGCGTTATACATAGCTCTCTCTCAAGTTGAAAAGCAAAGAACATCAGACAGCTTAAAAGAGGTCAGCAGACTGATCCCAGCTGAGGCCATCCTTACTGGGCTACAGAAGGGCTGGGGGCAACTCAGAGGATACCTGAGGTTTAATTCACATAAGCCTCACAGGAAAAGAAAAACAGCATAGAAATCTGCCTGAACAGCCGCCATCAGCTTCCAGACGGTGGAGTACGCACAGAACTTAACAAATAATGCTTGCCCATCAAAGTGAAACTCTTCTGTACGAAGCCAGCTAAGTCCAATTGCGATGTGAAATGCCACCTTTGGCATAAACGAGAAAAAGGAAGTCACACACGTTATGTTGAGTGTCATTCCCACCATGTTCTTAGACTCTGAAGAGAAGCAATGGAGCAGTGGCGTGCACTTCTCTGCCAGTGGGGTCTTGTCCCTGTTACAGTGTGGGGTGACCGAAGACTGTGCAGACTCTCACATGGACCTAATTACGATAACGCCAGATGATGGTCATCTCGCACACATCCGCCCTCTGTGCCTCGTTAAAATCTCTCCTTCAGATGCTGAGGGCTGGATGTCACAGACACATTTCAAGCTCAAGGAAGCAGAGTAGGATTGTAGCCAATGGGCAAATACAGCATTCAAAGCAGATAAATGCATTAAGTGTATTGACTAGGACCACTCTTCACTCACGGCCACTCTATCCTATGTTAGGACGCTTGTTTGCCTAGCTGGCTTGTTCTCCGTCCTACTAGTCAACCCTTGGCTTTCTCCATCTACAGCCTTTCTCTGGAGAGGATGACATCACTGCTATTCTACGAAAAAAGGTAATATATGTGTGTCACAGAGACAGCCTGCAGAAAAACTGAGATGCCGGGAACAAAGAGTCTCCCTGGAATCCTGACCTTTGCAGGTTTTTATGCAGTGCTCACTGCACTTAACTACACAGACCAGATGGAGAAACACACAGGGCTGTTCTTATCTTCACCTTACCCTGGGAACTCAGTCATTTTTTTTCATTGAAAAGAATCCATTTTCATAGACTTTCCTTGAAAAACATCATCTAAGTGGGCATGGTGATTCTAGCTTGAACAAGATGTACTTTGTTCAAATAAAATATCCAAGCGGCCTATCATTGAATATGCATGCGGAAAGAACATAGGCAAATTAAGGAAGATTAATTAGGCCACATCAATTTTAGGTTTATGCAGTGTTTGTAGTTTTCTTGTAAATAAGCCTCAAGTTCACATTTAAATTCATGCCTTTCATCTTAAAAAGCAAACAAATTTTATGTATCATTTTATAGTGCTCGTTTTTTTGTTGGTTTTTTTTTTTTAGAAAAAATCTTATGGTAATATTTGATTTTCATTAAACTGTTTGAAATTGGGAAGACAAGTTAGCTCTGTTTCAGACTAGAAACTGATATTTGAAGAAGTGAAAATTAGGGCAACACACTGAGTAATGCAATCGTCTCTAACTCACTGGGAAGTGCCTTACTTGAAGCGAGCGCCTTCTCTCTGCTAGGGCAGCTGTGTTTTCATTCATTTGATCTTCAACACCCAGAAACTAAGAACATGGACTACTGAAACCTGTTTGCCAGGACTCGATAAAGACCCAGTAAGTAAACCAGGAAATGACTGAAGAAAAAGAAAATCCAACTTCCTTCTTGATACACCAGACCATCAGCTGTTCTCCAGTTATCTCACTGGAGAAGACTCAGTTCAAGGTCAACCCTCGGAGTTTTGAGAGTTAATATGCGTTGCCTAAATATAGTTCACTCAGGTCGTTCTCCTTCAATCCCCAAGCAAATGCAATTGATTTTATAATTATTTACTGTGTTGAATGGTCTGGCCACTTTGCTTACATCCTAGGTTAATGGTTTTTAAAAACGTTTAAATTGAGACACTAAGGAGCATTTGATCTCAAGCCACCATTACAGCTTTAAAGCTTATTACTATTGTTTGTGAGTAGCTTCGTGCCATGTACACAGGCTGGGATGTGGATGCACACACCTGTGCGTGTGTGTGGAGAACCAGATGATTTGGGGTGTCCTCCCTATCACGGTCTAGCTTCTTCTTTTGAGACTGGGGTCTCTTTGATGACCCTGGAGCCAAACTGGCAGCCAGCAAGCCTCAGTGACCCTCTGCCTCTCACAGTGCTGCAGCTACAGGCGTGTGCACAGTCGAGCACAGCTTTTCATGTGGGTGGGAACTGAACTGAGTTCTTCCTGCTCTTGTGGCAGGTGTCCTACCCACCGAGCCCTCTTCGCTCTCCTCATTACAATGCTCTCAACGCCTTTGTTATAGTTATTCTATCTCTGTGGGTCAGCCTAAGAATCTAGCAAGGTGAACGTAGGATTATATCAAGGTGCAGCATCATCTGTTCTGGGTGGGGACTCTCGTGTCTTTTCTCAGCAACACGCCTGTAAGGATTGGAATCAAGAGACTGCAGAAATGGCTTGGTGGTCAAATGCACGTGTTGCTCTTGTTGAAGACCCAGGTTTAATTCCCAGCAACCCCATGATGGGTCACACTGCCTATAACTCAAGTTGCAGAATGTCCTATGACCTCTTCTTGCCCTCAGCTGAGGGCACTGTATGCACATGTTGCATGTTGTATAGTACTCAAATCCTTTCTGAAATTTCATTTTAACGTTACTAAAGAATATTTCAATAACTAATATTTGTAGACAAAATGGATGTATAACTATACACTGTCATTGCTCTTGGTTTCTTAGTGATACTATTTTGAAAGACAGAAGGTTTTCACCCAACAGATCACAATGTATGTAATTGCTGGCATTTTAAGCCATTTGGAAAATTAAAGTTCTAGTATTGTTATACAGTGTTCTTTTCGTTTTCCCCCTCTCTTTATTTGCCCTTTAAAGACTTTGTTAATAAGAGTTGAGAGCTTTTCAGTTGTTTCATGTCTAAGTCATTTAATAAAATGTACAGAGTACCTAGCGCAGGCTGGCTGGAATGGCTGCAAATATCAGAACCAGCATCCTTAGCTTTCCAGAACCACAATCTGGTTTAGTCATTGAAGAACACAGGACACGGAAGTACCCACAGCACACTCTGCACTAACCCATCACATGCTTTCCCCAGATTAAAAAAGGGGGGAGAGGTTAGTTCCATAGACCAACAATGTTTATAAGATAAAAATGCTTATAGTGTTTAAAAAAATTATCTTTGTGGGTTTGTTTTTGCCAAAAGGGATGGCCCAAATCCCGTTTCCAGAAGTTTCATTTCTAGAGAAAGCAGACATTAGCTAACCCAGGAGCTAGGAGGCTGGTCCAGAAGCCAGGGCCTTCTGGCAGTTTATGGGAACAATAATCTGGTTTTATTTCACTGGGGCAAGGCTTTGAAGTCTCCTGTTACACTGTGAGGTTGCTGTAATGTGTTTATCAAATGTTAGGAAGCTGTTACTTCATTGGCTGTAATCATCAGCGACAGTATGAGACAGAGAGAGAACGGCTTTCCGAAATACATCCAGGGCATTCCATAAATGAACAGATACATCCAGAAAGCAAAGAAATTTCAAAAATGTCATTACATTTCTGGTGAGCCCTATCATATAGAGAAATACTCCCACCCAGCCCTGAAACTCACGTCTTTATTCCCTAAACACTCAATATAAAACATAAACACATTGATTCTTAGAGTCGCCCTCGAAGTTGAAGGTTCAGAAAGCTGCAGTATTTTGCCGGCATTAACAACGCAAGAAGAGGCCAGTGGCAGGCAAGGGATAACAGACACACCTCTTGAGGGCAAACACCCTAGCTGACCTATCTGGATGCACATATGGACAGGTGACAACTTCCTAAAAGGGCTGATTAACCAACTTCAACAAACCTTCCTGAGTGACTTACAGAGTGAGGAGAATGGAGGTCCTTGGGGAGAACTGTGTTTGCTTGTCCAGACTTCAGGCTATAAAGAGGCTGCCTACTTACGTCTTTCACTCCATTCCTGCCTCTGCAGAAGGTCGACATCATGCTCACTTTGATAAACTTGGGGAAATGAAGGCCTCAATCGGTATTTCCTTTCCGGAACACGTCCCAGTGCATTAGTGTATTCATGAAACCAGCAGCCTCAGGATCTTGGACAAGCCCAGGTGCCTTAGTCAGTGTGGTAGTTTGAGTATTGGTCCAGGGAGTGGCACTGTTGGGCGGTGTGGACTTGTTAGAGGAAGTATGTCACTGTGGGGATGGGCTTAGAGAGCCTCCTCCTAGTTGCCTGGAAGATAGTAGTCTGCTTCTGGCTTTTTTTGGATGAAGATGTAGAACTCTCAGCTCTGCTAGTACAATGCCAGCCTAGATGCTGCCATGCTCCCGCCTTGATGATACTGGTCTGAACCTCTGAACCTGTAAGCCAGCCCCAATTAGATGTTGTCCTTTACAAGAGTTGCCTTTGTCATGGTGTCTCTTCACAGCAATAAAACTAAGACAGTGAGGGTTTCCTTGCTGTGAAGAGATACCATGACCAAGGCAATGCTTATAAAGGCATCACTTAATTGGGGCTGACTTACAATTTCAGAGGCTTAGTCCACCATCACCATGGTGGGAATCATGACAGTAAACAGGCTGGCATAGAGAAGGAGCTGAGAGTTCTACACCTCGATCTGAAGGCAGCAGAAGGGGACCGTCATCTGCAGGCAGCCAGGAGGGGACTTAGATTCCCCACTGGGCTGAGCTTGAGCATAGGAGACCTCAAAGCCACCTACACCATGACACACTTCCTCCATCAAGGCCAGACATCCTGATAGTGACATTCTCTGTGAGCCAAGCACTCAAACACATGAGTCTCTGGGGACCATTCCTATTCAAACCAGCACATGGGGGGTGGAAAGGATTGACAGAATCCCAGTGTTTTCACTGAGTTTTATCTCTGCATTTCAAACACGAATTAAAAAATAACAACGAGCCTAAGAACTTCCTTCAGAGACACAGAGAGAGGGAATATATACAGCTCATGTTCTGAGGACATCACAAAGAACAGAGTCAAAGGTCAGATGCCCCAGGCATCAATATAAACAAAAAAAAAAATTAAAATAAAACCTTAACATGTTAAGCTCTGTACTATATAATTGGGACACCATATGATTTAGTGGGCTTTTTCCACGGGCACAAGACAAATCAGTACTTTGCTGTTACATGTTTCTGATAAAAATGTCAAGATAATCCAATGGAAGAAAGGCCAGACATTTCAATAAATGGGGTTGGATCAACCGCGCAGAAAACAAACAAACAAAATTCCCTCACGCTATGTTCAAAAATGTATTGCACATTTTCTAGGACTCTAAGCAATTCTAAGATTATGGATCTCCACGCAAGAATAAAACTATAATAAAATACCCATGCTGTTTGGTTAGACATGAATTGCTTAAACACAAACTATGAAAGAAAGAATTGCTAAAATGGGCTTAATCCAAATTTAAAAAAAAAAGTTTATTATTTGAAAGACAGCTGGGAAAACAAGCACAAGCAGCAGACGTGAGAAAATATTTGCAGTGTTCCCTTCCATATATTGCTTAAATCCCCCAAATGTATACAGAAGTCTTATGGTTCAGGAAAAGAACCCATTTAAGAAGGAGAGAAATGCCTGAACAGGGCCACCACTAAGGAAAGCCCGCAAATGGACTCTGGGTACATAGAAAGGAGGTTTACCCTCCCAGTTAGGAGGGAGATGACAACACCTCCATCACACAGTTACAGGCAGATGATATTTAAAAGGACACGAAGTGTTAGGTTATGGGAAGGATATGAGTCAGACACTCCTGATGAGGGTACAAAATTATACACCTATTTCAGAAACTGGAATGGTAAAGTCTTATAAAATTATAGGTCTGACCCAGAGAGTCTATCCTTAGGAATTTACTCAAGGAAAGTAAAAGCATATTTACATTTGCCTAAAAGAAAACCACAAGGCAAAATGCACACCAAGGAGAAAAGACCACAAGGCAACCTTCTAAGGTGAGGGAGGTGCTTTATGTATCAAGCACACAGTAGTGGATCTCACCAAATCTCACCATAGCCTGTGTGCATTGCATTGCACCAAATAATACGTCACAATTCCAAGTCCAATTCAGGAGAGATATCTTTTTATTCACTGCTCGTGGGCACAGAAAACAATAGGAACAGCTGAGATTAAGGATAATGATCGGAAGCAGAGACCCCCCACAATATAAAATGTAGGTCAGACAGAAAATCATCCAGGGGCTTTTATTTTGTAGAAAAATGTTCTCAGAGAGAAAAACTAAAACCAGCAGCCCAGCTGCTGCTGTGCACACTCAACTGCATAACGGGGAAACAGCTGAGCCCTGTCACAGAGCACTCCTGACGGTCCACAGCAGTGATACTAGGAGGCAGGGAAAGGGCAGGAAGGGATAGGATGGAGAAAGACATCAACAGAAGAACAGGAAGGAAGGGGGACAACTAGGAAAACACAGACTCTGAAATCTGTAGAAAACTGCCAGGCAGGGAAAGAGGTCATGAAACTTGAACAGTTGGAGGAGAAATGAAAGAAGAAAAGACAGAGGTGTGAGAAATGTCACGAGGGCCAGGCAGGAAAAAAGCAAAGAGACTCGAAGCCAAGGTGAGCCAACAGAGAGAGAAGAAACGAAGAGAGAAGAACAGACTGAAATTAAAGAGGGCTAAGAAGTCCACATCTGAATGCAAATGTGAGCTATGAAAATGCCTGCAGATTATTTTCCCGTTAAAAATAAAATAAGGAAATACCAAAGAAATAACGAGAGGAATTTCTTCTCAGATATTTTCAGTATAATCTTGTTCCATCTATGAAATGTAGCTTTCCGGGGGATTATTTTTAATTCAGCTTAAATTAAACTTTTGGCCCAATGATTTTTTTTTTTACATTTTAACGATTTCTTTCAAGAATTTAAAAAATGTTTAGAGATTGTTCTATGCTGAAAAGCAGAGGACCAGCAAGAGGGAGATGGACGGTGGAACCAATCTGCACTCTAGTCCTGTGAGATGGGCGCACACTTGGGCATCTGCGGTAACGATGCTGGATACACCTTGCCAACTTCAATTATTCCACTTAGCTCTTGTCCTCTCATACCTCCCTACTTATCTTCCTTCCCTTGGTCCTCTTCTCATTGCCTTCCTTCCTCCCTTTCTCCTCCCCACCCCCATGCCGTTTCTTCATTCCATCAAGTGATGCTTTGGGCCAGGCTGGATGCTCAGCTGCTGCCAAGGACACAGAACCACGAGCCATTCAGTTCTGCTAAGCACGTGGACTTGCTGGACGCCAGCTAGAGCTCCCAGTGCTGTGACGTAAGAGAGAAGCAAGTATCAGACAGTCTGCCCTAGATATTAATCCTGTCGGAGATGAACGCATGTTTTCCTTTTCTGTAGGAACGTCAGCCTTTTGTATACAACATATTTCTAGTTGCACTCTCCTAGTTATCTCCACGTTTCCTGAATGTCATGCCTTCCATTTCAGCTTGGAATTTTAAAATACATCCTGACAAGAAAGCCTGGGGGTCCTTTTGTACTTCAGTCTGTAACCACAATCACGGGAATGTAAGGGCAATCGCTCCTGACATCAACAAAAGCCACACCGACCTAACTATAGACACCCCTAGAAAAGCCTGCTCTACTCTGCTAACAATGTGAGGTGCTAGAAATCACTTAAACTAGGCTTGCAACTCTCCTAACTGGTGTTGGCATCACAGCCCTCCTTTCAACTCTCCTAGATTCCTATCATCAGAAGGAGCATGGAATAAGGTTGTTTTAACATAACAAATACTATAACTTTATATATCTTAATCCTTTCTCTTAACTCTGTGCTATTCAACTCATCCCCTGAGGATCTGTGAAAATTTCTGTTTTTACCCTGTGACCAATGGATCTCTGCCAATTAGCAGGTGTTCAATGAAAACTTCCTGAGAGATGTGTGGGGAGACACCTGATATACTACAGAGGCTGCCAAGCTTCAGAAATAGCAAAGCTCTTTGTTTGACTCAAGGTTGCTTAGCTAACTTGAGATTGTGAAAAGTCTTCTGAATGAACGAAAAGGAAAGTCTGATCTTTCTCCTTTGGCTTCTGCCCCAGAAGGCTGCACACAGTTTCAAGAGGGGACACTGCACAGAGACAAACAGAAAGCATGACAAACAGCTGGCCTAAGACTCAGGCTCTCTCTCAGTGGTCCCTGATTATAAATAGCAACTGGTTCTTTCAAATCACTTAGTGCAGAGCCCAAGGTAGCATTTGTGGGTAACTAATTAACAGTTTGTGGTAATAATGCAATTCGTGACCAGTGAATATGATTTCATAACCCATGGCACATCTGCAGAGCCTAAACACTCTACCTGATGGCACTGGTGGCAAATAACTGTAAACCCCTCACTGGTGAGGATGAGGCAGGAGAATTAAAAGTTTGATGCTACTATAGGCAACAAGATAACAAAGTCACTCTGTCTTTTCTTATGCTGTGATATCAAGGACAGTTTCCTTTCTATTTAGATCTGGGAACATGGGGCTGGGAGGCAGAACCAGGACTAACTTCCAAAAGAAAGGTAGAGACAGACGGACAGACAGACAGGAAAACAGAGAGAATGAGAGAGCACTGTAATGCCAGGAAAGACCTTTAAGAGGTGTGAGTGTTGCTTAGGAAAATATTCAACTCTTCTCGACTGGCACCTAGCAGTGCCAAGTAATGATGTGTTTGGTCCCTGAAGGGGACACTAGTGGAGTGCCTGATTTCTAAAAAGGATGTGGCTGTCTCCTGAGTGCTTCATGTTAGAGGTGTGGTAACAATGCATTATACTAAGAGATTTTTGTTTTCCTTTTTTAACTTTTATTTATTATTTTTACACTACAGATTTTATTCCCCTCCTGATCCACCTCCCCTGATAGCTCCACATCCCATACTGCCTCCTTGTCCCTCTTCCTGTCCCCGTGTCTCCACAAGGATGTCCCCACCCCGCCCAACCCACCAGACCTCTAATCTTCCTGGAGCCTCCAGTCTCTTGGGGATTAGGTAAACTTTTTCTGACTGAACCCAGACATGGGAGTCCTCTGCTGTTGGAGGCCTCATCTCAGCGGGTGTGTGCTGTCTGGTTGGTGATCCAGTGTCTGAGAGATCTTGGGGGTCCAGGTTAATTGAGACTGCTGGTCCTCCTACAGGGTCATCCTCCTCCTCAGCTTCCTCCAGCTTTTCCCTAATTCAACCAGAGGGGGCAGCAGCTTCTGTTTGTTTTTTTTGAGACAGGGTTTCTCTGCACAGCTCTGGTTGTCCCGAACTCACTCGCTGGCCTTGAACTCAGAGATCCTTCTGCCTCTGCCTGCTGAGGGCTGGGAGTGTAGGTGTGTACCCCCACCCAGCAAGATGATGATCCTTTTAAGGAGTGTGCCTTAAAGCAGGCAAATTGAGTTCCTGGAAGTCCTGCTCTTGGGAGGATTAGTGTGTAGGACTCAAGAGACCAGTGAGAGAAGGCTAACAAACACCTGGCTGCTCTCCACCCCACAAGCTTCTTCAGGTACTTCCTCTCCTCTGTCATACTGCCCACCACTATACCCTTCTGTGAGGGAGAATGGGAAAGATCTTGGACTTCTAATCTCTAAAACTGAGTAAAATGAGTCTTCCTCAGGGAGTGTGTTACAGCAACAGGGAGGGCGAGACAAAACAAAACCAAACCCTAACAGCTTGAGAAGCCACAATAAAACCTGCTGCTGGAGCATTTCCCCATGCAAAGTCTCAGCCCTTCATGCAATGCTACTCGGTCTTTCCTAAGCTTAATACAAGCATTTGCCATTCATTATTACCGTTTAGAGTTAGACGCCTCACAACAGACAGATTTGCAATGGGAAAAGCTGCATGACTATCTCTTAGGAGACTAAGTCAGGAGCACCCATCTTAGCCCACAGCTCTGACCACAGCAGTCTCCTGCCTCAGTCAAATGTGTCATGGGAGGTCTACACTATCTGGTTCACTGTGGATGAGAGCAGAACCTCAGCAACTCATTCCTTTCCCCTTTTCATCGTTCTCTTCAGAAAGACTGGGGATTGGGGATGGCAGTATCTTAACTCCATCTTTGCAGGGAGACGAGGTGGCCCAACCCTCAGATGCGTGTCCCCAAAGGCTTATTTATCTACACTGGTAAGCTAGGCCCTGACCCAAAGCAGCATTTCCCTAGCAGGGCTGCTTTTCGACTATGCTGCAAGCCCTGTGCTTTGGCGACTGGGTGTTGTTTGGTGTATATGCTACTGCATGTCCCGTATCAGGTCTCTGGAAATGTTTAGCAAATTCCAAATGTTTGGTTCTTGCACTCAGCCACACAGTTGTCAAATGTTCTAATGTCACAATCCTCTCTGTAAATAACATTCCTGAATTCTACCATCCTAAGGCTTCTAGGGGAAGCGAACGAGCCTTTATTAGGCAACAAATAAATGTGACATACTATGCTATGGACTTTCTGTTTATGGCCTCTATGAAATGGAGATTAGACATTGCTGTCAATGGTTTATATATAAAGACACAAATTCAGTCGAGTCACAGGGTAGCGCTATGGTTGCAGCCTTTCTCCACATCACCCACAAGGCAGTGGGGGAAAAAAAACCCCAACAGAGCTCATCGTTATCGTCAGCTGACGACAATAGACTATCAAGAGTGATGGGCGGTAACGATTCTGGTTATAACAACAGCACATAGTCCATCAGCACACTTCACTGCGGTTCACCCACTGATGGGCCCGGCATGAATCTGACCAAGAAATTAGAACCTTGCATGGCCCCAGTCTTCTCTAGCATTCACCTATAACCATCTCCCAACTCTCATCCTTCACTGTGAATGTACATACTTTCACACTGGGTTGGAAGTGGGCACAGCTGAGCTAAAGTAGAAAATGATTGGGGGCTAGCTCGGTACAGGACTTATGGTAATAAGAGTTGTCAACGTGGCAGAAACATAGCCTGTGTAAAATGCTCTAGTCTCTCCAAATTTCCATACTAACACACACACTGCATAGCCACATTTATTGGGTAGGGATGAAGGTGATACTTCATGTCACCTTAACCCCTATGTAAATGGCTGTGGTAGTCCATGAATCAAGTCCCCATGTGGTATAGAAACTCCCTGCTATTGGGTAAATGTCTGAATATTTCTGTTAGGAATTTTCAACCAAGCAACTTAGGATAGAGAAGAGCAGGGAGGTGTGGATTCTCAGTTCTTTCTTGTAGAGATTCTCTCGTATCAATCGGTGTGGTCAGGGCTGTTGTGGTATACCCAGACTGTACGTAAATAACAAACCCTGTTATGGATTGTAGATATGACACTTGTCTGATCTCCCTAACCAGTAAGCTACATGATCTCCAGATACGGAAACTGAGGCAGCATTGTCTGCTGATGCCAATTAAAAGCAAAGGCCCTCATTTGGAAGAGGAAACTATTGGTGTTGGCAAGGCTGTGCCAGAAGTGGTGCTTGTAGCTCACCCACTACATACATTCCACGGAGTAACCTGCCAGGAACTGAGAGAGCCATGAGCTAGGCAGATGCTCAGAAAGGCAAGGTTTCCACTGGGATCTGCATTTCTTTTATAAGTTCAAAGATGAAACAGATCACAAATGTGAACTCAATGGAATTAACACGGTTAAAAAGTCTCCAGTTCAACACAGACACACCGGTGAGAAAAGATGGCTACGGCAAGTGAGAAGGGCTATTTTAGTGCCAATTAGATCTGTGCAGTGACAACCCTGAGATATATATATCAGCAAATTGATAGGTTGATAGGTTGACGCTGGGAAATGGATCCATATAAACTCACAAAGGTTAATCACCATTCTGCATTTGCCCTACCTACACCCATGAGATTAAAAGATAGCTATCTGGAGATGGAAGCTAAGTGAAACAGAAGGTAAACACATAATCATAATGGTTGCTAAGGCCTACAAATATTGAACTCAGTGATCTATAGACATTGATTCTATGTGAGAGAGTGTATGTGGAAATGTGGATTAAGACTGAGCTGCTCTAATATATACATACATACATACAATATATATATATATATATAATATATATATATATATATATATATATATATATATATAAACTTACACATGCACAATCTAAATTTCTTTTCCATGAAGCCTATTAACTAATAAAGGTATAGCTAGATATGATTTGTATTATTATAACATTTGACAAGCCCAATAATTCAGTAAATAAATTCAACTACCAGGAAAACTACAAATCTTCTCTCAGACCTCAGGTCTCCTTTTAAATTTACTTTTATGAATATGGATGTTTTGCCCACATGGATATCTGTGCGCATGGATATGAGTGCATGCCTGGTGCCCCTGGAGGCCAGAAGATGGAGTCAGATACCCAGGAACTGGAGTTACAGACAGTTGTAATCGGCCATGGCAGTGCTGGGGCTTGAACCTAGTTCCTTTGAAAGAGCAGCCAGTGATCTTAACTACCGAGTCGTCTCTCCAGCCCCAGACTTCATGTCTTAATTTGAGGCTTGAATATCTGGATGGTATGGAAATAAAGTATATGATCTCTCTCAGAAAATCTGTTTCTGTCCTTAATCAATGACATACACGCAGGGAAACGCATCCTGTGCTGCTATTTCAGCTAATTAGCCTGCTCTGAGGTCTCAGACTTACACTCCAAAGGAGTCCTTCAAGCCGTTCAATGTATGTTTTCCTTGGGAATTGCCGTCTTGAAACAGGGGCACTTATTAGCTAACGAGGAACAAAGAGCTGGTGATCTTCAGGGATGTCTGCTGTCAAACACCATAAATCAAAGACCACTATTGGCTGACTGATTCAAGCAGTGAAACAGACTTTGTTGCCGTGGCGATAACGGAAGGGTTGAAAACGTGATCACCCACGAGAGTTTTAATTCTCACAGGATTTCACGGGAACCAGAAACACACAGAGAAAGATCTCCACCGTGTTACTAACTTTAGCTATAAAATAATAATTCTCTGCAAAATCGTCCCTCTACAAAATGTTTTTAACCAATGCCAGTTTTTAAGGTGACCTGAGAGGAAGTCACATCTCCACCTATAATTAGCAAGACAACTTCCACACGGCACGCAGGGCGGGCTTCAGAATCTCACTCCTGTCTGTGCCTTGTGGGGTCCAGCTGACTCCCTCATTTATCAGCTCCTCAACATTTTCAGAGCGTCACAGTCCCACCACCTCATTAAGGAAATTGTCCTGCTATCCTTACATCATAGCCCGCTAAACTGCTTCCTCCGGCCCAGGCTCGCAATTCCAGGAGGAAAAGTCGAAAATGGGACATGTATCGTAATTGGACAGAGTCACTGGAAAAGGACGAGCTGCAAAACGACTTGATATTGCTTCTCTGGAAATATCTGAAGCTTCCATCTGTAGGGAACAGCAACAATAAAACACAGCGTGTCTGCCCCACACTGGCTTCCAGGTGTGGAAGGTCCACGTGGCTTCAGAAGGCAGGAACGGCTCATTGTACTGACCCAAGTTTTGAATCAACTTGGGTAAGGAGGAAAGGAGGTCGCTGTCCAGTCTGAATTCCTTTCACTAGCAGACGGCAATGACAACCCGCTGAGGTGTACGTTTGGGCTCAGAAGATCCTGACGACGTGTCACAGGACCCCGTGAACTCATCAGCCTACGTGCCTCGATGCTCATCATCTTCCCTGGAGCACTGCTTTCTTGGCCTTTTAGGGGACTGCTCCCTTTTGAAGGCCATGGTTTGAGCAGGGATAGCTGTACTTGATGGAGAAAGCCCACTTCTTTACATTCTCCAGCTCCATATTGGCTGTGAGGAGAAGAGATGTGGAGACACAGTTGGGAAACGTTTAAAACGTGCAGCTGGTTTTCTAAAATCTTCTCGCTCTTTGGCCGTCGAGCGGCCCCAGGAAGTGAAAAGTGCGACTCCTAGGTTTTGCATTGCAGGCCGGGGAGCCATCCCCTCTGCCACATGTCTACTTGATATCGGCATAAATCATGTTGAAAAATACTGGTTGTTTGCTGGACAGAGGCAAAGAACTGCTGGGTATGTGATAAGGCCGTAAATGTTCCTGTCACGCTTTGGTAATTTTCTTCCCAAGAGTGAGCTGAATGACAACAGAGGGATTGGTCTTGTCTTGCTCCAGGGACTTGGTGGATCATCTGAGGAGGAGGGAGGAAGAGGGGGAGGGGGAGAGGGAGGGGAAGGGAGAGGCTGAGTTCTTTGAGTCAAGTACCATGCAATTCCTTGGCATTTTGTCAAGGGTAACGCACTTCCATGATGCTTTTCATCCTTGGCCACGTTCCAAAAGTAACATCATGATCTTCCAAAGTCCATCAGGGCTACTCGTCATCAGAAGGTAATTATCTGAAAATAGTTTCCTGATCAAAAGCATCCAACTGCCTTTACACTGTCATTACCAAGGGATTACGACTTCCCTATCTGTGATAAAATATCCTCAGAGGAAACTGAACCGAATTGTTTTTCCCTCATCAAAAATTCAACCCTGGTTTCACAAGGGAAGCAATGCCATTAATAGATTGTATACTTCCTATTTATAAGGCTGGAAAGGTGCTAAGGTTTAAGACAAAGACTATAATGGGGCTCAGATTCCAACATTCCATCAAGAAAATGCCTATGCATGCATCGTTTCCCAGACAAGGAATATTTTAGCCAACTTTATACACCTCAGGATCATACTTCTTGATATCCTAGGAGAAAACCTCTCCCTGTGAGACTTTAAGTGTCTACAGTAAGACTTTTTATTTTTACATAACTCATTTCTTTTCACTTCTGTGTATGTTCGTGTCTACCAGTCTATACATGGACCAATAACTCTTAGAGGCCAGAATAGGGCATTGGATCCCCGGGAGCTGGGGTTGCGGGTAGCTGAGAGCCTCCATGTGGATGCTGAGAACCAAATCCAGATCCTTTGCAAGAGCAGCCTGGGCACCTCCCCTCCCATCCCGCTCATGCCCTCCACTTTACAACACATTCTCTTGACGGACAGCTTGGGGAGGAGCGCTTCAAATCCATCTGTGATTTGGGCCATTGTAGAAGTTTAGGTCATGGCTTCTTTGTCACAGGTACCACTGAGTGTTGCTCTCTTCCTGGAATCATCCAGCTCAGGGTCCTGTGGTACCTTTCCCCTTTCTTCATTGGTTTTCACTACTATAACGTGTAGAACACAAGAGAGTCCCAGACTGTCTCCTCCTGGGAGTGAGCTCTACATTCTGCTCAAGAGACAAAGTTTTGCTTCCTTGCTGTCCTTAAGTCAAGCAAGTGGATGATGACATAGGTTACAGTCAAAAGTAAACCAGGAATATCATCAGAACTATATTAAGTCCTATGTAATGTAGATTAGGTGGGCTAGTAGAGTGAATTCCTAACGAACATTGGTGGAGTTTGACCCAGTTGGCTCCATCTATCTCCTTGCCAAATAAAGCATAGTATTAAAGGGTAATTAAGTAATTTCAGAGTATGTGATGAATGTCTTTTTGAATTTGAGGCTAGCCCTGGCTCCATACTGAATTCCAGGTCAGCTAGGCTACATAGCGAGGCCTTGTCTCAAAAAGCAAATGAAAAATGCATATGTAAGTAAGACATACAGAGTGAAAATAGGTTTGCTAGAATGAAATGGTCCTTTAGTAAAACATTTGTTAGACTAAGTAAGATACCTCCGCTTGGTGCCTTTCCTTTATCAGCTATAAAACCACGCGCCGGCTGCAGAGACGGCTCAGTTGATAAAGTGCCTGCTGTACAGCCTAAAGACCCAAGTCCTGTCCCTGGTCCCTGTGTGAACAGCAAGGCACAGAGCATGCATCTGTAACCCCAGCTCTGGGGAGGAAGAGCGGGAGGATTTGCCCACAGACTGCTGACCAGCTAGTCTAGACAAACGGATAAGTGTTAGGTTCTCCATGGGAGACCTTGTCCCAAAACACTGAGATAGGAAGCCATGGAGGAGGATGCTCAAAATTAACTCTGTGTGCACAATCTCCAACACACAGGCATGAGTTCACGTATACAAACTCTGATACCCGCATATACCCCAATTCACAAAATAGCAAAAAGATAAGGTTAAAGATAAGCAAAGGAATGCCATCCACTGTGTTTAATTTTCTAAGAAAATTCTCGTCAAAGTTAGAATAATGAGCTTCACTTCAATTTTAGTAATATTAACGATTTGTCTTCAGTTCATATTCTGTCTTCCTACGGCGTATCACTGTCCTATGTGGTAATTAAGCATCCCTGTAAAGATCTAGATTAAAAAGGAAACTTCTCGGTGACAAACACTGACTTTGAAAAAAAAATCTTAATCAATCAAAATGAAACTCTCCTTTCTTTGGGGATATAATAGATTACAATCTCTCAGCATACACATGCTCCTAATCTAGCCAGCAGAGAAACTGGCACTCCGTAAGCTGATTGTCCATGATATATGGATCTATTAGTCCCAATAAATTGCTGATCCTGTGGATAAACATATCAAGCTATGGAGGAGATTGTTTCTGCGTCCACGAACCTGGTGAACTTGGAAGTTAACCTTAAGGGGATTTTTAATAAAAGTAAGGGAACTTTAAAAGAAAAACAAACTCACAGATTTCAAAACACAGAAAATAGTGACCCAGATTTTAGGTGATGGACAAATGCGACAGATTATCTAAAAACATCAACTAAAATTTGGGTCACTACTTTCTGTGTCCCCAACCCCTCTACCACACACATCTACCCACATCTTCCCGCCTCCCTGTCCTGACATTCTCCTACACTGGGGTGTCCAGCCTTGGTAGGACCAAGGGCTTCTCCTCCCATTGGTGCCCAACAAGACCATCATCTGCTACATATGCAACTGAAGACATGAGTCTGTCCATGTGTACTCTTTGGATGGTGTTTTAGTCCCTGAAAGCTCTGGTTGGTTGTTGTTGTTGTTCTTATGGGGTTGCAAGCCCCTTCAGCTCCTTCAATCCTTTCTCTAACTCCTCCGATTGGGAGCCTGTTCTAAGCTGACTTTATTCTTTAAACAGAAAACTTTCAGAGGACCTAACCATGACCACCAATCCCATTCATTCTCGACCTTCTAAATCCAAAGTTAATTTCAACAACAAAGGATTTGACTCTAGTTTTTTAACAGCTCACCGCCAAATCACTGTCAATCTTTCTTCACACAATGGTGGAGATAAAGTATGCAGAATACATGTTCTCCAGGCAAGCTATCACAGAGAGAGGATAAAGAGTCCACATAGGAGAATGGAGGCGCTAAAGATGTAGCAGTTGATGCATGACAGAGCAGTGCACGACAAGAACCTGGCAGCCTTCTGGCTCTTGATTCGTTTTTCTTTCATCTTCTCACTGGGTCTAAGCTTGTGGTTTATAAACACACTTTCTCCCTGTACGTTTGTGTCCCCTTTCTTAGAGACCCAGTCATTGGTATAGAAGACAGGAGCCAGATGGTAACAACTAAAAGCACAGATAGCTTTTAAAAGCCTCCCCCTCCTCGGTGATTGACACCTTCACAATGTGCCCTTCTTACTCCCAAACTACGGTGAATCCAGACACAGGGAATGTGCCTGCTTCCTGCTCTTTTGCTGTTTTTGTTGTTATTTGATCTGAGCTTTGAAGTCTAATAAACAGAATGCAGTTTTTGTGGGGTTTATTTCTGAGGGATTCACCATGGCTAAGCAGTGAGAGAAGGGGCGTTTCTTTCCTCTCAGTGGACACGCTCTTCCCTTCTCCATCAACAGCAACCCCACATACCAGTATTAGCCGCTTTGTTATAGTTCTGCTTTGTGGGGGCAGCAACTGTGGACTAACAGGGACAAAGTCACGGTGTATCTGCAGAGTCAAGCTCTGAAGCTGCAGGAACACAGATGTCTGTCCTGGGCTGCCTGGCAGGGCCAGAATTCCCACAGAGCCCTTCTCTCTCTAGTAAAGTTCCAAGATGGCCTAGGCTCTCATTGTGTAAATGTATCTTTTATTTGCCAGATGGAATTGTCACCTTGGAGGCTTACTGATGAATAAACTCCAGCTTTCTTGTTCTTTCTGAACTCTGGCCGGCTGGTTCAACTCAGCTGTTTTGGCTCAGCTTCCTCTCTAAGCTGACTGACTCAAACCGGCTTCTCCTGACTTCTCAATGAATTGCTCTCTTTGGCCTCAAACTAACTGTGACAATCTGTTCTAATGCGTTATTCTTTGGCTTGTTCTGCATTTTCTGTTTCTGCAAAACTGTCCCAGTAAAACTGCCTCCTCCTCTCTCTCTCTGCTCTGCTCTGCTCTTAAGTAGCCTCTTTCCTGTCCTTCTGAGAGCTGGGCATACCCTGTTTCTGACTCATTCTGCCAAATCTTTTTCTGATTCGTCACTTCGTCTGCCCCTCAATTAGACATCACTTTTTAACATGACTGCTTCCTTCTACAAACTAACTTAACCTTCACTGTTTGGGATTAAAGGTGAGTATGAAAAGTATGTCTGTATTCCAGCCAGAGGGATTAAAGGTGTGTCATTCCAGCCAGGTCACAGACCTAGAAGCTCTTTGGATATGATCCCTTGCCAGAGCAGCTGTGTTGCCAGATTAAAATTCCTCTATACCTTTATATCTATGATTCACAATGCAAAGGACTCAATGACCCTCTCCTGCCCTACTTAAATAGGTACACATTAAGAATATCAGGTAACTAGGGAGACGGCTACCTGTTATAAAATAAGGACAAGAAAATAAAGGTTTCTCTCAAACATGTCACACATGGTTATTACCCACCCAATATTCTAGGCTGAGATGGATGCTACAACCTTGTAGGCAATCACTGTGTTCATGAGGGACTCCAGAATGAGTAACTGTGCATGCATAAGTAGTAGTGCATAGCACAGCCCATAGATCTCAAAGTCCTGAATGTAGGGGTTAGAGGTGATGTTGGGAGGTATAGGCTCGAAGGTGGAGTCTGAGACCAAGGGACCTATATGGATGTCAGTCTCTTGGGACTTCCTGGATGAGCATGTTCAGTTAGGCAGCTAGTTAGCTGGGGCATCTTTTATCAAACAGGACTTAACCTCTCAAGTCTCCTTTCAGAAGTCATCAGTTCTCCGTGGTCCCTAGAAGCCCTGGAGAATGAATGGTAGCCACAGTGCAGGTCACGAGTGGGCATCTTTGTTTCTCCACAAAGCTACTCAGATGTGGTTTAATTTCTCCCAAGATAAATGTGTCTGTATTGGTTCATCTTCATTACCAACTTGACTGGATTTAGAATCTAAATTCTAAAACCGAAGAGGCATGTCTATGAACATATTGGTGAGGGTGTCTGTAGAGTTTTAACCGAGGAGGGAAGACCCAGCCTGAATGTAGGTGGCTGTAGTCCAAAACTAAAAAGAAAGGTACAAAAGAGAAACTGAGGCACTGCTTACTAACTGTGTACACAGTGTGGCCAGCAGCCTCATACCCTCAAGCTCTAGCCCCGCACTCCAGCTGCCTCCTGCTCCAGCTGCCCCGCACTCCAGCTGCCTTCCTGCTCCAGCTGCCTCTTCCACTCCAGCTGCCTCCTGCTCCAGCTGCCTCCTGCTCCAGCTGCCTCACACCCCAGCTGCCTTTCCTTTTCTTCCAGGATGGACTGTATCTTCTCAGCTGTGAGTCAAAATAAACCCCCTTTGTCTTTGAGTTGCCTTTGTCAAGTATTTTGCCACAGCAACAAGAAAATGATCGATTTCAGTTATTCCATTAGATTACTGATCCAGACTGTCAAGTCTACTGACAATTTATTTCAGATCCACCAACACAGTTCCCCTTGACTCTTGCTTGCCAAGATCCCTGCTTGAGTCATGGTTTAAAGGGTCTGCTATGACAGACCTGCGTTCAACAGTGAGGCCACTTTTCTGTAGGTGTGGGTAGAAAGTGCGAAGAAAAAAAAAATGGGTCATTTAAAATGTCCGAATGCTAAACGCTAGTCCAGTACAAGTGAAAGCAGTTTGGCCAAAAGAACATTGCAAATGGCTGAGTGGCCCACGTGGGGCTGTTCCTAGACACTGGCTCTGAACAAGAACTTTGTACGGCTTGTAAATATCAGAAGGTAACCTCGTGGCTTGTGGCTGAACTTACACAAACTCGCCTAGGGACAGATTTATCATTAACAGTCGGACATGCAGTGTGGAATCTTGGGAAAGAGCGATATTTAAATTAATTTAAAACCGAATTATCACCATTATGTTGGTGTCTCCTTTTGTTCCTTCTGTGTGGCTACAGAGGACATGGAGTTGACCTCTATTTCTTAACTCCTGCAGAAAAAATAGGCACATGAGTAAAACCTTCCCAGAACTAGATGGTCATTTACTGAGTTTCTAGTTACACAAAATGTCCTCAATACACCGGGGCTCAGACTGGAGAGAGTCGCCTATGTAAACACTCAGCCATGGATTCCAGAGCGATGGTGGGCACTTTCATCTCCTGAATAAGACTGCAGTTGGAACACCAGGAGAATTCCACCTTAAAGCTTTTGCTCGGAGGTATGTTGTGGCTACGGCTCCTTGGAGACACAGTAGGGAACATTCTATACTTTGCAACCTGTGATAACGACATACAAAAAGGCTTATATGCTATTACTTTAGAAAGAAAGAACAGAAACATGGGCCTGTGGTAACAACCCAGCTTCCCTATTTTGTGGGTCTGTTTAAATAGCAATGCAACTTATTTTCCAGACCAATTAAGAACCTGTCTTTATCTCCTCACTGTCTTTTGATCTGACTCAATCTCACTTTTCGTGAGAGAAGAAACTTGGCATGGTGAATAGGTAGTAGCTTTTTATATCTGGATTTGGCTTCTAGCTCATAATTTGAAATGCATTATTATCGTTTTTCCTCCAACTGCTTAAGCTACTCTCTCTGTATAGAAAACGATACCTTCTTTCCTTCTTCCTCACCCCCCTACACTCAAACCATTAAGTCATTGTGACTTTTTAAAGTATTCTTAGGCTAAATTTTTAATACCACAAAACACGAAGGCTAAGTTGGCCCTGAAAACAAACACCGATTGAGCAGTTTCACATGAGACCTTGAGAGACACATTGGCCAGGGGAGGCGGCAAGGTGACATCTCTGCTCACAAGGAGCTGTGGATGGGTTGCGGGGGCAGGCACAGGTTACAAACAGCAGCACGTTTCTCCTGAAGCACAATGTCCTAACAGCAGGTGGGAAGGAGAGATGGGACAGACCGTGGGGAGCAGACAAGGGCTTCCCCTCGTGTCCACGGTAGATCTGACCCTTCAAAGGAGGAAGTCATTTTACAGCTCAGTACTCCTCACATTTTGCATTGAGCTTATTAAAAATAGAGCCCGACATTGCTTTGTGAGAGACTCACATATACCCTATCTCAGATGTGACCCAGAAATCTGGGCTTCTGATGTGCTTCCCATCTGATCTTGTTCCAAATGGCCCCAGGATTCTGCTCAGAGAGCTACACAGCAGATGGGATGGGTAGTGGGGGTGGGGGTGACATATCAGGCAGAAAGAACCATCTGGGAGAGAAGTAGGCCATGCAGGCATGGGATGTATGGGAAACTGGAGTGAAAAATCCATGGCCTGTTGGAGCCTGATCATGACTTCCTTCCTTACTACATGCAGGAGCTTAAATGCAACCCTGAGCAATATAATAGCTCTGAGAAATAAGCTTACACATGCCTAATAAAACTTACTGTAGCTGATCTACAAAGATATGAGAACTGAGCCAGGCATGAGGGCATATGCCTGCAATCCCAGCATTCAGGAAGCCGAGGCAGGTGGACCACAGTTGTCAGGTCAACCTAGACTACACAGAAAAATAGCAAGATCCTATCTCAAAACAAAGAAAAAAATAATAATTTTTTAAAAACACAAGCAATCAATATAAAACTAGAAAACCAAACTACCATAAAAATGTGCATATCACTGGGCCCCATATGAGGGTATGGATCCTTTAATGATTAGGGCAAGGTAAATATATGTATAGCCTTGGACTACTATCACTTATAGTGAAAAACATTAACATATTTACTTCTAAGCTTTGTAGACTACTGACTGTATTGCCCAGATGTGCAAGTTACACACCATCCCCGATCGCTTCTTGACTGAAGCTTGGTAGTTGTAGAGTAGCCTTTTCCCTCCTCTGCTCTCCCCAGCCCTTGCTGACCCCTCCACTGTGTTCTGACATTGTATGAAATCAAGTCTTTTCAGGTGGCAAATATGAATGAGATCGGCTCTTTCCACGGCTGGCTAGCGTTGCTTAACACAGTGGTCTACAGGTGCATACACACTGTCACGTGACAGGCATTCATCCTTTCCACAGCACATTGTCTTGATCAGATCTTTCTCAGATATGAAGTAGTGTCTTCATCTGGCCCTGTTACTGTGATAAAACTCTGACCAAAAGCAACTTAGGGGAGAAAGGGTTTGTTTTACCTTACACTTCCTGGTAACAGCCCATCTTTAAAGGAAGCCAGGGTAGAAACATAAGACAGGAACTTAGGAAGCTGGCATCGAATCCAAGGTCAGGGAGGAATGCTGCTTACTGGCTTGCTCCCTCTGGCTTGCTCAGCCTGTTTTACAGTGCAGGCCCACTTGCCCAGAGGTGGCACCACTCACAGTGAACTGAATCCTCCCACATTAAATCACCAATCAAGAAAATTCCCTACACACATGTCCACAAGTCAATCTAAGGAAGCAATTCCCCAGCTGAGGCTCTCTGACTTCCTAGGTGATCCTAGTTGGGCCAAGTTGACAGAAAACAGCAAATAACTTTTAATGGTAAGTGGAGGGTCAATCCTTATAAATTTAAGCTTGTAGGATAACACCACAGAGAAATGTTTCCAAAAGTAAACATTAATGTCAGAATGCAATGAGATAAGAGGTTGCTGTGGTGGGAGCTTGTCTGATCCCAGGTGAAATCAGACGGCCCATGAATGCTGCAGACGTCATCGATAAGCCACATACAGGACCTTTGAAGACAACCCTCATTTTCCATCGGCACCATGATGTGTTTACCAGCGCAGCTCTGCAACCCAGGAGGAACGGCTGCTGGAGATACTGAGTGACATCATAGGAAAGGAGTCCCAGTGATCAGAGGACAAAGGAAGCCAGAGCAGATAGCAGTAAAAAGTTGTGTTATCACCACCCTCCTTCCCACACTTCCACAGAGAGAGGACAAACAGCATGTGGCCCTGCCGTGAGTAATGAAGGGCCAACTGTACTCCGTCTGGTCTCAGAGTGGAGCAGATGACTCGCAGAGAGAGGTTCACAGCACTGGAAGTGAAAACCAATACAGAAAACAGCCATGAGCTTCACCTGTGAGTATGTAGGGTACGGCAGTGTTTTTTGTTTTATGCCATTTAAAAATTTTAATTTTTAATAAAAATGGAGCATTCATTGTTTCTATTAATCAACTGTGGCCAAACACATGACTTAGCTCTTCCTAGCCTAAAGGATGCACTTTGAGTGTCTATATTGTCTGTGAGTCTGGCTCCATTGCACAAAGGTCAGCCTGACTGACCCAAGAGGTATTTAAACATCTTTTTCTGAGTACGTCTCCAAGTGTGTGTTTCCTGATGAGATTACCATTTAAGTCACTGGGTTTAGAGAAAACTCTCCTTATTTGAGCAAATATTCTATCATCCTGGATAGAGAAAGAGGAACTCACTCTCTCACTTCCTGTCTGCCGGCAGGAACATTAGTCTGTTGCTGCTCTTGAACTTGGGTTCACACCATGGTTCCCTGTCTTAGTTAGGGTTTTACCGCTATGAACAGACACCATGACCAAGGCACATCCTATAAGGACAACATTTAATTGGGGCTGGCTTACAGGTTCAGAAATTTAGTCCATTATCAACAAGGTGGAAGCATGGCAGCATCCAGGCAGGCCTGGTGCAGGAGGAGCTAGAAATTCTACATGTTCATCTGAAGGCTGCTAGAAGAATACTGGCTTCAAGGCAGCTAGGATGAGGATCTTATAGCCGACACCCACAGTGACACACCTACTCCTACAGGGCCACACCTACTCCAACAGGACCACACCTACTCCTACAGGGCCACACCTACTCCAACAGGACCATACCTTCTAATAGTGCCACTTCCTGGGCTGAGCATATACAAGCCATCACACTCCCTGAGTCCTCAGGCTCCTGAGAGAAGTAGACTTTCACTAGAACTACACTCTTCTTCCTAGATCTCCGATGTGCACAGAAGGTACCATGAGACTGCTCACCTCTAAAACTACATGAGACAGTTCATATATGTAACTGAGACCCAATAGATATTTTTATGCACATTAATACATGACAGACAGATAGATGACAGATTTTTATATGTATGTATTATATTGTACTCCATATCTTGGACAATTGCATTTTAGTTTATTGTTATAACTTTTGTTTTCCAAAGTTCATTTTATTTATCTTGGACAATTGCATTTTAGTTTATTGTTATAACTTTTGTTTTCCAAAGTTCATTTTATGAACATGTATTCATTTTTAAAATGAACAGAGTTTGCTGAATGAAACTTAAATTGGAAAAATGGTTAAGTTGCCCAAGAGACTTGTTTGAACCTCCACTAAAAGGTGGAAGGACTTTTTGTGGCATGATCTCAGCCGCACCCCAGTTCTTAAGCTGTCAATGAGCATCCCTGCTTGCCTCGTTTTCTCTTGGGATTGTGTTTGATGCAAAGAATTGAGAAACTACTCCAGTGACTGGGACTTTGCAGCTCAACCAGAAAATGAAACTCTTCTGTGCCCTTGACTCCAGTCTAACATTAAAATGTTTTATAGACACACACACACACACACACACACACACACACACACACACACACACACACACACACACAGAGTTAACATTACTCCAAAGCCCTCTTCCTGGTTACTTTTTATTTTGAAGGACAACCAGGCATCTTCCTGTTCTTCGTCCAACTCTGCCTCAGGCAATAGCCCTTGATGATATCACAGTATAGATTCCATTTCCTTTAATTTTTTTAAAAGATGGAATACCGATGCAGTTTTCTTCTCTGGTTTCAGAATCCAAGTGGACCCAATTGAAGAGTTTACAGAAGCATCAAAAATCAATGAGCAAAGAAAGAAGATGGGAGACCCCAGTGTAAATAGCTATTGACCAAGAACTGGGAATGGTCCAAATATTCACCCAGCACAGTCTTGGATCTTGCATTAGGAAGGGAGAGACATGAGATGGACTGTGTCTAGTTTTCCCTTTCGCATTTTACAACAGATTTCAGGTGTTTAAGATAGCTTAAACCTCACCTTCCAGATTATTGACTGGGTCCCAAGAAATATCACTGACATTTTTAGTTAAATGATTAGGGTTTTTCTTTCCCACATAAGGGATTCCATCTGAGATGTGGTTTTAGCATCGTCTTTATGCCCACAAGCCTCTTTCTTTTCTGCCAGCCCAAGCCTCCTCAAGCTGCAGGTTCATCTGTTGCCTGGTAAGCACTTCACATATAAAACAGCATGGCCAGCAGGGACTCTCAATGCCCAGTTCACACATTCACTGTGTGGGCACAGTGGTTGTTCCCCTCTTAGCGTTCAACATAGTCTGGCTCCGCCACGGACACACTGGCTTCAACTCTTACTTGTTATAAAGTACAATTCCTATTGGATGTCTCTTGTTTTGTGCAATTGTTAGAAGATTTAGTTAGAGGAAATCTGTCTGGTCAGAAAAATAATTTCTTCAACAAACCCTCATTTCTAAGCAGTCTAGATGCTACCATGGAAATCAAGAATGGATAAACAATAAAGACCCCCTGCAAAGCTGACCTGTTTCCCTCTCCCCTCATGGACAAGATGATGTATTTTTCCTTTGGAATCCCTTTTTACCAATGCAGACTTCCTTTGACAGAAATGAGAATTCAAGCAGGAGGTTAGACTCAATTGTAGGAGTTTTAAATCCTTTGGTGTTTTCAACATTCACAACTAGCAGCGTTGTCTTTCACCATATGCAGAGGGTATCACTTGGGAAAGGGGCGAACATCAACCTGAAGTTACAGCCTCCGTGAGGTGGACATGGGCCCTCCTGCAGAGAGTCACACATCTGACTGCCTTCTACTGCCATAGCCTTCCCAATGACTGATGGGCTTTCTCCCTCCCCTTGTTTAGCCAGAGGGACTCACTGATATTTACAGTGGCAAACAGATGACCGACGGTGGCCTCTCTCATCTTCAGACGAGGCACAGTTACCCATTTAGAGACCTCTAGTCTTCCTCATGGCCCATTTCCCATTCCGGATGTGTGCTCGTACCTGGCGTGCGTGCTTCAGGCTCACTTCCCTCTCATTTGTCAGTGAGCACTACAGGAATACAAACCGTGTTTGATATCAGATTAAGCAAAATATGAAGGATGATAAATCATCGAGAAAGATTATGTTGCATACAAAACACAGACAGGGATGTTTTTAGCCATATCCTACAATCTCCCATATCAACATCACTATTTTCCAACAATGCCTCTGGGGCTTTTGAATACTTTCCAGAAAGTTCATTTGTAAGTCAGATTCGAAGAATAAGTTTCAGGCATTTTTAAAAGGTATTCTGCAGTCACTGAATTCCAAAAGCACTCAGCAGGAATCTTTCCTTTTCCCATCTCACAGCCAACCTGGAGTCATCGCACAGGTTCCTGCTGGCACTACAGGTCAGTGGGGCGGAATAGAAAGAAGATTAAAAGCAAGCTCATTTTGCTGCTTACTAGATTTCAGGCAAATGCAAGATTAGAGTAGAAAACAGATGAAGGGAGCCTTCTTGGTACCTTTTCTATAAAGCAACGTTGAAATGTCAAATGTGTGCATGTTCCTTCACTTCCACTATGGCATAAACAAGAACTAGCCAGCCTGGGGGTAGCTATGAAAATAAGGACATTTTAAGGAGAAGGAGTCAAAATGAAAATAAAACAAATCATGAATGAATTCAATTTTTACAGTCTAGAAATTGCAATGAAGGGGACGAATCTGACTTCGATGGTTCATAGCATTTATATAACACCAGGTCTGGCAATCAGAATTAACTTATTGTTAAAGCGATAGCCGTTATGGTGATGATGGCTGGGGGTGTGGTGGTCATGATGATGATGGTGGTGGTGATGGTTGTGGTGATGGTGATGATGAGAATGACTGGCATTTACCAATCCTTTGCTAAGTTCTTGGTTATGTGAAATACACCCCAATGTGTCTAATCCTACCAACAACCTATTGCTCTTCCTGTTTCGCTGAGAAGAAAACCTGTACTCAGGAATAAGTGACCACCAGCTCAAGGCTTCAAAGACAACTGAGTCACCCAGGGCTGTAACCAAGACTGGCCAAACCTACCCTACTTATAGAATGTTGTCCATGTCTGGTACAACCTCTCCAGGTCTCATTCTCTTAGTGAGTCTGGAAGCATTTACTGCTGGGTGGGGTGGGGTGGGACGGGCTGTTCCTGGGTGTTAAGTGCAAGACTTCCGTGTCTTTACACCGCTCTGCTGCTCTGGTGGAGTGCTCAATAAGCACTATTGACAGTCTCCATATGGGTAGAGGATTTCCACTTGCTGGAGTGTTTTGTTGTTCCCACAGCATGCCTACCTGAGGCAGAACAGTTGCCCTAAAGAGAGAATAGAGCTTTTGCTGTAACAGTGTAGACCGGATCAGCTAAACGCATTTCAACCCTGTGCTATTTGTGCTTAAATGGGAGGTAGGCATACAAGCCCAGCTCAGGTAGTGTCAACAGACATCTCAGAGGCAGACAAAGGCTCCTGCCAGCCACTGATGGGTCCTGGGATACCAGTGCTATAAACTGTATCATCCCAAGAGGTTTACTGAGTATCACTGCCAACTGCAGTCAGGGTATCTTGATTCTTTCCAGATACAGAGTTGCCAATAAGAGAGGCACTGCAATCTGTCACTGCAGAGAAGGCACAATCTCACCAGCATGAAAAGCAGGGGCCACCTTGAGCCCCTTTGATAGAATGAAAGAAAATGCTCTCATATCAAGGCAACTGATGTCAAGAGGGAACAGCGCTGATCCCTGCTGGATTACTTACTCAGCCTCCATCATTCCAAATGAGGGCTGGCCCCAAATAAAAGCCAGAGGCCATGCCTTTGTTTATTTTTAAAAGTCTACAAAAATTGCATGAATGTCCTTAATTCATTCGATTGTACTTAATAAGCAGGTGACAGAGACGAGAGGACAATTCTGCTGTCTTTTTAGGCACTGATACTTGATGCTGTGTCAAAGCTCAACTTCATGGACTAGAAGTAAAGAGCTCGTTAGCATAGGAAATGTGAGCTGCTTCTCGAATAGGTATAATGCTGGAAGTTTGGGGACTGTCACAAACACAAGGGTCTACTCTAGGAGGCAGTTTTGCATCCGCTGTCAAAAGTGACAAACAGGCAAACAGCCAACCAGGCAACCAAGCAACCAGGCAATACTCTGCTCCTCTCCCACTATTCAAAAGAACAGTGGAGAAGGAGTGCATTCTCCAGTTCTCAAAGTCTGTGAGGTCATTCACCAGTCAAGAGCACGGGCTGCTCTCGCAGAGGACCTGGATTCAGTTCCCTGACCCCACGCAGTAGATAACAGGCATCTATAACTCCAGTCCCTGGGAATCCAATGCCCTCTTCTAACCTCTAAGTGCACAAGCCATGCATGTGGTGCATAATCATACAAACAAACACTCATACCTATGAAACAAATCAAATAAATCAAAAATGGAAAAGCACGAAACGACATTCTCCCATCTTTGGTGCACAGAATGGTGCTTCTGGCCCGGGGAGCCCCCATTTTTCCTTGACTGCACCATTGACTCCCTAAGGACCTTGAGCAAAATTCTTAAACCTTCCGGTATTTTCATATGTTCAACTGTGAAATAAGAAAGGTAATGGCAGTAAGGTCTTACGCCTGTGAACCTCACTGAAGTGTTCTATGGATTCATCATATTGTCTCTGAATGTGCTTCTGTGATTTAAAGATTGTGGTAACAGCGAATACCACAGTGATGGAATCTCTATGGCCAACAGAATTCCATCAGGGACCGTGCGTGGTAAACTACCTTCAGGTTACTTTATAGGGAAGGCTTTAGGGGGACATTAAAAGAAATATATTGCTTAATTGATTATGCTGTTTACTCTAGTGAAGAGAGGGAAAATTCTAGTTAAACAATCTTATCCAACACCCACTTCTTGGCTCATGTATTGGAATCTCTCTCACGAAGGTGAGGTAACTTGGCCAATGATCAGCAAAGGTTTCTCCAAGTGGGGTTAGCACCCGGGGAAGCAAAGCTCAAGGATGCTCATTTATCTTTCCAACGTTTACCAAGGCTACAAGCAGGCACAGTCCGTGAGGACAGCACTCTACCAGATGGTGCCCTCTAGGGCTTAGATCTGGGGCTTACCAGACCCTAGAACCATCAGAAACAAGTAGTTATAGTCATCTTACCTCAGAGGCCAGTTTTATGCAAACCAAATCGTATCTAAGATTAACCCTCAGCTCTTCTGATGCCAACTCTGGATTTGGGATGGATAACAGTAAGGTGATTTCTCTTCTCTGGCCCAGATTATGTTCCTTTCCCAAAACCCTTTACATGTCTTTCTCTCTCTCCACCCTCTCCAATCCTTTTCTTCCATCAGCTATGTTTGGGATGACCTTAGACTAGACCAACTCTCCTAGCCACGTGAATAGAATCTTGACGCTAAACTGAAGCCATGATTGTGTCTTTTTAATCACACAATCCGCAGCTGACGGCAAGACACTTTATGTTGGCATTTGTCCCTTTAGACTCAGTTTCTAGAGCCAAACCACGGCTCTCATTACCTGAAGTGTGGCAGGAAGCTGGTCTTCCCAGCTCCTGGCCACAGAGTGAATGGTGCTGGTTCATTTTGAGCATTCTTAGACATTTATCACGGCTCTAGTTCCAAACAAGGCCACCTCTCAGATGCCACACATGTGGGTTTGTAGACACAATTTGCATTCTATGGTCCTTACCATGAAACTGGTAGGTATGGACAAAAGGTCCATGATATAAACGTGTGGGTTTTCTATGGCTCCTTTTTCTTCCTGTGTTTGACCCACTTCCACACGGAATCAAAGGCTTGCATCTCGAGCCTCCTATAAGAACAGACCTGCCTGCAATTAGTCAGTCCTGTCAAACACTTGGTTTCACGGTGCCTGTGGTATCTTATTAAGGCATTGTTTAATGCCCACATCAAAACTGGTACACAAAGATTATTATAAAAACCAGGTTATGGGTAGGTAGGTCTACAGTTTTTTGAGGTAAAGCTCCCGGGGGAAATTCCTTTGCAAAGATGACAGGTCCCTCTCTTTCTAGAACTGAAGTAGTCTTTTTAATCCAGCTCTAGCCTGGAGGTCAGGTGGCCCTAGGGCGAGCGCGATGCTTCAAAGTTTATGAAGCAGTGCTTTTTCAAAAGCGGTTTTCACGATCTGTCAGAATACACACAGAGTTTTCCTACAGGTGAATGCAATGAAGAACTGCGCAGCGGCTTTCTGAGTGACCAATTCCAAGTTTCCTGTAAAACTTTCAGACATGGAGGAGTTTACAGACCCACAACAGCCATAGTCCATATAAACACTAAAAGGCAGTAGAGGCGAAATCAAAAGCAAGCACCATCCAAACCCATTGTAAGCTTTTGTTTCTCCAACTATGGCTGGAAACCTGGAGAGAAGCAGCATCAGAAAACAACAAAGAAAAGTGGGAGGAGCCGAGAGCGATGAAGCAGGACCCCCCCCCCCAGCCCTTTTCTTCTTCCTCTCCACAGATCTCAACCTTAGTCAAAACTGGAAAAAAAATCACACTGAGTGACACCAATAAGCCTTATATAAGCCATGCCCCAAAGAAGGACAATCCTAACTTTCCCTGAGACAAGGAAATTTAAAGAGCAACTCTTCGATGGGGTTAGCTGCCAACCTGACGGAACCTAGAATCGCCCTGAGAGATGGGTGTGTCTGGCTTGCCCGTAATGGATCATCTTGATGTTCCCTGATGCAGGAAGACTCATGATTGCAGGCAGGGAAATCATGAGAAGAGCGGAGCAGCAGCATGCACTCACAGTTCTCTGCTTTCTGATTGCAGATGCAATGGGACCAGCCTGGCCCAGGACCTGCAGTCTTGCCTTCCCTGCTACAATGGTCTGTACCTTGAAATGTGAGTTAAAATAAATCCTTCTTCCCATAGCTGCCTCCACTGAGGTCTTTCACCACAGCAACAGGGAAAGAACAGAGACAGTCACCTCCACTCTGGGAAGCAGTTGTGCCGGGCACAATGGACGTCGGTTGCTGGAGCGTCCTGGAAACCAGTCTGTAGTTACAGCTACATCTGTGGCCATGTAATTAGCTGTGCAGCAAAGCAGCTACCATAAAACCACAACTCCAATCGCTATGTGAGCTGCTGATAGGAACAGTTAAAACAATCATGTCACAAAGTCTCAAAGAAGCTGTGGTCATTTATTTAATCTGAAAAGCCAAGCCAAAGAAGACAGATGCAAGGATACATCATCTCTTTATCCACTATTTCTTATTTTCCTTATTTGGCTTAGGGCTTTTCTCTTGTTACTGTTAATTCTCTTCCATATTTAATGAACTCTGGTTTTCCTGGAAGTCTTCCTAAGAGATCAGTGTTACATCCCAGTACTTCCAGTCGCACCGGGCAGGTGGGCAGAATAATAGCCCTCTAAAATGGACAGTCAACTCCACCCCCACTGGAATGGGGATGAGTCTGCTATGCTGTGCACTCAAGCTGTGCAATAAAAATAAAGATAATGACCACAGCATGCCTCCAGATTTAGTCAGCAATGACTTGGGAGTCCTAGCGTGACATGTATAAACTATGCCAGGATGTTACAGCAGAGCAAGGGCACGCATACAGGATATGCACGTTAGATGCATCACGCCATGTCGGTCGATGATGTCTTGTCACTTACAAATTTGGAGTCATTAGCAGAAAGGAAAGGGTGACTTCTGACTGGAAGTCAAAGAATGGCTGGCCACATAGATGGCATTTGAACTGATTTCTCGAATGGTGTGGTCCTGGTTAGCTCTTTTTTATTTTGTTTTGTTTTGTTTGTTTGTCAATTTGACATGAGCTAGAGTTACCTGTTAAGGGGATTCACACGTGAGAAAATGCCTCCAAGAGACTGCCTGTAGGTAAATCTGCGAGTGTAGGGGTGGGGTAGGGTGGGGGAGGGGTGCAGCACATGCTGTATAAGAGGTCTCTGCCCACTAGGTGTGGTGCTACCCCTGGGCACATGGTCTCGGGGAGTATAAGAAAGCAAGCTGAGCAAGCCATGAGAAGCGAACTGGTAAGAATAAGGAATGTTTCTTCTTTTTCCCAGCTTTAGTTCCTGCCTTCAGGTTCATAAGTTCTGCTCTGATTTCCATCAGTGATGGTGTATGACCTCCGAGTTGTAAGACTTAAAAAACAAACAAACAAAAAAACAAAAACCTTTCCTCCCTAAGTTGCTTTGGTCATAGTGCTTTATCATAGCAATAGAAACCCTAATTAAGAAAGGCATCAAGGGAAATGACGTTCTGATTAGCTCAATTAGCAAGAAGCAGCAGAAGCTTTAGAAATGAGAGACGGTTGCAATGACTGGAATCCAGAGATGGACGGAGCCTAAAGGAGAGACGGGGTGTGGCTTAAAGAGGGTTCCACAGCCCTCCTAGGAAGCCTGCACTTGCTTTGAAAGCCAGTAGGTAAGCCAGCCCCTAGCTCTGAGTTGGTGCTCTCTAGATCTACTGTAGTGGTATCAGTAGTATCCGTCTAATGAAGATGCACAAAATCAGTTGCTCCTATGGGAAGGTGACAGTTAAGTCTATGAAGGTCTTGATGAGGTCATGGACTAGGGACAGCAGAAGGGAGAAGTGTCCTAGAGTAGTGCATACAATAAGATCTCATGTGGTGTCCAATGCAGCAGCCACGGCCACTTCTGGATTCTTAGCCCTGAAATGTGTCCAGGATGACAGGGAGGCTGTATTTTAATTCTATTTCATTTTAATTAATTTCTATTTGAATAGCTACATGCAGTTGCTGGCTACTGTATTGGACAGTTTAGTTCTCATTCGATAAATATCACTATAGATAAGGTATCAGGTAAACCAAAGAAAGGACCATGAAAGGTGTTTAAATAACTGAAGATTATAATACTTTTGGCAATTTCTTAAAGACACTGGCATGAGTCAAGTATCAGTTAAAAATATATTAAGTCATGGCCTTTGGTGGGGAAAATGGAAATAGTTTTCATTCATTCTTCTGTGTTTTTCCCTACGGTGACTCAGTGAACTACAGGTACCCAATGAAGGAATAAGTGGGTGAGCAATGCACGGCCACATGGTGAGCACACAGTCAGTCATTTGCAAGGGACACCAAAACCAAAGCTCTTGTGCACACAAACAAAGCAGCCCAACGACCAGCATTCATTCACCTCTCCTGGTAACACAGGAGGCGCTACATTTGCTCAAGTAACACTGAACAGTTCAGACACAGATGAACCTTAAGAGCTTCAGGCTCTTAATTGTGTGCACTTGTGAAAAAGTTCATTTGAAAATGCAATATATAGCTCTTCCAGAAACGTTGGGATCTATTACACTAGTAAAATAAAAGTTACTCCTTCTCCTTCCCTCCTTCTTCCCTCCCTATGCTCCTCTCGCTGCTGCCTCCTTTCCTTTCTTTACTCCTCCCTTCTTTAGAGACACTGGTCTTGACTGTGGCCTAATGAGGTGGCCTCATGTCTTGGCCTCCTGAGTGCCAGGAGAGCAAGCGCTCACCTCACTGGAGGCTCACCCATACCACTTTAACCAAATAACCTGTCATGTTTCCTTTATGTCTTTGTTCTTAACATATAAAATTTTAAAAACTGTATACATTTTTCTCCAAAAAATGTAAATCATAGTGTTATTGAAATTCTCAATATTCTTCTAAAATAATTCGATAGCTATAAATGCCCCATCATGTGATTGTGTCATAAGTTATATAACCATGCCCCTACCACTGCTCTTGTGTTTTTCCAGTGTTCTAAAATGACATTTGACTATTATATCGGGTGTCTTAAAATCCTTAACGTCTCTGACATGAAAATTCAACTCCTAGGCATCTACTCTAATGAAATAATCCCCAGTGGTCAATAAAGCACGGTAGGTAATGGAGTCAGACAGCTAAGGACAAAAGACCAAACAAAAAAACCAGTGAGTTACATCACAAAATATCATTCCACATACAAAACACATTAATGGGAAGTTCAAAATGAGATAGGAAACACTTATAAAACTAAAACATACACAGACTCAAATTAAATAGTTATTAAAATGTCCAGGTTTTAGGATTTACTTTTTCACTTATTTTTATTTTATGTATTGGCATTTCGCCTGCATGTATGTATGCGCATCACACAAGTGCAGAATCCAAGGAGGCCAGAAGAGGGCGTCAGATCTAGAACTGGAATTGCAAATGGTTTAGGAGCTGTGTGGGTGCCGAGAACCCACCCCATGTCCTCTGCAAGACCAGCTAGTGCTCATAGCTGCTGGGCCATCTGTCCAGCCCCACTTATTAAAACATTTATGATCATCAACTAACTTTAAGTTCAAACTTAAACACAAGCACAGGGACAGGAAACTACAAAAATGGCAAAACATGTCTACTACTTGCCCTTAGAGAAGAAATTATAACTTTGCTTCTTCCTCTAACTTTTCCATATATTGAAAGTTTAGTAAAAGACATAAGACATACTCTTCTGTTACTGAGCTTGCTCTTAACTAATAGAATGTTCTGATCAAGGACACGGGGAACTCGAGGAAGACATCAGGCCCCACGGTGTTATCCAGTAACTTCTGACTGTTCGAGACACTGTGAACAGTTGCTCCCTGACCCTGCCGAGAACAGCAAGCACAATGGACTTATTTTTAATCACCACACAAAACATTCAGTTTCTTGATAGCATTTTTGAACAAAACTTGCTTTTGTCTCTTCTCCTCCTTTCTCCCTTACACCCCTGCCTTTCTCATACACTTCCACCCACAGCAGCATCCTTCTGACAAGCTTGGTTTCTAAGCAAGGAGAAAGTCCAGGAAGACCTGGAGCGCTGCACACAATTGCACCCCCTTCTGAGAAGGCGCGAGGACTTGGTCACCTAACTTTCAACCTTAGACAGCAAATAAGTGGCTTGATATCAATGGGTCTACATCCCAAAAGGAAAAAAAAACTTGTCATTATGACCAAGAGTCTTACTCCCAGTGTTGGGGATCCCGTTAGGAGTCCCCCCTGATATCTTTGCAACCCTCTGAGCAGGTGTTTGTGTGTCTTGCTCCCTCCCATGAACAGGAAGTAAGGTTGCTAAGCGCCCAGGCTCCCAGAGCCATAGCTATACTTGAATGACAATGGCCAACGTGGACACGTGTTCAACACTGTATTCCGTGACAGTTCCTATCTTTTGATTCATGTCCTCACTTTCCTCCCTGCCTTCCCACACTAGAAGAAGAGCAATGGGGAGGGCTTACTGTTTTCCTCGATGTTGAACAATACAGAGATAACTTATCTCAAAAGTAAGAGTCCCACCACCAGGGTCCAGACTTGACTCTTCCGTACCTTCTCTCATTTCCACACAGCTTTACGGTGCTCTTAACTTTGCCCCAAATATTTTTACATAATCAGATTATACTCTAGAGCTTGATTTTATGCAAAGGATTTTGGTTGAGAGAGAGAGAGAGAGAGAGAGAGAGAGAGAGAGAGAGAGAGAGAGAGAGAGAGAGAGAGTATGGTGGGGGTGGTTGAAATAATACTAACATTTCTAAAACTCCACAGAGGGCCAGTCAGTCAGACGGATATCTCAGCAGGTAAAACTAGTTGCTGCCAAGGCTGATGACCTGAGTTTGATCCCCAGGACCAACATGGTAAAAGGAGAAAACTGATCCCACAAAGCATTCTGTTACCTCTACATGCACACATGTACATGTACTCACATACTAAAGAAAAAAAGAAGGAAGGAAAGAAAGGAAGAAGGAAAGAAAGAAAGAAAAAAAGAAAGAAAAAAAAAAAGAAAGAGGGAAGGAAGGAAGGAAGGAAGGAAGGAAGGAAGGAAGGAAGGAAGGAAGGAAGGTAGGTCATTTGAAAGATCCAGAGAAGCATCTTTCTACAGCCACACTTCAGGAACTGCAGGTTCATTAGCATATTTAATTGGAGTTAAGTTCAACAGTTATTAATGACTTAATTTCAATAAAATGCGTTAGACGTAACTTCATGTCCACACTCGGGGGAGAGTGGAACAAAGCTGTGCCAAAATAAATGTTTCCCTGACTGAGATTATGCATGTTCCAGTTCTAATTAATTAAGTAGCTCAGAATTTCCCATTTATGTTGACGGATTGCTTGTGCTATTGGTCACATAAGCTGGGAGCAGGGACGATGTTTCCTCCTGTGCATTGAGCTATGCACAGTCACACGACTGCCCTTCTTCTGCTGGGCTTGGCATCTAGTTACAACATGAAATGTCTACTCCCCACTTGAAGCACTTCCTGCTCTCCAGAGCTCAGGCTGCTGGCAGGAGAGACGGATGGAAACAAGAGGCCTCCATCCCTCTAGAAAACTAGGCCCATTGAAACAGATATCGTGCACCACACAAGGAAAAGTCTATTTCCCAAGGACACATCTATACTGCGTACCGCCTGGAGGCTCTGCAACATGTTCCATGTCTCGGCCTAACAGGTCCGTTCAGATTTCAGGGCACCTGTCTTCGAGAACCTCTTGCCTAGTTATAGTTCCAGTTTACCACTTCTTTCACCACCGTCTGTTGACTTCATTTAATAGGAGTCTGTGAGTCTAGTCGATCAAGTATGGGACTTATCTTGCAAATCGTTTGATGATATCCTTCATTCATATTGCACTTTATAGTTTTTGGAATCATTCACTGAGTGACCACGTGTGTGGCAAAGCATTATACCCACTTTATGGAAGAGGGAAACCACACAAGCTGTGTGACCACGGGAAAGAAGAAATTCACTCGATCTACGTGTGTGCACCTTCTTATGGCTATGCTGGCCAAGACATAAATAGAGTCATCCCTCTGTGCCTGGGAGAGGGATTGACTCCAGATCCCCTAGGAACCCAAGTCCGGGATGCCTAAGTCACTCTCATAATGGTCTACTGCTTACACAGACCCAGTGTCCATCCCCGTATACCTGAGTCATCTCTAGATAACTTAGTAATAGTATACCATGCAAACCATTGTTTGCCTATTGCTCTGGGAATAAGGACAGAGAGAGTTTATACCTGTTTAGGAAGGATGTCTTTGTACTTGGTCAAATCCATAAATGCAGGGTCTGTGGATATGGAGGGTGCAGGGTCCTCTGGGGCTAATAATTCTTAATAACTTAATAACATCAATCATTTCTCATAACTGTAACATCTGGGATGCCTGGGATCAGTGGAGTTGAAAACTGGTGAGGACCATCTTCTGGCTGTGTCTTCACACATAGAAGAGGCCAGGCGGTTTTCTAGGGCCTCCTTTATTCAACCATGAGTCTCTGTGATCAGTGAAGACTCTGCAGGCGAGGCCTAACTACCCAGAATCCTTTTCTACCACCTAAGGCTGAGATTCCAATACTGCAACACCTTGATAAGGCCGGTTTAACGAAATGTGATGTGTTAGGACCCCAACGAAGGCTCTTCCAAACCTCAGCACCTTAAACAGACACATAAGCTCGCCGCTCAAACTCAGAAAGGGATCACGTAGCCAGATGACAGACAGAGACTTTTTCTAGACTAAACAGACCAGGCCAGGTAACTCATCAAAAGAGAGCTACAGAGGGGGAGCACACCTCAGGATAGCAGGCAATCCGTCACCAGTGAAAGGACTAATTACATTCTATTTGAGAAAAGGCTCGCTCTACTGACCACCAAAAAAAAAATACCCGGGGGTCGCCCGTGCCAGGAGCATTTCCGTTGACCAGCTGGGAGGAAAGAGGCGCCATTACTTTCCCCAAAACCCTCGGTGTTGCCCAGTCATCGGTAAGAGCTCCGCACTGGCAGCCTCCCCGGCTGCCAGGCTGCAGGTGGCTCCGCGAAACCTCTGCTCTAAAATCTCAGCTCTGTGACCGCGGAATGAAAGACCCCTCCGGTGCTAAGTGCTGGCTGCACACCGGATGGAACCAGAGTAAGAAAATTGCACCGTGACCTCCGTGAGTGGCACAGATTCAGCGGCAAATCTCTTTGTGCCCCCCCTTCAGAATCTTCCAATGGGCGTCAGGCCCTGCTAACTGCAGTTGTCACGGCATCAGACCCGGGTATGGAGTCAGATTTTCTGGTAATGTTTAGCAAAAGAAGTGAGTAGAAAACTGGGTAATTGCAAAATCACCAGGGTTTTAGTTACTGGCACAGACTCAGAACTTAGAAGGAAACGTCGAGGTGAGAGAGGTCTGAAGGAATCCTGGTCCTCCTCACAGAAGTCCTTACTTTGCCATCTCCAACATAGCCCAGGGAGGGGCCATGTCAGCATAGAAAGAGGAGAAGAAGCTTCTAGAACAAAGATTGCATTGTAAAACAAACAAACAAACAAACCCACTTTGGGGGAGAAATGGCTCCTTAGTGAAGAGCTTCGGGTGCTCTGACTAGAAGACCAGGGTTTGGCTCCCAGCACCCACACGGTGGCCTCACAACCATCAGAAACTCCAGTTCCAGGGAATCGATCAGACACCCTCTTCTGAACTCCATGGCTAGCATCCATGCAGGCAAAATACTCATACCCAAAGAGTTAAAAATAAATGAAATCTTTTAAAAAATGTATCAAAGATAGATTACTAAACTATACTACTTTTGAGCAGTAAGATGTTCACTTTTTTTCTACTCTGGGGGAAATTAACTTGTAACTAATGAGATTGTAATGTTTGTAATGTTCAATCAGTTGGAAGCCTTCTTGCTTTGATTTTGCATTTAATCTCCTGGATTATGGCGGCAATCCCGAAGACAGGGGCAGGCACACGCCGATGTTTAACTCGGGGCTTATTTTCCCCACTCTTTTTAGTATTGAGAGTGTCAGAGATGACAGTAATAGCATTATCTGATTTGATTTGAGTGGCAATCTTTCCAATTTAATAACTCTGATGTCAGCTTCTCTTGTCATGTTGCCAGGTCTAATTCCCACTTCTCCTGTGATTAATACCCTGATGAAGACACTGTCTGATTTCAGTGCTAGCATACACTCCTGAGACAAGGCTCCTCTAAGCTGGGACTGGAGCCTATGCAGTGAACACCATGATAGCCACCCCCACCTAGAACACCTGTCAATCACAAGACTGGCTTCCCGCTTTAGCACTTCTGGCATTTTAGTTCCAATGCTTGATTGCTTTTTTTCTTTCCCAGCAATTCCACGAGAGGTGAGTGAGTAAACGTCTGATTCCTAGTCAGGACGTCGAGAGCATAAGCGGTTTGTACAAGATCAGTCATTCAGGGCCCAACGAAGAATCAAATGGAAGCTTACTGGTTTTCTGGTTAGCCAAAGCAGGCAGCAAGTCTTGGACTGTGAATGCTAAGTGAGGCCTGGCTAACAAGAGTTAAGATTGGCCCTGCCTGTTAAAGGTTTTCAATGATTTACATAGTTTTAAGCTACATACAGAGGTGCCAATTTATTTCAAAGATCGAAATCTATCGGTAGAGAAGAAAAGTCCGAATAACCAGAGCATGCTGGGAAGTGCAAAACAGCTCTACAACTCAAGTTGATAGCAACACCGGAAAAGGTCCACAAGACCCAGACATCTAATCAACAAGGTAACAAAAAGGTGCGAGCAGTTCTCTGTGTTCGGAACTCAAGGACAAAGGGTTCACAAGCGAGTCCCTTATCGCTGGCCACTGACAGCTGCAGTTTTTCTTACATCTTCCTCCGAGACTGGTGGGGTCCCGCTCAACCTCACCATGGCTGTGACAGCCCCGATTCGCCATTCTCCTGTGCTCACAAGGGCGACATGGAGCTGGTTGTCTCTCAAAGTCCTAGGAAAGGTCACCGGGATTATTTTTCACAATGTGGTCAGAGTCGGGTAACCTGTATGAATCAGTTCTCATCCCGGAGACAAAACACCTACCATAACCAACCGCAGGGCTGGAAAGATTCCCTGGCCTTTTCAGAGACTTTAGTCCCGTAGTGGGGAAGTTATGTGGTCAGGTGTCAGCGTACGGACAGAGGAAAGAGACATGGCAAGATGCAGCCTGAAGAACACTTCACTTCCCAATAATGGCATCATTTTATGAGTCTATCAAATGATAAATCCATCGACTAGGTAAGAGCCCTTGGAAGCCAATCAGCTCACAGCTATGGGGGCCATTTCATAATCACACCCTGCCAGACTCCTCCATCATTTAAGGTCATGGCGTCTTCCTCACTGGCCTTCCTTCCTGAGTCCTTGCCTCCCTTCATTCAAGGACACACGTGACATTTAGTCGTCTTAGTTGTGACAATGAAATTCCAGGCTACCGTGAAGCCTGTGCATTTTCATCTCCAGTCAAGAGATATCATTGGCCCATTTGCCCACTCCTCTTCAGACAGGATGAAGACCAGGTCTAGCCTGTTTGAAACCAGAGTCTCAATCCTAGACTTCCGAGCTTCAGGGGACTCAGTGTAGACCAGGAGCTTCTAGAACTCGTGCCTCAGGAGTGCTGCCTCCCTGAACAGGGGTTAGCACAGAGATCGTAAGAATTGCCCTTGCTGGAGCTCCGGGGTCAGCTATCCCAAACCCAATCTCCCCTCAGTCTTCATGAGCCGATGGACTCTCTTATTTTCTTTCACCAACTTTGAATTGGGTTTCTGTCACTGGCAGCTAAATGATCACGACAGATACAAGTGCACTCTTTTCTGACATGCCAGTCTTACTAAAGGAACATTTTTAAAAACTTCTGTCCTGTTCTGGACGCCAGCAGGCTTTTGTGTAACATCCAGAATTGCCATTTCTTTCTAATTCCTTATCTTCCAATTTGTTCCTTTTATTTTCAGACAGAGCGGTTGCTCTCTGGCTTGCTCCTTGCAGCCGTGCCTTGGCATTGCCTCCCCAAACCGCCTGTGCTTTTATTTTTCCCTAGGTAAAGGCCCCTTTGCAGCTCCCAGGGCTTCTCGCAAACACACCTCAGTTCCTCATCCTGCCTCCTGTCAGCTCGTGTTCATTAGCTGCATTCTTCTCTGTGCACCCGATGATGGATTAATACAGATGCAGCTTCCTCCACTAAATGGGAATTTCTCAGGGAAAGGACCGTGCCCTGTACGATGAATGTTCTTATACCTTTTGAAGTGCGTGCTTCTCTTTTTAAATAATTGGGAAGATTCGGTGCCAACTTCAGTATTGTGAGAACCTTTAAAAACAACTGCTCTGATTAAAATCAAACCTAATATTCAGTATAACACTAAATATGGGTTTTTCTTAAGCTTGGAGAAATTTGGATTGTGGTTTCTCAAGTAAGTCTAGAACAAGACTGAAGTTTTTTTTTTTCTCAACTTTGAGAGAGGATGAGAATCACCCAGAAAGCTTGGGGGAATATAGGTATCTAGACCATACCCCAGCACAGAGTGAATTTCCAACACATTCCACATGGGTGCAAGTGCTTACTGACATGACAGTTATCCTTCTCGTCTCTCACCATTAACTGTCATCCTAAAATATTTGATGTCAGGAGTCAGAATGGCCATCCTCAGCTGTGCAACTGTGGGGAACTATGACAGAACTCTCTAGACACACAGAAGAGGTCACCATGCCATCTCTATTCTGTTACTAGGTGTCCTTGACTGGCTGGGGTAGAGGGGGGCTCGTTCAGAGGTAGAACACTTGCCTAGCATACATTACATTAGATAGTGGGTCTAACCTCAAGCGCTAGCACTGAGAAGAAAAGCCAACATTTTGAAACCACTTGCATTTCCTCATGGGACGCATGAGGCAGCAACAGGAACTAAGCTATGTGTGAGGGGTAAGAGCCAATTGCTTGTCCGAATGTATGGAGTGTCCTGTCAATTCCCCTGAGACTACGGACACTGCTATTGTTGCTGTTGGCAAAGGGGATCCACATCAGAGAGCACTAGTGCCCATGGCTTCTGATTCCTAATCCAGATTCTTTTAGCTCAGCCATAGCATCTCGAAGCTTCCTGTAGGGTGATGGGTGTTTGTGACATTTTATGACCTGGAGGGCAGGAGAGGAAAAAGTAGAAAGATAAGAAATATAAAAGGGGGAAAGAGGATGAAGAAAACTGAGGGAAAAGGTAAGGAAGAAAAGTGGAAGAAGGAGGAGGAGAAGGAAGAGGAGGAGAAGAAGAGGAGGAAGAGGGGGAGGAAGAGGGGGAGGAAGAGGGGGAGGAGGAAGAGGAATGGGGGAGGAGGAAGAGGAAGAGAAGAGGAGGGAAAGGAGGAAGAGGAGGAGGAAGGGGAAGAGGGAGGGGGAAAAGGAGGAAGAAGGAGAGGAGGGGAAGGAGAAAGAAGAGGAGGAAGGAGGAGGAAGGAGGAGGGGGGGAAGAGGGGAGAGAGGAGGAGGAGAGGAGGAGGGGAGGAGGGGAGAGGAGGAAGAAGAGGAGGGGGAAGGGGGGAGGAGGAGGAAGAGGAGGACAGGGAGAAGGAGGAGGAGGAGGAGGAGGGGGAGGGAGGGGAGAGAGGAGGAGGAGGAGGAGAGATTCACTAATTTCTGTCTTCATTTATTCCAACTACAAGCTTGATACCTTGATGTTGGTCACAGAAATGCTAAGTCAATGTCAACCATGTACTCAAAAGCTTGACAAGGGGTTGTGCATGGAAACAGGATGCTAAGAGCCAGAGCCAAGAGTCAAGCAATTAACATTTTTTCCATGCCTCACTATAATTAGCCAGATCAAAGGGGACCTGGAATTACAGATTTCATCAGACCCAATGACTCTCAAAACAGGCAAAAATCTGTCCAGCAGGCCTGCAAGCCACCTAACTGTTCTCAGGTAGAACTGGTTTTTGAATAGATTTCTCTCTCAGGAGTCTTTTCTAGAGTGTTGCTACTCTGAAGTGCTAAGCAGGAAACCTTTCATGCTTGCTGGGATCTTAGTCACAATGTTCCCTGTGCAATGGACACATTGTTCAGAGATCTCTCTACTTAGCCTTCTGAGGTGGACATTAAGGTCAAATAACTGTTACTGCTCTGTCGGGAGTATTTTATCTGCCTGGAGGAGACACCAACGATTTCTTCAGTCTTGATAGCCTCAAGGAAGCCTTTCTAGTTTTCTTTCCCATTGCTTGACGTTGCATATGGTGTAATTGACACTGCACGGCTTGATGAAGAAACCCTCATCCTAAGCTGTCACGTCAGAAACTTACTGGAGGTGTGTGGCAGTAAGGTGACATCTCTCATATAACATAGATGGTATAGAGAGAAGATTTGCTGCTGATGGTGGGGAGCGATGGGGACGAGAAGGTAGAGGAGTCACTTTTGTGCCACTTAAAAAGGGATCTGCACATATTATTAACAGATCAGTGTGTACACTGCTAATGGCTTCCTTATTTTGAGAAAACTCTACTCCAGATGGCCCTGGAGGTTTCTCTCAGCAGACAGTAACTAGACACAGTGTTTTAAAAAGTTCCTGAGCCTAAAATGTACAGAAAATGAGGTAGCAGTGAAGAGTTTAAAAAAATGAAACAAGAGGCTTAAACAACACAGGACTCAGAATGTGGCTGACTGCCTGACCAGAGTGGGGAGACAAAGCCCTGGAATGACTGGCTACCTGTTTCTCCTCCCCACCCTCTCCAAACCTGCAGCCTATAGAACAAAGGTAGGTTTTGGGTTGATTTGTTGTTGTTTTGTTTTTGTTTTTGTTTTGCTCCTCCCTCCCCCACCTCAGGATGTGAATTCACTGGGTTCTCAGATCACTGAATAAAGTACAACTTAAAGATTCAACTCCTAAGGGCTACGAAGTTGGGTTTCCGGTTCAGAGCACTTACTGGTCTTGCAGAGGACCCAGGTTCAGTTCTCAGCACTCACATGGTGCTTCACAGCCATCTGTAATTCCAGTTTCCAGAGATCTGTCACCCTCTTCTGGCCCCAATGGGTACTGCATGCACATGATGCATATACATAATGCGGGTAACCATGCACATAAAATAAAAAAAATAAATCTTAAAATAAAAACAAAGGTCCAATCCCTATGCCTATTCATCAATGTTTGTGACAGGCAGCATGAACTCTGTTCTAGCTACACATCTTGATCAATACCTTGTTGCTAGGAAGAAGCAGCAATTGAACTCAGATTTTCAAATGCTCCTAAATTATAAAAGAATCACCACAGCTGTTCATAAGGACCCACAAGAGCAGAGTAAAGTTGGGAAATGGGATCTTGAACAAATCCTAGTGAATTCTGATTTCAAGTTTGTGGTCTACTTTGAAAAAACATGTGCCAAACTCTCTGTTGACTCTCAGTACATTAAAAGCAGAAATGGCGTTTCACAGAGGTTCTAAAGAGCCCCTGGCTCAATGTTACAGACGGTTGTCAGCTGCCATGTGGGTCATGGGAACTGAATCCAGGTCCTCTGGAAGAAGAGCCTCTTAACTGCTGAACCAGCTTGCCAGCCCCGCCCCATCCCACGGTGCAGCTTTTTAGCAGACTAATACAAAAAGTGTCCTCCACAAAGCCTTGAGGAGATTCTGGGTGAGGAAGTTGTGGCATGGTCTGGCCTCCAAGCTGCTAAGAGGCTGAAGCGGAAGAACGGCTTGTTTGAGGCCAGCCTGGGCTACAGGGTGAGCTTAAGACAGACCTGGGCAACTTAGTACAACACTGTTTCAAAACAGGAAATAACCGTGGAGCTCAGCCTTGAAACACTTACCTGGCATTTATGACTGACTGCCTTCGACTCACCACAGTACAACCAAAGAGAAAGAGGGGAAGGGGGGGGGAGGGGAAAGGAGGGGGAAGGGAGGGGGAAGGAGGAAAGAATTCTTTCGGGAGACATACATGATAGATCATAGCAAAATAAGAAAGATGACAACATGATACAGCAAGATGTTTTAATTTACCATTCCTCTGGGGAAAGGTTAGCTTTGGTGAGCACAGCAACGTTGTAATAAAGATGGGAGTCTAGAATGACAACACATCACTTTCTTCCAGGACTATGGACATGTTTCAATTATCTTCACTTAGTTACAGCAGAGAGTGTTTTAAAGTGCAGCTTAATCACCATGTTTTGGGACTGTGCCTCTTGGCCCTGTTATATAGGAAGGATAGGTTTTATTTTGGCTGAATAAATTCAGACGAGCAGGATCTATTCAAGACCCATCATTATCGATATAGACTAAGAGTTTGTAGTGTTAGCCTATGAGGTCTTAAATCAACTGTCTTCTTGAATCTCAGTTTGACTTCATGGTTTGTAACTCATTCTGTCAGTCTTTCCTCAGGGTGGCAGCTTACAGGAGCTTCTGTAGCAGCCATCACGCATGGCATGGTTTAAAGAACAGATTTCCCTTCTTGCAATTCTGGGGCCTGAAAAATCAAAGATCAGAGCTTGGGTTGGGTTGGTTTCTTCCGAACCACACTCGGTGGCTTGCAGAGAGTCTCCTCCCTCTGTTTTCACACAGATCTTTGCAATAGTTTGGGTCCTGATCTCCCGCATGCCCTGCGAGCAACAGTCAAACTACTCTGAAGACTGACTGACCAGGAACAGTACATCCTGAGGTACTGGAGGTTAATTCTTCAACATTATGAATAGAGGGATATAGTCTTTAATGCTCACATTGCTAATTTTAGTATTTAAGGCTTACTTGGAAATAATTCTATCCCTTTACATAAATTTATCTGCTATCATCTATATAGATAAAAAGCTAAGAGAAAAAAAAATACACCATTTCCCAATGAATGTATGACCTTCCTTGAACAAACAGAAATGAACTAGCCCCATTACAGAAGTGACCTCATTAAGTTAATGGTAACCATGATCTTTAGCTGCTATTATCAGTTATAATAAAATAACATATTTTCCTCAGTGGTCAGCATTCCTTCTGGTATCTTTTGTTTTTGGTCAGCTTGCCCGGACTTGCCTTTTCTCCCTTCACATTCTCCTCTGGGCACTGGTTCAAATTAAAATAAGAAAGGAAAGGAGGGTTCCCTCAACCAATGTAGCAGGAAACACCGAGTCAAGCAAATGGTTTAAGGCCAATCCTGTGATGACGTCAGCGGGGAACCATCCCAGGAATGGCTGCTATTTCCACATCTGATGGGGCACAATCTTCTATGCAAGCAGTTGGGAGGAGAATTTTGATGGAATTCACAGTATGGTTGGCCTCTGCCAAGTTCTTCTCTGAGAGCTTACTGTCTGTAAGGGAGAAGGCAAAAGCCTCCAAATTCAGACAGAAAGTATTGAAAGGAGTGAGGAACAGAGTGTCTCAGGTGTAGTTGGGGGAAAAAAGAAGTTTAGCCCAGAGGAGCAAACTGTGGAAAAAGCCAAGGGGCTTCCAGGCAGGTAAGTGGTTTTATCCAGAGGCTACACAATGATGGGATGCACCAAATGCTGAAAGGCTTTTCCTAAAGGAAGGACAAACTTTCTCAGTAATGGAATCAAGCAGGTGCTGTCAGTGGCTGCACCATCTCTTCAGCACCTCAGTCAAGTTCTTAACAAAGGTGAGATTCCCCAACAGTGCTCTGGCCTCAAACATCATGATTTAATACAACACACACACACACACACACACACACACACACACACACACACACACACACACACACACACACTCACACTCACACACGGATTAGAGAGCAGCACAGAAGGGAAGAGAAGACATTTGTCAATGTTGAGTTCCGTCCGATTTCATGGGCTGCTGAGCAGTGGAAACCCAAATCACCTACCTCTCTAACCAGCCAGACCCAGCTGAGGGGCTGCAGCAAAGAAAACACCTTACTCCACGTCATTTGTTTCATTTCATTTTATTTTTTTTCTTTTGCCTGTCGCCCCAAAATTAATAAGGGCCAGCGCCGTTCAGCACCTTAACCAACACACCTCCATCTTCTGTCAGGCCCTTAAGCAGGAAGCACAGGATGAAAGCATGGGGGGGGGGGTGGGGGTGGGGGTGAGTGGAAGGAGACAGAGCAAGGGGGTGTGTGTGGAAAAATGTGAGACCTTACGTATTCTCTGAAGCTGAGGCAGCCGTGTAATTATAAAGCTAGCTTTTCTCTCACTTGACAGCACAAGAAAAGGAGGTGAGGAGAGGCTTCTAAATGAAACATGACATTCCCTTATTAAAGTCTGATTTAGATTTTAAATGGCTTAGTGCTTGGCGCCTACTTCCCTGCTCCGGGCTAGCCACGAAGTACACAGATAATGGAAACAGAAACTGCAAAAAAAAAAAATTTTTTTTGGAACAATGTATGCACTTTTCAAACAATTTTCTTTATAAACAATTTTATGCTTCGAAGAGATTTCCTTTAATTATTCAACCAATAGTTGTCTACCTTTTGGAAAATATGAACATATTCCAACACATATGGTATGCCTTGTGCTTAAAAATAACACGGGACATAGTATGTGCAATGCATTAAGAATTTACTGCCTGGTTTTGCTTCATTTCCTCCCTGTTGGGGGTCGCCCACGGAAACTGCCTGTCCTTACAAGCAATGCTCAGTGGCCCACATTAAATTGCACCATTGCATGCTGGGACCCGCAGACTTCAAACCAAATGGCAGCTGCTGTACGTTTCTTTTCCACTTAGAATCCTGACAAGGTTTGTTTCCTTCTATCCCTTAGAAAAGCCTCTTCCCTCCATCCCACAGTCTGCTTTAACATCCACCTTGAAAGGCTCCAGCCATCCCTCCTCTCCTTATTGTGGATGGGAAAGGTTTATGACTTTGACAGTTTCGATCCACCATCAGTAACACCCATATCAGCATTTACCTGATTGCTGAGCATTCTGTACAATGAACAATAATCTACATACATTGTCTCTATATGAAGTGGATAGAAGTAACTTCATCTTATAAAACACAGAACTGAGCTCTGAGATGTTACAGAATTTACCATGGAAACCAGCACCTAGGTGACAGATCGTCAGTCTCAGTCCAGGTCTCTGAATTCAAGTCCAAAGTTTTCCTCTGCCCCTTAGTCCCTTTTCTCTTCAGCTGTTTTCCCTCACTTCCTTTTCTCTTGGTAGGAAGAGAATGAACGATTAGTTTCGCCTGAATTTTAGCAAAATTCAAGAGCCAGAAAATTTTAAGACCAAGGCTTCCCTGGATCAAGAATTAACTTTGTATCCGTTTGGCTTTCAGAAAGGACTCACTATGTAGCACTGGATGGTCTTAATCTCATGATCCTCCTGCCGCAACCTAAAATACTGGAATGACAGCCAGAGTACATTTTACCTTGCATTGTGGAATACAAATAAATACTGAGTGCTCTTAGGAAATATCTTTGATAACAGCAACAATATGCAATCGCTTCTACAATTCATTCAATTTTCAGAATTTTCTGGAAGCTATACTTCTCACCATCACAGTCAGTGTCTAGGGATGCTCTTAACAATTCTTTTTTTCCCTGTTATTTATTTATTTATTTATTTATTTATTTATTTATTTATTTATTTATTCACTTTACATCCTGATTGCTGCCCCCCTTCCAGGTGCCACCTCACACAGTCCCTCCTCCTGCCCCTCTTTTTCTTCTCTGAGAATGTAGAGCCTCTCCACCCCAAATCCCCCAACCTTGGCAACTAGATACATCCTCTCCCACCGAGGCAGCCCAGTTAAGGAAATAGGATCCACAGGCAAGCAACAGATTTAGGAACAGCCCTCCCTCCACCCCCACCCCCAGTTATTGATAGACCCACATAAAAACCATCTGCTACATATGTGCAGGAGGCCTAGGTTCGGTCCATGTATGCTCCTTGATTGATGGCTCGGTCTCTAAGAGCTCCTAAGGTCCTAGTTTAGTTGACTCCGTTGGTCTTCCTGTGGAGTTCCTATCCCCTCCGAGTTCCTCAATCCTTCTCCCGTAACACTCCCCAAGCTCCTTCCAATATTGGCTGTGGTTCCTTACATCTGCTTCAGTTGGCTAGGTGGAGCCTCTCAGAGGACAGTTATACCAGGCTCCTGTCTGCAAGCATAACAGAGTATTATTAACAGTGTCAGGGATTGGTGTTTGCCCGTGGGATGAGTCTCAAGTTGGGCCAGTGATTGGTTGGCCGTTCCCTCACTCTCTGCCCCATCTTTGTGCCTGCATTTCTTGTAGACAGAACAAATATTGGGTTGGAAGTTTTATGGGTGGGTTGGTCCTTATCCCTCTTTGGGGGGGTCTTACATGGCTACAAGAAGTGGCTACTTTATATTCCATATCCCCACTGCCAGGAGTCTCAGCTAAAGTCACCCTCATAGACTCCTGAGAGCCTCTCCCATCTGAGGTCTCTGTCATACCCTAGAGATGTCCCTATCCCCACACATACCCTCACCAGCTGGCTAATTCTATGTTTTCTCCCAGCCCTCTGGCCCTTCCTCCTATCTCTCCCCACATTGATCCCAAACCCCCTCATCCTTCCTTTCTTCCCACTCAGTTCCTTCCCTCCATCTGCTTCTTTTGACTATTTTATTCCCCTTCTAAGTGAAATTCAAGCATCCTCACTTGGGCCTCCTGTAGTATGGGTATCCTGTATTTCATGGCTAATATCCACTTATAAATGAGTACATACCATGTATGTTCTTTTGGGTCTGGGTTACCTCACTCAGGATATTTTCTAGTTCTATCCATTTGCCTGCAAAAATAATGATGTCCTTATTTTTAATAGCTGAATAGTATTCCATTGTGTAAATGAACCACATTTTCTGTGTCTATTCTTCTCCAGTTTCTGGATATTAGCAATAAAGCTGCCCTGAACATAGTGGAGTGTATGTATATCCTTGTGGTATGGTGGAGCATCTTTTGGGTACATGCCTAGGAGTTTTATAGCTGGGTGCTCATATCATACTAATTTCTTCTCTTCCCTTCCCCTCTCACAGTTTCTCCTCCTAAGAAGGAAGATACACCTGTGTCTGTCTCTGTCTCTGTCTCTCTGTCCCTGTCTCTGTCTGTCTGTCTCTGTCTCTGTCTCTGTCTCTGTCTCTCTCTCTCTCTCTCTCTCTCTCTCACACACACACACACACACACACACACACACACACGACCAACACCTCAGTCACTATTGCAGGACTAAGCACATCCTCTCTCACTGAGGCCAGACGGCCAGACAAGGCGACCCTTGTAGGGGAATCCACAAGCAGGCAACAAATGAGTGGCTCCCAGGTCTCCCTGAGGGCACCTAGTAGCACCCATGGTTTTCTGATTCGGAAGTGAGATAGGCCATTGAAAGTTTTTTTTTTTTTTATTTGAAGATTGTGTAAGCAATTAAGTCCTAAATATTTACTTATGGTTTCAAACTTTTCTAATTCCTTACTTCATTGTGCTTAAAGGTGTGTGTGTGTGTGTATGTATGTGTGTGTGTGTGTGTGTGTGTGTGTGTGTGTGTGTGTGTGTACATGTGTGTTTTCAGGTCCTCTTAACCATGAAGCCATCTCTCCACCAATGCTTAAAGTCATAAAGATTCTTATCTTTATGATGTGTCTATATCATCTATAAAGCTGTATGCAGAATCTGTGTCTTCTTGACTGAAAACAAAGGCATACCTCACAGAGCACGTAAAATTCATAAGAAATAATATCAAATGTCTTTGCCATAAGTTGTAAAATGACTAAGTCAATCTCTATTTTGATATTGTGCTCTGCACACTTGTTTTGGAAAATATCCTTATCTTTAGATTACTGCTCTGTTCTAAAGGGGGCCCGGCATGTCTGGAATCTGGCAGAAGAGGAGATAGGAATCCAGGCTCTCCCTGCCAGCTTTATCCTATGCACTTACTGGGTGGGATGCCAGTCAGCATCCTAAAGGTCTTGGCTGCAGTCTGCCCTGTTCATTTCTCTAGTACTGGCTACCAGAAAGACCACCTATGTCATGACCCAATGCCAACCAAGATGATCCAAGCATCTATAAGAAATACCCTCAGCATCTGCTGATACAGACTGCTCACCTCTCACCCCAGTTCCCATTCTCCAGGAGTGTCGAACAGTGTTTTCCAAAAACAGATGACCTTAATAGCCATGTGCTGAAAGAGTTGTTCGAGGCGGGGATCAACTGATACAATATTTGCCTTGCCAACATGAAGATACATGTTTAAATTCCAGTGCCTACTTTGAAAAACAAGGCATGGTGGGGTGGTACACACCTTTAATTCCAAAGCTGGGGGGGTGGAAACAGACAGAGTCCAATGATTTGCTGTCCTCCAGACTAGCTTACTTAGCAAGCCCCACGCCAGGATGAGACCCAGCATCAAGAAGTAATAGGGATGCCCCCTCAGGTGCGATGCCCAGGGTGGACCTCTAGCTTCTATATATACATACACGGGTGCACGGAGCTGTTAGCCTGTGCAAAAAGAACACTGTCCTTGGCTTTAGTCAGGTGTGCTGTTGCTGTGACAAATACCTGAGCAGAATGGGCATTTGGCTCATAGTTCTACGGCTGGCTTCATTGCTATCGGCCTGAGACGAATCTGAAATTTATATTGGGAAACGTGACAGAAGAGGCTGCAGAGCTCATGGTAGGCAGGAAGCAAATAGCCAGAGGGGAAGGAATCATGTCAAGGTATATCCTTTCAAAGGCACCTCAAGTGATCTATTCCCTGCAGTCAGGACCTTACCCCTATAGCCCATTCGATGACCTCACTGGGTTGTCACCATGGAGCTACTGCCCACAGAACCAGGTGCTTCTCAAAGATTGGATCTACTAACTGGAGACCACGCCTCCAACATAGGAACCTTTTGGGAGGACCGTTTACACATAAACCATAACTTGTTCCTTAGAGCACCCCATGGCCCATTGTTCTAAGCATGTTTGATCAGTTATCATCACGGGTGCACCATGTCTATACTTTCTGTACCCATGTACAGAAAGTACAAGCTTGTGTTTTAATTCTGTATCTTCCCATGTCCTTCTCATCTGAATTTCTTTCTTAATATAGTGTCCTTTCAATACAAAAAATAGAATGTTTTTTGTGTGTGTGTGTGTGTGTGTGTGTGTGTGTGTGTGTGTGTGTGTGGGGTGGGGGTGGTGCGTGTGCGTGTATATTCTCAAGTGTTTAGTAAAATAAGTTAAGGGGAAATAAGAAAATAAGGAGCGTTAAGTGCAAGCTGGAGCGGCTGAAGCCGGGGCTGGAAGCTTGGCAGCCTGTGGCCTACGATACACAATGAGTTCTGGACCAGCCAGACTTCACCTGTGACTCTATATAAGCAAAAGAAAGGGGGAGAGAAAAGAAAAGGCAGTGTAGGCCACTTGTGTCTCCTGGCTAATTATGGTGAAATGCTGGATGTCAGATACTCCAAGCAAAACTGAAGGGAGTATGAACTTAGAATAGGTACGTTCAGGGGCAGCCACCCCCTTGCCATTCTATAAGATAGTTAAAAAAAAAAAAGAAAGATGACGCCCACCTTGACATCAGACTTGACAGCCAGATATTTGCAATCCAACAATTAACCTTCATGGATTAGTACTAATGTTGACTCCATTCATCTCATTGAAAGCTGAGTGAAGGAGTAAAAGGAAGTTGGAGACAGGTTTCAGAAGACCCACATCCCAGTCCCTGGCTCAGGCAGGGATAATCTAAAATATTCAAATCGATGTACCAGTGTTCCTCCCTTCAGATTTGAACTAAATAGATGGTTTTGCAGCCCCTTCAGACTCTGTCTAGCTTTTTGTAGTCCCTTCTTAGTTCCCTGGTTAGGAATAAGCCAGAAGGGAGGAGAGGTAAAGCCACAAACAAGTACCAAGGCTATTTCTGAAAGCACAGAGGGAAGGAAGGTCCTAACCCTTCCCTGTACCTGCAGGCCCAAAGGCCAAGGCCTGGGAGTCTATTTTCTTGGACTCTAGCTCCACGCTGCTGAGCTGAAGATACTCTCACCTCCACAGGGTCCCCCTGGGTACCGTGTGTGCCTCTTCCCTGAAAAGCAAGTTACTGTTCTCAATTACAAAGGAAAACCACTGTGGTCTTAAGGGAGAACATCAGGCTGCATGTAAAAATAAGATTTAGCAAAGAAACATCAGCCTCACACCCTGCCTAAGGGGCTCCTCGTTGCTCAGCCAAGGTTAGCTGGGTGCCACGGGATGGGAAAGAAAGGAAAGACGCCTGCCACCCTCAAGAACACTCCAAAAGCGGGGCCATGGAAGGGGCAGCACATTGCAGAATTAAAATGTAAATGCATTTCTGAGCTTGTACAGGAAGGGAAAAGTATATTCCCAAAGCTGAAGAAGTCAGCCAAGGACATGTTGATTGATGTAAACTTTTTAAGTCCGACACTCCAAACTCCTGAGGAAAATAACAAGGCGCTGAAGATCAGAAACCGCTCTTGCCAGTGTAATGTCACCCAGTAGAAAGAAAGAAAGAAAGAAAGAAAACTCAAAGAACCACTACAGGAGCGCTTGAGCTTTCGAGGCATCTGCAGGGATAAGATCAAATCGATAAATGGCAACCCATGCAAACCTGCACACTCCCTCAGACCCAGCCGCTCCCTCGCTGCACACCTGTGCCTCTACTGATCCTGACGAGATCAGAATCCCCTCTCAGAGGAGCGGCTGTGCCTCAGACAGCTCTGCCCACTTGACCTGGAGAAGAATCTTACTCTGTTTTACACTCAGTGGTATTTCCGACAAGGTACCGTCCGCTCCCTGTTGCTTCTGCCCCCACCTCTATGTCAGCTTCGCCCCCAAGAAACGATGTGCCTGCGAACTTCAGCAGCTTGCTATTTTTCTACTGAGGATTGAGATTTTTTTTCCAGGAATGGAAAGAAAAAGCCCATAGCGTAGGGAGCCATAAATCAGCAGCAGAAAACAAGGTCATGCATTTTACAGCGCATGATCCAAACACATGCGGTGCCAAATTGGCCTTTAGTCACTCAAACTGACATAAAATGTGTCTCGGCTGACACTTTACTTTTACCATTTGCCCTTCTGGCAAGATAAAGGCCGTCCCTTTCTCCTTCCTGGGGATTTCTCTTTCGCTTAACAGCTCACTAAATGCTTGCCTTTGTTTGATAATCTTTTTAAGGCATTGTTTTAAATCATCCCTTTCGCCCTCTGCCAGCCCGGCCAAGCAGCCCTGTGTCTGCTGAGCTGGGTGATTAACTGGCTCGCTGGCGTCTCGGCATTAACATTGCCAGCATCTTCCCAGCCAGGATGATGGGTGAGCGGTGATGACGGAAGAGAGGAAAGAGTGTCTTAAAATAAAAAATAAATTAAAAAAAAAAGCATTATTCACCAAAGGGGAAACCAAGAAGGGAAACAGTCTCAAGGGGTTTGGGGAAAATTAAAAGTATAGCTTGCACCCCAAGCTTTTAGATGATTTCATCCCTCAAGAGTTATATAATTAGAGGGTATCTGTCATTACGTTCGTGGTATGTAAAAACTTAGTCTTGTCGATTAAATTACAACCAAGAAATTCCCTGTGTGCTGTGCGTGCTAGCAAGTTTTGGAAGGATGAAGACGACGAGGGCTAATCAATTACAGGTTCCCATTGTCTAACCCCCCTGGAATTACCTCCTCGATGGTTTTCTGTAGGCTTCATATTTGTGTCTTGGTGGACAATACCGTCCCCTGGCATCGACACGACAGCCATGCCTGCACTTCCAGCAGGCTCTAGGAATGACGGTAGAGTATCTGTGTCCTGGAATGAGGTAATTCATCTGCAGGCCTTCCCCCTTCCACCATGCCAGCCTCGAATACCACACACTCCTCAACTTACCATTCAACTCTAGTCAAGGGCCCAAGCAGCTCAGTGTTGATTTTCTGGCAGAAGTTAACAAATCCCTAGAGACCCTCTTCCTGCACACCAGAGATTATCATAATTGATCTCTATTTTTCTTACTTTCTTAATTTGCCAGATAAAAGATAATTCATGAGCCTACAGATTTCTCATCGATCCCACTGGGTGTTGGGATCCCTTAAAACAACCAGTTCACAAGCAACAAGGAGGAAGAGGTGCTAATTAGCAGGCAGATGAATGTGTCAAGCTGGAATCAACAGGGTCTAAAAGGAAACTTATCTGAGCTAAGACATTAACACGCCAGATAACCTTGGCCAAGGCACTTGACCTCCATAAGCCTCAATTCGCTGCACAGTAAAATTGGATAAAAGGAAAACCTTGATGAAAATTGGATGTTGAATTTAATTGACTGTGATGAGTCTGCCTAAGTAATTTACAATCCCAAAGACAATAGTCAAAACACAAAGCAAACGTCTAGAGTGCCAGCCCAGGAGGGGCCATATCAATACCGCTGTCCAACACAGCACACTAAGCCTCTTATATCAGCCTCATATTAATTGAAAACATACCACAGGATGGCAACTTTTGTTTTTATAATGGAAATTAGAGTATGCCTGGAGTTTTAGAAGATTGGGTTTTTAAAGCTTCTCATCTCCCTACGAGATCCCCAAACAATAGATGTTTTGGAAATGGATTTAAAGGAACCCTACCATGGCGTTAAAGGGAAAGGTTTGCCAGCTGCACAAAAGGCGCCAAAGACAAGCGCTGAGGACGGTAGGGGGGTAATGAGAACATTTACACTTCTAAATTATATCATTAGTTCCTGCCTACCCAAGTCTATTTAAAATGCAATTTGCTGATTGGAAAGGAAACAATGAAATACACAGAGGACAAGTGAAAATAACACTTGTTAAAACCACCCATGGCACATACTCATGCTCTAAGCAGGTTAGACTGTCAGGGGGGTCAGAGAAAACCCATACTTCCCCCACCCCCTGGCTTTAAAAATAGGTACATGGCTCCCCTCCCCCACGCCCTTTATATCTCAAGTCTGAGATAACCTCAAGTCCTCTGGACACCATCTTTTATGAGAATCATCTACTAAAGACCCCAAGTGTCATGTATCTAACGTCAGACATTTTTTCCTTACATTCTAGATGCAACTCTCCACTCCCCTCTGGTTGTCTAGGGCACCTTCAGTTGTGCTAATACATGGTCCAGAGGTCTCCATTAAAATGTTCTATTTTGATGTCAATGGTCTAGACAGGGAAAGTAAACTATGTGTCCGCCATGTCCACATTTCCAGCCGCCTCCATATTCACCTCCTGCATTGCTAAGTCTGTATCATTCTCTCCTGCTCCATTGGCTGGACTTCTAGCCTCTGTGGCATGCTTCCTTTCTTCCCATGCATCTATTCCCAAAGGGAAAATCTACCAGCATGCATCCCTCCTTCAATGGCTTATCCAACATTCAGAATGAATGCTTTAAGGTCATGCCACTCAAAGTCCTTCATGTTTCCATCATTCAGCAAATGTTTGTTGATGTCAACTGCACTGAAACTTCCCAAATAATAGTAAAACTGAAGCACTTAGGACTTTTCTAAGATACTGAAGCATTGAAATGTGGGCATTTTAGGTCTTAAACAAGTTGTCTTCCAGTAAACAACATGCAATCCAAGATATCTTTTTGAAAAACAGTTTGCCAATATCTTTCAGCCATCTAGATGGTCAGCCAACATATGTTCTGAAAGTATTATAGAAGCATTTTTAGTTGAAATGACCCTTGTAGGAATATTTTTGAATAGTGAAAGTCTAATATAATATTTATATTTTCTACTTCACTAGCTTCATATTTTCTACCTTTTTCCCCTAAAATCTTGTGACAGCTCACCTGGACCAACCCATGGGAAATCTCAGGACTGGCAGTACATCTCCAGGAACTTGTTCTGTGAGAGTCTTGTGAGAGTCTCTCAGCTTTTTGATACATCCAAACTAACTGGAGAGAGAGAACTTTAAAATTCAGATATTCAGAAATTCCACCTGTGAAAACAGGTATGTCTCCAACTTGAGACCCATCCCATAGGCAAGCACCAATCCCTAACACTATTAATGATACTCTGTTATGCTTGCAGACAGGAACATGTTCTCAGAGGCTCTACCCAGCAGCTGATGCATGCAGACACCCACAAACAATGAACGGATGGAGCTTGGGGAGTCTTATGGGAGATTAGGAGGAAATATTACTGGTCCTGAAGGGGCTAGAAACTCCACAGGAAGACTAACAGAATCAACTAACCTGGACCCTTGGGGCTTTCAGAGACTGAACCACCAACCAAAGAGCGTACACAAGCTAAACCTAGGCCTCCCTGCACATGTGTAGCTTGGTCTTCATGTGGGATCCCAAACATCTGGACTGGGGTTGATCCCAAAAGTTGTTGCCTGTAGGTGAGAGGTGTTCTTCTAACTAGGCTGCCTTGTCTGGCCTCAATGGGAGAGGAAGTGCCTGGTCTCTTGAAGAGACTTGAAGTGCTATGGTCAGGGGGGCCCCACCTGCTTAGAGGAGAAGGGGAGGGGGAGGGGAGAGGGGGTGACCTGGAGGGAGCAGTGAGTGGGGTGTAAAGTGAATAAGTAAAAAAGGATTAATGAAGTTTAATTTAAAATAATAAATAAACCAGGTATGTGTCTGTAAAGTCACATCTTGCCTGATGTCAGAGGGAAAATGAATCAATAAACCAGATATTAAGCAACGAGGCTGCTTGGGTCTAAATATAGGAGAGGCTTTAAATGACCTAAATAATCCCATGAAGCTCATTCATTATGCTCTCTTTATGCTGTCTAACCAGGCAAACTTTGCCTAAATGAAAACTCTGTTTGCACGCACTAAGGACAATGCAGAACTGAGCATATTGTAAAGTCAGCAGTAAGAGGAAGCCGGGTCTGGAGTTCAGATCAGCTTTCTGTGCTACTCCTGCAGGTTTTATGACAATTCATACAGCTTCATGCATTGCACTGCCCATGATATAACTGACCATGGTGGTTCTAAAAGATTCACTCATCACTTTGAGTTCTACCCTGGTAATGGTCACTTTTTTCCAATACAACACAGGCAAAAGTGCTTCACTGTGTGTTATCATGTCATTGTCCTCACAACATTTCTATAGCCCTTAGGCCCAAGGGATTAAAGAATAAATGATTGACCCCATAAGCACTCAAAAGTATAAGCTAGGCTTCTCCATCGGAAGCTACCTACAAAGCTCATTTCTCAGAAGCTCTTCCTAATCACCGAAAAATAAAACAGCTACTCCAAGCCAAAATACTATTGATAATGCTTCAGACAGTTCTCCCTCTGTCAGCTTTCAGAGACCCCCAAAGTTCCATCCTGCTCAGGACTTCCTCACCCAGACCCAACTCAGCCTTTCCTCTAAGATGACAGTTGATGTGATTAGTCAAACGATTCACCAAGTCAATGCATTTCATGTATATTGAGACTTTGATCAGTCAGGGCTAAATGGCCAACAAATAATAGTCAAAACATTTCAAATGGCTAACACAAGCCAGCTCTACTACTGCCAAACAGTAGCAAAAATAGCCCACTCATAAAAACTATCTTTTAACAAAAGCAAACATCCGAAAACCAACATCTTACCAAAATGAGAAATGTTATCACTAAAACAAGTCTTTCTACTCCGGTGCCTCAAAACCAGAGATTATAAGCATGTCAACAGAAACATGACACATGATATTGTAAATACCACAGAATTTGACAAGACTAATTCAAATATAATTTTACTTGGGAAATTTGATAAGGGTAGAAATTCTACCTCAAATCTTCTTTTAAAGAGTTGCTAATGTACTTGACCTAGCTTGACTTTTGAACATACCAGTTTTTAAGTGAAGTTGGTGGGGACCATTTCTTCAAATTACTGGTGGGTTATTTAGCATCAAAGCCTTAGCATAGTCCGAAGGTTGGAAGACTTTCGGGGATGATTAGTGAGTCTTCCTTCTCATCTTGCCCACACAACTGCAGGAGAGCTCAAATATCAATTACACCGAGGAATTTTCTCATTTCATAACTTTAATAACAAAATACCCACTGAGCATTTACACACAGACACACACATGATATATAAGAACTGTGTCATCAAAGCTGAGAATGGGAATTTTGTTCTATTTCTACTCTTTTGTGACCATTAGGTGAGGCCCATGCATAATACCACCTTTTGCAATAATTCAAGAGGGGTTACCTTTGTATGTATCTAGGTTTCTGAAGGGTAAAGAAAGTAATTTTGGCTGTTTTAAGAGAGAACAGAAGATAATGTGACTCCAGGTAGGTCATGCATAGCATCCAGCATGATCTAGATACCAGCATCCAGCATGATCTGAAAGGAGATGCCTATGCTTAAATTCTGCATAGTCCTGGAAGGTGTCTACAAAGATACCAGCTTCTACAGTTTTTGTCTCAAGTCTCCCCGAAGTCCCATGTATTTCAGGCTTTGTTTCTAAGGTGGCACTCCTGGGGACAGTAGGCGTTTTAACAGGTAGGAACTCCTAGGAGACTTCTGTGTTACTGGGAGAGCATGTTCTCAAAGAAGATTGTGGAACCCTGCTTCCTCCTTTTCTCTCTTTCCTGGCCATGAGGTGGTTTTTCTCTACTACATGGATTCACTATGAAGAGCTACTTCATCACAGGCTTTAAAGCAGGGGTTTCACCCAATTGTAGACTTGCACTTCTGAACTTTGAGCCAAAAATAAATCCTTCTCTTTATAAGTTAATTGACTCAGGCATTCGGTTACAGTGGTAGAAAGCGATCACACTATTGCTTTCTTCTCTCACCAGCTGCCTTGCTTTCACAGGATAGAGGGAACGTAAGCTACCTGCAGCCTTTCAGATGGACCATTTCGATAAATCAGAGACAAAAGCCCTTGCTCTCAACTTCAATCAACACTTCTTCCAAGTTTGAAGTAAAGATAACCTATTTTTAAATCACGCCCCTATCTAGGCCTACACGGTACAATATCTGTGTGATCCTTTCATCTTGGCTTGGATTTTAGCAAGGAGGCCTTCAGAATGTCCTAAGCTATCAAAGGTACATGTAACCAGGATGTACCACCAGCCTGTGATTCTTTATACATGTGTTTCGTGTGCATTCTGTGTAGTGAAAAGGAAATTAGAAGCTGAAACGTGAAAATTCAATGCTTCCACAATATTTGAAGATCCCCCTGTGTCATTATTGGGTTCATGCCATCTGACCATAGGACAACGCAGGATTTTCATACTAGTGAGAGTACTCGTAAAGTCTGCTGCATGTCAGGTTTCTTCTATGTGTGCTTGCTGTTTACCGACCACATTAACAGGGACAGCAATGAATGGGCCTTTTTCTTAAGTCCTACAGGAGGAGCTATTACGAGAGTCTTTGTCTATCTAGCAGCAAGATGCCTTACTGTGCCAACTGAAGAGCAGCTGAGAGAGTCCGCAAGACTGACTGTTGGCTGATAACTTTGTTGTTTCAAAACGAGGAAGAAAACAAAAGAAACCTTGTGATTTGAGGTTTAATTAATTCTGATCAACCAACAAGTAGAGACTAATCAGCGAAGGAACAGGTAATGGAATCCTGAAAGGAAGTAGGTGGTCACCATCACTTGTTCACCTTCCTTCATTGTTTCCTGCCCATTACACTGACTTTCTAAATTGCTTTCCTCACAACTACCAACTCACCTTGACCCCTTTGTGTGTATGTATACACACACACACATACAGATACTCACAGGCATATACACTCACATGATCACATACATGCTCATACACACACTTACATCCACACATCCACACACACATACACACATTCACATATATACATCCATATACGCACACATATATTCATACATGTATGCAAACACACTCAAATACACACATATACACACTTATACACACACTCACACACACACACACACACACAGTGGTGGTTTGAATAAGTTTGGCTCTCACAGACTCCTGTGTTTGACTGCTTGGCCCACAGGGAGTGACACTATTAAGAGGTGTGGCCTTATTGGAGGAAGTGTGCACTGTGGGGGTGGGCTTTGCGATTTCCTATGCTCAAGCTCTGCCCAGTGTGGAATCAGAGATTCTTCTGGCTACCTGCAGGAGGACAGTCTCCTCCTGACTGCCTTTGGATCAAGATGTAGATCTCTTGTTTCCTACAGTACCATGTCTGCCTGCATGCTGCCATGCTTCCTGCCATGATGATATTGACTGAGCCTCTGAACTGTAAGCCAAAACCAATTAAGTGTTTGTCTTTATAAGCATTGCCTTGATGATGGTGTCTTTTCATAGCAATAAAACCCTAAAATACACACATACACACACAAATACACACAAATACACACACACACATATATATATACCAGACATTCATATACACATACATACATACACACATACTCATACACATACACGCACTCACATACATATATATACACACATTTTTACATACAACTCATATACACATACTCACATATGCTCACACACACAATACTCTCTCACACACATAAACATACACCTAGATACACATGCACACACACACATATATATACACTAACACACACATACACAAACATTCTCTCACACATATACACATATACATACAGACTCACATACATTCATATAAACCACACCCATATTCACACATATACACTTGAACATATATACACATACTTTTACATAATCACACAAACATATACCCACACATACATGCACATTAACATACACACATATATATATATATACTCATATACACTCTCACACACATACACACACAGTTGCATACTCACACAAACATATACATACATAGTTACATACAAACACATATCCACAGTTATATACTCACACAAACACATACACATAATTACACACACATAGATTACCACAAATTGACCACCACTGGTCCTATGAAAACCTTGTATACTAACACTATACTAAGTGTGTTGAGTAGGAACAGTCACCTTGCTATGAAACCCCCCAGACTGGGCAACCCTCCTGTGCATCTGCGCCTGTCTGGAAAAACACTTTTTGCTAAATACTTAGTGAGTATTTCTCAGGTACTGGAGAATGCCAAGCTGTAAGCACAGCGACAAACGACAACAAACATGATAGAAACCAGCCTGGAAGAATGGGCTGTAATCCACATAATTTAAATACTGTGTGACTGTGTATCTGGCATTAGCAACCACAAAATATAGGATGAGGGAAATTTCATGTCAGGAGAGGGCTGCCATAAAATAAAGGCTTACTGAGACTCTTAACGTATCTATGTAGTTGGACAATTTATATAATCATTTGGGAATTTCATTTCCTCCCCCATTTAATCATAGGTTTTACAACCAATATATGTAAATGTATCTGCTATGCAGAATTACATGCTCTCTGGTAACCAGTATGTATTACTTGGACAAGGGCTTAGGAGTCTAGAGACTAGGTAGAAGCCAACAGCGTCACATGACAACTAAAATGGACATGAAGACCCAGATTGCAAGAGGACTGACCCAACTGCACTCAATTGGTAAATAACTTATAATTAGGCTGGGTTATGGAGAACATTCTAGGGTGATTTAAAAACTACATGTTAAAGGTGTTAGTGAGAAATTCAATGTCTGTAACTTTACTTTTGTACCATTTTATGCTACAGCTCATGTGTTGTCTGAATAAATACGCAAACACAACACCCATCTACTTTACAAAAGATGAAATAGAAATAAAAGTTCCAGATTTGAGGCTGGGATTAAAATAAGTCAGAAGAGTGTGGCAGAAAAGACATTTTTCTTTTTAAAATGTTGGTTGCTTGACCCAGGGTCTCACTCTATAGACCTGGATGATCTGGGATTCCATATTTAGACCAGAAAAGCTTCAAACTTATCACGATCCCCCTATTTCAGCCTACTGAGTACTGTGGTTGCAGGCATGAGCCACTATTCCTCACCTAAAAAGGGGCTTAAGAGGAGTAGAGAGGACAAAAAAGGATAGGGAGAGAGAAGGAGAGCAAAGGGAAAAGCTGAAGTGGGGGAGAGAAAGGAAATAGAGGAGAAGGAGTATAAAAAAATCATCTTTCCTTTTTCTAGCTCCTGCTCCTGGAAAGACAGCTCTGAAACTAATTATTTATTAATAAATGCTTTGGGCATAAGCTTTGGCTCATTCCCTGACTAGCTCATAACTTATTTAAGCCATTCAAACTATTCTATGTCTTCCTCATAGTCAGTTACCTCTCCTTCAGGCCTGACCTGCTTCCTCCTTGGTGTCTTCCTCAGCATCTCCTCCAGTGTCTCTCCCTTAGCGTCCCTCCCAGCATCTCCTTTTTTTCTCTCCCTATTTCCCAGACTCCCCTCTCTTCCTGCCAGTGTCCACCTCATATTTCCTGCCACAGCTCATTGGCCATAGGTATTCTTTATTGACAGGCAATGCTTATAAGAGATTCTCTCTAAAGAGGAGGAAGAAGAAATAGAAAGGAAAAGCAAATTAACATATCTTAACACTGACAAGGAAGGACTGTGGAAACAGTTATAAGATAGAGGAACAGGAGAAGACAGCAAGAGTATGAGCAAAGGCCATGTGAAGCCAAAGTCAATGACAAGATAGTTGGAATACGGCAGGCTGTACTCTTGGGATGTAAAGAACGTAATAGCCATCAAGAACTCTACACAGAAGCTTCACTAATGGGCTGGAAGAAGGGACAGGATGTAAAGATACCACTGCTTTTTTGAGAATGAGGTGCAATTAACCTTTGCTGTGTGGGACTTGGTCTAGCACTCATACCAAACCTACAGGTATGCAGTCCCTCTCATAGGACATCATAACATCTCTAGAGTACTTACAACCCCAGATACAGTGCAAACACCATGTGAACAGAGGTCTCTCTGCTTAGGGGACAGTGGCAAGGAAAAGAGGGGTCCTGTTAGGGACACAGGATGATTTCTGAATGTTTTTGACCTGTAGTTAGTTGAGTCTAATGAGAAAGAAAGAACCTGGACACAATGAGGGTGGGCTGTATTCAACAAATAGTAAAAGTGTGTGTGTGTGTGTGTGTGTGTGTGTGTGTGTGTGTGTGTGTGTGTGTGAGTTAGAGAGAGAGAGAGAGAGAGAGAGAGAGAGAGAGAGAGAAAGAGAGAGGAGGGGGGAAGACAGAGACAGAAACAGAGACAGAGAGACAGAGACAGACAGAGACAGACAGAAAGAGAAACACATGAGAGGGAAGAAGAAATACTGAGAAAGTCTGAATTTTCTTCAAAAAAATTGTGATTTAATCAATAATTTTTCTTTTTAAAAATTTTTGGTTTTGTTTTTCCTTATTTATTAAGAGAAGATACAATTTACAGGTAAGTCTAGGATTAGGGGGTTGGGGGAGATTCAAAACCACGTTTATTTACACATCTTTCGAGCTTCGCTACAATTTTGTATCATATGGTTTCTAGGAAGTCGGCATATTTGGGGTTGGCACCACCACCTGGCTCACTAAAGGTCCAAGCCCATGGTTCACTCCCCTGGGACACTTTGCGTGTAATCTATTTTGATCTGTAGAAGGTACGGTGTGAAAAACAAAAGGTGTCTAAGCTTTTATTAGACTCCTGTGTTCTTCCAGGGAAAACCACTCTGGAGGATAAAGAAGCAGCTGCCACCCTTGCTCCTTGTCCGCAGGCACTGTGTAGGCAAGGACTGAGTGGGAAAAGAGACAGACACATCTGCTATCAGGGAGCAGAGAGGCCATATTGCCATGAGTCTAGTACAGCCCAGCACAGAACCAGCTAACTGCCCTTGTGGTAAATGGTGTGAGGAAGTGGGAAGGGCACAAACAATTGCATCCACCTAGGGTTCTGAGGTATGCAGAAAGATCCAAATGCAAAACCAGAAAAGGGAACAAAACTCGAGGAGTGATTCTGTTACCTACCAGGAGGGGAATTCAGCCAGGAGGTAGCAGAAATAAAAATGAACTCAAATGGTTCAGGTGAGGAGACTCTGGCTGACAGGAAGGACCTTACCACAGCACAACTTGGGCACTCGAGTCTACACAAGAGAACCATGGAGGAAGGAGCAGGAGAGAGGTGCTGTCTACTTGCCTCCCAGGTTTCAAGTAGCCCCGTGAATAACGTGCTTTTGTCTTTGATTTTCAGGTCTTTTTGCATCTGGATCCTAATTCTTCCCCTTCAGATCCAGCTAAGAACCATTTTCATCACAATCTCTAATCACAGGCTTGTGGATGGGGTCACTACCTGAGAAAAGGTATTATCTATTTTTCCTTAACGTTCAGATTTCAAAAATGAATGACACCCGGGCACAGTTCTCTCCTCACTTAAAATTTATATTGAACAGATAATGACATAACTAATTTCCATAAGAATGTTTTTCATCAAAGTATTGTATTTCTGGAAGGATTTTATCCAGTGCAGCAATGCAATGGATCTCTCTGTATTTAATATTATCTTTAGTCTGTATATCAGCCATAATAAATTCATTGTTAGCTGCTCACTTGAGACAAACCGCTCAATGGTTAACTTAAAGCCGTAAAGTCCCCTAGGAAGGGACAGTAACTGGCAAATGTTAATCAGGATCCTCCATAGCCTTCCATCTTCCTCACATACTTGACATAGAAAAACACACACGTGGAATAACAAGGCTGTCCAGGCTAAGGACAGAAGCTCATGTTGTTAAGGAATTTTGCCTCTAGGGTGTGTGTGTGTGTATGTGTGTGTGTGTGTGTGTGTGTGTGTTATGTGAGCACATGTGTATACATGTGTGTTTTGTGTAAGTACATGTATGAGCACATGTGTGTTTTGTGTAAGCACATGTATGAGCACATGTGTGTTTTGTGTAAGCACATGTATGAGCACATGTGTGTTTTGTGTAAGCACATGTGTCAGTACCTGTATATGAGCACACACCCATGTACATGTACATGGAGGCCAGAGGAGGACATTAATGACCCCCTCTATTCTTCTCTACCTTGTTCACTGAACCTAGACCTTGGCTAGTAGCCAGCAAGCCCCAGTGATTCCCTAAGCTGTACCATGATGACAAGTGCCACAGTTACAGGCTACAGGTACATGTGTGACCATGCCTGGCTTCTTATGTGGCTGCTAGGTTCCAAACTCAGGGAGGTCCCCATGCTTCGGAGACAAGTCGCCTTGACCACCACACCCTCTCTCCAGCCCATTTTGCTTCTTTCTAAGCTGACTTACAAGGAAATGTTCATAACTGCGTGACATAAACCAGTGCATTCAAAGGGCATTTATGATAATCAATGCAGCAAGCATAATTGTCATAGAAAGACTCAAGGTTACAGATTCACTGCAATAATTCTTCCTTTTACCTAACAGTTGGTGGATGCAGAGGACAAAATGTTACACCACAGGCACCAGCCCTTACGAAAGTCAATAGTCTAGGCTGTACCGAGTCTTGTCCATTAAAATAAAAACCTTCACCCCCCCCCTACTAAAACAGATTCACTATTATCTGTGTTTTGGTTAGGAATTAAACACGTGCATGATCATCTCCTCAAATGGGAAGAAATCTTAAAAAAAAAAACCACAAAGATTTTAACAAGTAGAACATGTCCAAGATTGACTAAAAAAAAAAATAAATCAAGAGTCTGTTCACCATTATAAACCCAGACCTGACACAGATATCAGCAAGTAGAGACTACGAATTCTGGTTGATCTGAGATGGACTGAAGTGCACTTTAAATAGCCCATGTTTTTAGCAAACGTTCACGTGGATATTGATAAAGAACTAAGTAATGCGCAGGAAAGAGAGGCTGCAGACAGAACACAATTTTATATCTCAACAGCAACAACCGAAGCTGCAGGATAAACAGCACAGATATCATTGTTCAGAAACATCTGAGGCCATCCCCATCCTAACAGTCACTTTCAAATATTGCAATTACAACTAACAATAAAGGTAAATAAATTGGGAGCTGGGGAGATGGCTCAGTCAGTAAAGTGTTTGTTGTACAAACAAGGTCCTGAGTTCTGATCCTGCACACTCCCATAAAGACCCAGGCATGGCGGTGCGCACCTGCCTGCCAGCACACTCCCTTAAAGATCTAGGCATGATGGCATGAACATATGTCCCAGCATTAGGGATGTGAATTCTGGTCAGATGGTCTAGACAACCAGTGAGTACTATGTCTAGTGAGAGACCCTGTCTCAAAAGTGTGGATAGCAATAGAAGAAGTCACGGGTATTAATGTCAGCCTTTTACACGCTTGCATGTTGCCTGCCCAGCACTCTGGGGTGTTCCTCAGGACTCTGCAGCCACTCCAGGTGAATGCTGATGTGCTGAGTCCACAGGACAGGATTAGAGCATAGAACAGCAGTTCTCAGGAAAGCCAGACATGCATTCTTCCTGCCCAGCTCACTTTACCTTCAGCCCCATCAATCTAGCATCAAAGTAGTCATTGACGCCATTGAAATTACAGCGATCTTGTTTTGAATCTATAATTTGAAGGCTTTAAGTGATTCCTCTGGAAGAACCAAAAATGTTGAAATATACCTTCCAGACTCAAACTGCAGATCCTGAGAGACCCTTTCTGCTATCTATATTCAGTTAAATTCACTTCTAAATTATATATTTAATCAAGTTTCAAAATGACATATTCTGTTTGTTCAAAAATCGGCTAAATTATACTACAAGTTATATATATTCCTCTTTAAATGACAGCTTTTTTACCCATCCTCAGTGCATGCTAGCTCTGAAAAGTTTCAGCAATGCTTGATACACTAAAACACTAGATATCTAGGACTTTCCTTCCAGTTTGTTAATAGCTTGTTTTCCCTCTTCTTCACAGTCATACAGATTTTGTATTTAATGATGACCCTCTGGGGCTTGTGTGCTTCTCTGTGTTCCCAACTGTCTCCTGACCACTGAGCTGGCCTCTACATTGTAAAGACTTCCACTGCCTGATATGGTTTGACTAGCAAAAAGTCACCTGTCTGATATTGATTGCAATAAACTGAAGAATCAAGCAGTTTCCTAAAGTAAACTTCATGTTGGTAAGTTCCTCTATCCTTTTCCTCTGAGCTGCTGACACCATGATTGTCCCTACTGTGTCCCACAACCCAGCAAATCCAGGTCTACCCCTTGAGCAGATGACACATCTGGAGTTGTGTTTTGCTTCTTTCCTAAGACAGCCTCTTGCTGTGACCTGTGGACCTGACAGGGCTCATCTCTCAGGGCCGCACCAGGCTCCCAGCAGCTGAACCATGAAACACTTCTTGATCATAGCAGACATGTGAGGTTTGAAGTCTTGCTCTGAACCCAGGGAGTTCCCAGTGTTGGTAGTAAACAAAGGCTTCTTTAGGTAATGTGCCCCTCCTCCTCCTGCATCCCCACTTCTTTGCTTTCACAGCTGCCTGTAACCTTTGCAAAGAGAATAAAAACCCAGTGCTGAACGGGTTAAACCCCCACAGCCCCCTTTACTGTCATCCTGGAAATATCTTTGCTTGTGCCAGGCATTGGCCAAGTTGTCAAAAACAAAGATTTAATAACAACCAGTTATTTCTATCTCTGATTGCCCTCTTGAATTATAAATTAATCTTTTTCCCTAAGAGACTTAGGGTTATAAAATTTAAACCAGAAAACGTTATTTTCCTGACTTCTCTCCCGCCTGGTAACGCTTTGCTCGTTTACTGTCTTGCTGCTCGCACAGGCCTGCATCTGCTTTCAATTGGGGGTCCCCTGTGAGAAGGGTAGAGGCCATTTGACTTTTGGTTCACATTATAACGCAAGGCAGAATACAAACAGATGAACCGCTTGACCCACTCCCCACCCTCAGCCTCGGAGTCTAGGCCAACTCTAGATATCTAAATATACTCTAACCCGGGCCTGATCTCCTGGCCAAGCTAAATATTCTTCTCAACAGATACAGCAGAACTCACCCCTTCCTGACAATCCTTCCCCTAATGTACCTGAAAAGAACTAGGCCTTTGGATTGTGCTCGAGCTGAGCAAGAAAGGGAAATTAAAACACTTCTAATTGGGACCCCTTCCCTGCTATTGGAAGACCTCAAAGAGTCCAGAGTCCAGCTACAAACACAGTCCGACATCCCTATGAACCGCCATTTAGCACAGAGCCACTTTACACATGAAAATGGAACTTCCCCACCTTTCTCTGTGGTATTAAAATCACTTCCATTTTAGAGAAAGTGACTGGCAAGATAAAACAGAGACGGATATAGAATTTATGAGGTGCTTCCCGCACATCTGGGCTACAATTCTTGCACTTGTCACCCCTGTTGACAAGCTTAAAATAAAACCAGGATTTTTATTTTTAGGTCTCTAGATGGTCTTCCTGGAATTTCTTATAAATTTATTTTTCCCCTTTGGCAAGAAGAATTAGCACAACACTGAATGAATAATAAGTTTATTCTGTTGCTTGGATTTTTTTTTTTAAGAATGGAAAAAAATTCCTGCATGACTTGATTTTCAAAGAATTACTCTATCTTGTCAAAAGAAAGAAAGGTAGCCAAGGCAGTGAGGGGTAGCGTCTGTAACAGCAGCTGCAGGGCAACCTTACTGTCTCTCAGCACCCGATCTGCAGAAGTGCCATGGCCAAGCAAACACACACGATACCCATGCCTGGTCAACATTACCCTAGTCCAGGACCCAGGCCTACCCAAAGCCATGTTTATTGGCAGAGTCCATGCTCAACAATAAGTATTCACAAGTTCCTACTGGGTGAATAGTCCCAGAAGGAGGGAATGCTGGGACTACAAATAGATGAACACCTCAAATGTTCATATGACATGGAAGGGACACTCGTGATAAAGCACTGTACTAAGGCTCTCGTTTAAAGTCTAAGGAAAGAGTAAAAGCAATGAATGCACCATGTTGAGTTGACCTAGTTGGATACTCTTATCCCTAACACTCTAACTGGAAAGCCAGGGCTTAAAGTTAAATAACCTTAAGTAAGGACTGGGGTTGGGATTCCAGTGAATCTCATTTTATGCTCACTTTTACATGTTTCAATGAACTGAGCAGTTTTCTTGGGAGCAAATAAATAAACAAGTAGCCATATACTCAAAACACTTAGGATCAGGAGTGAGGGGTGGAGAGGGATCACAGATGAAATAAGCAACCAGGACATGGCCCAAAAGTAACAATGTAAAAGAAAGTTTTGCACAAAGTGACAAGATGAACAAAATTGGATGAAAGAAATCATTTCTAGCTGAGGTTTGCCCAATGATTAATCTACTCGAACCAGGATAACTGAATGTTTTCTATGTGTTTCATTTATGTACATTGGCACCATCCATAGCAGAAGCTTAATAAATAACTATTAAATACTAAATAATTAGTCTTAACTAATTAAGGCGTATTGGGCGAACACAGTGTGGAGTTACTGTAGACGGCAGGTAGCCAGGAAACCGCATGTTGCTGCATACCATGCAGGAGCTTGAGTGAGGGGGAGGGATGTAGGACCAAGTGTGCCTGGAGGTGAGGGTACAGGCAAGCTGAGCATCACAGACTGTACTTATGGGGATGCGCTTGTTCCCACCTGGGATGAGGAGACATTCTGTCCTTGAAAAGGTTCCAGTGTGTGCCACCAAGACCAGGGTCATCAAAGGGCACCATCCACGTTGTATCCCCAGTAAAGAGCATCCCCTGCAATGTAGCCAGTTGTAATTCTTGACAAGCAAAATGAAATGCTATGTGTGTGGGTGTGGCTGAATCTGAACTATGGCATCTGGAAAAAAGAAGAGATTCTCGGTGGCATTGAAACTCCCAACTGTAGACATCCAGAGACAAAGCTCCACCAGGCTAGTGTCCTGGGTACAGAGCTAGTTAGAGAATGAGCTAGAAACCCCACTGGACGCAAGCATCCCCCGCTTGCTATAGACAGACAGACAGCAGCTTATTAGGCTTGGTAACAAGAATGGTACCCATGGGTAACTTCAGGACACACTGAACCACTTCCGGTTTTCATAGACGTATTGCCAAGCCAGACCAGGATCATTACCACAGCTAATAAAACAAGCCACAGCTTTTATCGATGACGTTGGTGAAGAAAACAGGTTGACACAACAGGAACAAAACAATCTGGGCACAGACCCTGCCCCAGGGACATGCTCTGAGTAAACAACATCTTTCTGAATATTACCGCAAGCTATTTCTGACAGAAAAAAATGGGCAGAACTGGTGGAAACCGGTTGGGTTTTAGTAGGGCACAGATGAGGCTTTAATGTACCTTGTGTAGATAGCTTTTCCTACATTTTGTTTCCATCTGAGCATATAACCTTTAAAAAAAAAAAAACAGCGAAATCTTTAGGGTACACTCAGGAAAATGGCCTTGATGCCCTCTTAAGATTCCAGGCAACTCAAGCCAAAACATTTTTTTCTGAGATTGAAGCATATGCACTTAGACAAATAAGTATCCATGAATGGTATATTTAAGTCAAGAATGTAAAACTGCTGACTGTCGGGGCAAAGGCTCCTGGGACCTCAACCAGGTTCCACACTTATACACACCTGAGAAAGAGGGTTTGTGGCCCCAAGGCTTTGCAAATCTCCCCTCCAAACTTCAACTATCACACAGGTCTTCAACTACAGAAAAAATTGTTGATGCTAAAGAAAAAATATTATTATTTCACCATTCAACCCCCAGCCACAAGAACACTCTAGAAGGCGGAGAGTCTGAATTGGGAAATGGTGTGGTTGTTATAGTGTGTACCATAAGGAAACAAGCCAGGTTTAACCCGAGTTTGACATGCATAGCCCCAACTTAGAAAAGAAAAGGAAGAGATGATGGACAGAAAGCAACACCTTGGCTTGAACTCTACCCCTCCCACACACACAAGAAAGAAAGGAGAATCCTGTGACACAGGGGTGATGGCACAACCAGAACTCACCAAGTGCACTTTGCCAGTGCCCTTCCCACGCAACTGCCACAAGCCATGCTGAACACAGGCCTGGCTTGGACAGTTTCAGCGCACTTCAACTTTTTGATCTCATAATCTTGTTTTTTGGTTCTAAAAAGTCACAAGCCAGATCTGCTCAAATACTGCCAATGGAGTCGCTATGGATGATGGGAGGTCTGGAAGTTATCCGAACCATCTTCCCTTTGTGCTCATCCCCTGCGTGGCTAGAAACTTCCTGACCAATAACCCTTCCTCCCACCAGCCCAGCCTAAACCACTTTGTGTTCTGATAAAAGAGCAGAAGAGAAAAAACGATGCTGACTTTACAGCTGCCCTGCTCAACCCCCCAGTGGCTTCCAAAGGGGTATTACAACACATCTAAATTCATTGCCCGCCACAGCTCAGCCCCAGTTGATGTTTTCCAATATAGCAACTGCCACTTCTCAACAAATACCAGCAGTGGTTTATTGACTTATTTTTGTTACGGTAGAATCTTTCCCAGAAAAATCGGAAACATAACCCAAATCACATAAAACAAATAAAAATATATCATCATTACAATGTTATGTCAGAATTAAAACCTGTGTCAGCTCCTTTTTCTAAAGCCCTGTGCCTTTTTACTCTTCCCATGTATGTACTCCCTAGGATTAAAAGTGAAGGAAAATAAAGTTATTCTCTACACTTTAAAGCAAGACATGTAAACTACATAGCTATCTTTATAAGGAACCTGTAAATATGGTATAATGGTAACCCAAAAGGTTGTTACCCTTAGCCATGTGTGAGAACATTCGTTAGGTGTTTCAAAGAGAGAGTTCACAGCTAAATTACATTGGAATACATCACACACCGTTCTTCCCTCTGAAAAATGAGGCACAGTTGATCCTCATTGAGTGCCTTGAAAAAATGGGCTAAAGTCATTTGACCAATGACTTTTTCAAACCACTTTCAACGCTCACCCGTTTACTGCTTTTGAAGAAACACTCGTGAATACAAGGTTTCTGAAAAAGCAGTTTGGAAAATATGCTACAACTAACACGATAATAGCCAGGCTTACCTTAAGCCGTCGATATTCCTGAAACACAAAATTGAAGAAATAAACAGGAAAAGTACATTACAATCTTGGGCTGTAGGATGCTTCCAAAAAACCCCATATTATGTTCAATATTTGATTCAGAAGAGATATAGATGTGGGTGGCTTAGGTCCCTGTCAACATCTGGGCATGGGGTGAATTAATTAGGACACGATCTTCATTGGGGAAACAAAGAATGCCCCCCCACCCTCAAATACAGCAGCTTTAATGAGAGGGGTAGCATCCCAGATTGTGAGATGACCATCAGCAACATGTGGCTTTCCCACTGACTTTGAGGTGGCAGCTCCTCTTTTCCACCATTACATGTGTATCCCCACAGTGATTCTGGAACCAGCAAAGATATGCTTTCTCTACATGATGACCATGTAGGGAAAAGACATGACTTCCACCTACATCTCAGTAGTGCAAACTTGCTTGCCTACCACACGTAGGAGCCAGAAACGATCTCCTTAGCCAGGACACCCAGGGTGTTTCTACAGAGACAGTTGAGTAAAGCTAGAGGCCCCCCCACCACTACTACAGGCTACTGTAGATCAGAGAGGGGTCTTTGGAGTGCTCTGCAGGGACCTAACCTTCCCTGTATCTATAGCACTTCTGAAATCACACTGCTTTCCTTACGTCCATATGTGTCTCCAGGTAAGTGATGCTTCCTTCACTGACATAGACAATGCTTCCCGTGTCAGTGAGCTTCCCACTGACAAGACCATGAAAGAGGTGCAGCATTACTTGTACTCTTGCCTTCAGAGGTTTCAGTCCATGGCTCCGCTTATGGTAGGGAGGGCAGAGAGGAGCAAAGGTGGTTACCACATAGTGACCAGGAAGCAGCATGAGGGGTCAGCATAAGAATCAGTGCAGAACAGGACCCACTGACCTATTTCCTTTTGCTATGGGTCATCTCCCAATGTTTCTTGAACCTCTCCAAATAGTGCCACCCTGACTCCTCCCTCCTGTTGGCAGCTGTCAAATCTCCAATTCAAACATGTTTGGCTGTGATGGTCATGATAACATGGGGTCAACACACTGAGTTGTGCCTATCATGGGCTCACAACCTCAATACAAAACACATATGTACCCTTGTTGTCCTGTGCCTAGTGACGGCATTCAGAAATATCAAAATTGGGTTTTTCCTTGCTGAGCGTAACCTCTTACACAGGAAAATTAGATTTATGACACCAGAGAAATATGTTTTCCAGTAATGACAAATAAGAGACAAGAGATATGTATTTTAGCATGAAGCTCACCTTGAGGCAATTTGGCAATAATCACAACTACTTATAAAATTGCCAGTCTTCATTCTTTTCAGGAGTCTACAGCACAAATAGAAGTTGATCCTGCTCCAGTAGAAAATCTCTCTTTTATGTTCTTTAGAGTCAGGAAATTGGTGCTCTCTTGTTACTCTCCTACCTCCACCCAACAAGTTAGACTGCTTTATATAGCAAGTTCCTGGCTCTTGGGTGGTAGTTAAGTATGAATGTGCAGTATATCCATCTGATGCATGCGCTCTCTCTCTCTCTCTCTTCTCTCTCTCTCTCTGTCTCTGTCTCTTTCATGCACACACATAGACACAGACAGACAAACACACACACATACACTCATATACACACATGCAGACAGACAGACAGATACACACACACTCAGACACACACACAGAAACACACACACACACACACACACACAGAGAGAGAGAGAGAGAGAGAGAGAGAGAGAGAGAGAGAGAGAGAGAGAGAGAGATTCATCTGATTGCTTGAACCTGAACGGGTGAAGCTTTTTTGAGAGGTTGTAGAGTCTTGTGGACATGGGCCTAGCTAAAAGACATAGAACAGGGTACAGGGCTATTGACCAGCTGCCCTTCTGGAACCCTCTCCACATCCTAGGTCTGAGGAGTCGCAGCCACGTTCTTCTGCAGCCTTGAATCCTTGCCAGGACTGACCACACCCTGCCTAAGTATGAGCCCGAGTAAAGCCTTCCTCCCTTTGGTTGCTCCTTCTATTCCCTTTGACCCCATGAGAAGAAGAGTAACGAATACAGACTTGGCAAAGCATGCTGGTATTAAGCATTCGTATGTGACTATGTGTGGCTGAGAGACAGTGACAGAAAGCAAGTGAAGGAGACTCCTAGGATTAACTAGGGTAAAATTTTAAAATCCTTTCTTGCACCTGGGTGATGGTGGTGCATGCCTTTAATCCCAGCACTCAGGAGGCAGAGGCAGGCAGATCTCTGAGTTTTAGGCCAACCTGGTATACAGAGCAAGTTCCAGAACAGTCAGGGTTACACAGAGAAATCTGTCTCAAAAAAAAAGAAAAGAAAAGAAAAAGAAATAGAAAAAAAAGAAAAATTTTTGCACAGCTCTATAAATGTTAATATTCAAAAATTTCAAAATATCTTTTTAAAAAACGTACTAATTTTGTTTTATGTATTTATATTAGTGCCTGTCTGTGCACCAGATATATATCTAGTACCTGCTGAGGCAAAAGCAGGCCATCAGATCTCTGAAGTTATAGGCAGCTGTGAACTATGGTATACAGGTTCTAGAAACAGAGCTTGGACCCTCTGTGAGAGCAGCAAGTATTCTTAACCACTGAGCCATCTTGCCAACCCTCAAAATATCTTATAATTTAAATAGTCAAGGTCTCAAATATGCAAATGATAGGTTGTCATTTGTTGAAAGGAATTGGAGAAAAGATATGTGTGTGTGTGTATATATATATACATATATATATGTGTGTGTGTATCTATATCTATATATATCTATATCTACATCTATATATATATCTACATCTATATATATATATATATATATATATATATATCCTGTCGTGCTTATGAATATCCTGCATAACCGTATAGTAGGAGCAGAGTCCTCTGGAGAGACCTGAGCAGCAGACAGTGAGTGATTCTTCTACTCTCTGTCATTAGTGAGGCTATAAACGTGCAGCACACCCATGCATTACCCATTCAGATAAATCAGTGGGGATAATTATATGTTTTCATATTGTTACTGAATTATTTCCACTTGAAATGTTACCCATGTTATTTTCCTATGGCTATCATAACTGGCATCATAAAAGAAGAATAATTTGTTCTGTCAGGGTTCTAAAGGCTAGAAAAGCCCAAGGTTCAGGAAGGCTATGCTGAAAGTCATGGCTCTGGGGAAGGACCCCTCCCCACTTGAGTGTAGAGTTTTTTCTGTATGTCCCTGTCCAAAACTCCCCCATTGTTTCAGCAACCTCAGTCACATTAGATTAGGGCTCACCCTAATGATTTCATTCTAGCTTGACTGTATCTACAAGGGACCTTGTATTTCTAAACAAAGTCGTACCCACATGTGCACGGAGCTAGACTTCAATACCTGTCAGGAGACAGTTCAATGGCACTGCCATAACCACACCACTGCATGTCAGGCCCCATGCATCTCCTTTCTCTGCTCCTTCAGTTTGGTCTGAGCTTAATACAGCACGGGAACTGGGCAACCCTAACGGCTACCTACCTGCCCTTGGTGCTTTGGCTAGTATCATAAATGGTAAAAAATTAATTTCTTTTTTAAAAGATTGTTTATGTAGTTTATGTAAGTACACTGTTGCTGTCTTCAGACACATCAGATCCCATCCCATCACATCTCATCATATCACAAATGGTTGTGAGCCACCATGTGGTTGCTGGGAATTGAACTCAGGACCTCTGGAAGAGTAGTCGGTGCTCTTAACCACTGAGCCACCTCTCCAGCCCCAAAATTAATTTCTTATTGGAAGAGATTTTGGTAAAAATTCATTTGTATCCACTTTAATAAGGAAATCAGGCCATTTGTATGAAGCACTGAGTGGCAATTGCAGGTTCTGGGTGAGGCTGCTTTATGAATTCAGATCTAGTACATACTCTTTGTTTTACTAGTTTCCCCATTTTTATCTGATTGAAGATGCTCTAAATACATATGCACTATTTAAAATTTTACAGCTGAGGCAAATAAAATAGAAATTAACCTGAAGATTTATTAAATGCAGAATATCATCCTAGTGTGGTAATTTTATCCCTTTTTGAGGGTCACCATCACCTGTTCTTGGTTATTTAAGTGAATAAGCAATCAAGCTCTGGGCACAAAACAGAGGAGGCAGGAGGTCTTGCAGAGACCATTAACAATCCAAATGAAAAAACTCAAGCAATAAATGAGCAGAATAAGCGTATTTAACCATCCATGAAGGGTACTTGATTAATGACTTCAGTTTTGTCAGAAGGAGGAGGAAGGTGGGGTAATCGAATCTCTCCATCTTTGTATGTCTTTTCATCTTCTTGGCAGAAGATCTACCTGCTTGTCAGGTAATAGCCCTGTGTTCATATGAGCTAGCAGCAAACTTCTATTATCATGAAAGCATGTTTGCCCTGGAGCAAGTTCTAAAAAGTCAAAGAAATGTCCAGTGTTGTGTCTCTCTTTGACACTATTAAGGTCTTGTGTTCGATACAATTATGCAACCGTGTGACAACAGCAAAGTTATGGAGACCATGACAGAAGAGAAGGAGGCATGATTCTGGTTATTTTTGTGGATGATCTCTGGTAGCTGTGAAGTTGAATCACTCACATCTCCCTCAAGAAGGGTGCAGAGTCTGTTCACAGATGAGTTGTAACATCTTCAACCCTCATCTTCCAAGGCACTCAGCCAATGAGTGAGTACCACAGATATATGAAAATAAGAACTCAAGGTTCGTCTTACCTTGCTCAGAACCAGTCCTACTTGGCCTGGTTAAGACCAGAATGGTAATGAACTCTGAGATCTTCCTACTTGTCCTTCTTCAGTAACTTCAGGGAAGTCAGACACCAGCCCAGTTTGCAAATCTCTCCCCCTCTCCTCCCCCTCCTTTCTTATCGTTCACCAGCATTTCCTATCATTCATCCAAATCAGGGTTAAAATTCTATCTTGAGTAGTGAAATAGTAATGGATCCAATTCTGGTTTCCCTCCTAGGCCAATCACAGGCCATGTTCTATGAGATAGCAGTTGCCATTTCAATTAACTGTCTTCCTACTCATGGGGACCTTTGGGCCTTTTAAAGTTCATTCACTGTCTACAGTGTCTTCCTTTCTCTCATTCCAGCTCTCTTCTTGCTTGAAATGAATTCCTCCTTGAAAAGGATAAGGTAGGTTAGGTCCCCGGCAATTCTGCTTTCATGGTCCTAAAAACATTGGACTATCAAACACACCCATGTGGCTCTAGATAACATATGGACAAAACTAGACTTGGCTGTAGAACACAGGTTTGTAACAACAGAAGAAAGATGGACGTACATCAAAATAAAACCCTAGATCAACATACCAAAAGTCCATTTTAAAAGGCCACAGATTCGAGTGCCTGTTATTCTTCTATGCCTGGTAAATTTCATGCCAAGGAAGATTGAAGTCCCTACAACCTTGTGTGCCAGGAAATTTCAGAGCTTTGACACTGAATTCAAAGTTGTTACCTATTATGCATACCTAAGTATAATTATTCACTTACAGTTTACCTTCTTTATATAAATCCCAATAATCGTATTTTTATTCCATTTCCTTAAGGTTTATAATCTTTAATCATTTGGTTGTTTTCCTATGACATTCCTTCACTTAAAAATGAAGTCCTGGCCAAGCAGAGCGACACATTCCTAAACTCTTAGCACAAAAAGGTGCAGAGCTCTGGGTCGACCTGGGCTATGTGAGAGGTCCTGTCTCTGAAGCAGCACTGAGGTCCACCCGTATTAAGCTGCCAAGTATTTCTTTTCACAGCTAGTCCTACTTCCAGCAGCTATCGCTGTGACATTTTAAAACCATCTGTAGTTAAAGGTAGTTAATGAGACAAACATTAAGGAGAAAAAATTCAGCTCTTGAGAAGGTTCTCCTAGCTCATGGGTCATGAGTATCAGGGATCTACGGCCTGAGCCTCATCAGGGCTTGGTCACTGTGTAAGTTATTGTTCTGGTCCTATAATGAAAATCTGAGACAAATCTTCCTAAATGAGGTCAGTTCTGGAGATTTCATCGATTCACTCCATTGTTTTGTGGTGCTGTGTACTGTTAGGTGCATGGAAGGAGGTCTTTTCACCCCCTATTAGGGAACAAAGGATCAGGAAAAGACTGAATCCCACAATCCCCTCTCAGAACTTGTCTCCGTCACCTAGTTCTGTCCCACTTGGTTCCAGTTTGGCCATCACTTCCTGGTGGTACAAAGCTAGAGACCAGTACATGGGCCCTTGGGAAATTTTTCAGAGCTGAGCTATGACAACTAGATAACTTACAAAGACAAGTGGGCAAGTCAACAGGTCCCTCCCCCCTGGAACCAACACACTCTCTTCCAGGACCATTGGAAGACTACTCAGAAATTCCCTGGCTTGGGAAAATAGATTCAGGTCTCACTGCCTCTGAGTAAATCAGCTTCAATCTGGATGCTCTATAGAAGAGTCAGGACCTCATATCAAGCTATACAGATATTATTAGAATATATTTGTCTGTGTCTCTGGGTTCCTATAAATGAATTATCTTCAAGAATGACCCTCACAGACTCAGGCTGCTCTTCAAGATGACATTAGAAACATAAAATTCGGCATTAAATATTTAGACAGTTAATCAAGTTACACCATCGGTTCCGACTTCCCATTAAGGGCTCACCTAACATCAGAAGCTCCAGTCTATTCCGCTCTTCTATTAAAACCAAAAGTAATAAACTTTTATAGGCTATGACATATCGTGAAAGTTAAATAGACTTTGTTTCTGAAGGAACTTCAATCAGATGATGAGTAAAACCTGAGATATGGGAGCTGGAAATGGCTCAGTGGTTAAGAGCACAGCCTGTTCTCTCAGAGGACCTGGGTTCAGTTCCCGGCACCCTCACGGCTACTAACAATGATCTGTGATGCCAGTTCCAGGGGATAAGACACCCTGGCCTGGCCTCCACAGGCACTGCATGCCCATGAGGCGGAGACATACATGCAGGCAAATATCCATATAAAATAAAAAGAAATATATATTTTCAAACTGAGAAGAGAGCCATGTTATATAGACTCATTATTAATACCAAATCATGATTTAACTTTTTTTTAAATAAACCCACAGAGTTAAGATGGCCAATAAATTCTCTGGAAACAGAATATGAGGGTTGGGGGTAGAATGCCTGCCAAGCTTCAAGGTCATAAAAGCAGATGAAATAGAACATAAATCCATACAGTCAGGATCACATATTTCATGTTGACATTCTTTGTAGATCAAATTGGATAGTAAGTAGGAACCTTTAGAAAAAGAATGCTTACATTATAAATTGCTAATTAGTTCTATATATTGCTTGAGGAGTCATTTAAATTGGCAGATAAAAGAAAAAATATCTAAGTATTGTTTAAAGGCTGTTTATAGTCATGTTAATTATTGTTTAAAAAAAAACATTTCCAAGGATCCCACCCACCCAGGAGACAACACAGACATTATTAGAAACGTTACTATATTTTTATACTAATTGGTAGCTTGAAACATATGTCAGTGTTGTCAAGAGGAGGGGAGATTTATCTCCACCCTAACCTATTAAAAGGCTTTTTTTGGCAGGGAATGGTGCCTATGCTGCCAGCCATACTAGAGGCTGAAGTAGGAGGGTTGTAAGTTCAAGGCCACCCTGGGAACGCAGTGAGATTTTCGTCACAAAATTTAATAAAGAGAGCACTCACTGGTGGAGGACTTGCTTAGTATGAATAAGAAACTGGGTTCAGTTCTTCTCGCTGGAAAAAATAAAGCATTGGTGGGGAGGATGAGGTCATTGAGGATATCTATAGTCTGCTTAGAAGAAGTTTCAAGCCACTGAGGGAGTCTTTGGGGTTGCTAATTAGTGTTATAAGTACAAAATAGTTTTACCCTAACCACAAAACGAGTTTATGTTGGACAACACTCGTCCAAGAATTTAAACCAATGTGTTAAGGGGGAAACAAAATTATGTTCTCCTCAACATAGGTTTAATTGTCAAACCTCTGATTTCTGTCTTGGGTGGAGGTCTAAAGCCAAGACGAGTATTCTGCTATAGAGAAGCAACCATGCAGGCAAGCTCTGTAGGGCACCAGAAGCCTGTGAAGCTCGGAAAGGTTTATGTTTCCTGTCACTTGGCAGGTCCTTTCAATGGCAGCCATTGTGGTGCACACTTGGGAACAAACACCACTCCACTCAATTCTGCTCTAAAAGCGTCCTCCACCTCCATGATCCCATCGAGAAGATGCATCACAGAGACAGCCACCCTGGGACGGGTTTCGTCTGAGTCACTTTAAAGCCACAGCTAGAAGATGAATTAAGCCCTGTCACTTCCCCATATTTGTCCTTTAAGAAAACTTTTAGATGGAAAAATAAAATCTGCAGACATATCTCACAATTCTGGGGTCCAAATCTCTTCACTGCCCTTCTGTATTCCGTGACGTCGCATTGCCTGACCTCTTTAACTACATGCTGTGGCTGTTTCTAGGTTCTATGCCTCGCTTGAGATCCTCAGTCTCATGCTCTGCTTCTCTGAACTCTACCTAATAGCTCTCAAGACCCTCACATCTAAGCAGCTAACTATCTTAGCTCATGTGAAGACGCCGCCCCCACTCTTAAGAAGCTTCCTACCATACCTGTGGTGGAGTTTCTCCCATGTTTACTTCCTTTTCTGAGATGTGACTTATTCGACAGCAGGGGTGACCTTACTTATCTTTGTGCCTCATACCGCCTGGTGTGTAGTCGATGCTTATTCTAAGTGTGTATTGCAGGTTACCATATTGGTAGGTAGGACAGGGAAGGTGAAAATGAAAAAGAGAATTAGGAGACTCTTGATGTTAGCAATTTTCTACACCTTCACCAGGATAATAGTTGTATAGTAGAAGCATGTCAAATACAGAGGCGAATGCTAGCGGCAAACCACTGAACTGAGAACAGGTCGCCCATTGGAGGAGTTAGAGAAAGTATTGAAGGAGCTGAAGGGGCTTGTAACCCCATAAGAACCACAATGCCAACCAACCAGAGCTCCCAGGGACTAAACCACTATCCAGAGAGTACACATGGACTGACCCTGGGCTCCAACTGCATATGTAGCAGAGGATGGCCTTGTTGGTCACCAGTGGAAGGAGAAGCCCTTGATCCTGCCAAGGTTAGACCCACAATGTAGGGGATTGTTGGGGGGTTGCAGTAAAGGAGGTGGATGGGGAGGAAAACACCCTTATAGGAGAAGGGAAGGGGAAGAGGATGGGGGCTTAGGGACAGGAAACTGGGAAAGGAAATAACATTTGAAATGTAAATAAAGAAATAGCCAATTTAAAAAAAAGGAAAAAACATCTTCAAAATCTTCACAAAAAAAAAAAAAAGGAAAAAAAAAATATAGAAGAGGTCAAAAAACAACCAGCAGAAAGTACACAAAGTAATATTGGGTGTTTTTATGGACCCGGCTGTGGTGTGTTTTAACGGTTTGAATGGTACGATGTCTTTCTTCAACATTTAGTGAGAGTACTCAATAGAAAAATACAAGCATACATACATACGCATGCTCTCTCTCTCTCTCTCTCTCTCTCTCACACACACACACACACACATACAAATACATACACGCATACACACGCACACACACACACACGCATACACCATATCACAAGTTGCCTGCCTGGCTCTTACTTAGCTGTGCTGTGTTTTGCAGGAAGACTTTTCTCCTTTTCCTGTCTAGCCCACTGCCCCGCATAGTGCTGTCACATAAATATAATAAAGACCCTACTAGCAGTTGCTTGGTGATGGATGTACAATTTGGGGGGCTCTTCTAAGGAGACTCTACAGTTTATTTCTTTCTCTTTGTCCATGATTTGGGGTCTATACTTATTTCCTCCTGCATCTGTGCAGTGGAAACTGGTCCGGAAGACACAAAGATTGTTTTCGAATCATTTCTGAGGGTAGCTAAACAAAATGTTAGCTATTTCCTTGGTACCCATGAAGACCGCCCTGGAAACCAACAGTTCCTAGGACTCCCTCCATCTAACCAATCTTCCTATGTCCCAATTCTTTATAGAAAATGTAACAGTTGCATATAACATACACACATCCTCCTGTGTACTTCAGGTCATCTCTAGATTAGTAGAACACTACCTCAGAATAAATGTAATGCAAATGGTTGCTGTGCTGTTTTGCTTGTGACAAGGAAAGAAGTCTGTGCAGCCAGGATGGACACAAGTCGTTTTTCTGGACAAATGCAGTCTTCTTCATCTGCAGCTGGTGGAATTTACAAACATAGACTGCGAAGACACAGAAGACTGCTCTGCGAGCACAAGCCGTCTGGACTGGGAGATCAGGGCTGCTAGGAATTTTAGTTCCAGCCTTGCATGACACCACCAGTCCCTCGGACTCGGGAATCTATGGCTATATACTAACCTAAAATGAAGATTCCGAATGGGTCCTGTGCAGTTCTGCACTTCCTGGTATTGATTAGCATGAAGACTTGCCAGTATCGCGATGGAAAATTTCACACATAGCAGAAGGATGTCCAAGGTTTCAAAGCATTCTCACGATCTACGAAAAGAGTTTGCTTACGGATTCTTTAGCAACTCCACTCTACCACTTCCTTTGCAGTTCAAACACTTTGGAAAACTGGCCAGAGTGCCATTTTCTGTGTGCAAAGGAGCTATCCATTGTGGCTAGAATACACAAGTTAATACCATTGACAGCAGAAGGAAAGAAGAGAGCAGTCATTATCTTCACTGAAATCTTGAAGCACAACATAAGCCTGTTACTAAAAGAGGGGGCAAAATGGATAACAAATAAAACTTGGGTAAAAACTGATTTGGCTGCTTCCCCAGGACAGAATTTTCTTGCTGTCAACTTTAACACATGTGCTCTGTTACTGCGGGATCTGTTAGTGTGGGTGGTTGTTTGACAACCTTCTGTGTGTGTTAGAACAAAATGATAAATCATAGACGTCTTCCATGACCATCCAGTCCTTGTTGACTATTTGCAGAGGAGAAGATATACAGAGGAAGAATCAAAACACAGAGGGCTAGGATCCCACAAGACAGCTCCACAGGCAAAGGCATCTGCTTCCCAGCCTGGAGACCTGAATTTGATCCCAGATCCCAGATCATTCCCTTGAAGGCAAGAAGAGATCATTGGGTTTACCCAGCTGGACTTACAGGCGCTTGTGAGCCATTCTTTAGATGCTGGGAACCAAACTCAGGTCTTTTGCAAGAACGGCAAGTGCTTCTAACCACTGAGACCCCCTCAAGTAACATCTTGATAGAGATGGCATTTAAAAACAATTTTATCTTCAACCAGAGAGGAAGAAATAATCTTTAGTACTATGATTTTAAATTTATAAGTCATCCTAGAGGACTTGTTTATGCTTAATTTGTCTTTAAATTTTGATAACTAAAGTGGTTTCCATCTCCTGTTTTAAGTTTTGCATAACTATGAGGTAATGTAGTTAATATACATTTCCAGTAACAATTATACAGCTATTAACTAGACCTGCCTCTGTTGATTACTGTTTATGAATAAAATAAATCCAGTTTACGTATGCTTATTACATTAGCAGCGGGCTTTGTATTCTTGAGAAGCAACTAGAGACTAAGGGAAATGCTCTACGTAGAATTATTTCAATTTTGATACCAAGTATGTGAAGCTTTTCTAAGAAAATAGAATTTTTATCAGGAAACAGGCAAATGTGGGAAGGATTTACCAGAACAACAATAGAACTTTTACAATTATCTATCATTGTTATTGTTTGAATGTGAAAAGTCCTCCATAGGATAGTGTACTTGAATACTTGGTCCCCATATGTAACATTGTTTTGAGATATTATAGAACTTTCAAAAGATATGGTTGATGGTAGTGAGTCACTAGGGGAAGGCTTTTGGGGGTTGCAGTCTGTTTCTGACAAGAGTAACTCCACTCACCAAAGTCAGATTTGTGATCATTGAAGAATATAGTCATTATTAAATTTTGATTTACTAATATGTTAGCTCTGTACCTGCAAGTTTCAAGTAAGTAAAAATCATGAATGTCTTGACTAAATTCCTTACTTAGATGTGAATGAACTCTGGAGTTTTTATGATGTGTTTGGGTTAACCTCAGTTGGATTCTCTTGTTCTTGTTCTCTCACTGAGTCCGGAGCTTGTTCATGTTGTTCGACTGGCTGGCCAGCAATCCTCCTGTCTCTGCCTTTCTAGCACTGAAATTACAGGTGCACCCTGGCCTGGATATGCCCAAATATTGAACATTGAACTTGGGTCTCCATGCTTACAGGGCAATCACTTTACCAATTGAACCATTCTTCCAGGCTTCTGATTTTTACTAGACAGCATAATCATTTCAACCTCAGAAAAATTTCATGGGAACACAAAATGTGAATACCTGTGCCAGGTACATGCGCCTTCATGGGACAGTACATGGGAACACTACATGTGTTCATCTCATTCATGAGAGCTTTTATCAAAATTAATTAGACACATGGTCAGGCTACTCTTGACATCAGCAGAACATTTTAAACACATCCCTTGAAGACTGTAATCGAAGCGAAAGGCAGGCACGAATACGAGGAGAATGATTTATCTGAGAGAAACACACAGGACCACATTCAAAGGCTATGATTGCGACGATAATTGGTAAATTGGATATTTTTCAAAAGCTCTCTTTGTTCTTCGTGGCACAGAAGCTTCTGTTGAACTATCCTTGTTATGAACGAAGAGCAGAGAGGATTGGGGCATGGACAGGATCAAAAGATGTGATGAAAGGGTCTGTAATTAATAATAATTGCTTCCCAAGTGTCTACTCTACATAAGATTCTGCCTCATAAGGAATGTATTCAAGTCCACCAGATAGGCTTAATATTCTCACCACAGGTGGTCTTTCCTGGAGAAGCCATTCACAGGCTCTGCACGGGGCAGCTAAACATGATTACTGAAACTGAAGTCAAGTCACGGAGACAAAGCACACCTTGCCTGTCCTACCAGAGTTTGTAAGGCACCAGCAGCACAGCAAGTCAGCTGTGCAGTTTGGGAAGCCTGTGCGCTGAAGGCCTCCACCCAAGGACTCTGCAGGCACCTGCACTGCCACGTTCAAACACTTATTTAATGGATGCCTTGTTAGAAATGGTAGTCAAGAATGTCAATAATGCTTTTAGAGTCTGCATTGGCAGGGTCACATGTCAGCATATTCTTCTAGGTAGAAGAGACTTTAGTGAGGCTAAATGCAGATATATAAAGCCTAAAACAACAGGAGAGGGAAAGCAGAATAGTATTTCTGTATGTCTAACAAAAAAATAAGTGAAAATTAAGTAAATGTTTCAACAATTTTAGACCCACATTAGAACACCATTTATCTTAATTTTTCTCTGGGAAGCAGATGAATGAAATTAATGGAATATAATTTTTAAATTATTTTGATACACGCTTAATGATTATGAGTCATTCTGGTAGACTGATTATAGCAGTCACCTTACCCGGACATAAAATGTGAACTTGTAGTTCGCCCTATGAAACTGAACAGACAGCCCGGTCGCTTGCTCTGGCTAGGAGAGTGTCATGGCATATATACTATTTCAGTATAGAGACTCAGTCTCCAAAGGCCACTGTCACATTGGCATCTTGCTCTGCAATCATGAAAACAAACCCGAACATGCCTGCTGTGTGATAAGACCCAGACTAGAGAAAAGATGTGAGCTGAGGTCGGCCCAGGCTGGCCAGCCAGAGAACAGGCTCTTTCACCACACAGGATAGACCCATGAATGAAAGGTGATTGTAGCCTAATCCAGGCCACTTAAGAACCATATTGCCAACTCATAACCTCATGGACACAGCTGTCATGTGATTGTTGTTTGAAGACATTAAATGTGGGGATTACTTATAGTACATGGTAAGTTACAATAACGATCAGTCCCAAGTTGCTCCTTAAAACTCAGAATTTTATTTTTTCTCCTCCTCCTCCTCCTCCTCCCCTCCTCTCTCCTCCTCCTCCTCCTCCTCCTCCTCCTCCCTCCTCCTCCTCCCTCCTCCTCCTCCCTCCTCCTCTCTCCTCCTCCTCTCTCCTCCCCTCCTCTCCCTCCTCCTCCCTCTTCCTCCTCCTCACTCCCTCCTCCTCCCGCACCTCCCTCCTCCCCCCTCCTCTCCCTCCCCTCCCTCCTCCTCTCCCTCCTCCTTCTCCTCTCCCTCCTCCTCCCTCCTCTCTCCTCCTCTCCCCCCTCCTCCCTCCTCTCTCCCCCCTCCTCCTCCTCCTCCCTCCTCCTCCTCCTCTCCCTCCTTCCTACCCCTTGAACTTTCTGTCTCCAGTATCACCATGTGCTATGAATCAGGATTAGTCACTATACTCCAGCCTGTCCCTCTCCCATTCTTCCCATTATGGGTCATTTAAGTCCTGTTTCTCCATCCTTTGTGCCCAACAAAGCCCTTCACCCGTTGCCCCCTAAAAGACCTCCTTTTCCTCATTCCTTTTAGTGCATTCTTTAATCACTGCAGTAATTTCCTGCTAAAACAGAATCATTATTTTACTAAAATACCTGTGAGGACATGTCATCCCTTAAGTTCAAGTCAGGAGGCTTAAAAGCTCCCAGGATCCCACAGGATGTTCTGAAGAGCTTAGCATGAATGCCAAGATACTCCATCATCTGATGCCAACTTTCTCTTCTTGCTATTCACTACTGCAGCCCTCTGCACTTCTTCAGTCCTGTTAAAACTGGAGTTACCACCAAAGGAATCCATGCATTTTCATATCTCAGCGCTCTGAAATGCTGTCATCCCTCCTTCCTCTGTTAATGACCTTCAATGAACCGATTTCACTAAGAACTCTCCTGAGTAGGCGTGCATCCTGTCATTCCCCCATGGCATCTTGGGTAGATTTGACCTTTTCCTCAATACTGTGACCACACCTTCATCCTGGTAAGATCTTCTTTGTAGCTCCATCTCTATTTAGTTAGGATGCTAGAGGGTTGTAAATCCATTGGCCACACAGCTCCTGAATCTTTGTGCCCTTTGTCCACCGTACACACAGCACAGGTTTCCTAGGCTAAATTTAATATTAATTTAATATTATATTACTAAATATAATATTAACTCAATAAATTAATGATCTTGGTTTCCAAGAGGGGAGATAATGTGATCAGAAAAACTACAGTTGTTTGACCAAGAAGCACAGCCAAGATTTGGGGCAAATTAATTCCTATGACCAAGATCAAAGCAGGAAGTTCAGCACAAAATGAAGCTACTTTTGGCTGTTTCAATAGTCTCGCTTCAACGTCACAATACAGCAGCAGATGCTCTACTCCTGATCCAAAGACTGTCAACAACAACTATGCTAATTTCAATTAGAATCAAGACATTCCAGAATCATCTTTCTAGCCTCATTCTTTGGCTGTCTGTCACATTTGGCAGAATCAGATGCATCGGTGATGTTTATGCATACAGCAAAACTTTGCAAAACAGAACTCTCTGGTTGGTTTTTTTTTTTTTCATTTAAAAAAAGTTTTGGTTTTTGCTCTGAAGAGAAGAAAGAAAATGACACATTAGTATGAGTACTCATGAGATGGCTTCTTTGAGATATAAACAACGAGTTCTATAAACTCCTTGTTGGTGTTCTTGAGAAAGCAGCTCAGCGACCTTCAGAAAAGGCTCAGAATCACCATAGGTCACCATTTCCTTAATCTATAAAGTGATTTGCTGGGACTAACATAACAGTGAGCTTCAGTGAACTTATTAAACGTCAGTTTCTTAGAACTCGTACACCAATGAACATAAAAGACTTTCTATGATATTAATTTAGGTATTGCATTTAGTTATAATATTCTTGTCATGATAACAGTGGGCACCTATATAAGTGTTGGAGATTCCTAAGGTTTGTTTTATGTGTGTGAATGTTGGCTGTATGAACGTATGTTCACCACATGCATGCAGTGCTCATGAAAACCAGACAAGGGCATCATACCTCCTCTAACTACATAGTTGTGAGGCACAATGAGTGTACTGGGAGTTGAACTCGGATGCTCTGCGAGAGGAGTAAATGCTCCTGACCATTAGGCCAACTCTTCAGCTCCGAAAGATTTTTTTTTTTAAGATTCATTTTATTTCATGTGAATGAGAGTTTGCTCACATGTCTATGTCCCACATGTGTGTAGTATCCATAGAGCCCAGAAGAGGGTGACCGTATATATTACCTTCACTTGTAATGATAAGAATTAGGTCAGAGAACTAGTAACTTACATCATGGTTATAAAGCTAAGTGTTAGCCTTTCTTGACACTGTAACAAAATACCCAGAAAGTCAATGGAAATCCAGAAAGGAAAGACTTATTTTGGCTCATGATTTCTGAGGTTTCCATCTATCCTCACAGAGTAAAATATCCCACATCATGGTGGTCGGGAAGCAAGGAGGGAGAATAGTTTAAGTATGCAGACTTTTTCTTTCTTTCCTTTTTCCCTGGGCCCTGAGCCTAAGATGTTGTGCTGCTGTTCACATTCAAGTCAGGGCTTTCTCGACAATTCTCTCAGGAGACACACACACACACACACACACACACACACACACACACGGTGTACCTTCCTGATCAACTAGGCATGTCTCATCTAGCCAAGCTGAGAACCAAGATTTGTCATGACAAACCATGGGAGGACTCCATCCCTGTTCCACGTGCCTCTAAGGCCTATGAAAGGCTAAACATTTGCACCTCTGCTTAGTCTTACTCTTTCAAAGGGCATTTACGCCCTGCAAGTATTGAGTATCCAAACACAATCTACCTGGTGATGAAAATTTCCCAACAGTTTTCTATATACCGTGCAACACTTCTACTGAACCTTCTGCCTCCTACTTAACTAGTTAATGTCTACACTGATTCTCAGAATTAGCCTTGCAAACAGAGCCAGTTCTTGCTCACCTGGCTCTAAGTTATCTTTCTAGGCTCTTCTCTTACCGCAGTCACTGTCTTTAGCTTTCCTCACCCGCTAGCTGCAGTTAGCTAAAGTCTATGTCAGGATAACCAAAACCCTCCTGGGTTTCTGCCTGATTGCCCATTTCTAGGCGGTGTGGCCTAGCCTGTCCCTTCTCCCCAGCAGGAACAGCTCCAACTCCTTCTCGGTCTACTTTCTGTTCAAGCTTTGTGCTTTACATGCGAAAATTGGACCCAGCTGTATTGGTGCTAAGCACGTGCTGACTGAGCTTCACTCCAGCCCTACTGTTCCTTCAGAAGACCACGACGGCTCTTCCTGCTTTGCACTACGGCTTGCTAACAGCTCCTTAGAGCCTTTAGATTCCAGTTGTGCTCTGTGGACCAGCAACATCAGTCTCCCAGGCATCTCAAGCCCTTCCCAAAACCTAGAACAGGAGATCTCATATTCATAACGTCTCATGAGGCATGTGCAGACTATATAGACCTTGTCAAGACCCCTCTCCCCTTTCACAGTCTGGGAAATCAGGAAGAAAATGGTTGGATCTTGTTTATCTTCAAACTTAGCCCAGGAGGGCTGGACTGTGGGGATGTTCTGTGAATCAACAAGGAAATACTTCCAGGGTGTCTCACGCCAGCCCTTAAGAGCCAAGAACTATCATCTCACTGCCAAAGATGGGAAAACTGAGGCTAAATACTTGAGAGACATTCCCCAAAACTCAGTCAGTGGTTACTAGGATGAGCGCCAAACTTATCTAAATTTAAATTTTGAATTCTAGTCATTTCCCTACAATAGAATAGAATGCACATCTATGCATTCACTCTTGCAGTGTTTACCTTAGCATTAGGATCATGTCCAGGCAGGATGAGTAGTCACTCGCTTTAATGTTCACGGACTCTTTCATTCCTCTGCTCATAAAACCTTATCGAGCTCCCAGCATAAAGCTGTGTTCGGTACTAAACATGGAGAGCAGAGTAAGCCAAATCATTTTCTCATTCTCATGGGGCTACCAAGCAATAAGGGGCTATCTTCATACATAGAAAGAAGTACCATGGCTCTGTGTGTGTGTGTGTGTGTGTGTGTGTGTGTGTGTGTGTGTTATATACCCATAAAAAGGAGAAAGATATGAGTAAATGTACTTTACACAACCTACTGTATGTGCTGTCAAACAAAATCTGGTATGGAAAGATAGAGAAAAAGACCCACCAGGGCACCATTCAGTTTTCAATGCATCAAAGATTTATAGACTCTTCCCATTATCATTAATGACTGTTATGAACTTAATTTGTCCCCACACACCAAGGGGGGAATAAATTCTACACAGAGGGGAAATAGAGGGTATGCAAAGGGAAAAAAAACAGGTATTTTATGCGTAAGGATGAGTGACAACTGGTAATGACCACAGTGGGGGTAGTAGTAATTTTTTTTTAATTCCTCATTATGAGTCATAAAAGACACAGGTCAATATGTGTGTGTGTATGTTTGTGTGTGTGAGAGAGAGAGAGAGAGAGAGAGAGAGAGAGAGAGAGAGAGAGAATATGAATATAAATGAGAAAAGCAACACATTCTTAGTTGACTCTAATGAATGAGTCCAGGGGGTTGATAAGTGACTTACACGGGTCAAAATAGATGTTAGAGAACAAGATAAGAGGACAATGTTTGCAAGTCAGCAGCACAGAGGCATTCTGCAGAGCAGCACTGTGACATATTTTAATGTCTTCCGGCTAATAAGAGTAAAACAGACAAGCAAGCACAAGCATGGGACTTGGACCATAATTTCTGCTGCCCTGGGAGCCGCACTTCATAGAGTGATCAGGAGATTTTTGCTCCTCATCAGATCTTTATTAATCTACTGTCATGTCTCTGTACTTTATTGTTCCTGCCAGGTAACAGATTATATTAATAATTTGAGGTCATAAATATAGAGGCTAACTCGGGGAACTGAGAACAACATGAAGAATGAGTCTGGCATGATCCTTTTCTTCGAAGAATCTCTGCTTTTCCTGTTAGGGGAGGTGAAAAGGTAGCACTCCCAGGGCTGTCTGTCATATGAAAGAACAGAGGCTTGTGCATCCCCCAAAGGCAATCAAAATCCTGCAGCGTGCATGGAAGACTCATAGTACAAAAGGCACATAGAGACCGCTGGCTAAAAGGCACTCACTGGTTTATCACTTGGACTCTTGGAAGCCTGGCTTTTGCCCTAAAATTCAAGTTCCATTAATACCATGTCAGGTCCATGGTAGAACACCAGACGTACAGGAACTGTTCCTATCATCATACCAGAAGGATCGCTGTGAATCTGGGCGTTTGTGGACTGGTTTTCTCTGGAGAGATTGCTTTTGTTTTCAATAAAAAGAAACACATAGAAGATTTCGCCAGATTAGCTTGCAAAGCGCCCTGGCCAGATTCTAATTCTAGCTAGTATGTTCTGCATATAGCACCTAGTACCATGACAAACACTGAGTGTTTAGCGAGGAGTAGTTGATGAAGCATGATACACATTGCCATGACTGAATCCAGTGACCTTTTGAATTCCTTCCCGGTTGGAAGTGGCAAAGGAAAATATGAATAACAGACACCCATCTATCTATATCAAAGCCCTCAAGAACAGCAACTTCCTGTGTACCTGTGAACGTCTACACAAGGCTCATGCAATCAAGACCCAGAAGCAAGAAACAATGGTCTTTTAATCTGTGTATAAGACATCATATGCCTCATCTTACCCCAGGTCAACTAGACACTGAAAATAACCACTCTCATCAAATCTCTATAAACTGGACAGTAAAACTATACAGTTCTGGGTTATACAAGCTGGAAGCATCAAGCCAAGTGTATATGAGTTGAGTTTGGACATGAGGTTATAAAAACACTGGAAGAAGATTAAGTGTGCACACTTAAACTGAGATCCTTTCTGTTCATAAACCACCGAGAATGCTTGTCCCATCTCCAGCGACCATCTAATTCTCATCTGGAAGTCGAGGCAGTGTACCAAATGATAATAATATAAAAGTCTCATGAGACAAGGGTCTGTAAGGAGTGTCTACGGTCCTTATTATATGTTGATATTGTGAGGCAAACAATGATAAGCAAAATTAATCTTTGTTTCATACAGACTAACCAGGTCAAATGAGTGGCACGCCTAAAGACTGTATACCTATCCTACATTACTACAATCCAAGAGTATTCACAAACTAATCAGTATTGGTTGTAAAAGATGGAACTCAGGGACGGAGGTATAGCTCAGTGGGAGAACACTCACGGAACATGCACAAGCCCTGGGTTGCATCCTCAGCAAAGGGGTGTGTTAGAATTCTTTCTTAAAAAGTAGAACCCCAGTGTATATCAGAGAGAATGTCAATTCTAAGCACTTCAGACAAAAAAGAAAGGTTACAACTTAACTGGGTTCACTGCAGGCTACATATGATAATACAATTGTTACTGCAAAACGAAGCCTCAGTTACAATCTTGGTGCCCTGGTTTTTATATTTAGGTGGTTGTTAAAATAAGATGGAATGCTGGCAAACTGCCACAGGACAGAAAACAAACCACAGGAGGAGGAGGAAATGGTCAAAGAAACACAGCAGAAAAGAGACTAGCAGTTTTCAGGGGACTGTGTGGGAGGCTGGGAGCTTTAGGCCTCAGTGCCCAGTACTTTCTGAAGGAACATTTGTTCACTAGAAAAAGAACATCCCATATACAATTTAGTCCAAATGTAAATTCCTGGCAATGTGGCTTCAATAGTGTGAATCTGGAAGCCGTTCTTCTGAGAGTTGAAGAATGGCTTGCATGGAGACCATCCCTCTGGAGCTCACAGATTCCAGTGCATTGACTCATAGCCTGGGCCACCACACTGAACTGGGGAGAATGGGTCACACCCTCTGTCCTCTCCTGGGCCAACCAGCTGTGTATGTGTGTGTGTTGGGGGGAGGGGGAGTCAAATGGAGAATAACAACTCTATAAGAAAGGTGGATGCCACATAAAAAGGCAAAAAAAAAAAGGCACCGAGGCCATTTTGTTTAGATTTTTGACTCAATTTATAACCAGCAATGCCCTGAGGAACATCTGAGAGACAAATGCAAACAAATGCGGAAACGACCTCTGGGAACTTGAGAGACAACATTTTTTATGGCAAGTTGTTCTTCTCCAGTGTGAAGCACCACACACGTGGTTTTTGCTGTGGTGGGATGGCTGAAGGAAAAGAATTGTGTCTTCAGATGGGGCTCTCAACCTGTGGGTGAGAGGGTGGAAACTGTAGAGGAGTTCAAAGGAGTCTAACACTGCTAGGTGTCCATGCTTTTTTATTTTCTTGGTAACCAGGGGTTTTCTACCTGCCAAAACTTCGAGCACCATTTTGAAACATTCCCATCTCAGTATAGCAGAAACAGGCACAGTGGTGGAGTGTGGAGTATATGCCCTGTGCTGTGGTTACTGAGGTTGAAGTGACAGCAGACAAGAGTTGTTGGGAACAGAGATGAAGGAAAAACTGGACAGGATGGCTTCTGCCTGTTACTTTAAACTTGTTACTTGCCTTCCCCTAAAACCAGAGTTTATAACTTGTTTTAATATACTGAGGAGATATTGGCTGAACATGCAGCTTGGTGTCTTTCCCGTGGCAACCATGGAATGAATACATGTTAAGTAGTGATGTTTATAAGAATACCCTTGGGAGGGAATAGGGAGGCAAAGTTTAGAACAGAGACAGAAGGAACACCCATTCAGAGCCTGCCCCACATGTGGCCCATACATATATAGCCACCCAATTAGATAAGATGGATGAAGCAAAGAAGTGCAGGCCAACAGGAACCGGATGTAGATCTCTCCTGAGAGACACAGCCAGAAAACAGCAAATACATAGGCGAATGCCAGCAGCAAACCACTAAACTGAGAACGGGACCCCCGTTGAAGGAATCTTAGAAAGGACTGAAAGAGCTTGAAGGGACTCAAGACCCCATATGAACAACAATGCCAAGCAACCAGAGCTTCCAGGGACTAAGCCACTACCTAAAGACTATACATGGACTGACCCTGGGCTCTGACCTCATAGGTAGCAATGAATAGCCTAGTAAGAGCACCAGTGGAAGGGGAAACCCTTGGTCCTGCTAAGACTGAACCCCCAGTGAACGTGATTGTTGTGGGGAGGGCCGTAATGGGGGGAGGAGGGGGAGGGGAACACCCATAAAGAAGGGGAGGGGAAAGGGTTAGGGGGATGTTGGCCGTGAAACCAGGAAGGGGAATAACAATCGAAATGTAAATAAGAAATACTCAAGTTAATAAAGATGGGGGAAAAAAGTAGTGTTGTTTATGCATCACATCAGAGCACCACAGCTACTGAGACAGCCTTGGAGTCCCAAATGCAGGCTAGGAGACTCCAATCTTACAGCACACAACGGGAAAGGAGTGCTTTTAAATGATCTCACTTAGAGACAGGTTTTTCAAGACCAGACTCTGCGTGTGTGTGTGTGTGTGTGTGTGTGTGTGTGTGTGTGTGTGTGTGTGGGTGTGTGTGTGTGTTTTTTTTTTTTTTTTTTCCTATAAAGGGCAGGAGAGATGGCTCGGTGGTTCAAAGCACTGGCTCCTCTTCCAGAGGACCGGACTTCAGATCCTACATGGCGGCTCACAACCATCCTTAACTCTAGCTCCCAGGGTCTGACACCCTCCTCTGATCTCTACAGACACTGTACTCACTGTTGAATACATACATGCAGATAAAACACCCATACACACAAAATAAAACTACATCTTTAAATGCTCCATAAAATATTAAATTCTAAAGGAAAGAAGTCACCGAAGAAAACTGCCAGTTTGTCTTTCTCTGAGGTCTGATACTTTACGAACTTTAAGGACCACACATTCTGTAGTGATTTCTCCTTATTCCCTGTTACTGGAGGTGAGGGAGAGCAGAATAGACAAAGACGCCCAAATCCAAACATAGCTTGAGATTGTTAAGAAAGAAGTAAGCAGTCTTTTACAGAGTCACAGTAAGCTTTTCCCAAAAATTCAAAATAAATATTTTGGGCCTTGCACACACCACATAAGTTTGTTTCTTTCTTCATCCTCTCCTCTCCTCTCCCCTTCCCCCTCTCCTCTTTCCCCTCCTCTCCTCTCCTCCCTCCCTTCCCTCCTCTCCTCTCCCCTCCTCCCCTCTCCCCTCCTCTCCCCTCCTCTCTTCTCCTCTCTCTTCCTCTCTCATCTTCTCCCTTCCTCTCCCCTCCTCTCCCCTCCTCTCCCCTCCCCTCCCCTCCTCTCCTCTCCCCTCCTCTCCCCTTCCCCCCCCCTCCTCTCCCCTCCTCTCCCCTTCCCCTCCTCGCCTCTCCCCTCCTCTCCCCTTCCCTTCTTTCCCTCTTCCTCTTCCCTCCTCTTCCTTCCTCTCCTCTCCCTCCTCCTTACCCCCTCTTCTCCCTCCTTCCCTCTACCTCCCCCCTCCTTTCCTTCCTCACCTCCCTCCTCTCCCCCCCCTCCTCTCCTCCTCCCCTCCTCTTCCCTTCTCCCCTCCCCCTCCTCTCCTCCCTGCTCCTCTGCCATCTTCCTCCTCCTTCTTCCTTCACTCTCCTCTTCTCTGACAAAAATTTAAAACATTTAAAAGAAAAAAAAAAGACAAAAAAACCCGGCTTCCAGGCTGGGTTTGCTGGCAGGAGCCAACAAATCGTACAAATACAGAAAGCAAATTTAAACTGCAGCCTGTTTTTTAAATAAAACTTAATTATTAGACTCAACTTTTACTTGTCCACAGCTATCTCCAGACTCTTTCCCATAGAGGAGAATCCCTTTCACGGAGATGATATGGCCCATGAAGCCCCAAGTACTACTTACTGACAGACCCTTAGGGAAACGATATTTTCTGCTCTAGAGCAACAAAACCACTTCATTCCTACCACTGTCTCCCTAACTCTCGACTGCAGAGAGAATTCAAGCAAATAGTCCCAGTTACTTGGTTGGGGGAATTTTTTTTCTTTTTGCCAATATTATATATCATAAAAGTCAAGGCATGATAAATTTTATATATGAAACCAGTGCGAGGAAGAGAATTCCTTCCTTAAAATGGGTGGCTTAGCATAGATTTTCATCGTTTGAAACAACCTGGAATGGGAACTACTGCCTTTTATGAAATGTTTTATAAAAAGCTGAAATAGCCTGTTACAACTCCAAAGGAGTGTGTACAGCGTACACTTGGGCAGAAAAACCTCCTTCGGAGAAGCATGAGTTTGTGGTGAGCCTGAGTAGAGCTTAGTGGGCACATCCTCCACTTTACGCAGAACAATGGCCTGCCCAGATCTAAAATGCTGCTTCTACAGATCAATTTCAATTCAGAGCTATAAAAAGATATAAAACAAGTAAATGGAGCAAAATGCGCTCTCTCTCTCGCTCTCTCTCTCTCTCTCTCTCTCTCTCTCACTGTGTGTGTGTGTGTGTGTGTGTGTGTGTGTGTGTGTGTGTGTGTGTGTATGAGAGAGACAGAGAGAAAGACAGACACAGTTTTAGGGCAAGAGGTCCTGATTCAGCAACTTCAGTAGAGACACACACACACACACACACACACACACACACTCATACACATATACACATGCTCACATACGTACATACTCACACACACTCTCTCTCTCTCTCATACACATATACACATGCTCACATACGTACATACTCACACACATTCTCTCTCTCTCTCTCTCTCTCTCTCTCACACACACACACACACACACACACACACACACACACTTTTGACTTCTGTGTCTCCAGACTCAGAAGGGTTGATATAGTTCAGGTAGACAGACACTCCTGGAGGACTACCATATGTATGCAAAGTCAAGCAAGAGTCTGTCCAGAGTCCTTACAAGAAGGCAGAGATCGCAGGCATTGAGTGACTTTGTGGGCCTCAGGGAGGAGTCAGTGCTTTGCATCCAAAGCAGTTTCCAAGTGCCCGTTACACAAAAATTGAACTGAAGTCAACTCTCTTCCAAAAGTTAGCTTTCTCAGCTGGTCATCTTTCTCTCAACTCTGTTTGGGTTTCACCCTAGAAATTAAATTTGGAAAGTACTACAAGATTGTTTCTATCCTGTTTGTGTTTCGCATTCCTTCTGCATTACAAAATTTCTTCCTGCCACCCATCTCCGAAGCTCCAGGCTTGTCCAGCTTAGAGGGGGGCAAGTACTACCTCCAAGCAAAGGGCCCAGCACCAGCAAAGTGACCTCCATCCCGAAGTCAGAGATGTTAGAAGACTGGACAAACAGAGGCTTCCTGTGGAGGTGCCTCATTCCTCAACCATCCTTCCTGAAACCCGAGCACCCAATCATTTTCATTAGGGCCTAAAACCATTTCTATCCTGGTTTCCACTGTTAACGTAAGTAAGTATGCAAGCAAGCAGAATTAAAAAGGGAAACTGTTTAAGAGCAAAATCCACGCATCCTAGCTCGTTCATCTAAAGCTATTCAGCCCTCTGCTCACTTCCTGGATAGATGGACAAAATGGCCAAACAGCAGAATTATGTTTCTTTTCTATTCTACAAAGTGGTAACCCACAAATGCCTTCGTAAACCTGTTTGGATAATAGCTCAATGCAGTATTAGGAGTTAACATTCGAGAAATCTATTGACAACAAACGATGACAAGGATCTTGGCAGCTTTAAGTGACTCTTCCAGCTCATCATAGGTATAAGTTATAAGTTATACCTATGGTATAAGGTATAAGGGTATAAGTTATAAATGCTAACATTAAACCAGGGAGGAAAGACAAGATGGATAAGGTATTATAGCTTGGGCAAGAAAGTTCTGGAGCTCTGCCTGTGTCCTACAGAAGAAGCAACCAGCTAGGAAGATAGGAAGCCTCTGCGAGTACCTGAAAGGTACCTAAAATTAAATAAAAACCAAAACATAAAAACCAAACATAAAAAGAGCATTAAGATACAGAAGAACCACAATTACTCATGTAGTGCTTTGAGCAGCTGTAGTATAGAGTTCTTAGTAGTGTACATGTGTACACGTGCATGCACACATGCACATGCACCTACACATGCAATGGAATCCACTCAGGAAGCCGAGTATCTAAGACCTTATAGTCCAAGGAAATCTGTGCACATGAAGCAATACACAGCCCAGCTAGAATTCTTCTAGAGATGTCTGAAACAGGAAGCCCTGGTCTGAGGCGCAGGTTTTGTGCGTGTAGTAAACAGTACAAGCTAACAGTGCCTCTTCACCTTTCCAGAGTATTACCTCTGCTTTGGTAAAGCACACCACTGTCCAGTTTTCTTCACCAAGAATGACTGGCCACTTACTTTCCTTGTGTTCACATCTAAAATGTGCTGACAGGCTGTCTCCTCCAGTCTACCCACTTCCTGTCTGTTCCCTAGGATCATTCCGTGTACTGGCCTCGGCCCTCACACAAACAGCCACATCTTGGCTGAACCTGATGCCTAGGCCATCAACGTTTTATGGAAAAGCCATCTTTCTCCAGTACAGAAGGATTTCTGGGGACTAGATCAGTCATCATTAGTGCCTGTTTCTCCCATGCCAAGTATATAATCTTTAAGCCTAAAGTCAAGAGACTCTGGGCGAGAAGATCAGAATTCACAGGAGAGTAATGGAGGCTGTTAAAGGTGAGACACAGTGTACTGTCTCAATGATCACAAATGTCTAAACTTACTTTTAAAAGCCAGGTCTCAAACTAAATGCATTGTATCTGTCCTTTAAATTTAATGAAAGCTATATATAATAGCGTTGCTTGGAATTTTCTAAAAGTGTATGGTAAACAATTCTCAATACAATTCTGTATTTTGATCTTGAAAAAGTTGACTAGAATTCCTCCTCATTAGTACAGATGAAAATAGGAAAGAGATTCATTCTTGTTTAAATACTAAGGAAACAAAATTGGGGAAATAAATTATTTTATAATTTAAATAGAAATATTTACAAAAAGGTCCAAGATTTTTATAAGAAGGCATTTTTAATATAGATTATTTAAAACAATGGTCTTTGAATAGGCATGGTAGCACACACCTTTAACCTCAGTCCTTAGGAAGAGAGGCAGGCAGATCTCTTGAATTTGGGGTTAGCCTGGTTTCAACAGTAAGTTCCAGGACAGCCAGGACTAAACAGAGAGAGAGAGAGTCCTTGTCTCAATGGCCCCCACCCCCCAAAAAATGTTTACATTGAGTTCTTTCTAGAGTTAGAATATACTTAGAGAGTCTTAATTAAAATGTAGAACAAGTAAAATCATTTTAAGGAGTCAATAATCATCAAAATAGATTAATATTTATAAGTGAGTATCTCCATCTGTTCTAGTTTCAATTCTGTTGCTGTGATACAATATCCTGACCAAAAAGTAAACACACAAACAAACAAAACAAAAACAATTTGGAGGAGTCACAGTCCATCATTTGGGGGAAATCAATGAAGGAGATAACCACATCACTTGAATGAGCTCGCTTCTCTCTATGTAGTTCAGGGTCTGGCCTAAGGAATGGTGCCACCCACAGTGGGCTGGGTCTTCCTACACCAATTAACAATCAAATAAATCTCCCACAGAGGTACCCACATAACAATCTGATCTAGATATCCCTTATCAAGTCTCTCTTCTGGGTGACTCTGGGTTTTTCAAATTGACAGATAAAATTAGCCAGCACCCCATGTAAGGAAAAGCAAACGAGTTGCAATGGTGAAATTTCTGAGCTTGAAGATTAAAAACCTCTTAAGCCCTTTCTTTTATAGGACTCACAAAATATTTTTAGTTCAAATAAAAGGGCAATAAACCTTTGTTGTATTTTACCTCACAGAGGAAATATCAGATATAATCTTTTAGTCATTTTGCAACTTTATAAGGAATATGTATAAAATATAAGAAGCGGAGTTTGAGACATTCTTCCTCTATTTTCTCTTTAAACCATAGATGTTTCCAGGCTTATACTGCATCTGTAACCACAAGCCGCAGTAAAATAAAGGGGGAGAATGGATTGCTATGGCCCCACTGGGAAGAAAATCTCAAATATAGGGATTCAGTGACTCACCCCAAGTCAATTTTCTCTGGCACTCCACATTACATAAAGTGCAGGAGGTGTTCATAAATGAGTGCCCCTGGTCAAGGTGGAGCCCTGCCTATCACTGACCTCTCAGTCCTGCTCTGTCTTGCAAAGCGATCTGCTTGCTTTTCAAAATCAAAATTGTATGGGACCATCTCCTGGAAAGTCAGGGCCTCTGGCTGGCGTCAGAATTGTTTCCTTTGTTCTTTGCTCTTTCCTCATCATGGTATTTCTGGGAAATTTTTCAGTCTTTGGGATCCATTACTAAAATAGTCTGATATATGAAGTGAAGGTCCCTTTTACCTCACGTCTGTGGAGGTCACAGAGTGGCTAATCGTCACTGTCCATTCAAGTTTGTGTGCTGTGCAAGGCGTCCTAAATGAGACAGCTCTTCCTCCTCCTGCCTTATTACAGTTCAATTTCTTGTGTAAACTAAACCTCCCAGGGGGATTTCCTAAACAGGAAGCTTCCTTTCTTAATCGTGGAACCAGAGGCTCTGATTATCTCATTTTGGCCATATCCGTATTTTTTTTTTTTTAAATCTAGAATAGAACTCAGTTCACTTTCCACTGCTCTGGTTTATAATAGTTTTACCAGAGTTCCTGCAGACTGGAGCAGAGTCATCGACTTACCTGTGAATACACCAGAAAGCCTAAGAACCCTTGGGCTGCGGATAAGAACAGGCTGCTTAGATTGGTAGGATGTAAGGCTGTAAATGCTGTCCTTACTGATAGATACAAGGCGCTTGTCAAAGATGGTAAATTAAACCTAGGGCCAATTTGGGTCAGGACAGGTAGGAGGATAAACATGCATTCTCCCTAGTCCAGAAGAAGTCTAAGCAGGAAGTTTTCTTACCCCTGCCTAGAAATGAGATGATGGTGTCCAGTCAGTTCACAAGACAGGGGGCTGAAGGGACAGATCAGGGAAGCACTAGTTTCCCAAGGTGAAGATCTGAGTCCAGATCTCCAGCAACCACAAGAAAAGCCAGGACTGTGCTGCTGCCTGCAACCCTATAAGGGGCAGACATAAGAAAAGGATCTCCAAGGCTTTGCCAGTTTCCAAATTAGCTCTAGGTTCAATGAGTAAATGGAGATCAATAGAGTAAGATACCCAAAGTCTTCCTCTGGCCTCTGCCTACACTGTCAGGCATGAGACACACACACACACACACACACACACACACACACACAATACTAATTCAAATCTCTGCTTCCTTTCCACATTAAGAAGAGTAGGATGATGTCCATCCTAGACAGACACACAGGCTCGCTCATAGTTTTCAAGGCTCTTCTATTGTCTTTTCAAAATTTTTGATAATTTTTTTAACCTTGGAGGCCTGTGTGTCCATTTTGACTGTTCTTCAAATTATGCCACCTGCTCTATGTTAGAGCTACAAATGTCACTATTCAATTGCTCTTTTGTTTCCACTAGCAGAATTAAAGTAGTTGTTTCTTGCCCTGTTAGACACAGCACAGGCAGCTTGTAAACTTGCTGTCCTGGCTGGTTTTGTGTGTCAAGTTGACAGGACATGAGCTGGAGTTATCAGAGAGGAAGGAGCCCCAGTTGAGAAAATGTCTCCATGAGACCCAGCTGTAAGTCATTTTCTCAGCTAGTGATCAAGGCGGGAGAGCCCAGCCCAGCCTGGGCAGGGCTCTCCTTGGGCTGGTGGTCCTGGGTTCTATAAGAGCAGGTTGAGTAAGCCAGGGGAAGCAAGGCAGTAAGCAGGACCCTCCATGGCTTCTGCACCAGTTCTTGCCTTCAGGTTCCAGCCCTGCTTGAGTTTCTGTCCCGACTTCCTCCAGCGATGGATTGTGATCTGGAAATGTAAACCAAATAAACCCTTCTCCTCCCCAACTTGCTTTTTGGTCCTGGTGTTTTCATTGCACTTAGACACCCTGACTAAGACACTTGCCACATGGTAGGGTTGGCCTCCAACTCTTGATTCTCCTACTGCAGCACCCTGAGTGCTGAGATCATAGGCATGTGCCACCATGCCCAGTTTCAAAATTACCTGTCCTTCCATCAATGTGTCAGGCAATCAATAATGAATTCTCAGTATGTTAGACGTGCTACAGGTATGAGAACATTCAGTTGGACAGATTATCCTGAGCCAAAAGAAAAGAAGTGGGGGATGATACTACTTTCCATTCAAGTTTGTGTGCTGTGCATGGTATCCTAAACGAGGCGTCTCGTCCTCCTCCTGCCTCACTACAGTTCAATTTCTAAGTGCTAAGATGACCTGTAAAACTTGAACACGGGGTACACAGAGCAGTTAGGAAAGAGGTATTCCTAAGCCAGCAAAAAATACAGAATTTAACTGTCTACCCAAGTGCCTGCCTGCTCCCCACCACCACATATGCAACGATACAGCAAGAGCCTGATGTTCCCTGCCCCTCCCCCTACACAATGATACAGTAAGACATCCCAAGCAAAACAAAAGCAGTAAACATTTGAGGGGCTCAGGAAACTCCTTTCTAATGTTGGAAAAGCCCATATTTTAGAGAGGAAGTGAGGTACTCCACAGAGAAGAGTGGGTGACAGGCAAGGCACACACATTCAAGAGTCCACTTGTCCCAGAAGCAGCAGCTTCCAAGCATCAGGATGAGCTACGAGGTGTTCCATGAACTGCCTTTGGTCAGCCAGGCATGGGGATACCCAGGTACATACCTTTAATCTCAGCATTCTGGAGGGAGAGGCAAGTGGATCTCTGTGAGTTTGAGACCAGTCTGATCGACTTATCAAGTTCCAGACCAGTCAATACTACATAGGGAGACCCTGTCCTCAATCAATCAAGAAATGAATAAACGAATCAATGTATATCTTTCAGTCACCTTCCAAAGGTGATCCCAAAGAAAAATACAACAATTGATTGCGGTATTTACTAGAGGTAAAATTTCGAGTATTTACAGTTTTAGTTTTTGCTTGGAGGAACTCGGCTATCTCACTCCATATGGATGGGTCAGGGACTAGGTAGGCATATGCACAGATCAGGATCAATGGACAGCTTAGATCCTTCCACGGCCCAATACTAACTCTTGGATTAGTTAATTCCCTCAAATAGAAACACTAAGTAGCACGGAAGACCTTGGCAGCCTGACAGAAAACATATGTCCACAAAGACCTACCGCCTTTAACACACACAGTGGTAACCTTCATTTTACCCTTTCAGAAAAGGAATTGGCTTTTGTTTGAAGTAATTGGCTGAGTCAGTCATCTTGGAATAAGGCAAAAGCACCCTGGCCTGTTAGATGCCCCTGAGAGGATCATCAGGAAGCAATAGCTCTGAGCTCAAAGGAACACTCATGGCATTGACTACCTCAGCACGGACTGTGGGTAGGAAGGCATGCAAAATGGGGACAGAAAAAGAGACCACCTTTGGATACTGGGTGCGGATCGGAAATATTTACACCCAAACATGGCTTTATTTCAGCATAGAGCCAACAGAGTGCAAAAGAGAAAATGCCAGACCCTGCCTTGTGCAATGAGGTACCCAGGTGTGAGACACAAAAGTGACTTCGCTCAGAGAAAGAAGGGACTCAGCAGTACAATACCAAGAACATGGACCACGCGCGTCATCAGCCCCAAATCTGATCTTGCTCCAATGAACACCTGGATGTAAAGTTTTCCTGAATGATTTTATGGGAGTCAGCAATCCAACGTGTGAGAAAATGAGACAAAGTTTGCTGACACTGCAGCAGGGGCACATGACAATCACACACGGGGCACAGTGCTCTCGCCACCTCCGCTGATAGACTCCGCAGGAGCTGTGGCAGCGGGGCTCCTCAGCAGATGTGCAGGGGTGATGCCATTGAAGTCTGCTCTCGCAGGGGGTCTGGAAAGAAGCAGAGCTGGCTCTGTGGAGGGGGGAAATTAAAGGTGAAAGACAGAGCTAGCTCTCAAAAGCACGGAGATAGGACTCGGCACAGAAAACCCTAAAGGATTCAGTTTAGCTGATATGGGAAGAAGTCCAAGGCTCCCACCATCACCCGTGGGGCCCGAGGCACCTCACAGGAAGCCCTTGTCTTACACGGGCAATTGAGAAATGAAGGGCCACAATCAGCCAAGATTATTCTTTCAGACATAAAGATAGATAGGAAGGAATAAAACAAACTCAAAGGGGAACCACGCAGAGGGCTGACTCTGAACCATGCCAGTGTTAAGTGTGCCAGGACACTGAGGACGATACTGAATGCTACATGGTGAATGGGCACCGGAGCCACGGCTATGGCGGCATACTTTAGTTACATAGAAGTTGCATTATCACCTGAAGTAACTACCTCCAAGTATATTTGAGACAGAATTCCTTCTCATTTCCAGGATTCAATCTCTGGTATCAAAATGACTCATTTTGACAGCGAATTCCCATGACCCATCTCTAATATCAATGTCAAAGTATCTTTCTCTTACACTGTACTGGGACAGTTTTTAAAGATATATTTTTTCTTTATTTCTTCCATTCCCCTGAAAGTCAGAAATACAAACTCTCAAAAAACCTGAGCTCAACTCTGATCATCACATCTCTGCAATACACACCTGCAAATACTGTTACAAGCATCACTCCGGGAAGATGGCGTGAGGATCTGGTAACAGGGGTGAAGCTTTCTGTTCCAGGAATAACAGTGGCATGCTGCTAAAGGTTAGAGTGTAGCAGCCAGAGCAGTGAACTTACAAACTCCTCAGGGTTATACCCTGAATCACAAACTCTCCTTGTATTCCACCCATCACAGTTGCAAGCGTTGTTGTGCCATCTCAAGAGTAAGTGGGAAAACATGTGGGAAACAGTTTAGTACATGATATTCTTGTTATGTTCAAAGGTGTTATCAGGCTAAAAATACATCTGCTGGAAGAGAGATGGGGAGTTAAAAGAAATGTGTCTTGGTACCGGTGTGCCTCAGAGGTACAAAGCCCCGAGTTCTACATCCAGTGTAGACACAGGCAGTGTCTCTCAGAAGAAACAAATAAGACTGAGAAGTATTTAACTGAGAACATCAACAAAACTTGGCAGAAGCAAAACCAAGCAAACCACAGTTGTGTGGACACTGAGGACATTGCAGACACCCACAGGGCATCTCAAACCGTGGTCTGTGGGAGGCAAACACAGAGTAAAAAGAGATGGAATTGGGAAGGCTTGGGAAGATGACTTAGCAGGGAAAGTGCCTGACACACAAGCCTGTGGACCCACACAAAGCCAGATGGTTATGGTGGCCCCAGGCAATCCCAGTACATGGGAGGCAGAGGCAGAAATCACCAGCACAAGCAAGACCAGGCAAGACCAGGCAAAGACCAGGCAAAGAGACAAGCACCAGTTCGTGGAGAGACCTACCTCAATACATATGGTAGAGAGTGATCAAAAGGGTACCAACATACACAAAAAGAGGAGCTTTTTATGTCTTTAATAAAATAAATAATAGCTATAATAAATAATAGTAATAAAATAAATAATAATATATAATAAATAATAAATTATGTAATAATTAATAAAATAATTAATAAATAAGAATACTAATACTTCACAAGCCAACAGGAGAGCTGCAGTGGTGCACAACAGGTGAAAATGTAGCCCACAGTCCTCCCCTCCTTCCTTCATTCTCTCTTCCTCCCTCCCCGCCTTTTCCTCAGTGCTGTGGATCCATGTTCTTCCCTGCTGGCGTGTTCTTACTCAGCTTCAGCTGTTGCTTCCCCTCTAATTGGAATGCAGAGACCCAAAGCAGGAGTCAGTAAGAATTTATTCTGCAGCCCATCAGTGATAGACAGCATTTATCGAGAATCTATTTTATCAGGCTTGATAGTATATAGATAAATATACGTAAGACTTCAATGAGTTGTTATTTCTAAATATTACCTGAACGAATGGAGGTGGGGGTCAGAGACACTGATGCATGTGTCCTGCCTACTTGGTTTTCACAGAAGCCCATGGACAGAGAGCAGTACCTGAAGAAGTGCTAGCACAGAGAAAAAAATACTAATATTTCATTTGAATTGCGAGTTCAAGAAGAAAGACTTTGTTTTACAATCTAACTCCATGTCAATTCATACATCGCATGGGGTGAATATTAGTCTGCACTTGGGCTGTGGGTAATACTGCAAATACAGCCCGCTAAACACTAAAACCCTAACAGTAATGCCAAAATAACAATATAAAATATAATAAATACCATAGAACACTAGCAGTAACACCAATAAAATAAAATAAAATGCCGCCAAACACTACAAGCTCAGCAGCAAGAGGACAGAGAAAAGTAAACCTTTCTTCTATGCAATTTCTCCTGTCTTTGGACTCCCTCGGACTTGGATCTCTGGGTCTACCTTAACTGGGCTGGAACACTATTACGGTGAGGCCATTGCACGCAGGGCACAGCAGCCTGAAATTACAGCAAAGTCAAATGTGTATCAAAAGGGGCCACGCGGGGAAGGAGAAGTCACCGCTGTGTCATTTAATAAACCCACTGAGCACCGAGGGGCCCGGGCAGCCAAATTGAATTTTAAATGGCTCCTACAAGAGGCTATAATCAGGATAGCCACCAGTGGAGATGAGATGAATGAACTGACTTTTTATCCACCAGGGGATCAAAGTGGAACACCATCTTTATGCATGAGACCAAAAAAAAAAAAAAAAAAGCCTACAAAAAGTTATGGTGCACACCCTTCACCTTTCTGCCTTTTGTCCAGTACTTGGACACTTCTAGACTCTCTCTTCTTCGAGGCAGTCTTTTGTTAACGAACATTATGCAGAAGGATTTTATCCCACCTTGATTTCCATTGCATTTTGCTCCAGACAGTGAAAACTACTCCCATGGAGTGAAAAGTCCCCTGTGGTCCTGAACCATCACATAATAACTGCCAAGCAGCTGGCTCTCTCCAGGGGCGGCTTAACATCCACCATTAAGTCAGCCGCTGCTAGACGCTCTCCTTTCAGTCAGTGCAGCCAATGGTAGGAGAGAGCAGGAGATGCGAAAGCTCTGCTGACTTGAGAGTAAATGAAGACTCGTCCTCTTACACGAAGTTCCAAAGCCACTATGCCGGTAATTCTGTGTGTTCTAATCCTGCTCATTCTTATAAGCTCCGTGCTCAATGTTCCCAACTTCCCCCTTGACCTTGAGAAGCTGGAACTCCCACCAGAATCTGAATGACAAAATGTCCCAAGCTGAGCTGACCTCCTTGCTGTCCAAATCTGTAGATATCTTCCTCCTCGTGAAGGACAGTGTCCTTCAAGATGTCACTTGGACTTGAAACCAGAAAGACTTTTGCTGCTTTATCTTGTCAGTGGCAACCAGTTGCCTATGCTCTCTCTCTCTCTCTCTCTCTCTCTCTCTCTCTCTCTCTCTCTCTCTCTCTCTCTCTCAAAGACTTGGGATCTGAAGCTGAGTTTGGATAAGCACACCATGGGCTGATCTTTTGTCATACCTACCCAAAGGGTGTACACAAATAATCTTAGGCAGGTACTGGAAGCTTCTTAACCTTGTCAGCACATCTGTTTACAGTTTCTGATAATAGAATTTGGACATCTTGATGGCAGATGCTAATATCAATATTCAACACGAGGCAAGCATCTGCCGTTCTGGAAAATAAAAACCTTTCAAAGAGCCCGTATTGCATTTAGTTTGGGGCAGATAGCAAGTTATTACTATAGCTCTCTCAGGCACTTTGCTGGACTCCAGAAATAAGATCTCATTTTAACATTTTGACTTTGTTCTTTCCCTTCCTGGGATTTTATGTGAGAATGACATTTGCAATTTAATTTTGCAATTAGAGGTATAATGTCTTTTTTCTCTCTGATTGTAAATTTGAGGGTAGAGCACAAAATGGAAACAGTTATATTCAGTTATATAATCAGATAGATAGATACATAGATACATAGATAGATACATAGATACATAGATACATAGATACATAGATAGATACATAGATACATAGATAGATAAGTTAGACAGCCATATTACAAATCTACAGTGGGGGACAAGGAAAATGGAAGGATTAGTTTCACAGACAAGAGGACTATTACCACCAACCTGCGATGAATATTTGAAAAGTTCCTGTATAATACAACTACCAGGTTTCTGCCCGACTCATAGGCTGAGTCCAACAGAGAAAAATATTCGCCCCAGGGCAGAAGAGATGGCCCGGTGGTTAAGAGCACTTTCTGGTCTTACAAAGGCCCTGGGTTTGGTTCCTGGGCACCCGCATAGCAGCTCACAACCATCTGTAACTCCAGTTCCAGAGGATCCGATGCCTTTCCCAGCCTCTGAAATCAATGCACACACGCAGTACACAGGCACACACGCAGACAAAACATCCCCACATATAAAATAAAACGAATAAATCTTCAAACTGCTCATCTGTGTTAAACGACTCAGTACTGATCATGCTCGGAAACTCCGAATTTGAAATATAGGATAAAATAGCTTGTAAAAGGCTGCACTGTTGTTGATGTGTATGTGCGTATGCGCACATGCGTGAGGGTGCCAGAGGGAGAACTGATCTCCAGGAGCTGGAGCTACAGGTGGCTGTAACCCACCCAATGTGCTGAGAACTAAACTCGGGTCTTTTGCAAGAGCATCAGCTCCATAAGGCAGCATTTAATTAACACTTTAATAGGATAGTGATAGTATTTATAGTTTAACTGATAAAAAATGGGGCTATCTTTGCTCTTACTCTAAATTTGATGTTCTCATCTATAAAAGAGTGAACTACGTGCTTAGTTGAGGTGAAATGAAAATTGTACCACAGATTTCTTCACTGGATTTAACCCAATTAAGTTAAACACTGTAAGTCCAGTCCCTTCTCCCCAAAGACTGTCTATTTGCCTCAATATACCAAAGGGTCTGTAAAACGGTGTTGTAATGTAGTCTGATAATTCTCATAACTAAGCACTTTGGACTCCTCTTGTTCCTGCTAATTAGATTATTCCTGCTAACACATCTCGGTACACACAGAGATTAATGTTTCTCAGACCGTCTTGAAGATCGTGCTTAGAAGGCAGCAAGGTCAATTCTAAAGGCATCAAGGATGAAAATTGTTGGTCTGGTATAATTATTTTTCTGATTACAATACATTCCTACAGAGCCACCCTGGCTAAGTTGGAAGGTTCAAGTCCTGATGGCCAACAGTGGTACCTCTGTGTAGTGTGCAAACTTTGTGGGTCTTCTGAGGCCGTGTGGAAACAAGGTAAAGATCTCAATTGTCTTTCTTGAGCTTTTTCTAGCAAATGTTTAATTCACATCCCTCAGTCAGTCCACGCACTGACAAACCAGTTTGTAGATGATGTACTAGTGGGGCTAACTAATCCATTAGTGACTCCAGCCTCTGTAGTCTCTTGCTATGGATGGATTAGCTGGTGGCAACAAGGCAGGCAAGCAAAAAAGTCACATGACTCTCCACTCTGAAAAAATACAGAGGAACGGAAGCAGGAAATCTCAGCAATTGAAGGGAAAATTGTTGTGGTGCTGACAATATGGCCAGCCCTGTACCATATAAAATCTGTCATTTTTAAAGAATTATTGTCATTGTTTATTTCAGAGATTCAATGATTAGAAAAAGAAAAGAAAAACAATAGCTCAAACTGAGGATGGGGTGGGGCTGGGGTTGAGTACAATTTCCCAAAAAAGAAACCAAGAACCTAAGACACCGAAAGATTACGAAGTTGCACCACAAGATCTCAAGGTGAAGGACTCAAGCACAGCTCACAAAATATAATCCTTCCCAAAGGATAGCATGGAAAATAACAGTTGGTTCTCTTTTGCTTTATAATTGCATGTATTAAGGTAACTATCACCTAAGGCAAATAGGATAATATGAAGAAGGCAATCTCCAAATTAACAGGTCTGTTTCCACAGTACCAATTCTGATGTTCTTCACCTTAAAACTTATTATCCCCAAATAATGGGTCGGATGGCTCTAAGATGGACACCTATATACGCTATGCTGTGACCTATGCAATATGACTTACACATAGTAAAGTTTGAGGGTTTCCGTGAGTAGCTTTGGCTTGTTCAAGGGTTCTGTGCACCAACTGGGCCTGTTGGCCCTAGAGAAGCTTGGTAACCTGTTCCACCTGGGCTCAACCAAGCCCTAGTGAACACTCTCTGTGGCAGAGCTCTGGACTCTTCATGGCGAAGAAGCTCACTGGTGATATTTCTAGATCCCTCATAGAACTAAAAGAATGCTACATTGAATCCCTGCATGAGAAGCTTGGACACTCCATATCAAAGTATCAAAACAACGGAAAAAGCCTCAGATCAAAGCTCAGAAAAGCTCTTCAAGCAAAAACTAAGGCTGACATCAATGGCTACCTGAAACGTGCCATTCACAAAGAATGTACACACTTTGGTGTTGCAGATTTTATGAATGAGTAGCTAATGTGCCATCATTCCTGCATATAAGAAACCTAGAGCTTGGAGCAGGCAGGCTCTGACGTGCACTGCCAGAGTCATACCACACAGTGCGTCTTCCTCCTCCCACCGTGTCACTCTCTCTGTCTCCAGCTCAATCTGATTCCTTGTGTGTTATCAGTCCACATGATAGGTATAATGAAAGGTAGGGACTGGGTGACCAGAAAGTCCTGCCACTGTGCAAGAGTGGGTGATCTTCTTGTGTGCATCTGTTGAAGACCAGGAAACTCTTCACCAATCAAATGTGGTTCCTCAGGTACCCTCCCCACCTAACCATTACCAGGTGTCCATGGTGGCATGGAGTTGACCAGGGGCTGCCTGGGCCATCCCAGTGAACAATTCCTTCCTGGAGGCCCAGACCCATTACATGCCAACTACAGAGGCTAAACTATGGTCATGTTTTCAGTTTTCTTCCTATAAAAACCCTGTTTCTGATATTAAAAGAATGATAAATGAAGGGAAGTTTTATATAATATATATCATAAACATATTATGAAATGCATATTATATATTTAAAGCTAATTCCAGAAAAAGAACAAGTAACAAGAACAAGGCAACCCAGATGTACCTAATAAAGCCCACCTCTAAGTCAACCATGTATCATCCTAAAATAAGAAATGCTGTTCATAAAACAACAGTTTGAACTGTGCCCCCAGAAGCAACAGCGGTGTTATCACCTAGAAACTTGTCAAAAATGCAAACACCAGGTCCCCTCTAAACTGTGTGTCTCCCTGTGGTGGGGGGGGTTGCTCTACAGTTAAAGACCTGTAGCTAGGGGGTATAGTTTAGTGGTAGAACATTTACCCATCTTATGATGCCATAGAAGGCATAGAGTGACTGAATCAATCTCTCTCTCTCTCTCTCTCTCTCTCTCTCTCTCTCTCTCTCTCTCTCTCTGTGTGTGTGTGTGTGTGTGTGTGTGTGTGTGTGTGTGTGTGTGTGTGTGTGTGTGTGTGTGTGTGTGTGTCTTTTGGCTACACAATTTTATACGGACAAAGAAAGACAGAAGTCAGACATCTATTTTTCTCAGAGCACCTTAAACATACCCCACACATGCTAATATTTTATTATACATTATATTTTTCAAAGCCTTTCTACATTCCTTTTAAAACCTAAAGAAAGAGTAAAACTTAATGCTCACTCCTTTTAAATTATGACCTAAGTATGCTTTCTAATAAAGATAGCAGCAACACAGTTCACCTACAAGTTAGGGACTAGCACCTATTCAACTCTTGAAATAGTCCTAAGATGGGAAGTCTTCATACAGAAGTCACCATTGTATGTTGGTCTACTGGATGAAAGGAGACATTTTAACTTCTGATCACAAGAATACTCAAATTCAAGGTTGACGCTCTGTCCTTTACCTTGCTCCAAAATACTGCAGGGGTTATACTGCCCGATGTCACACCATATGGGCAGACTCCAGACCCAGCAGGCAATGGTAAGCAGGATGCCTCTGTATCTTGCCATTCCGCTGCTTCCTGTTGTTTTTGGAACAACCCTCACTTTAGCTAAACATACCCTTCTCAGAGGTTCATTTTTAGTCGGGGAGTCTGTCTGTTCCCGGCAGAGTCTCCTAAATGCTCTCACCTTCTCACACTCATCTCAAGAGTCTCGGAACGCACCGACTCGCCACCTCCTGGTCTTTAAAAATACTCACCCACTTTATGAAAAAATCAAATAAAGAAAACTACAAACTACATAAGTTTTGTAAATTTAAAAATAACAAACAATTATGTAGTGGCCAAGGGGAGGAAAATCTTCTGAAGGCGTTTTGTCTTGTTGTCTGTTCTCCTATTGACTGTTGATGGTTAGGGACCGATTCTCAGACTTCATGCTCCCTGCTCCTTGTTACTTTTTACCTCTAAACTCACAACTCTCTGCGATACTGGGACATCCATTTAAGAGGTAGACTCTTGTTTAAAAACCGTCTTAGGATTCCACTGTCAGACTTTTGCCTGCCCTAAGAATCATGTATAGGAAATGAGGCATTGCCAACTATTACAGACCTGTGACATGGGCAAGAACACTCACTGTGTAAGTGCGAAGGCCTGGGTTTGAGTCCTGGGACATGAGAAAACTCGAACTTTCTTCTACACGTACCAAAACCCCAGCACTGTTAGACTTTCAAGCTGCTGGCCTAATTACAGATTCTGTGAGAGACTGTCTCAAGGGAATAAGGTGGGGGTGAAGGAGCAGGACACCTGACCTCTGGCCCTGCAGGCACCTACATATGTACACGAACCACAGAGAATCACAGGCACACACCAGAAAAAACTGAGAATGGAGGCAGGGAGGGACGGAGGGACAGAGGGACGGACAGACGGAGGGACGGACGGACGGAGGAGGAGAGAGCAAGCCAATGATATTTATCTCTAACTTAAAGTCAGTAACTCTTACCAAGCACAGGATCATGAAACATATATACAAAGCAAAACATGATTACCTAAAAATATATATAATTTCTCAAGTGTCTGTGCCCTTGGGCATTCTATAGAATGAAGAGTTAGCTCCATATAATTCAAAAGAAATCTATACACAGGATCATGAAACATATATACAAAGCAAAGCATGGTGTTTTTTATATATATATATATATATAACTTTCTCAAGAGTCTGTCCCTTTGGGCATTCTATAGAATGAAGAGTTAACTCCATATAATTCAAAAAGAGAATCTAGACCCAGCTTAGAGAAGGAGGGAGAAGTCTCCTGGGTCTCAGATTCACTTCTTGTGGCCTTCCTTCATTACATGTTTAAAGGTAATCAATAAAAGCTGATTTCTCTTTGTAAGCATTTTCCTATTCTGCCAGAAATAATAGCAGTCTCTGCCCTAAAATGAAAAAAAAAAGGATGGAAAGTAATATTTACCATAAGAGGAGAAAATGGAACTGCCTAAGCATTTTTCCTGAGCCAAGGAAAACACAAGCAAGCTCCGTTTCTTCTTAAAGAAAAAGGTTCTTCTCAATCGTCCTAGCCTTAGCTCTGCTCTAAAAGTCTGTGACGACAAGTTTTCAAACGCTGTGTGACTTTCAGTGATGACATCCCTATTTCCTAAGAGTTTCACTACATTTCTGTGTAAACATGTGTATTAAAGTCAATAAAAGAATAGGGAAACAGGCGGGAGAGACTGACAGCCCCCAAAGCACCCCCTTCCCCAGCACAGTCTACGTGTGAAACCCCAGCAAAGCGGATTCTGGATAAGAAAACAAGGGAGTGCACATAAATCTAGGTCTTGCCTCGGAATCCAAAGCCACTTTGCTGCTCCCATTCTTAGCACACGTACAAAGTTTTGATAGATAATCTGAAATAAGGAACTGGGGCTCTCTAATCTGTATCAGATACGGTCATTTTAAGGTCCTTTTCTCCTTCTGGATTCTTCACAAAAGACTGTAAGAAAAACACCAAGTGGAAGAATAATACACTCTTCCTTTGTTATGAAGTTATGCACACATTTTCCCAGCTTCCTGTTTCCCTTCCGTCTATACCGTCTATGCAGGCTGTCATATTTCACCAGGCCATATTGTAAATCAGACAAGTTCAGCCAGCCAGGTTGAAGGATGGAGGCGAAAAAGCCCAGTGGAAAATATATAAAGTGCAATTAGAACCATATGACCAGAGATATTGAAGCAATACTTGTTGGAAGAGCGCCAAGTGAAAGTCAGCCCTTGTCTGGTGTTGCTGAGACTATCCAGCACATTCAGGACAGCACACACCATTCTTGAAACACTGTATGCTCCCCCCCCCACACACACACAAAAAAAGTTACCAGAGAAGTTAAGATCTCACACAGTAACTGTATGTAGAACTGTACTTGTAACATAGAGAAAAATATACTTGCCAAGATGAAATTGCACCCGGAAACTTACTTCGAAAGGAGTATAAAATCAAACGAGGGTCAGCGTATATCCACCGGGAGTCTTACAGGGTCTTCATGATCACAATATTGAATCAAACCCTTTTTGCATTTTTCTATGAAAGCTTGGCCTCTAAAGACCTCAAGTGTCTAACAAGGCAAAGACAATCCAGGGCTCTCCCGTTGGACCAAAAGACCGAGATGCTATGAAATACCAAGTATCTCCCTAGTACATATGTTACATATGACCCATGCATGTTTGTGTCACATAGGTTGTACCCAGCAGGCCAAGGATGCCTGTTTCTAAGGATGAACAGGCATGAAGGACCCTGACACTATAAAAGAATTCTGGTAAAAAATCTTGGGCCTTGCCGGGTCTCTTACCATGGCCACTTCAGATCTATTTCTCCTTGCACTCCAAATGCCAACTACAACTGTGTCAGTAGACAAATGAAACATAAGCTCCAACATTGCTTTGAGAGTCTCTTGAAACAACTCAAGTTCGGCAAAGTCACTTACCCCCCAGGAACTGGATTCCCCCAGCCACTCTTCCTACTGTCCTGGAGATGAGCTCTGACACGCAGCAACCCATAAGGGCAGTGAGAGCCACCAGGAGGAGCAGGCCACAGCCCAGGCCTGTCACTATGGTACAGATCCTCCACTCGGTGCTGGGGATGCCCTGGAAGGAAGCATAGCGCCCACACTCCTCCACCATCACCATCATCTGCCGACTCTCATCGTGTACGGGATAGGAGCACCTCCGGAAAGTGCCAAAGGACACGGGCTTGCCTAGCTGAGATCCCCAGAGCCAGTAAGGCATGAAGAACCCCACACAGGATGTGGCAGCGGAAAGGAAAGAAAGCAAAGCCCAGATCACTCCAGTACAAGTCAGGCTGGATGCCATTTTCCAACATGCAGTGCAACGAGGACCCAGTGGGATCGTCCCGAAGGTGTGAAGGAAGGCGTGTGGTCACCAGAAACTCCCGGGGAGTCCACAGTTCTTCAAGGCCTTTGTAGCTACTTGGCTACAACAGATCTTTTGGTCTTGCCGTGATTAGCTTCTCATGCTTTATGGTAATGATGGCGGCCCCTGGTAAAACAGAATGGGAAACAGTGAGAGTTAAGCATGTCTAGCGCATTCCTATGTCTCAAGAAGCGCCAGGATTTTCAGTTAAGAAACTTCAGATTTCCCTCAATGCTTCAAAGTGGAAAGAGCTAATTCTCTCCATACACCTGCATCTCTGCATAACATTGTATCGCTGCACAAGTTTGTCAAACTAGCACAAAGCTCTTCCCCGTGTCCTTAGCTCCTGTAAAACGCTTCCAAATTAACTCTGACAGCTATTTACGCAAAGAAACGAATGGCTTCTATTTGCCAACCCAGTGGATTCCCTTCTCATGCTCACATTAAAAGCAGTGTAGCATTTTTACTAGCAGCAGACATAATTCCGGTTAGTAAGATAAAATGAACCATACAGTGGTTTGTTTATTTGGCTTTCCCGTTCACACTTAGTTTCTAGCAACTGCTCGGCATCACTTGATGGGTGTGCCAACCGAGCGAAGTGATGGGGGGGGGGGGAACTTCTTACAGTTACAGAGCACTGTGAATTTAACTAACAGTATTCGCCATCCAGGTGTGCCTGCATTGGCTAGACCAAGAAGAGTTACACACTCCCAGTACTTGATAACACTGAGAACACCTTCCGTCTTAATCTTCGGGGGTGGGGGTGGGGGGCAAGTGCAAGCCTCTTATGTTCACGCCTATTTTGACTCATTGGCTCCTGTGATTTCACCTGCTGGTTATTTCAGACCAGGCACTCACATTTTCCCAAAACTCAATGTCAAAAGTCAACTGCTATTCAAGGGGTTGGACGAGGTGGGCTGACTTGCACACCTGACTACACTTTTCTCAAAGAACACAGAAGAGCACCCGCCCTCGGGTGGGTTCCGTCCGGAAACTGCTTCCAAACTCCAGCTTCAGAACCTACAGCAAACTCTCGTCTCCTACACTTCTCTCACCCTCAGTTCTGGATTCTACCCAAAGGGAGCTCCCTCTGGCTACGGTTTTTAAAATCTTGTCAGCTGTGAGCAGAGGCTGAAGTTGAGTTTGGGGGTTACCAGCAAAATGAGGGGTGGAAGGGAGGCTCTTCCGTAGCTAGAGTGAGTTGTCCTAGTCCAGATCAACTCAAAGCCACCACCCCACCCCACCCCCAAACTGCTAGACGCACCCACTGCACCCTGGGGCACACAGGGACACACACAATCATCTCCGGATGCTTGGCGGCTCGGGGAAGTTCTTGCAGCCGGCTCTGAGAAAGGGAAGGCTAAGGATGCGAAGGAAGGTAGCACCCCCCGGAGGCCGACAGGACTGCAGCTGAACCTTGCCGCTCGGAAAGACAGGAGGGACCCGGGCGCGGGGCACGGGGCCGCGGGGCGCGCTACTTACCCGGTCGGGCGGCGGCCGCGGTCCCTCCCGGCCCCTCGCGGTCCCAGGCGCAGCACAACTTGCTGTCTTTCCCTGGCGGAGACAACGCGGCACCGAGGACTGTCTTTTTCGCCTTCGACACTATCCCGACGGAGATCAAGGCGAGTCTGGAGAGCCGGGGTGGAGGGTCAGGAGGACCCGCCTGGAGAGCCCGCCGGCTGTGGCCGTGCGGCCCCGGAGCACCGTGGATGCCGGCTCCAGCTTTGGCAGGCAAGGCACGCGCCGCCTCCTCCCCGCCCTCCCCTTGCCGCTGTCCCCTCCCCTCGGCCCCGCCGCGCAGTCCTGGACGCGCGAGAGTGGGGGCGGCAGACACACTGAGAATCCAGGGAGAAAGTTGCTCGCCTTCTCCGCTGCTCCCCGGGGGCGCCGAGGCCACACCCGACCCCTGTTTGGCTTTTCTGGGTCAAGCGCTGGGGTCTGGGGCTGCAGTGTTCACACAGCCTTTATGAGGACTAGGAAGGGAACTAGACTCAGAGAAGGGTAGAGCAATCTCTGTGAGCTTTAAGGGGCTCTTGAGACGTGGTCACTTTGGAGGGCAGAGACCATGAGGGGTGTGGACGTAGGAATGAGAAGGCTGGGCACGCCACGCAAGGCTGCTGGATTCCGTGGGGGCAAGCCAGAGAGAAGTAAGGCAACTGCAAACCTTTGGGAACTTCTTTTACCCCACTCCCTTACCTCCTCCTCTCACCCTCTCCATTTTCCACTACCCTCCTTTCACCTCCCGCCCCCTTCCCTTTCTCTTACTCCACTTCCCCAACCCATGATCAATCTTAATCTACACAACCTTTGGATTTCCTTTCTGAAAATCCTCTCCTTTTGATTTCTTCTCAGGACCTACCCTTAGTTCTGACTTGCCATCATCATTTAACCCTTCAGAAGCCGGAGCCGTGTTCTGTGGGTGACTGACTGACCCCTAGAGTCTCCACAGAGGACAGTTATTTTAGGAAGCTACCATCTGGGACCAGCAACTTTTGAAGCACACACTTTCCCAGACACAGTTTTTGTGATGCGCCTTTTCAAAGCAGCTGGAAGTAATAAATGGGTAGGAATATATTTCATAATAAAATTTCGAGTGCACCGTTTAATTAGGCAGCATCAGCTGGAGACAGGTTGTTTCAAGATTGTTTGAAAGGTTTTAAGGGACGGTCCCAAGCCTTTCCTTTGCAGGAATATGATATAGGTAATAAGCGTCCCAGGAAAACAGTGCAATCCACATTAAGCTTATCACAATATTCTTGATGAAGAGAGAATAGTTCCTGGGAGACATTTGGCAGAGTCTGGAGATGTTTTGGGAAAGCATGACCCATAGACTGGGAAGGTCCATAAAGTCCAGGGGTCTGCTCTGAAACTACACAGGGCACACCCAGAACAATCTAGCTTGAAGTGTGAATATAGCCAAGGCTGGGAAGTCATGTTTCAAAATGTCACATGGTTTAGCTCACCGATGAGTCTCAGATTTAGAGGTCTGGATTTGAAGTTTTCCTTTGTTAACTTACGTTTTAATTCTGCTTGTGCAAATCACCAGTTACTGAGCGTGATGACCATATAATAACAGGTTCAACTTCTAGCTAAGCAACACTGCCTGGCTATCACATATCTCATATCTATGTAATGTGGAGGTGGCAGATACCAGCACTGACAAAATTATACAGTGGCGGCCAGGCTCACCCACACACAGACACTCACACACTACCCACTGGAAAGCCAGTCTAGGACACTTTCTCAAGCTTAGAGGAGCTTTAGAGAGTGACATGGATCATCAAGGAGCCATCAGTCGTGGTCACGCCAACTGCAGATTCTCTCACTACCACGTGTCAGTACACTAGCTTTATGAATAGATGAGTTCATCTAATTCTCCAAAAAAGGGGAGAGAAAAAAGCTATGGAGGTAGTTATCACTTTACAGAGAAACAACTGATTAATCTGTAAGCATATGATTAAAACATGGACTTCTTTTTAAAAAAATCTCACTATTTGCATTCTATTAAGTAATGTAAATATTATCAGAGAGGTTGGGCTAATATGCAAAAGGAAGAAATGAAGAAGTCAAAAGCTTAGAATCCTGTCAGTATGAAATATTAATTATGTGTGGAGTCCTTGTGTGCTGCATTCCTGGGACTCGACATTTCGACTCAAATGAGTCTGTTGCCTCATTTGTAAATCAGGGCTCGAAACCAATTACATTTAATGTTTCTGAACTGTCAGTGTGAAGACACTATGGGCACTCCTACCTTGGAGAAGGGAGGTAGGGCTCATCTAATCTCGTGTGACTGCACAGATGAGGTGACAGGCTCCAGACCCTTCCCGTATCTCACTCAAAGCAGGCTCTAACATCACGAGTCATTCCTTTTTCATTCCACCATATAATTACCTTCCCAAACTATAAGATCTTCTGAATTACCCTCCAGATTCCAGCATGTAGACGTTACAAGCACATGCGTTATAATATCTTTAAAAACCTTTGCATTCGATTTACATCTTCAACGGATCTTCAAGCTTCTTCACAGCCAGAAGTTCCCACACAGCAGATGCTGGTACACCTCCTGTTCCAGGCTCTGGAGCAGAATGTTTGGCTTAAGTAGGGCTATTGAGTAGGGAGATGCTATCGTGAAGGTATGGGAGATGTGGGTGTATGGGAGACTGTGGGCATTCATGACTACACCTTCAGTTGGCTATCCAACACGAACTTGCACTCCCGCCCCCTTTGTTCAACAGATGCTTTTCTAACTTCCCTTAAACTCAGTGGTGGTTACACAATGCTCCTGTAGCCAATGAAGAGGCCAACTAAGGAGGCCTTGGGGAAAATATTCTGTGCTTAAGCAGGGAAGCTTGAGAGAATGTTTCTCCCATCTTCCTGGCTGTCTTTGCTCATGTTCTTACAGCATTAAATGTTTGGCATTATAACAGCCATCTTGTATCCATGAGGATGGGAAGGTTATGGAGACATGAGCCCAAAACCCTTACACTGTCAGCTCTTTAATTCCTTTTAAATTTTCTTTCTGCTGCAAACATGGGCATGTGCCATCATGCCCAGACCCTTGTGAATATTTTCAGGTAAACAATAAAGAGTTCATATGGTTTAAATCACTGCAAGTTGAGTTTTTTTTCTTCTAATCACTGTATCTCTCACTGAGCACTACATGTACTGCACATGCTCAGTGACAGTAACACACATGAGCCAACCTGGTACTGTGGTGCTTGGCATTGTGCGTATAGCAGAATACTCACTAACTGAACATGAACAGAAGAATTAGTGAACATATCAACATCGTGTGGTTGCTGTACTTGCTGGGGTGCAAGTGGAATTTCCTTTAAACAAAGAAAGTGTGCTATGGGAAGTCACTGACGTAGTGGTGAAACGCAGGGAGCAGAATCAAGCCCTTCTGATCCCTGGGGAGAGGAACAAGAGATGTCTTTAGTTCGTATCTGTTGGGATCAACATTGTCTAGCTCCTTCACCCTCGTGGCCTGTTCCCCCTTCCCTGTCTTTCTCTCTTAAGGAAGCAGCAGAGGCCAAAATCTCCATTTCCAGTCTGCTTGTAGGGTCAGGTGGTGATGTCTCAGCTCTGAGAAGTGATGATGGGGCCTTTGCATGCAGTCTTTCCTGGGCCAAAATCAGATATGGTGGCCATCTAACTGCACCGTACCTGTGTTCTGGTCATGGGATGATAGGTATGATGATAATAGTCGACATTGCAGGAATGAGGAGACAGGATATAGAAAGACTTGGGATTCTTGATGCCTTCAGTGACTACCGGATTACATCTGGGGCATGGGAGATAGTCACTGTATTTGAAACACAAGCTTTCTCAAAGCATAGCAATAGAAACTGGAATAGTCTTAAAAACCATTTATAAAAGTCAGATGTGTGAACGATCAGAGGGAAGTTCTCAGTGTTGTAAGTTCGTCTGATCCAAAAGGTTTCCCTTGAAGCACAGGCAGGAAGACTGTTGGTACCAAGGAAAACTGTAGACAGGAGAGGTACTGACGCGACCAGGGAAGAGAGGTTTACCTGGCTACTCGCTCCTGCAATGCCCACCAGCTCCTCACCAATGAGAAAACACATGCGTGTTCCTCAAGGGCACTGTGGATCTCCCCTCAGACGCTCCACCCTACACAGCAGCAGCCAGTGGTCAGAATGGAAGCAGTGAACTACTTTCTTTCCCTCATTGTGAGCTAATCCATCGGCTTCATCTCATCTTGAGTCTGATTTGAAAGGCCGCTGTGAAGGTATCTTACTACATTTTGTCAGTCTCAGACACGGGGAACAAGGTTCCTGGCCCCTGTGAGATCGTGTGGGCAATACTAACTAACATGCCATGCATACGCTTAGCATAGCTGTACCAAGTAGGGCCGCCTATCCCATTTCCTGTGAACGTCCCTTAATGCTTTTGTAGACTCGAGTCACCTTACCCCACAGAAGTTGTACTTGTCTACTTATGTACAATTTCTAAGCATTCTGTACGACTCTAGTCCCTAGACCACTCGTGGAAATAATGTGTGTGCTGCCTCTGACCTGCTCCCAGCAGTACTGTCTACAAATTACCTTGGAAATGTAAAATGTCATGTAATTTCTATATATTATCCCTTTACACATTAAAGTAGCAGACAAATTTTAAATCAATAATTTATTCATAAGTTGGAAAATGTGAGGTATTAAATCACGTTTAATATACTAAGGACTTCACACTGAGCTGTCAAAATGGGAAATGACCACAATACATATTTCAGCAAGATGGCCAGTATGCATTGTGCATAGTTAGGTTTCTAATGAATCATGGTTTCTGTGCCACTGTAAAACTATTATTCTCTTCTTTCACCATCATCTCAGAAGGTGTCTATGGTTTCTCTCTGGTTTTTGTCTTTTTCACAGTATGTGAAGAGATTTATTCTATGAAGACAGTTGACGGTAGATAAGAATTGCTGTCATATTCCGTGGGGTTTTAAGGCAGTGTATTGCTAAACATCCTAGGCAGGGCTTTCAACTCACAGCAATTCTCCTGCCTCAACCTACCAGGTGCTGTGGTAAGAGGCGCATACCATTCATTCCCTGAAAGAGTTAATTTGTATGCATAATAAAGGAGACCAGCAATTAGTTGTAACTTCTGAGAATTTTGAAATCTTCATCCTCTCCATCACACAATAAAGGGCATATGTGGACCACTATGTTAATAGACTGAACTAACAAAAGAAAGTTACAGTTGAAACTTGATATAATTCCCCAGAGGAAGTGTTTTCCGTTTTAGGTGTAGTGAAATGGAATGCTTCTCCCCAGCTCTCTGGTTTCCTGCAAGCCCTGGCCTCTGGACTCACGCCTGTCGCCGAGACCAACTGAAGGGTCAGGATAGGGAGGCAGTGTACCTAGTGACTCTCCCACATCAGCAGGAGGCTCTGAACCCAGGAGTCCAGCTCTGACCAGACCGCAGAGACTGAGAGGAGCAGTATGCATGCCATGCTCAGGTTCAGGCCAACGACATATTTGCCCCTCACCAGGTGACAGGCTTTCGATCAGCTACCAGCAGTGAGATGGACGGTACTCTGGGCTCTACCTGTCACTTATCCCCGTCAACCTGTCCAGATTTCAGATGAAGATTACTACTTGCTGCCCCCCTTCAGAGACCGGATGTGAGCGATCACTCTCATTTAGCCATTATTTCTTTGTTGAGAGTTTGCTGGGAGCTCCTGAGCAGGGCCAGTAAGACAAAGAGGAAACAAGGAAACTAATTTTCCAAGCTGACACTGAGTTGAACTGCCAGAGATTGTATCCTAAATGCTCTACTTGGTTGACCTGCCAGCTAGAGTGAACGAGTGAATGGGAATGGAATGACATTTGGCTAGTTACGTCTCCGAAGATCAATATCTGCATGGCAAAAGCTAGAGAGTGCAGGCAATGTGACAAGAGCAGAAGATACAGGGATAAAAATAGAGTTAGAAGCAGGATACAGCCAGATGCCGGGACAGGCAAGAGGAAGTTCGTGCATGCACACATGCATACATGCACACATGCATGCGGGGGGGGGGGAGACAGAGAGAGAGAGAGAGAGAGAGAGAGAGAGAGAGAGAGAGAGAGAGAGAGAGAGAGGAGTGAGATGGATCCACAACTTCTTTTTCTACCTGAACATATTTTGGACTCAAAGCACCTAAAGGCCTAACTATAAGAAAATTTCTCTGAACCTCAGGAGGCTGACCTTGACCTCTTACTTCTACCTTTATTGATGGAGGTGCCCACCTTGCTATTTGTTTCTTGGAGAAAACTCTCATTGGGCTGTGGGTCTCAGATTTGTCTCACCCTCCCACACTCAGCGTTGACTCCAAAATGGGAAAAGAGTTACTACTCATGGGTCCACAGGAACTGATTAGTTTTTAAAATGACAAAGGAGAGGTTCCCTCTTTATAACTTCATTATAAACCCCTCAAAAGGAGGCATGTGCCTATAGTCCCTCCCTGCAGAAGGCCCCATAATTGGGGAACCTAATTGAGGAGCTGTCTGCTGCCTTTGTGAACAGCCAGGTTGGTTCATCTCCCCAGACCCTCCTCCGTCTTGTGCCTCTGGCCCAGGCTGCACATGGAAGCTGAGTCTTGGTTCTGGTCTGTGGGCATTTTCAACTCTTCCCATTTTTATCAATGTTGTTTGTTCTCATCCTTGGTGGGAAAAGGGCATAGACAAAGAGACCATAAACATCTCTTCCCCTGCCACATCTCAAGTAAAAAAAAAACATTTCTCATGATGAGAGATGCTTTGAATGTGCCTTTCTCAAACAGGAACTGACTGCACACCAGGTTTCTTTTTAAAATCATTTAAAATAGAGCCTGGGAGTTGGCCCAGCTGTTAAGAGCAGTGGCTGCTCTTCCAGAGGGTGTGGGTTCCATTTCAGCAACCAAATGATGGCTCAGCCGCCTGTGACCCCAGTCCCAGGAGATCTGATGCCCATGATGTATAGAGGTATATGCAAGTAAAACACCCTATACATTCATCAGTTAATTAATTATAATACGAAGTAAATTTGTTATATCATTAGACTCTAGTCTTTGCTAGAAAAAAACAATGGTTTCATAAGTAAAGTGCTCACTACGCAAGCACGAGGACCCGAGTTCAGATCCCTAGTGCCCACTTAAAAAGCACAAGGAGCCAGGGCTTGGTGCTGCATGGAGGCAGGGAGTTTGCAGGAGCTTTCTGGAGGTTGCCTGCTTGCTAGAGTTTCCTGGAGCTTGCTGGAGCTTGCCTGCTTATTACAGTTGGCTGGAGCTTGCTGGAGCTTGCTTGCTGGAGCTTGCTGGAGCTTGCTGGAGCTTGCCGGAATTTGCTTGCTAGAGCTTGCTGGAGCTTGCTGGCTGTTACCCAGCCCCAGGTAATGAGCTACAGGTTGTGGGAGACCCTACCTGAAAAAGTTAAAGATGCAGAGTAAGATACTTAGCCTTGACCTCTGGCGTGCATGCACTCAAACACACAGACTTACACATGACTGTATTCTGAAGGATTTATCTTTTAAAATCAGTAGCTTTTCATCTACTTAGCATGTATCTTATCTCATCTTAGATATATCCAGCTAAAATATTAAAAATAGGAAGTCCACATAATGACATTTAAGACAGAACACATACATCTGTCTTTTCCTAAAGAGCCATAACTAACTTCTGGCCATTGTAAACAAAGTGTATGTCGTTGGAGGAAGAAATATTATGAAGAGTCAAAATGCTGAGTCTGGACCTTAAGCAAACTGATAATGACTCAGAAGCTAGTTGGAATGTATTTATTTATTTGTTTGTTTTTTATTTGTTTGTTTATTTATATTCTGGTTGGTGCCTTTACCTAACAAAACTATTAACAACATGTCTTGCCTGAGGAGAGATGGTCAAGCCCTTAGTTTGTTTCAGCTAGGGGTGAGGGTTTAAATGAATGCTGGCACTGGGATTGCAGTTTTCTACAGTGGTGTGTGCTTGTTTCTTGATACTAGAAGCCCCCTAGCGTCCAAAGAGCACCGATGGGGGAAACAGCTTCCATAAGTTTTTCTGTAGGGAAGAAGGTGCTTAGACTGCAGCTAAACTGACTTTTCTGGTAATAACTGACTAGCTTCCCAGCACCGCTCTACTCGGAACATTTCAACCTGAGAGCATGTGTGATTTAGTACAGAAGTGTTGACAATACCAATAAACCAAGGGTTCTCAAATGCCTCCTCTGCTATATGCATTCTTTCTCAGAAAAGATTTCTCTGTGTAGCCCTGGCTGTCCCAGATCTCTCTGTAGACCAGGCTGGCCCTAAACCCGGAGATCCACCTGCCTCTGCCTCTAGAATGCTGGGATTAAATGTATGAGCCACCACACCACGCTTACAAATGAAAGCTCACTGGGCTTTTCTTTCAGAGCCATGATTCTGAATCAGAAATCACACATATTATGCTTACTGATAAATCGATACATTCTTTCATACCAGCTGCTGTGTTGGGTACAGACCATCATGGGTCTTCTTTGAACATGTGTGCAGCTCAGAAAAGAATGACCATCCAGTGAGGGAGGCTACCTGAGGCACCTAGATTCTAAAGAGTTTGAATCTGGTGGAAAGGAAGAGACACGAACATCTGCTGCTTATGTAATGCCCTCGAACTTGCATTTTTATGTAAAAAGAAAAAAAAGAGTCATGAAAAAGATACTTGCATACTTAGAAGGAAGGAACACCCAGTTCTGGGCTTGATTTAGCTGCCAAATCTTTGTCTGACCTTGGACAAGTAACACTGTAAAACGAAGTATCCAATTATCCTGTTTCCCACTCCAGACACAGTGGGATAGCACTCTGAGACCCACTGGATTGCAGAAACAAAATCCAAGAACCCCTGAGATGGCTTAACAACACAAATATCTTCCTCATAGTTGTGGTGGGTGTGACGTTCTTCAGAAGACTCCATGTATGCTGAGGCTAGCTTCCTGGCTCACAGACAGCTGCTGTCTTATCTTTCTCCAGTTCCTCTTATCTGGCAGAGGGGAGGAGGTTCTTTGCTGCTGCTGCTTCATCGTCATGGTCATCATGGTCATCATGGTCATCATGATCTCCTATTTCTTCTTCTTCTTCTTCTTCTTCTTCTTCTTCTTCTTCTTCTTCTTCTTCTTCTTCTTCTTCTTCTTCTTCTTCTTCTTCTTCTTCTTCTGCTTCTTCTTCTTCTTCTTCTTCTTCTTTTCTTCTTCTTCTTCTTCTTCTTCTTCTTCTTCTTCTTTTCTTCTTCTTCTTCTTTTCTTCTTCTCCTCCTCCTCCTCCTCCTCCTTCTCCTCCTCCTCCTCCATCTCCTCCTCCTCTTCCTCTTTTTTCCTTCCCTCTTCCCCTCCTCTTTCCTCCCCCTCCTCTTCCCTTTTTCTCTTCCTCCTCCTCCCTCTTCCTCCTTTTTTTCCTCCTCTTCCTCCTCCTCTTCCTTCTCCTCCTCTCCTCTCTTCTCCTCTCTCTCTCTCTCTCTCTCTCTCTCTCTCTCTCTCTCTCTCTCTCTCCTCAGATCTCTCCTTCTATCCTGTGGATCCTGAGGACAAAACTCAGGCAGTCAGGTTGGAGGCAAGTGCTTTTCCCAGCTGAGGCATCCTCCCGGCCTGCCATGATTTAAGAGATTTAGGCAGGGGACTCACTCTATAGAGTGAATTCATGAAGAGTCCAGGTGGTTCCCAGTACCAGGTATAATTGTGTATGCCTGTAACCCCAGACCAAAGGAGATTAAGACAGCTGGACAGTGCAAACAGAAGTTCAAGGTAAGCCTGGGCTATGTAGGATCTTTCTCAAAATAATAAATAATCCCAACCACAAAATAGTCAGAATGCATCCCTAATTTTAATGTTTTTTTTTTGCTTTTGCAATATTAAAATAATGATCAGGAAAACAAGTTCCCTGCAGTTGGTTTTTGATAATCTGCCCTATCTATATGGATCTATCAGGTATATAAATAGAGAGATAAATGTTTACTCCACTTTCATGAAATCCAAGTGAGATGACTTCAGAAAGCTTGTCCCCTAACAAAGCTTTTGTTCCTCCCACACTATCTCTTAACCCATCTTGTCAATCCAGCTTAGCAGCCACCTAAAGCATCCTCCTCTGTAATTTGAGGACCAGGTGGTCAGCGAAGTAACTTAGAAAAGTAGAAGCCGTTTGGCTACACAGCAAAAGCATTCATATGACCCCCAAATCCTTACTAAAAGGCGCCAGGTCAAAATCAAAATACCGGTTACCTATTTTCTTCAATTCTAATAATTATTCTTGAAAGTGATTACTGGGTCAGATACAAAATAGTTTGCAAAAATATCAGTGATCTTCAATTCTTTATTTTTTATTTTAAATTTTACTATAACAAGGTTTCCAAAAAAAAGCTCACACACTGAAATGAATCAGACCTGGTAACATAAACTCAACGAACTTCTACGCATTTAGAAAAGGCATCCAGACCAGAAGCTGTGAAGCTTCACATTACATTTTGTAATTTCAGTATCGAATCTATTTTATGCCCTTACCCTTCTCTTGTCCCCATTTAGAGTCGAGACAGATCTGAGTACTAAGCGGGAGGAAGCCTGCTAAAACAGCACTAACTTTGAAATTGATATAGAAGCTCACATACACCATTTCATGTTGCTCGGGTTTGAGAAAGTGAATGTTATTTTTTTCTTATTTACTTAAAAGGGAAATCGTTCCTAGAAGAAGACTAATGGGTACGGTTCTTTGCAGGTCTATGGACGAGTTTAGTGTTCGGGCAGAGAGAGACTCAATTTATCTTTCTCAACAGCGACACCTGCTGGGGCCTTCAGGGTCTAGTTTGTCACTTAATGGAGAACCCGTATGGCCAGAGGAAGCCTGAACTCCAGGTTTCAGGGCTCTCTGCTTACAGATTTAAAAGTTACATTTCTCATTCTTACCAAAATATAAGGAAAAGTATAGGAAAATAGAGAGAAGGAACATCAAGCCAATCAATTTGTTTCCATTATTTGATGGCTTAAAAAATTACTAGTTTCCCTGATAGAAAAATCCCGATGAATATATGTAGCTATATCCCTCCACCCCAACACACAAACGCTACTGCTATCTGTTCTCTACTCTTCCCCATGGGTATCACTTTATCACGGGTCCTTGAAGGTGGGCTTGTCTGAGTGACCCACATCCACACTGGTGTATAGAAAGGGCATCAGCGAAACTGCAGCGTAGACGGCTATAGATATGACGTCACCTGGGTGAGTAAGTGAACATCCCCACCCGTGCTCTGTAGATCCCAGGTATCCTTGCTGCCATGTTGTTACCCCAAAACCAGGCTAACCACAGCGGATCAGTGAAGACTCGGGCCAGAGTACTAAATACCCACAGAAGTCTGCACCTGTTAATCCAGGAAAAGTAAAAGGAAGTTGAGAGAGATGTGCTGTGCTGACTGGTTTTATGTCGACCCGACACAAGCTAGAGTCATCACAGAGGAGGAAACCTCAATTAAGAAAATGCCTCTGGGCTGGAGAGATGGCTCAGCGATTAAGAGCACTGACTGCTCTTCCAAAGGTCCTGAGTTCAACCTCCAGCAACCACACGGTGACTCACGACCATCTTCTGGTGTGTCAGAAGACAGCTACATTGTACTCATATATACATAAAATAAATAAATAAATCTTAAAATATATAAAAAAGAAATGAAAAGAAAATGTCTTCATAAGATAGGACTGTTGGCTCGCCAGTAGGGCATTTTCTTAATTAGTGATTGATGAGAGAGGACCCAGCCCATTGTGGGTGGTGCCATCTCTCAGCTGGTGGTCCTGGCTTCTGTAAGTAAGTAGGCTGGACAAACCATGGTAGCAAACCAGTAAGCAGCATCCCTCTCTGCCCTCCAGGTTCCTCCCTTGCACTGAGCGCCAGCCCTCACTCCTTCCTTCCACTAGAAGGAACTGTGAACGAAATAAACCCTTCTCTTAAAGTGTCTTTTGGTCATGACGTTTCATTGAGGCAATAAAAACCTTAAGATATTTTCCCAAGGAATACGAGGTTCGAATTCAGCATCCTGCGTGGATCTCTGTGATGGAAAGGGCAGTAAAAGAAAACCCAGCAAAGTCCGTTTGGTGAAAGTTTGGTATTAGCTAATAAAATACCAATGTCAGTTGCTTGGTGTGAACAAATTTACCATGGGACTTTAAGACTGACAAGTCCTCTTTCTACTGAAATTTAAATTTAATTGACAGGAGAGGACACCAACCTGGATCGAGGGGGGGTATGGGGACCCACAGTGTTATCTTTGCAACTCTCATAATTTAGAAATATTCTAAATAAATAAAAATTTTATTTCAGGAACATTATTTTCTCTCCTGTATCATGATTCTAAGGATTAATTAAACCTCACCTTTGAGAAACACATTGCAAATCATTTAAGTTGCAGAGCAGTGGTGTCTGTCAAGGGGAAAGATTCTTTCCATCCACCAATGAGGAAAGAGTCTCGGGGGTTTTATTCTACCCGACCGATGTCATGCCAGGAGTAAGCAGCCTAGGGCCAAGCCACCGGGTTCTTATATCTCATCACTCGTTCTGCTCCAGCCACAGGTCACGTGAGTCCTAGCAGAAGGGATTGTACTGGGGCACACTGCCAAGGGCCTGCTGGATTTCACCCATCTATGCTATCTCACTTCTTCATGTGAGGAGGCAAGTGCTGAAGGCAGAATGAGTGTTGAGAGGGGAAAACTGAAGTGAAAAAACAAGTCAAACTCGAGCACTTATTTTCAGACTTCACCCTGACATCGAGTTCTCCCTGGCAAGGAGAAAGCCTCTACCGTCCCTCTGTGTTCGACGGAAATGTCTTTGTCGGTTCCTCCTTTCTCCATCCCTGCATATCCGCAGCAGTTTTGAGTCATGGCAAAACGAATGTTAAGATGGAACGTAAACAATTCGTGTTTAACTGCACATAAAACCCCTCCCCTTAACAATTTCTCTTTCTGTTCAAATTTAAATCTAATTTTAAACATATTTTAGCAAAAATGGCTCAGCACAGATGAGTATATTAAATTACTTAGAAGTCTCAAATTATAATGGTTTCCCAGACCAGCTAAGGGGTAAATAAAGGAGTCCCAAGCTCAGGGAAAGTCTAAATGTCTTCTTTATCTTTCTTTATCTAGATGTCTTCTTTATCTTTCTTTATCTAGATGTCTTCTTTATCTTTCTTTATCTAGATGTCTTCTTTATCTTTATCTAGATGTCTTCTTTATCTTTCTTTATCTAGATGTCTTCTTTATCTTTCTTTATATAGACGTCTTCTTAATCTTCCTTGTTCAGAATCATGAATTTTTCAGATCTTAAATACTGATATTTTTTTCCTCTCCTATGAGTAAAGACAGGTGAAAATGGCCACTGATGTTTGTTCTTTATGTGGGGGCAGTGGACTCAGTGATGTATGATGGGGATCGGGAGCATAGGTGGATTTCCTGGGATATCACCACAGCAGCACATTCTCAGAGCACAAGAACATACAGGTCAGTGTGGATAGGCTGACCTGACCACATCTGGGACAATTGGAGCATTTAAAAAGCATGCACTAGCAGACCACAAGGTGTCAATAAAATAGGGACCCACAAATCTTAAATGAAATACTTTAGAGAGTATCTAAATGCAGGATATTGTACAGTTTCAAATCACCTAAATACTTATGTAATGCAAAGGGTGAACTTGACCAAATCAAAGAGAACTGTGTGTGGTGCCAGGCATGGAAAGTAAGCACTTCACTGGTTGAGGCAGGAGGTCTTTGCTGGTTACTTCTCCAGCCCTGACTAGTAGATTTCTTACTTTAACCATTGTGCTTTTATAACCTTCATAGGGTCTTCCACTGGAGACCCCACGCACGCAACTTGTGCCCTGCCCTTCTCCCAGCAGCTATCAACTGCCTATAGCTCCTTAACTAGAGGGGTGTAACAAGGGTGAGGGCTTTTAAGGTCACCAATTTTAAGTCTTTATCTAACAAATCTGTGATCACAGACAGTTGAGAGCTGCTATGTGAGTGTGGGGAATTAAATCTAGGTCTTCCAGAAAAGCAGCTAATGCCCTTAACTGTTGAGCCATCTCTCCAGGTCCCTCTCCCCCCTCCCCTTTAAAGTTGTACTTTGAAATTTGTTTGTTAACTAGTGGTTTTTGTGTGTGTGTGTGTGTTAGTCTGGGTTCTCTAGAGGCACAGAACTGATAGAATTAATCTATATATGAAAGAGGATTTATTAAAGTGGCTTACAGGCTGTGGTCCAGCTAGTTCAACAATGGCCGTCTCCCAGTGAAAAGTCTAAGAGTCCAGTAGTTGTTCAGGCCACGATGCTGGAAGTCTCAGCTGGTCTTCAGAATATTTTGGAATCCCAGAGAAGTTGTTCCTAATAATAGTGAATTAAGGGTGAGGGCAAGCAGGCAAAGAGCAAAGGCTGTTTTCTTCCTTGTCCTTTCTATAGGCCGCCACAAGAGGGTGTGGACTAGCTTTAGGGTGGGTCTTCTGACCAAAATCCTTCACAGGCAATGCCCAGTGACTAGGGTTTTGTTTAATTCCAGATGTAGTTAAGTTGACAACCTAGAACAGCCATCAGTCTCCATAAGGGTTTTGCTTGTCCGTTTGTTTGTTTTGTTTTTAATAGGCCTTTGGTTTTAGTTAACTCACTCACTACCTCCTCCTCTCTCTCCTATTCTCTCTCCCCGACTTGGTCCTTCAGTATTCATACCTCATCTTTGAATTCTGTGTGATCCACTATCCTTCCACTACTGTAAAGTTGGGCTCTGTGACAGTAGGCTCCATACGGTTCTCGTCATCTTTTCCACACTCCTATTCCCCTTCTTGGTTAAGACTTTCACCCTCAGAATTCCACATAAATACATTTGTTTTACCTATTATGTATTACTCCCCTTCACAGAGCCACCAAGGCCTCTTTCTAATCTACTGGCTTTCATGCGGGCTCTAATGTAAACAGGCAAGCAAAACAAAACAAAAAATTGAAGGTAGGATCCATGTAGGAGGCAGAACAGACAAGCTCTGTTGTTCTGAATTTGAATTTTTAAACTCAATATATTTCCCCCAGGTACATTACCCAGCAGTAAATTTGATGATTTCATTGCCCATCATAGTTGAATGTTAATAGAAGGATGTTAATTCTTCATTCTTTGTATATATGTATCACATTGCTGTTATCCAGTTATCTATCGATAGACATCTAGGTTGATCCCATTGCCCAACAGTAGTGAGTGGAGCAATAGTGAACATGAATGTGTCTCTATAGTGAAACACTGTGTCTCTATAGCCAGTAGGTACATGCTATATTAGAGTTCTCTAAAAGAACAGAAGATATATATGTATATATATGAAATATGTTATAATTACATATGTAACATATATAATCATATAAAATATAATATAATATAATATATGAATGTATAAATAAATATATAATTATATAATAAGTGTATAATATATAAAATATAAAAAATTATAATAATAAAATATATTGTGTTATGTTTGGTTATATATTATATGTTATATGTGTTACATGTTGTATATTATATGTTGTATGTTGGGAGCGATGCCCTTAAAACCCTCCATTATTGATGTTAATAGTATAGTTAGAGTTAAGTATGACTGGGTTCATGGAAAATCCCCAGCCAGCTGCAGAAGAATAATACAAATCTGGTGGTCAGGATGAATAACGATATGATAAAGTTGTGACCTTGCTGAGAAATACATCTGACGTCAGGATGCCCAATGATATGACCTGTAACCTTTCTGAGAAACCAACATCCTGCTGACTAATAGACAAATCTGTGACCTTTCTGACATCCAGTTGACATCAGCTGACCACACGAATACTGTGTTCTTGGCCTGTGTAAATGTTTCACACTTCCCCCCTCCCTCTGTTACCCCTGTTATGGTATAAATTCAGCCTTGGGAAAAAGTAAAATTGTTGCCTTGATCAGACTCTTGTCTTGGCATCCTTCTTCGCGTCTCTTGTCGCTCATTCTCTTCCAGGTACCCTCTGCACTCTTGTTGACAGTTGTATATTTATTAAATGTTATATATTATGTATTATATGTTATATATTATATTATACATGTTACATGTACATTTATTGTTATATTTTATGTATTATATAGTATACATTATATATTACATTGAATATCACATATTATACATTATATTATATACTATACACTATATATTATATAGTGTATCTATGTACATATATGTATGTGTGTGAGTATATGTGTACGTATGGAGAGAGAGAGTGTGTACGTGTGATGTGATTATTAGACTGGCTTACAGGAAGTGGTCAGGGTAGTCCAACAATAGTTGTCTCACAATAGAGAGGCAGATAATACAGTAGTTGTTCATCCATGAAGTTGGTATCTTTGCAGTACCAGTTTGGTGTTGGACTCCTAGAGAATTCCTGGAGAGCTGCTGATTTCAGTCTAAACGTTTCATTGTATAATTATGAAGAAGCAGCAAAGACTATCAATGAAGTAATGCCACAGCACGAGGACCAATGGACTTACTAGAAAGAATGAGAGCAAACAGGCAAAATACCAAAGTTTCGCTTTTTATGTTCTTATATGTGGGCTGCTGTCAGGAAAGGCAGCCTGGATTTAGGGTGGGCATGCCTGTCTTATGCAATAAGATTAAGACATTCCCTCTTGGAGTGCCTAGGGGCTTGGGCTTCGCTTGATTCCAAGTAGTCAATTCAAAATTCAAGATCAGCCATCATACAGCCAGGATGTTACAGTATAGCTGGGCCATATGGCATTTCTCCCCCCCCGCCCCACTTTTTACAAACCAGTTATTGTTATTTATTTCCATTTCTAATGGTATCCCCCTTCCTGGTTTCCACTCCACAAACCCCTTATCCCATGCTCCCTCCCCGCTGCTTCTATGAGGGTGCTCCCCCACCAACCCATCCACTCCTGCCCTAGCATTCTCCTACACTGGGGCATCAGGCCTTCATAAGACCAAGGGACTCTCCTCCCATTGATGCCAGATAAAGCATTCTCTGTTACATAATCAGCTGGAGCCATGGGTCCCCCCGCCATGTGTACTCTTTGGTTAGTGTTCTGGCCCTAGAAGCTCTGGGGATCAAAATGGCTAAGATCAAAAACTCAGGTGACAGCAGATGCTAGTGAGGATTTGGAGGAAAAGGAACACTCCTCCATTGTTGGTGGGATCGAAACTGCTACAACTAGTACAACTACTCTAGAAATCAGTCCAAAGTTTCCTCAGAAAATTGGACATAGTACTACTTGAGGACCCAGCTACACCACTCCTGGGTATATACCCAAAAGATGCTCCAACATATAACAAGGATACATGCTCCACTATGTTCATAGCAGCCTTATTTATAATAGCCAGAAGCTGGAAAGAACCCAGATGTCCCTAAACAGAGGAATGGATACAGAAAAAGTGGTACATGTACACAGTGAGTACTACTTGGATTTATTAAAAATGATGACTTACTAAACCTACAGGCAAATGGATGGAACTAGAAAATATCATTCTGAGTGAGGTAACTCAGTCAGAAAAGAACACGCATAGCATGTACTCACTGATAAGTGGGATATTAGGAAAAAGACTCAGAAAACCCATGATACAACTCACAGACCATATGAAAGTCAAGAAGAAGGAAGATCAAAGTGTGGATGCTTCAGTATTACTTAAAGAGGGAACAAAATACTCATGGGAGGTAGAGGGAGGGAGGGACCTGGAAGGGAGGGAAGAAGGGGAGAGAAAAAGGGGGACAGGATCAGGTGTGGGAGGAGACAGGAGAGAAGTACAGAAGTCAGGAAATTGAACAGAAGGGGCCACCCACCCATCTCAAGGGATAAATTCAGGATAAAGAGTGAAAGCAGAGACTGAAGGAAGGCCATGTAGAGATGGCCCTACCAGGATCCATCCATCTGCAGACACCAACCCAGACACTATTCCTGATTCAAGAAGCACTTGTTGACAAAAACCTGGTATGGCTGTCCCTGAGAGACTCTGCCAGAGCCCAACTAATACATATGTGGATGCTTGCAGCCAACTATCAGACTGAGCATGGGGACCTCAGTGGAGGAGTTAGGGGAAGGACTGAAGGAGCTGAAGGGGTTTGCAACCCCATAGGAAGAACAATATCAGCCACATGACATTTGTAGCTCTAGGTTTTGAGAGTCTGACTTGCATTTGTTTACAATCCCGCCTCCGGTGTATAGCTCTGTTTTGATGCACCCACACCAGCATAGGTTGTCATTTGTATTCCTGATGCTAGCAAATCTCCTCTAGTATCTGTTAGATAACGCAGGTTCATTCTGTCCTCAGCAACATTCAGCCCATATTTAATCAGGCCTCTCATTTGGATCCTGGCCTCACAAAGGCTGCTAGTCTACTGCCACTCTTTTCCTAAACTCCTCTCTGTGCTCATCTCTCTATCAGCTGGATCGGGTGGCCGTGTCCATGGTGCAATGAATTGCTTGACCGTAACAGAACAGACGATCTTAGACACCAGGCAGTTCTTTAAGCAGACTGGCCTCAGACTACCACCAAATCAGCCCAGAATAAGCTATTTACAATGCGTGTGTAAATCCTTCAGTGTCACCTAGAGTGATTGACAGTTGCTAACCAGTCACTGTTGATGCTTTGCTCTCAAGTCTATGAGTCACAGCAGATTTAGGTCTTGCTGTTTCTGGACAATTATTTCCTTAAGCTGACAGAATTGTCCCACATTAATATTTTCAATTACAATCAATGATTGCTCTAGCACAGTGACAGAATGCTGCTGTTGAACATCATTGAGCTGCTCGTTAATATTAATTTGCAGTTGTGGAGAAATGGCTTAACAACTGGGCTACACATATATAATTTAAATATTGATTAACTGGGCCATAAATCTGTGCTCATGAAACAAATTGCTTTTAGCCATCTGTGTTTGATTTTTGTGGCCCTACTTGGCATTTTTAAAATGCATAATATTTTAGTAACAACTTGCACATTTTTAGTAGCTTCGTTGTTAGCAAATATTTGCCAGTTTTCTCATCGACCTAAATTTTTTTAGATTGGTATATGTCAGAAAGTTCTTTATTCCATTCTTTAACTAAAATATATCACATAGGAATGCACTGATATAAATAACATCCTTATCACCTGTAGTTTACTGAATATGTTTTAGGAAACTGAGGTTGACCTAAGAATTTGGTTTCCCTTAGGACAGAACAATGAAGTTAACTGAACCCAGATTAGAAGGATTCTTAATGTGAAAATGTGCTTTTTTCCCCTTGATTATAGTCAACAACTTGCAGTATGTTTAAGATACTAATATGCATAGCATAACACGTTTGTAACACTGCAGGGACACAGACAGAAACTATGTTGCAATCCTGAAACAGGGCGTTCTAAGAAGCAAAGCTACAGCAACAGGATAAGAGAACTTGCCAGGGAGAGTGAGGACAAGGAAGCCAAACGCAAAGGCTTTCCTCTTAAGTCTCCTTTAATGTGGGTTACCACCAGAAGGCCTGCGCCAGATTTAGGATGGGTTCTCCTGCTTCAGATAATCTGATAAGCAAATTCTTCACCGGAGTGCCCTTTGGATTTTAATCCACTATAGGTGTGATCAAGTGGACAACCAAGATTAGTCATTACATGTTTCTTGTGTGTCTGTGGATGACTGAAATCTGTAAATGTAGAAAAAATTGCATAAGGAGTGTTTTGTACTATCCATAAATTCAGATATCTACTAGGGATTTTAGAAGTTACCCTTTACAGATAAAGGGGGGGCTCCCATACTGTCATAATGTGCCTATTAATTTTGTACCTTTAAAAAAATTAAAATTAAAACTTTAAGAGCTTAAATAGCCCTCACACATATATGGTAGGTGTGTCACCGCTCAGTTTTCATGTGGTTCCCCCAACAACTGGAGGTCCTTAAAGCAATTGTCCATCTGTGGAATATGTTCCTCTAGCTGGGCTGCCTCGTCTGGCCTCAGTGGGAGAGGATGCGTCTAGCCCTGCAGAGCCTTGATGTACCAGGTGATGTGTTTTATAAAATGAGGTATGATGTGTCGGGGGGATGCCTTAGCAGGTCCATACTTGAGGTGTTCCCCTGAGGTATCAGCTATGTGACAGGCCTAGTATAGACGGAAGTTTATTAGGGACCTGGGAAGGAGGTCTGGAGAAGAAAGGAGAGGCAGAGAAAGAAAGGGGACAGAGAAGGACAGAAAGAGAGAGGAGAGAGAAAGAAGAGATGAGGAGGATGGTGGGAAACCTGTGGGAAGAGAGGGAAAAGATAAAGAGGGAGAGAGAGAGAGAGAGAGGGAGAGAGAGAGAGAGAGAGAGAGAGAGAGAGAGAGAGAGGGGAGGGGGAGGAGGGAGAGGGAGGAAGCGAGGGAGAGAGGGGAAAGGTAGAGAAGGAGGGAGAAGAGGGAGGAAAGGGAAGGGAGGGAGAGGGAGAAGCCAGAATAGTCCTTATATGCCTGGCCATTGCCAGGTAACTGTTGGGCGTGGCCTAGGGAAATGCTAATACCAAGGTGGGGGAATACCCAGGTAGGGTCTCCACCCTCTCAGAGGAGAATGGGATGGGGGATGAGGAGAGGGACTGTGTTAGGGCGGTACTGAAAGGGGGACAGTGATCAAGATTTAAAGTGAATGTCTTAGTTATAGTTTTACTGCTGTGAACAGACACCATAAGCAAGGCAACTCTTATATAAAGGACAGCATTTAATTGGAGCTGGCTTACACAGATTCAGAGGTTCAGTCCATTATCATCAAGGCAGGAACATGGCAGCATCCAGGCAGGAATGGTGCAGGAGGAGCTGAGAGGTTTACACCTTCATCTGAAGGCTGCTAGTGGAAGACTGACTCCCAAGCAGGTACAGCGAGGCTCTAATATCCCATACCCACAGTGACACACCTACTCCAACAGGGCCACACCTTCTAATAGTACCACCCCCTGGGCCGAGCACACACAAGCCATCACAGTGAATGAATAAATGTTTTTTAAAAAGAAAAGAGGACTGAAACAGCACGTTCAGTGTGCCAAATTTAAGAACAACAGTATTCCCATTATCGAGGTGGACAGATATACTGTGAAGATTGCTTCCTCTCCTTTTCATGCATTTCTGTGTTGTGTGACCTGGTTTTGCCTTTTCCATTCTAAATTTGGTACAAGACGATTTAGATTCCTGGATTTGATTCAGTCATTGTCTTCATCTATGCATATCTTCACACCATCCTAAGAGCGCTAAGTTATTTCTCTTCCATCTGTTCGAAATGTTTGGTGTAGTTCTTACTGGTTCTGGACGAAGACTTGGAGCCTATTTTCTCCAGAAAGTTTGACTTAGGTTTCATGTCATACATTGAGCCCACTAATGTGGAAAAGAGGCCTTTCAAGTCCTTAACTTTTCTTGCAAATGGCTTCATCTGGCTACTTTACTTTTACTACAACACCCTACGCAAGTCTTGCTCTAACCCCTTTCATAAATCTAACTGCCTAATTTGGGGCCTTGACATCTTATTGCTAACTCACCTCCCTCCCAGTTGCCATCAATCTCCACTGACTGCTAAAGTTAATTGGTTCTTACCCTTCTACGTCCCGGTGCTGGCGCTGTGACTAATATCTTTACTACCTAGTTGGGTTTTGCACCTTTCTTATATGGATGACTTTCTTACCTGTCTCACAAACCACAAATTTATAGTTATTACACTGATGAGAAATAACTCTCCTGAGTTGTATCCTGTCAGGTTGGGTCTGTAAATCACAGAGTCTTGATCAATAGATGGGCAAGTGGCCAAAGTGAGCTTGTGTCCAGACTTTGAATGTTGTGCAAAAGCAGAAAAATGGCTTGTAGTCCTAAAATCTGTCGAGTGGCTCCTCCCCCAAGACCCCACACTGCTGGTTAATTTTCATCCAGGTCTTTATCATTCCTGCAGTTCCATGACTTGCCTTCTTATCTTGCCAATAAATCAGCCTGGGGATCAGCATGGGGCACCTCCCCATGCCAACACACACAATCATTTTTGAATCCTCTGAGAGGCCCCACTACAATGCAAGCAGTAACATGTCACCAACTCTGAGTATCCATCATCCTTCTCCCTAGTTACCCATTGAGGCCGGTGGACAAAGTAAAATAATGTTAGGACTATGGATTGAACAACGGGTAGGTCCGTACACCTGTCATTCACTATTGAGCACCCAACTTACCAAGGGCAGCCAAGGCTGAGCCTCTGAATATTCACATACACAAGGAGGACCAGCTGCATAAAACAGTTAGCCTTCTTCCCTTAGGAAGGAAGAAATATTTTCTTTTCAGCGAAAGTCATCCTTGAATCCTTACTGGTTTTCTACCTCACCATAGTTTCATATACAACTTTCTCCCTACATTAAAACAAATTCTTGGGGCTGGAGAGATGGCCCAGAGGTTAAGGACACTGGCTGCTCTTCCAGAGGTCCTGAGGTCAATTCCCAGCAACCCCATAGTGGCTCACAACCATCTACAATGAAATCTTGTGCCTTCTCCTGGTGTGTAGGCATAGATGCATGTAGAATACTGTATAATAAGTAAAAATTCTTACCTTTAAAAAATTCTTTACCATGAAAGAAGTATTAAACCTGTGGAATTCATTAGTTTTATTATACACCAGTTTGAAGAGGTAACTGCACTATAACATAGAAGTTATCAACAACCTGCTAGCAACAGCCAGGAGATGGCACCTCATTAGTTTAGGGTCCACGCTGTTCTTAACTAGAGTTCATTTTTTATTCATTACCTCCTATAGTCAGAATATTAAGTAGAAACAAAGCAAGATGTACAGGTGGTGTGTGTGTGTGTGCGTGTGTGTGTGCGTGTGTGTGTGTGTGTGTGTGTGTGTGTGTGTGTGTAACTTACCATCATATTCTTCTTTGTCTGTAAAACTATATCATCATCTTAATGCATACTGCACCTTAAACCTGCTGTGACATCTTGGTGTTTGCAATGGACAGAAACGAGGTCTTGCACTGAAAGATATTAGGACATTAAAATAGAGCATCAGCAGGGACTCATTGAACTAGAGGTTAAGAATTCCTCATGATGCTGAGTGACCAAACCAAGACAGACTCAGGTGGCTGTATGACGGCCCCTAAGGAGAAACTGGAGTCAGCTGTGGAGTGTAGGAGTGAGGATGGGACCTAGAGAATCACCACACCATTTCCTAAAACCGCCAGGCTCTGGGGCAAAATGAAAAGCAAACTATGAAACCTCAAACAGACAAAGCCAACCAAAAGCTCTGATTCTTTTTGTGTGACTGTGTAAGCCACCTCACCAGATATCAAACCCTGGTCAACCAACATTCTGGAAAAGACAGAAACCGTGCATTCCAACAACAGCTTAGCAACAGTTGTGAGGATGGGAACTGTAGCATTTATTCTCTGTTTTATTCTATTTTCTTTCTTGAGGAACAGTTTCTATAGGATTGGTAATTGAGGGTTAATCAACTGCTATTGAAGCTAGATCATGACAAAGGCAAAGTTTTCAGTAGAGTACAAAAACAGATTGGAGTAAGGGTCACCCTCACGCAGATACTGAACAAAAACATGAAGATCTTTATAATTTTTTTTACAAATCATGAGGAACTTAGAATAGGAGTTGTATATTCCTATTGCCATGGGTTTTGCATGGGGGAATTAATTAATTCCTTTAAAGAAAGGTGGGAAGAGAGTTGCTTTTTGAGAGGAATATAAAGGACATATAGACGTTGATAAGGGTTACATGGACTGACATCCTCGGAAGAGTGGTGCTGTGGTCTGAATGCTTGTGCTTCCCCAAAATTCAGACACCGAGTTCCCGGTCTCTGCCGTTGGAGGCTGAATCTTGAATTATGACTAGATCAAGAGGGCAAGTTATTTGTGATCTTAAAAGACAGCTCTCAGAGAGACAGCCCATCCTTCATTTCCACCAGATAAGGTTAGCAGCACAAACATGTCCGTCCAGGCACACAGAAAGGGACCCCCAGCAGAATCCAGGGCTCTTGGTGCCTTGATCCTGGACCTCTCACCCTCCAGAACAATGAGAAACAAATTCCTATTGTTTATAAACTACCAAGTATATATTATTTTGCTATAGTAGCTGAAAAAAAAGATTAAAGTAGATTGTAGGAATTAGTATATAGAGATTTGAAATTTATGATGCCTGTGCCCAGTAACATGTGGGGGGCACAACAGCGAGAGTGGTGCTGCCATGGTGCAACTGCCAGTAAGTCAGAGCAGCTTGAAGTGAATCTGAACACGTAGGTCTAATTGAGAAGATCCACTCACACTATCACAACATGGTCAGTATTAATAATAACCACCACGTTTTGTCAATCAAACAGTGATAGTGGAGGCTGGAGAGATGGTTCCGGGGTTAAGAGCACAGTTGCTATTGCATAGGACCTGGGTACAGTTCCTAGGACTCATATGGTGGCTCGGAACCATCATAACTCCAGCTCCAGGGGAACATGATGCCCTCTCTGGTCTCCACTGGTATTGCATGTATACAGTCACATCCATGCATGCATACGCGCATACAAGACAAACACTTTCTTGCCCCCTGCTTTCCAGATAAAACTGCTTTTGGTCAGTTTGTGAGAAAGCAAAGTTCCTTGTTTTGCGGCCTTTACATATACACTTTCTCCTATTTGGAGATTTCTCACAGTTCTGAATCTCTTTTTAAATCTCAAATTAAAGGCCCAGGTCCTTCCAATCCTTGAGTAACCAATTTGGCCTGCATTTTTTTTCTTCGTTGCCTTCTGTTTACTGTCTTGGCCCAATAACGTGTTTTATTTCCTTTGTGTCAGTGCACAAAGTAGATTTTCCAGTGCACACTAGTTGCTCTGGCAAATACTATATCTTCGATATATGCTTTTCAGAAAGATGAATTCAGATAAAGGGAATTTCATTAGAATCAGTTCTGTTGACCATACATGCCAGCTACTGGTTTCGGCGTATTTTACACATACTACATTATCACTTCAGCTTTTCAAAGATTCAGATTCCTGAAATCTCTTTTACTACCTCCAATTTCTGTCCTTCTGAGCGTGTCCTCACCTCCCAGGATTTTAAAGTAAACCCGGTGAATAAAGCCTGTCGGGTCGCGATGCGCGTGCGCGGCTAGGTGTGCGCGTGCGCGAGTGGGTGCACATGCGCAATGCTTCCGTTACGCCAGTCCGTCCGCGATGGCTGACACCAGCGGGGAGGTGGCGGCGGTCCCCGCCTCCGGGGCCGCCAATGGCCTCAGCAATGGGGCAGGCGCGACCCCAGCGCAGCCCAACAACCCGCTGTCGCGCAAGCTGCACAAGATCCTGGAAACGCGGCTTGAAAATGACAAGGTAACCGGAAGGGGCGGGGGCGGACCCCAGGTCTCTGGCAGGGACCTGCCCCGAGCAGGAACTGCTGTCCCAGGTGCAGGGAAATTCACTTGTATTAGCTCTTAGCTGTGCCCAGATCTTGTGTTCTTGCTGTATTCTTTACTTGAGCACCTTCCCACACGCCCTCCCATCAACTGTCTAGAGCAGTACTTTGCGGCTCTTATCAGAGCTGGCTGTCTCCCCTGCAGCTTGGAGTAGCCAGGTATACGGGCCTTGCCAACGTGGCACAAAAGAATACAGTAAAGTGGGAGCTTTAAAGACATAGGTAAAGATATAGGTAGTGAAAATAAGCTGTCAGCATTTCACTTCTATGTGTCAAAAACAGAACATTAACATGTTGAGTTATAAGTAAAGCCCAAGACTAGATAGGGTTGTGACATGCTACAGAAAGTATTTTGAATCGGTCAGCTTAGGATAACAAGCTCAGTGTTTGCATCAAGAAGAAACTACAAAGCACTTCACAAAGCCAACCTTTGGTCCACAAGACATAGCAAGAAGAAGCAAGACAAAAACATCATGATTTGAGAGGTTTGCTGCGGGTCTGATCATAAAACTTTCTGAATCCCAGTGAACCACGTTGCACTTGAGAACTGTACTGTAAACCCCGCTCCAAGGACTGGTCAACATAATAGACCCATTCCTCCAGAACTGCCAACTGCCAGGCACACAAGCAGATCTTCACAGTTTGAGTGAATTGAGCTGTAACGCTTTCCCTCACCCATTGTATTTATCTGACCTCTTGCCAGTTGACTTTCACTTCTTCAAGCATCTTGATAACTTTGTATAGGGAGCAACACTTTCACAAACAACAGGATGCTCCCTAAGAATTCACGGAATCCAGAACTCATTGGCAAAAATGTGTCAATTGTATGGTTCCTGTTTTAATTAATAAAGGTGTTTGAGCCAATGATTTAAAATTGACATCCTAAAATCATTTTCTTTTTCACCAACCTAATATAAATGTACATATTTTTATCTCACGATAGTTGTTGCTAAAACTTTCTCTACTTTGTCAGTTCACTTACAGTCTCTCAGAACATATACTGTGCCTTCTTAGAAATGGAGGAGGAATGGCAGAGGGAGGGGAGAGGGACTGGGAGAACAATAGGGAGGGGTAACTGGTTGGGATGTAAAATAAAGTTAAATATAAAAAGGAATTACCCTCTTTTAAAAATTAACAAATATATTAAAATTCAAAGCAATTCTGCTGTGCATTACCTTTACATATATAATTATATGTAAGTATACTGTTACCTGTGTCCTGGGAGTAAGTTTCCTGGTTAGTAATTAAGTCAGGTATTGCTTTCTGAGTTATTTAATGGAAATAAGGCAATTGAAAATAATTTCATTGAGTTTGGCTGGATATCAGGAAACCACTGAAAAGTCAGTCCCAGTGATGTCTCTTTGTTGTCACTTGGGTAGGAGATGTTGGAAGCTCTCAAGGCCCTCTCAGCCTTTTTTGTTGAAAATAGTTTGCGGACTCGACGGAATCTACGCGGTGATATTGAACGTAGAAGCTTAGCCATCAATGAGGAATTTGTAAGCATTTTCAAAGACGTAAAGGAGGTATGTAACTTCTTTTAGTGTTTTTGGAGAGCTATATGTTTGGTGTTTTGATACGTTTTTATAAAATTAAATTGCAGTGTTCTCTGATAATGTACAATGGTCAACTAGAAACCAACTTAACTGTTTTTATTTAAATTATTGTCATTTCTAAATTCTTTACCTCTATTAAAAACTTACAGTCTTTACTTTTAGAAATTATCTTAAGAATTGTAATTTCTTAATAAAAAAACCATTTTTCTCAATGGTTTTCCAGAGGCGATATTTCCTCATTTAATGTACTACCTTAGAAGATCACTTCTTCATTGGAAAGTGATTAATACTGAATTACTTTTGTTATCTCCTAAAGTATATGATTTCCATGTCAGGGTGATTAGTTCAACACGAATAACAATTCAACACACTTGACTGGTTTATTCAACTATGGGATGCAGATAAACGTTATTTATTACACTGTGATTTCTTTATTGTGTAATATTTCCTGACTGTTACTATTACATTGTTAATACTGCTGTATACTGACATATTAATGCAGAAATCAGATGGAAGTGATAATACATGGTTCTAGCAAGGGCTGGATAAAAACAGTTCTAAAGTGTTTGCTAGGGTTTCCTTGGTGGAAGGCTAATAATCTCAGAGGTGCAAAGGAAAGCTTTGGTTTTCTGAATGACATAAAAATAATTACATGGATAAAATTACATTTGGAATTGCCTATGAATAACTCACTTAATAAGAAGAGAAACGTGGATGAGGGAGTGAGCAGACAGAAGAAGCAAGAATGGCCTCGGGTTGATGCTTGCTGAAGTCGGACGGCGTCTGTGAGGTGTCACGGTGTCAAAAGTCTAATAGGTAGCACCGTGTGCCTGTGATGCTCTGTAGCCCAGTGAGCACAGTTAGGTAAGTCAGTGAGTTCAAGTGAGAACTTTATAGATAGGGCTGTGCTTGTCGCTCAGTTGGAAGACCACCCGCCTGTCATCACTCAAAAGTAACACCGTCCTGCTGTGTTGAATTGCTTTCCTTCATTTTGAAAATAAAGTAATTTTTAAAAGAAATGATGAGGCACTGGGTGTTTCAGTTATGACTTTTAACTTTGTGTAGATGCCTTTGAAAAGCGCTGGCTCATCCCAGCTGCTAATCCCCTCCATGGTTAGCCAAACTGACTCAGTCAGTTTGCTTGGAGACCTCTTGACTGTCCTGCATACGTCGTTGCGTGTTTACTTTTTTGTTCTACGATCTTTGCTATTTTAGAAATTAACAGATAAAACACACACGCACACATAATTTTATATATAAATATACATTTGAAGTACATATAAACTTGGAATAGTTAGGTCCAGCTAATATTATATTTACTAACTATATAGTTATTCTTAAGTTCTTAAGATATGTAGACAGATGTTTATCTGTTTGGGTTTTGTTTTCATATACCCCCTAAAAGAAGTGGACCAGTATCTTAACACAATAAACAGCAAAAGTTGTGGGATTTGGCCTAAAAAGGAAAGTTTTCCTTGTGCTCTGTACAGCAGTCGATGTCGTTTTTCCCCTTTCAGGAACTCGAAAGCATCAATGAAGATGTACAAGCAATGAGCAGCTGCTGTCAGGACATGACAAGTCGCTTGCAGGTACCTCACAGTGGCTGGAGTTAATGTAGCTCCTGGTGAAAGTGAGGTTTCAAACGTGTGAACATTTGACATGGTTTGTAACGGTGTGTAGGAAGTTGATATGTTACGGTTTTTAGAAGCGCACAGACACATGGATGTCCTTGCGTTTCACTCCCAGGTTTGGCCTTTATCCAGAGCCATTCAGCGGCTGCGGTGCCTGTGCTGTGCTCTGTAGTCTGGGCTTTGGAGATTGTTGCCGGGTCACGAGTGCTTTGTTGGAATCTGCTTCAGATGCCGGGTTATCTCTGGATCGCTGGCTGCGGTTCACCAGATTCTTTCTTTCTTCTTCTTTTGTTTTGTTAGTGGCTTAAAAGGGGGCAGGGGAGGATTTTCTTGGTATGAAACTTGGGCAGGAGAAACCAGGTCTGTCTCCAGCACCTGGTCTTCAGGTCCCCTGTTTTCTGGCTCTGAGACTTGATTCCCATCTCCTGGGCTGTTGAGATTTGTGTATACCTGTGACATAATTTACAGCCCGTTTAGTGGTTTTATAGTATGCAACTCGCCAAAGCAGAGCAAGAACCACGCTCTTGCCTCAGCATTCCTGCCTCAGCATGCTTGCCTCAGCATGCTCTCCCAGTGCTGCTGCTTCACTCCAGAGCATCCAGGTCCAGTTCTTCTCTGAGTTTCAGCACCGTGTGTGCTGAGAGAACTCTGAGGGGCACCTGTTAGAAAGGTAGTTCATGAGCCGCGAAACATCTGTGCCAATTACTCGGGCCCCTTTGAGCTCCTTGTGATGTGTCTGAACTTCAGGAAGTGGGGATATTAGCTTTATGAAGTAAAATGACGTTGGAGTATACTGATGTTTGGTGTCTCTACCATTTTAGGCAGCAAAAGAACAGACTCAAGATTTAATAGTAAAGACCACTAAGCTTCAAGCGGAAAAGTAAGTTTTTCTTTAAAAGTAAATCACCTCATTAATGCAGATTAGGCGGAAAGTCATAAACAATACTTAGTCAAGGTGGAAATAATGTAGAATGTGGAAATAATGTAGAATGGGATTCTTGGCTCATGGAGGACACAAGTTCCTAAACTATTAGTAAGCAACTTTAGCAAGAAAACAGTCAATAGGAACGTCATGCCTGGCTCTTGGTTTGAGAGATCATTTTGTTTTGGAATAGAGGCTATCTGGTATTTGGAATCAGCTGTAGTGATAGGGCATGTGATCAATCAAGACTGCAGGAGCACCACTTTAATAATGAAACCACAGGGAGAGCAATTATTTGTGCTCAAGATGAGTCTAATGACAGCTCCAAAAGAGGTTGTTAGTAAACTGGTTAGTTTCTGATGATTCCGGGAATTTTATGAAGCTTTGTTATTGCTTTTAAACCTGTGTGATGATGGTTGACCCCTTATCTGAAAATTAAAATCCATTAGATGACTTTTGGATAGTTGGACATATATCTTTCAGCTCTGTGTAGTTAATTATGGGTTACGTTATTGATTCAAGTAAATACCTGGATTTTGTTTCCATTTTAGAATTTTGTGTTATTCATTACAGTGACATTTGTTTGGTGAATTTAAAGTCTTCCAACCTAAGGATATAAGTAACACAAGGCAGACATGTCCTGCCATTAGAATAACTGTAATGCTTATCTTTGTTAATTCTCAACAGAATGTTTTCAGTGTAGAATATTGCTACTCTATGTGTCAGGCAATGGCTCTATCACATACATCCCAGCCTCAAATTTGCAGTCCTCCTGTTTCCCTGCCTCCCAAGTGTTGTAATCACAGGCAGATGTCACCATGCCTTGCCGTATACCCATTATGTGTACAGACCTCGGGTTCAGACCGACACCAGGAGTGTTGAGTTGCTGCACAGGGAGCTCAGGCAGTGCAAGGATGTAGATGGAAACTCTTCCAGTCCCTCGATTGCTGCAGACTGCCTTTCCTAATTGCCAGCTAGCCCATCTATGTTACATCTAGAATGAATAGTTTGCAATATGTTTTTTATTGTCAAGTAGAAAAGTGATATATTAGAGATCTCTAGAGTAGCAGAACTTATAGAATGAATCTCTGTCTCTATAGAAAATGGATTTATTCAAATGCCTTACAGGCTGGGGTCCAGCTAATCCAATAGTAGCTGTCTATGAATGGAAGGTCCAAGAATCCAGTAGTTGTTCAGTTGGTGAGGCTGGGTGTCTCAGCTGGTTGTCAGTATACCCTGGAATCCTGAATAAGTAGTCTCTAATGGTAGTGAAGGAATGGACTTGGTAGTGAAGGCCGGAGCTTCCTCTCCCATGTCCTTTCTATAGGCTGCCAGCAGAAGGTGTCCAGATTAAAGGTGGATCTTCCTGCCTTAAGGGATCTGGATTAGGGGTTTATCTTCCTACCCCAGAGATTTGAATTGGAAGCGAGTCTTCCCACTTCAAATGATTTAATTAAGAAAAAAATCCGTCACAGGTGTAGTCATCCATTTGCATTTTAGTTAATTCCAGATGCAGACAAGCTGGCAGGCAAGAATAGCCACCACAGGTGCCATCTGTGAACATGTCCTCCTTTACATATGAACAATACCTTTTACAGCGTGCACATATGCAGGGCAGAGCAAGAGCTTCTACCTATGAGTCCTGCGTGCCTGGGAGCTAGGAATGATTTCACGGTGTGCCTGCAGTGATCCTGTGACATCTGAGATGGAAACAAGGCTTTCTTGTAGAGACTCTTTCACAGTTTGGCTTTGTTCTCTCTGTGTTGGGTATTTGCTTTGTAGTGGTACAAAAGCATAATATACTTCATTTTGCTTCCCGTTTTAGCCAAAGACTAGAAATTAGAGCACAAGTTGCAGATGCCTTTTTATCCAAGTTCCAGTTGACTTCTGATGAAATGACTCTCCTCCGAGGTACAAGAGGAGGCCCCGTTACTGAGGTATGGGCTTGTCTGCCAGGGCCACTTAGAGTGTAGCAGTTACAGATGAATTTTAAAAGCTGAATTTTCTCATCTAAGAAACGATAATGTGAAAATTTTCTAAATTTGAAATTAAGGCACGTATTTTAATTAATTTGGGGTTTATTTCAAACTTGTGCATATCTTTTTGAAGTCAGTACAACAGAACTTCATTACCCTCTTTTCCCCCTCTGGTCCTGTGTGAACTTGTTTACTTGTTAACTATCCCTTGTGCAAACTACATTTATATTTAAGAATGTTCTCTGATTATCCTGTCTGGTGTGGTGTCACATACCCACCAGTAATTCCAGCAAATGGGAGGCAAAGGCAGGCAGATCTCTGAGGTTCAAGGCCAGCCTGGTCTACATAGGATACACGTAATAACATGGAATACAAGGAGTAGCCTGTCATGGCACCTCCTTCAGTATAAACGATGCAGATACATGTTTTTCTTGTTTCTGTTTTCATTGGGATAGTGATACATAGCTTCTTTTTTCTTTCATAACTTTATCTTGCTTAAGTTGGAATTTGTTTGATTTTTTTCTCCTTTTTATGGTTTGCCACACTTTGCAGATTGAATCACAGACCTATAAAGCCTCTCAAACTCTATTTTCTTCTTCTTTTTCCTTAAACTCATGCAGTTTGTCCAGAAAGGACTCTTTGTGTCTCCTAACCCCCGAGCCTCCAGTACATTCTTCCTGACGAGAGTCCTGTCTGTTTAATGAGCATCTTCCATTCTCTCCTCGTGGTGAGGGAGCAGGAGTGCCTATGGAATGCATATGGATGCATATGGGATGCATATGGAATGCATATGCAGCAGAGGCATGAGGCAAGCCAGGATTGCAGGCCTCTCACTTGGCCGTGTGCTGGCTGGGGACAGGGACTTAGTCTTTGCACATTTCTTATCACTAACATAGTGTTTGTCACGTAGTGGGCACTGGGTTAGTGTCAGGCTTAAAATGTGAAGAAATACTATTATGCCTTCCATTAGTGCAGTCGAAATCTGCAAGACTTCATTAGAGCAGAGTAGAATTTTGTTTCACCTTTGTAGTAATCTTTTAATTCAGAGTAGTGTATGTTTTCCTGAAAACACAGGTTTTTTTTTAATGACGTTTTCAATTTTAAAGGACTTTTTCAAGGCTTTGGGAAGAGTGAAACAAATTCATAATGACGTCAAAGTTCTTTTGAGAACCAACCAGCAGACGGCAGGGTGAGTGGCTGCTCGGTGAGCCAATTGCAGTGCTGCTTGTACTGGGACACTTAGAGTCTCTCCTGCTTCTGACACGATAGTCTTTGAAGTAGCAACGAATCTTCATTAGCCTTTGGGAAAGGTGGGAGCGTATAGCCTCATATGTTCGACTGTAAAAAAAAAGCAATGGGATTAGCTAATGGAATTAGGAATTGACGTTTACTTAACTGTAAACAAATTACTGAAAAATTCCATAAAATGATAAAAAATTAATAAGGGCCAAATTGTTATATAATTAAACCTGAATAACTAAAATCTTAGGTACAACTGTTGACTATAGTTTGTATTGTAATAATTCTTTAATTTTCACTTAAGTTTGGAGATTATGGAACAGATGGCCTTGCTTCAAGAAACTGCTTATGAAAGACTTTACCGGTGGGCTCAAAGTAAGTAATTTTCTCATGCATATTCGTACTGAATTCTTTAAATCCCATGTGGCCTTTATTTGCTTTCCTGTGTATGTGTATGTGTGTGGAGACTATGCATGTGTGTGTGAGTGTGAGTGTGAGTGTGAGTGCCCACAGACGCCAGATGGGGTGTGGGCTCCCCAGGAGCTTGAGCACAGGTGGTTTGAACCTCCCAGCATGGGTGCTGGAAACAGAGCCGGAGTCCTCTGCAAGAGCAGCTGTACTCTTAGCTGCTGAGCCATCCCCAGTCTCTAACTGAGAGTTTTTACAAAGCGGAGCAAACTTTCCCTGTTCACTACCGTGTTTATGTGTTTATCGGGAGCGTTGCTCGGGAGGGGGTAAGTGAAGATGGTGTCTCTGCTCTAAAGGAAAACAGCAAAGATGATGGATGCTTCTGTCCTGGATAAATAAACGAGGCAGCAGCGTGAGGCTGGGCAGCTCCTGCTGTTTGTGCGTCTGCAGTGTTAGGAGTGGTGAACTGTGGTAAATCACCACAGCCTGACAGCAGTGGTGAGTGTGTCATGTCTGCAGTCTCCTCAGAAGTCAGGCGTGCTCTCACATGCTGACATTACAGTGTTGGAAAAGCCCTTCCTTGGTCTGTGTTGGACGGGTTGGCTGCTTGCATTTGCAAGAATGAAGGCTTGAGTTTCCCTTACTGGCTGTTACCGGGGTTCTCGCTCCTTGCTTAGTCATGTGACCCATCTTTTCCTTGTCTCTGCCATCTTCACAAGCCACATGGCTGGCCACTTCACTTCTGTCTTTCATTTCCCCATTTCCTATCTCTGACTTGTTAGTGGCGTCCTCTTCTATTTTAGGGCTGGTGATTACCTTGAACTTACTTAGGTGGGTTGAGGAAATGCTCCAATATCAAGGTCTTTCACTCTCAGGCCACCGGCCACGTTCCTTTTCCATGTAAGGCAGTAGTAACACTCCCAGGTTCCAGAAACTTGAGTGGGGTTCCTCACAGCTTACTCAGCCTTGACCCAAGAGCTCCTTAGGTGTCTCCAGTGCTGATTCAGGTCTTGGTGGTCCTGTAGACTAGTGTTTGCAAAATAACACGGAGTGTGAGTGGGTTAGTAGTAAGCACGACTGGCTGGTGCAGGCGCTGAGTTAATCCAGCTAGCTGGCTGCCAGCGTGCTCTGGAGGCCTAGTGTTCTGTTGGTTTAAGGTCGAGTTTCCTTGTTTCTCTACCTCCTCCTGTTTATACAGTCTGCTCCCATGTGGACTGTTCTTTCTCTGTATCCAGGTCTTACTTCGTCTTCCACACAGCAAGAGGTTCCGTGTGCCCTGCAGCGGCCCACACTCACAGTGACTGGCTGTTACTGAAAGGCGGCCACTGGGAAGTGTAGCATGCTGCTGTTTGTGATACAGCTTTGCACATGTGTGTCCTATCCTCGTGGCTGGACTATGCGTCCTCAGAGGTGGGACATTGCCTCAGCTCTCTTTGTTCACTCTCCCTTCACTTTTAAGCTAGTGCTGGCAGCTGTGCGCCTTGGTCCCCCGGGGTGGCAGAGCCGTGTTTAGGTGCCTCAGTCGGTGCCTCAGTCCGTAAGTCCTCAGTTCCTTGACGTGGCGTCTGCAAGCCCTTCACAGGAGAAACCGCGGCCTAAGGCGAGATGGTGTTGCGCGGAGGAGAGCGGTGGGCGGTGGGCGCAGCTGCGGGAGTTACAGCGCTGACTGTTTTCCAGGCGAGTGCAGAGCACTGACTCAGGAGTCCTGTGACGTGTCTGCGGTGTTAACTCAGGCCATGGAAGCCCTGCAGGACAGGCCCGTCTTGTACAAGTAAGACGTCTGCTTTGCCTTCCCTTGTCCCTGGACCGTAATAGTGCGAAGCTCAGTGACCCTTCACCCCGTGCCTGTCATTGGAGCACTACGTGTAATAAAGGAGGCTGGGGTGTCCCCACAGGACCATTGCCTCTTGGTTGTGTGGCAGCTGGGTGACTTAGTCAGTTTCCATCTCATCAGCTCCTTTGGGATAGTACCTCACTAAAATCCCTAGAGCAACAGTGCCCTGGAAGAAGGCGGCCATGTAGAGGTGTTATACTATAGTCACTCTGAGAAGAAAAAGGGATGCTCACAGTCGGGCATGTATTTAAAGGTTTTTCGGGTCTTTGATCTTATAAGTGTGCCAGCCAAGATCTTCAGACTAATGCTTTTGGTGGGGACACTGCATTTAAGTTGTTGGTTTTTAAATTCTGTATTTTACTCACAAAAGTCAGTATATTTTTAAAGCTCTGGAACAGAATAAAAGCCAGGTGTAAGGACAGCACGTGTTTATGCTCTGGGTGCCCTCCAGGGCTTTATCCAGAGCCACCCTCAGAGGGGCCCTTTTCATCGATGTTTACAGGATTACATCACAGAACTTGAATGCTGTGCCAGGCCAACTGTGTGAAGCAACAGTGTCAGACTTACAACTCCTTTTCACAGGATAGGCCCTGTTCTGAGTGCTAGGGATAAATATCAATCAGACGCTTCCCTCAGCCTCCTTTAACTTGGGAACATCATGTAAACAAGCCTGTTTTAAAGGAGGGGTCCTTGATAGTCTGAATGCCATGTTCGAGGTGTTGTGTGGCCCAAGTGTCCTGTGATAGGTGAGGAGGATGACCATCAGGGTGCACTTCCTAAGGGAAACAGTACAGTGAGCCCCAGGTTGAAGAGGTGTGTTCTGGGAGGGGGCAGAATATTCCACTTAGAGGGAATCATGGGCGTGCAGATGTGAACTGGTGGGAAGGTGTGAACTGGCTGTGCACATCGGTGCCAAGCCGGTGCTGACCGCTCAGCAGCTTTGCAGTCCCTTCCAGGTGACAGACAGCAGTGATTACCACAGTGTGTCGTTCTTGGACACTTCTGTGGCTTTCAAACAGGTGCTGCATCGGCTGCAGGTTTGTCCTTATTCAGAGGTCAGTGCTTCCATACCAGCACACGGTGTGGTTGGTGACATCTATACCAGCACACAGTGTGGTTGGTGACATCTATACCAGCACACAGTGTGGTTGGTGACATCTATACCAGCACACAGTGTGGTTGGTGACATCTGTACTATGGTGACATCCATTGCCTCCTGCAGTTCCTGATAGACCTTGCTTCAGGGGAAGGGTTTGTAAAGGTGAGGAATTGTTTCACAATTGGCTACAAATTTGCTAAACTTTTATTTTGATTAAAATGACATCCATCCATTTTTGTTGCAAAGGAAAAGGTTTCGGACTTCTTTGTAGCTCTGTGCTACATATGTACCAAATACATTCTTCTGTTGACGGGCACCAAGAGGGAGTTATGTCTTAGTCAATGTTGGGTGTCTTACCACTGAACTTTGTTATTATGAATTATTATTATTATTTTTATTTTTATTTTTATTATCACTACTACTACTACAGTTGTTGTTTTTGTGAGATGTGATCCCTCACTTAATCTAGAGCTCACACATTCAGCAAGAGCAGCTGGCCAGTGAGCTGCAGGAATTCTGTTTCTGCGTCCTCAGTGCTATGATTTAGTTAACTGTCATGTATAGCTTTTACATGAGAGCTGGAGACCTGAACCTAGATCCTCATGGTTGTGTGGACGTCCTCTTCGGATGAGCCATCTCCCCAGCCATTCTCCCCAGAGTGGATTCTTGAAGAGTCAGATATCCTGAAGGAGTCCCTAACCGTCTGTGCACTTTTGTTCCTCGTTGCAATGAGGATGATAGTGGATTCCAAGGCTGTGGAGGGCTGGTTTCTGCAGCCCTAACTCATGCTGAGCAGTGTGGAGGCAGGCAGAACTGCAGCCTACGCAGGGATTTGTGAGCAGGGGTAGTAGAGGAAGAGGAAGGAAGCATAGATTACTCTGCAAAGCACAGACCACAATGATAGAACCTGGAAGGCTGTAAGAAACGTTTGGAGGTTGAGTGAGAAAGTAGGTGTCAGGCACCATTCATTAGGCTAAGGTGAGTGCTAAGAGGGAAAATGGCCTTTTCTTAAGTAATCACCGCTCAGTGCCAGGTCCAGCTGTTACAGCGTCTCAACTTCATCTAAGCAAAGTGTCCTGTTAACAGCAGGTGGCAGTGTAGGAACTCCATCTAAGCAGCGTGTAGCCCTCTCAAGTGACAATCTCGCCCAAGAAAATGTCAACTGAAGTCCTTGAGAAAGTTGCCTAATTTGTGTTTCTTAGTAGTTGTAACTGTAAGGCTAATGTGCTGTATTAATAAACCACTGTACCAATCAGTTCTTCGTCATTGTCAACTCACACAACCTGGGGCCACCAGGAAAGAGAGCCCCAAAGATGAATTTTCACGTCATGCTGGCTGTGGCTCTGCCAGAGTGAGGTGGCTCTGTCCTGACTGAATTGAGGTGGAAGGCCACCTGGACGTGGTGACAGCACATGGATGGGTGTGAGTGGGGAAGAGGGAAGAAAGGAGGCTGAGCTAAAGCAGCGGATGAGGCAGCAAGTGTGCAGTAGGTGCGTCTTCCCGCTCAGCTGTGGTGCGGCTTCCAGTTCCTGCCTGGACTTCCACTGGCGCTAAAATCAAGTCCTTTCTCAACAGAGTTGCTGTGGGTCGAAGTGTTTTTATCACAGCGACAGAATCGACCAGAGCAGCTGTGCACACACACTGCTTTTAAAGCTGAGTATGAGTGGACATTTTTAAAAACAAATTGCTAATCCTTTCTCCCTTAACAAACTGAAGTGTATGTTACCTCAGGATGTAGAACTTGTACAAAACCGATGCTTTGTTTTGGTTTTGTTTTTGGTTTTTTGGTTTTTTGTTTTTTTTTATGAATTTGTGTTGCATTCCAAAACGGAGATTCTACATTGTTCTTTTCTTTTGATTTGCTTTTTGGGCAGAAGTTTAGACTATTTATATATTTTGAACATTCAGTCTTATAAAAGCTGCCTTTTGCAATTTTGACCTTTGTTGGGAAAGTGCCATTTAGTTTTCATTTGTCTCTGAGAAAGATGTTCCATGTCCAAAGATGGCTGAAGGTTCTTTCTGCCTCGTGCTGTCTTTTCCTAAATTATGTTTATTCTGCAGTAGGATTGACCCTAGTGTTCAGTGAGACTTTAGCTTTTGTACAGGTTAAACCCCAGCATTCTCCAGGCCTGATACACACGTCCCTTCTGCACTGAGTAGCTTCAGTGTGTGGTGGAACTGAAGTGTTGGCTCTGCTTGTCTAAAATATAGAAAGCAAATGTGAGGCATTGCGCAGCACAGCAAAGCCTTCTCTGACCCCTGCACTTCCCTCCCCTTGCTATGATGTATCTGCAGAGAGCTCAACACCAGAGTGAACCTCAGGAGAGGTCCGTGATCCCAGCCCCCGCTGTCTGTCACTTCGCTCGCCTCCCTCAGTTGGTAACGGTGTGAATAGTCAGAGCATCCGGCAGTGCTCTTGTTATAGATACAACATAACTCAGAAAGCAGTGTCACCTGAGAAAGTAACTCTTCTGGACGTCTTGAGGAAACTTTGATAAATTTATTTATTAGTTATTGAATTCATTCTTAATGTTTAGGCTGGTAGAATACTATTCAGGGATTTAGAAATCTGTGGTATGGAATCTGCTGACTTTATATTATTAAAATTTTTAAAAATTTTTTGCTGTGTATGGAATAGTAAGGGCATAAAGAATGCCAGGTATTTTAGGATACAAGAACAGATTCTGTCCTTCCCCACACACGTATCCCAGATCACTGCACTCTGAGTCAGAGCTTCATTCTCTGTCAGTTCCTCCACCACAGGAAAGTTCCCCCGTCTTCATCAACAGTGAGTAACTTCTAACATAAAAGATACTTGCTGTGCATACATAGCCAGTTAATAAATGTATCAAACAACTAATATGTCCCATTCAAGTCAAAATAAGCTTTTAAAAATCAGCATTTTTGGTTCCATTTTGGGTGCTAAGTGATAGTAACAGAAGGAGAAATTTTTAATATGGAAAAAAAGGGTCTTGCTATTTGGGCTGCAGAATTCTAACTAGCTCCTGAGAACTAGGTGTGTGGCTTTCTGTAATCTCTGGAGCCAGCTGTTCCTATTTCCGCCACCGCCACCACTGCCATTGTAGTTCTTGGTCCAAAGCATTCCCTCTTGGAAGGAGAAAAGTTTGTACCTTTAGGTTGAATTTTTAGTGTGTTAGAATGACTCATAACTTTTAGTTGAACATTGCAGTTCTTTTTTTTTTTTTTTTTTTTTTTTTTTTTTTTTTTTTTCGTGAGTGGGGGCCGAACCCAGGGCCTTGGGCTTCCTAGGCAAGCGCTCTACCACTGAGCTAAATCCCCAACCCCGAACATTGCAGTTCTTGAAGGGTGTGCCTAATGATGGTTTCCTGTCTTGCTGATCTTAGGTACCGACTGACGTGTGTGTCTGTTGTAGGTACTTCTCACATCATGTGTTTCTTCTAGGTACACCTTAGATGAATTTGGAACGGCCAGGCGAAGCACTGTTGTTCGTGGGTTCATTGACGCTCTTACAAGAGGAGGGCCAGGAGGTACACCTAGACCCATTGAAATGCACTCCCATGACCCGCTGAGGTATAGTGATTGACATTAGTAGAGCATCAGACCGTTTTCCCTGGAGCGTCTTTACTGACAGGTGGCTTTCCTTAGGTATGTGGGAGACATGCTGGCCTGGCTCCATCAGGCTACTGCCTCTGAGAAGGAACATCTGGAAGCTCTCTTAAAGCACGTAACTGCACAGGGTGAGTTATTGCTAACTCTAATAGAGAAAACGCACATGGCTTCTGTGCTTCCGTTGCTGTCTTCACAGAGATAAACACTTGACACTTAGATGCCATGTGAGGTATCCTTAGAGACCCCCCCAACCCCATTTTGCTTAATAGATTTCTGTGCTTTTGTCTATTGCTCGGCCATTTAAATTTAGGGTCTGCCCGTCTTCCCGTGCCCCTGCTGCCTTCTGGTAAGATGTGGTTGGAGAGCCAGGCGTACATCTGCTCAGACCTTCAGCCTCAGCCTCAGAGACCAGGATGTAGTGAGTGGCTGAGTGTTGCTGATGTCACTAAGCTGTAATTGTTCGTTTGTATTACCCAGAGTCTTCTTTCTCTAGGGACTCTTCTAAATGCTTAAAACTTTTGGATTTTAAGAGTGAACAATAACTATATCCCAGAATTGCTGATGTCTATAAAACTTCTAATTTTTTAGTTGTAACTTTTTAAAGAGGTATCAGCTACTATTGTGGTTGCCATGATAAAATTCCTGATGAAAACAACACAAGGAGGGAAAGAATTCTATCGTGGCAGAGAAGGCGTGGGAGCAGGAGTGGGAGGTGGTTGGTCATAGTGGTCCACAGTCAGAAGCAGAGAGATGAGCTCCATCTTAGTGGTCCACAGTCAGAGCAGAGAAAGAGGATGCTGGTGTTGCACCATCATGGTCATCCACAGTCAGAAGCACAGAGAGAAGCTGGTAAGCCTTGGGCACCCTTGTTCCTCTCTGCCCTTGAATCAGTTTGGGCTCTGTCCACACTTAGACTGAGTCTTCTGCCCCATTTAAACCACACTGGAAATGCCCTCACAGATATCCCAATATTTGTGTCTTGAGCAATTCTAAAATCCAGTCGAGTAGATGAGAACAACCATTATAAGAGACTTATTTTACACCCTGGGGGTTTAGTGTGTAAGTTGAGGGTATTCTGATTTTGATAGAAAGTAGAGAGAAATACTATTCCTGGTATTATCTGACTGGGTGGCATAGTGTGTCCATACATTACTGTGGTCACAGACTCAGCTCTTCAGTACTGAGATTCAGTGCAGCATATGTCTTAGATTGGTACAAAGCTTGCAGTTTTTGTTTGTGTGAGACCTGGTCTTCCATGGTCTAACTATAGTCCAGATTGGCCTCAAACTGTCACTCCTGCCTTCTCCCTCTAAGTTCTGGGTTATAGGCATGAGCCATTGTGCCAGCCAAAGTCTATACTTTTTCTCTTTTGTCACTAGCCCTATTGCCCACGTTTAAAGAATGTATTTCCAGACTGAGCACAGTGGCACATGCCTTTAATCCCAGTACTCAGGAAGCAGAAGCTGGTGAATTTCTGTGAGTTTGAGGCTAGCCTGATCTGCACATAGTGAGCTCTAGGCCAGCCAGACTACGTAGTTAGGCCATGCCCCCTCCCGAAAGGGAAAAAGAAAGAAAGAAGGGATGTGTTTCCTCTAGGTGTCTTTCGAGAGGTTTATATGAGAAACTGCGGTTAGAAGCTTGAAGATAAGTTAAAGTTCGGTGAAATTCTGAGCCTCACTCTAAAATGAGAGTGGTTGCCTGTCTGCCCCGCTTTTTAAGTGTGTCACGCTTGGTAATAATTAGTATGAGCAAGCTTGGCTTTTCCTTGGCTTGCACGGTCAGCTCTCAGCCTTTCGCTCTCAGTGCCACACCACCTCGAGTGTTTGCAGCGCCATCTGCTGCACCTTCCTGGACCTCCAGCTCACAGGTCACACTCGGGCCTTCATAAAAAGTGTTAGCCATCGTTCTCATAAGTTGTCAGCACTTGTAGACTCATGCTAGTTACCAACACCATGACAACTCGTAATGTCCCAGAGACACCCAGCCTAGCAAAGTGTTGCTGTTTGTGCAGTTTGTGACATCACTCATATGTGTTTCTGTTGAATGGTTCTTAAAACTTATGATCAGGTATAACTTGGGAAAACATAATTATGATGTACTTAATTGTAGGTGTTAAAGAAAATATTCAAGAAGTTGTTGGGCATATCACCGAGGGCGTGTGTCGGCCTCTAAAGGTAAGGGTTCTGTCTTCATTGTGTTTTCAGGTATCTGACCAAAGTATTGGCTCATTCTTAGGAGCTCAGAGAAATCAATGGGTGATGTTGTTTTAATACTAATATATAATGAATCATCCAAATATGAACATATTTGGAGTCAGGAGGTTCTGTCCTCATTTCAGCCTGTGCTAAATATACTCACATGGCCCTGCTCTCAAGGGCTCCTTGTGACAGCAGTGAGGGTCAAGTGAGGCAGACAATACATGGCTCCCAGTTTGCACCCGCCACAGTCTTCTTTCCATTTACATCACCCTCTTTGAGGAAAGTCTGACAGGGACTCAGATGGGAAACTGGAGGCAGGAGCTGAGACAGAGGCCATGGAGGAGTGCTGCTTACTGGCTTGCTTAGTTGGCTTGGTTATACATTCCCGGACTACCTGTCCATTGATGTCAGCCACAGAGCGCTGGGACTTCCCACATCAACCACAAAAATGTATCAGAGGTTTGTCCACAAGCCAATCTGGTGGGGAGAGTTTCTCATTACACTTTCTAAAATTAGCCTAGCTTCTGTAAAAACTAGCTAGCACTGTTTATTCTTAGGATATTGTGTTTTCTTTTGTTTTGTTTTGTTTTTAGAAATTTGTGGTCTAAGTTTATTCCACTGTATGTAAGATGCTGTCTTGTCAGCATCACTTATAAAGCAAACTCAAAAACAGTCACCAGAATTTGAGTCTGCCCTCCAGTCCAGGGGTTACAGCCCTTCCTTTTCATAAGTGTTCCATTTCTTCTAATATAATCCTTAATGTGTTCCTGACTTCCATAAATCATGCATTCTGTGAAGACAGACGAGCACACAGAGAAAAGAGGCATGGGAGATGGAGCCGTGAGGCACAGGGGTGGGGATGGGCAGGTACACTGCCTAGACAGATGCCAGCACTCAGCTCCCGGTAGGTTAGAACCCAGAGGCTTGTCAGTATCCCTTCCTCCCCACCACCTCCTCCCTCCCCACCACCTCCTCCCTCCCCCCCTTCCTCCCCATCACCTCCTCCCTCCCCCTTCCCCCTCCCCTCCTCCCCTCCTCTTTCCTCATCCCCCCTCTCCCCTTCCCCCTCCCCTCCATCTCCCCTCCTTTTTTTCTTTCCTCTATCCCCCCCCCCTCCCCTTCCCCTCCCTCCATCTCCCTCCTTTTTCTCTTTCCTCTATCCCCTCTCTCCCTCTTCCCCCCTCCTTCCCCTTCATCTCCCCCTCTCCCCACGCTTGCTCTGGCACCAAGAGATCAGCACTCCCCCCATCCTGTGTCCTGGCTTTGCTGCTGTTAGAACCTGCCTCTCATGTGCCCTTGAAGCGTCTGCCTGAGCCTCCCTTGTCCCTTTCTAAGCACCATGGTTCACTGAGTACTGGGGTGTCAGAGCTGTACCAGGAGCTTCCTATCTGTTCTCTGCCCAGGTCTTGTTCTCTACCACCAGCTCCACTCCAGCCTCAGCCGTGCTCTGTTGTCCCAGTCTTAGTCTCCTAGGTTATTTCTTCTTGTAACCATTTTCTAAGACTTGGTTTTGCTGAATGGCTGGTGTCCCCTGTGGCCTCTGTCAGAAAGGCTGTTTCCTTGTGTATTGTTTGTCACTCTGCTGTTGCAGCTGTCTCTGCTGGGACTCAGGTGTTGCTTTCCCTTGAGCTCCAGGCTGTAAGCTGTGGGCTTTTGTCAGTTCTCTATCTTCCCGCTTCCCTCTGTCCCTTTCCTCCTTGCTCTACCCTTCCACTGTTCCCACATTCTTTCTAAAGAGAGTAGGAATAAGAATTTTCTTGTCTCTAAGTTCTCTAAGACTGATGCAGGATAACTGAGCTGGTGTTAAACATTCATCTGCCCAGGAAAACCTGTCTGCAGCTGGAGTCCTTATGGTGTAATTGTGTTAAGTTTTTTAAAATACCATTTTGAATAATGCATATAATTATAATCCGGGGGTCTTGCTGACCAGCAGTCTACTCAGTAGGTGAGGGCCAGGTTCAGTGAGAGGCCTTGATACAAAAGACAAAGTTGAGAGTGTAAAAGGAAGACTCCCTGTGTAGATTGCTGGCCCCTACACAGGCCTGCAAGGGTATTCACACCCACATGGATGTGTGCACACACACATACCAAGAAATGTGTTCATTTAGAAATTGATTTTTAAGGGTAGGTGTGATTCCTTATCTGGTTGCCTCATGCCAAAGAGGAGTCACTTTCATAAACATGCAAATGTGAAGATAAATTAGTGTCCCTAACTAAAGAGTTCTTTGTAAAGCGGGACACGTATAGTATCTATATCCTGAGACAAAAGAAGAGAGAGAACTCAACTGTGAAAGAGCGCATTGAACATCTGTGGTGTGCACTGCTGCAAAGACTGGAGGATACAAGAAATCCTGTGTCTGCTTTTAGGGAGCAGGAGATAATCGTGTGAGAGCATGTAAGAGCAGACAGAGTAGATAGTGTCGGCATCATGGGTAACGGACTAAGGGAGGGAGCAGTGCGTGGCAGGAGTTAGAAGACTCCTGGAAGAGCAGGTTCATCTTCAACCAGATCCGGCTTTGCCCTGGCAACTCCGTAGCTGGACAGATGTGTGGTGCTATGATTCTCCTAGTCTCTGCTGACAGACACAGCCAGTGTGACACAGACAGAACTCTGTGTCTGTCTGTCTTGCTCTCTGTAGCTGCTTTTGCAGTTCAGTCCTGACCAACTCTGCATACGCAGTGGTGGTCTTGCTGTGGTTTTGTTCTTACCTGCATAGCCGAATGTTCAGGAACCGAGTCACCTTCAGCAGTTTGTGTGAAACCACTTACCTTGTGACTTAAGATGCAGAAGTCTTTCAGAAAGCGTTTTGTGATTGCTACAGCAGTGAAATTGTTTCTTGAGTGTTTTTTTACTGTGTATCCCATCATTAATGAAGAAAAGGTATACTTTTAAGAAATGTTCACGGTTTTCTTTTTCATGTTTTCTTAGGTTCGAATTGAACAAGTAATACTTGCTGAGCCTGGGGCAGTGTTATTATATAAAATTTCTAACCTCCTCAAGTTTTACCACCATACCATCAGGTAACAATAAGCAGTGAATTAGCGCCTGTCCTCTGAGGTGTTTATCTGTAGTCAGGACACAGTCTTGTGCCTACTATGTGTGTCAATGACTGTATGTGCGCGTACACACACACACACACACACACACACACACACAATGTACATAACAAAATAGACCTACAAAGTAAGCCTTTCTGTATCAATAAGTGAGATCCATGACAGCTTGAGCCCCCTACACAGTGAGTGAGCTGTGTCATTTGGGCACCAATGTCCTCAGTTTGTCATTAGTGTTTAGTTTTGCATGTGTGATAGAATAGACGTACCTTTATCTTCTCTCCAGAAAAGTAAGTCTATAGGATTTGAATGCAAATTAAAATGATTAATATTGTTTATATTAATTAATGCTGGAAATTAATACAATGACAATTATTCTTTAATTAGCTTTTTCCCAAATAACCACACAGAGACCTTTTAATACTTCAAAGCCTTAGGCTTTAGCTGGGCAGATTCTCAAATAGCTCATCTAGGCTAGCCCAACCACCTAGCCCCATCCACCCCCATGGATAGCCGTGCCTTCCAGGCCTTTAACCATGTGTCTTTCCTCCCATGTCTCCTTTCTTCCTCCTCATTCCCAGAGTTCCTTTCTCCCTCCTAGGATGTCCCACCTTCCACTCCTGCCCAAGAGTGACAATCAAATTTTTATTAAAGCCAACCAGAGAATGCATTAGATAGGTGAGGAAGGATAGAGACAACAGTTTCACACAGTGTAACCCAACATATGAAACAATGTCTTATCTAAAAATATTAAAATTAAAATTCCTTTCAGTATATCAGTGAGCAAAATACATAAACATACTTTGCTCCTTGCAAAAATGAGAAATCTCTTTAGATGGATCAAAGTATCATCTTTTTAATAGAAAATTGAAGATTATCAAATATGCTAATATAATTAATTGTTTCAAAATAATGCATTTTTATAGTTAGTCTAAATATACTAGTCTCTAAGCAGATGTAAAGACTTGAGTAACTACAGTTTTGAGGTAAGTTGTTGATAGGATAAGCTAGTTTTAACGAAGAGAAATAAGTGTTACACAATCTAGTTATCAAGTCACTAAGAGCTATTAATTGTCTTTATTAAAATTAAAACTAGACTTCGCTGTGTAATGAAGTGCATGTGTGCTGTGCTAGAGAAGAAAGGGTTTGCGTGTCAGATGTCAGTTCTGACTCACAGCCTTGCTAACGGATGTTGTGACATATTGGGAGCACAGTACAGGTTGAATAAACCTTACCCAGAATGTGAAATAGTTATAAAAAGCCTTTGCCAACCCGTCTTCACTCATCTGCATATCCAGATCCTGAGTCTCTGAGAGCCGAAGCCTTCCTAACGTGATGTACACAGTTCCCTATTCCAGACTCCATACTGTGGGTGCTCAGGCTTTAGTTTGCTTCTTTCCCTTTCTAACCCCCTTACTCAGATGAAAAGAAAACTGATGTATTTATGTGAAACTAGAGTGATTGTTTTTAGTTTATAGAACACACACACACACACACACACACACACACACACACACACACACACACACACACACACACACACACATGCCTACTTAAGGCTATTTTTGTTGAAAAGTCACTATTGTAGCCCAGGTCAGTTGATCAGTGTCTCCCCTCCCCTCCCTTCCCCTCTCTCCATGTCTCTGTGGTGTATATGCATGTGTGCCTGGGTGTGACATGTGCCCGTCCTGCGTGAGGAGGTGGGGGAGAATGTCAGATGACTTCCTCCATCGCTGTCTGCCTCATTCCCTCGAGAACCTGAAGCCTGCCTTTTAGACTGGTCAGAGGGCTCCTGGGGCCCCCAGTGCTGGGGTCACAGGCCCTGCAGCCATGATATGGCTTTTATGTGGGTGCTAGGGCTCACACTCAGGCCGTCAAGCCTGAAAGGAAGCAGTCTTATGTACTGTGTATCTCTCCAGCCTGCATCCCTTTAAAGACTGCTCCACGAGATAAACTTGTTGACTTTTTAACCTGAAATGGATATTCTTTGCTTTTAGTGGCATTGTTGGAAATAGTGCAGCTACTCTACTGACAACAATTGAAGAAATGCACTTGCTAAGCAAAAAAATATTCTTCAGTAGCTTGAGTCTCCATGCAAATAAACTGATGGACAAGGTGGGTTCGCCTGGCCTCCCTGGGCTGTGCCCATGTGAATGGGGACTTTCATGTTTGGACTTTAGTGATGTTATTTCTTTTCAAGTCCACGTTGGGGAGTTTAGTATACCTCAGGTCATAGTTTATCTTCCAGGATTAGTGTACCTTCACCCTAATATGAGAAAATCTCAAGATGAGTTTCATTACTTTGTTTTCTAAAAAATTTAATTGTAAACATATTTTTAATACAATTTCTCAAGTATCTGTGGCTAAGGCAAGCTTAGAACTATGCCTGTGTTGGAGCTGATGTGACACAGTGAAGCCTGGAGCTCTTACAAGATGTTTCCAGTTTCCTGGTTTCATGTTGTGGTGGTGCGGCTTTGTCTTCTGTATTATATTCATAACGCTATGAAAGTGCGTAGAAAACCACCATGTAATGTAAGCAAGCAACAGAACCCTAGAGATCCGTGTGGTGTAGAGTTTTAAGTTGAGCAGAGCTCTGGAGCAGGAATAATTATTCTTTGTCAGCTTCATATTTGGGTTCTGCTGTTAGATGCTTCCTCGGAGGGAAGTAACTATTGTAGCTTCTATCACATATTGATCTTTTTACTCTTGTCAAAGCCTTTATTCCTAGTGATACTTCTGCCTTATGTGTTTTGTTCAATGTCGATGTGACTGTGCTAGTTTTCACTTGAATATTCGCAAAGTATATCTCTCTTATGTCCTTTTACTTTTGGCTTGTTAGAAGATAGCACACAGTTTTTTAAACAAAAAATTCATCCATTAGTCCTTGCCTGTTGATGAGTATGTTTAACCCATTTACATTTGAATGGCTTCTGGATACTTGATTTGTTAGATTGCTCTTTGTTTTCTGTATATCTTAAGTCATCATTCCCTTTTCTCTCCATTACTTTAGAATTTTGCTATCTTCCTCCTATACTGCCCACGAACATATTTTGTAATTATAGCTTCATGTAGTAGTCTTTCCATTCACAAAGAGGAAAAGAAAATATAAACAAAAACTACTGGGAAAATATATTTGTCCTCCTGATAGTTTCAATTTCTCCTGCATTTTAAAAGGTTGTCTTTCTGGCTACTATTTTACTCCTGCCAGCCATTAAGTCTGTGTAATCTAATGCATTCTGGTTTTGCTAGCAACACTGTAACAGCATTGATTGCTAATCTTAATGAGTTATAGATGGTTATGAGCCACCGTGTGTGTGCTAGGAATTGAATCCAAGTACTGTAAACAGAGCAGACCATGCTCTTCACAGAGCCGTCCCCCAGCCTCTCTATCTGTTGTTACACTCTGTCTCCATGGAGACCAATGTAGACTTATGCTGGGATTCAGTCACTTGCTTGGCCAATCAGATCAGTGTTCATCAGATTTGGGAGGTCATCTATTTCTTCAAATACTTCCTGCTCCTCGTTCCTTGTTTCTTCTGACTCACAGTCTCTGATGGACTCCATTCCTCTCCATTTCACTCCATTTCTCTCTGCTCCACAGAGCATGTGGTCTTAGTCGGTCCCTCTCCACATTCAGTAGCCATTTTTTGTGTCCACCACACTTGTCACTGAACCCTGTAGAGAAGTTTTCATCTCAGGTGCTGTGTCCCCTCAGCGTTTTTGTCAGCCGTGCCTGTGTGTGGCAGCCGTTGTCACTCTCTCCTGTGGTTCCTCAGACATGCTTTCCTTAGCATTGAGCGGATTACAGTCATCCCACTGCCTAGCCCCCACCAGTGAGAGCGTCTGTTGGCTTTTTTCCTCCTGTCATGGACCGTATTTTCTTGTTTGCTCATGTGACTTATAGCATGTCTTGTTAATATTACTTTCTTAAAAGAAAGAAGGTTTTCATAAGCACTCTTCAATCCTGCATGAGAAGATCTTAAATAAATCCTCACATTTAAATGTTTTCTCTTCCTGTCTTCCTGGCACAAGGCTATAGTTTCTTAATAAAGACTTCTCATTGCCACATTTCGTTTTGTTTACCATCTTATCAGTTAAAGTTAAAAGTATTCTGATATTCTTTTAAAGCTTCATGGCAGAATCTCATACTTGCATAAGATCCTTTTCTATTAAAAAGAAACAAAATTAAAAGTAGGCTCGCAGGCGCCCTCTGGTGGTGCTTTCAGTCAGCAGTGTTGTGTTAGGCCTAGCTTCCACTTCCTAAGTAGCTAACTCAGCAGGGGATGCAGGAACTCCATCCAGGCCTCCAGAGGCTTCCCAAGGTCACACTGATAGGCCATACGTGGTATATCCAGGATTTAAACCAACTTCAAACTGTTCGCGGTTCTTACTTCCTGCGAACTCCTTTTCCAAGTGAGTTCCTCAGAGCCTCTCAGTGAAGAGGAGCTGAGAGCCCCAGCCTAGACACTGAGCCCTGAGAGTAGTGATCACTCTCTGCAGCACCGCCCTGGGGGGCTGTGTGGACTTATTTATTCTCAGAACTTGGGCTAAAACCAAAGTACACTGGGTATTTCTCAATATGTAACAAGTACACTTCTACAGTTTAAGGGAATACCAGTTTTTCTCATTAGGCCTTGAGCTTTAACATAGAAAGTTGTAATAGTGACTCTGGATGAGCTGACAAAACCTTGAACCCTGAGTGGCATCCTTCAAAATCAACTTGATAAGTTGTGAGTCTGTAATTTGTTAGACACGGCGTTGTGTTACATTTGTGTGTTTATCATGCTTTACACTTTGTGTTATGTTACATTTGTGTGTTTATCATGCTTAACACTTTGTGAACAAAACAGCAGCAGTGGGTAAACTGCTCTTTTTGTCCAGATCGAGCTCCCACCACCTGACCTCGGACCCAGTTCTGCCCTGAGTCAGACCCTCACTTTGCTGCGGGACGTTCTGGCCTCACACGACTCTTCAGTGGTCCCCTTGGATGCTCGGCAGGCTGACTTTGTGCAGGTAGTTTGTAATTCATTGGTCGCTTGCCCTCCTCTGCAAACGCAGGTGTGAGTGAACATGTGCTTTGACAATCACTTCCTTGTCGATTTTCTTCACTGTTAAATCAGTTCTTGATTGTAAAGGTAATTCAGCGATGCCCATTTTTAAGCTATCTGGTTTTGTTATTGAATCTTTTCCTCATGTACTTTTTTATAACTTAGCTGACAGTCTTCCAGTTAGTTTTGTATTTAATTCTGAAAGACTATATATCCAGGATCATCTCCTGATTAAGAAATAAAAATTCATTGCTCCTCCTCATTTACAGGTTTTGTCATGTGTCCTGGATCCTCTCCTCCAGATGTGCACAGTGTCAGCCAGCAATTTAGGCACCGCTGACATGGCCACGTTCATGGTCAATTCACTGTACATGATGAAGACGACGCTGGCTCTGTTTGAATTCACAGACAGGCGCCTGGAAATGCTTCAGTTTCAGGTGAGCTCTGCTAGAGTGGATCCTCTGATTTCGCTTATGCAACATGCTAGCTTTGGACAAATGTCAGTGGCCTAACTCCATGAATTCCTTAAGGTAGTCTATCCAAAGGATGTAAACACACACACATTCATGCATACACGCATGCATGTGCACACACATACACACAATTTGAGTTTTCTGCTTTAGAGATGCCAGAACGTGAGAAGGTTGAGGAACCTGATCAGATGGCATCGGGAAGCTCTCTGACTCACCTGACTCTTCAGTGCTCTGCAGATGCCGTGTTGTATGGTGTGCTGGCCATGCAGCATGTGTTACGGAGGACAGAAGCAGTGTTAGGGAAAACACTACTGTTTGTTTAACAGTCACTGTCCCCATAAGCCAGCTGGTGTCCAAGACTGAATGACGGCTGAGTCAGCTGCTTCTAAGTCACCTAACACCCAGGCTCTGGTTCTGATGCACTAACTGGTAGGTGCAGCGTTCTAGGGAGCAAGCCTGAAGCAAAGACCCCAAATGTCCTGTTTCCCAAAGCGTGAACACTTTGGTAGTGGATACAGCAAGTTTGATTTGTTGCTCTGTGTTTTTCTGAGAAGTAGCTTTCGATATATGTAAATTGTCTAATTTCTTATTCTTTTAAGAATACTTGAGATTGATCAATAGTAATAACACCTTCATGTTGAGTTTGGTTGTGAGCTAGCATCTCCCACCTACCTGTTTGTATATTCTTTTCTTCTGGAATGTTCATTGGCAGCTCTAAACTCTGGTGTGTGCCACTTAAGGTTTTGGAGAGGCTCGAGGTTTTAATACTTTCTAGTTCAGCGCACAAATAAAGGGTTTCCCAATGGCCTCTGCATGGGTGCGTGCTCACTGTCCTCTCCATTGCCCTCCCCTGCGCTCCGTTCCCCTCCCCTCTCCCGCTGGCTGCTTCCCCTCAGCCCACTCACGCTTCTCTGTGTCTTCTATTCCTCTCTCTGTGTCCTACTGCCCTCACAACCTCCTCCTCCTGTCTCAGGATCACCTTGGCCTTCTTGATCTACACTACAGTCTGAGGCAGGAGACTGCCTTCCAAGGAGTCTTTCCTCTTTTCAGAGCTGATGACTGAGCCATGTAAGGGAGAACAATTAATTTCCTATCTTGAGGACCTTTTATTTCCATATTTCTTAATATGCTTCGCATATTTGTCACTAAGTCAGCCCCAAGTCTCTGCCACTTGTGTCTGATTTGCCTTACCAGCAGTTACACGCTTGTCTTTAGAGTTCTGCACGGTACAAAGTTCTGTGTCTGTTAGATGGAGTTTGTCAGTGTGTCAGAGTCTGTGTTCTCACCCCCACATTGGTGTGTCAGCTGGACTCCGCACACACTGGAGACATACAGGGTGGAGCTGGACTGGGTCCTTCGGCTACAGTTTAGACTGTGGGACTGAGGGCTCCGCCCATCTCCTCCTCGTCTCCCGCTGTCACCTCCCTGACCCCAGCACCACTGCTAAGACCAGGGAGTCTGCACCTCCTGGAGCAGCCAGGTCTGTCCACCCAGAAGCCTGGAGGGATTTTTCTTTGGGTTCAGATACTTCTCCAGAATATTTTAGGTATTTCTCTTTTCCTATTACGCCCATCAAGTACATTTGAGAGCCATTTCCGTTCAAAGCTTCAAACTTTTCACTCACTCACTCTGTCTGTCTGTCATCTCTCTGTGTGTGCCTGTCTTATGCTCTAGAGATCCTTTCTTCCTTTCATTTTATACCACGGGTCTCTTCTCCAGTTTAGTCTGAGTCTCTTTGTCCTGTTTGATATTTTCTCTGTCGTTTTTCTTGTTCAACTCACTGACTTGGCTGTCAGCGTTAACTGTCTTCTTTTTCACTTTCATTAAAAGTTTACATTTGAACGACTTATTTTTCTTTGGTTTTCAGTAAATCCAGAAGTAAGGACTCTTAATTGTACTTCTTGGCTATTTACATGAGAAAGAAGAATGTGGGAGGCTTCTTGGTGCTGACGCCGAAGCTGCTTTAACTAGGCAGCTTTGACATCACGCAGACATGGGAGTTGGGGGTGCTCTGTGTAATTGGCAGATTGGTAAAACTGGGGGTGCTTCATGGTGTATAAGGGAAGGGGGAACCTCGCAAATGGGCGAGCAGCTTCTTTTTATTGAGGTGCTTTCCTTCATGTGGCCCTTTTCTCAGCCGCAGCACCAGTTCCCACCAAGGTTCTTCAGAGATTAGGCTGTCCAGGGAATGGAGAGGAGGCTCAGGATGTAGCCTTCTAGCCCTCGTTCTCCCTGACTAACTTATTTTACATGGTTGTTATGACTTCTGAGTTCTGCTCTTGAAACAGCTGAGAAGCAACCCATATTTCTTAGCTAGTGGCCAGCCCTAGAACTGTCCTTAATCGTAGCTGAGGGAAGCAGCTGCTGTCTCGGAGGCTGCCTGTCAGGTCCATCATGGCCGTCCCCTCAGTGTGCTCTGCTCTGACTGCTCTTGCTGACAGTTCTCCTCTAAACATTTCTTCTGCTGTGCTTTGTTCTAGATCGAAGCCCATCTGGACACTCTTATCAACGAGCAAGCCTCTTACGTTTTAACTAGAGTGGGCTTGAGTTACATCTACAACACGATACAGCAGCATAGGACTGATCAGGTGAGCCCCACTTGACCCGCAAGGGGGCAGCTCAGAGCTGGCTCTGGAGATGGACTCTAGATCTTAATCATGGCCCTGCTACTATCAGCTGTTCTGTGTTCATGTCGTGTGAGACAGGCTAAGCACGGTGACTGTCAGGGATAAGAGAGAGCCTGAGAGTGAGAATAACGCTTGGTGAGAAGTAATGAAAATATTTAGGAATTAGTGTGACAAGATGTGAAGACGGAGAAATTGGCATCATAAAGTATGTACAAGGTTCATACTGATTAATTTTTAAAGTCTTGTTTCATTTTCAGCCAAATGAATGTATAGATTGCTATACAAGAAGTAATATCCTCCATCTAACTTAGCAGATCATTAAAGGAAAATGTTCTGAACTGAAGTAATCTTGCAGAACTCCAATAGTAATAGGTCCTGGGGTGGTGGAGAACCCTAACACAAAGTAGCCATCCTGCCTTAAAAAGCAAAGAATTAGTAGCTTTTGTCCTTGCGTTTTGCTGAAGCAGATTGACAGGGCAACCACTTCCTCCCTGTTCTCTGCTTGCTAAGAGGGCCATGGCCTCCACACCTGACCCCGGCCTCCACTCCTGGCCTCAGCCTCTACACCTCTCCACGACCTCCAAGCACTTGTCACTTTCCTTCCCTTGCTCTGAGTACAGCTCAGGGGTGGTGTTTCTGTTCCTGATGAGTTGCGCCTTTGCTCCTCAGTTACAGCCCTGCTCTTAACTGCAGTTATGAGAAGCCACCTTTCTTCGGAAGCAACTACATGATTTTCTGAACTTGGCCAATCTTCTAACGGACCATTTGTATAACCTTCTTACAGGGCTCCTTAGCCAGCATGCCCAACCTAGATTCTGTGGCGCTGAAGGCTGCAATGGTAAGTGTGAAACAAACATTTGAAGTGGGATTTCCTTAGGCAGCGCTGGCCATGGCTTACTGTGTGTGGTAATGTCCTAGGTGACAGCTTTTCTCTCTTGACATTCAATTGGGGCCCAATAACAGCTCCTACATGTAAAGGCCATGGCTTCCCAGACTTTACTGTGTGCTGAAAATGTCCTCAGGACAGCAGTTTTCTCTCTTGACATTCAATGGTGGGGCCCAATAACAGCTCCTACATGTGCGCTCCTTATACGAGCTCTCCCAGGATTTACTGTGTGCTGGAAACCTTCCATCGGGCCTCAGTCACGGCACCAGTGCAGTTTAGGAATTCTTTATTTTCACAGTTTGGTTCCTAATCTGGTGGAGAGGCAGGAGCGGTGACAGATGTGGTCAGGCTGTGAACCTCAGACTTTGTACTACCATGATTCCTGCTCTAAACTTGTCTTTCCTGAGACAATAACTGAACTTGGATTTCTGTCTTTAGAATAGTGTGCTCCTCCAGCGGGAGACTCACGAAACCTTCAGTTTATGTTTTCAAGTGAACAGCTCCAGTTGGAGCAGTAGTAGAATGCTTGCCTGGTATGCACACAGTTCTGTGTTCAGTCCTAGCACTGCACAACATGCATACACACACACACTCACATACACACCCAGTCACACACAAGATTATACCCATTCACAAACTCACAAACACATACACTCATACACATTCACACAGGTATACACATACTCAGACACATTCACACTGATAAACATATTCACACTCACTCATACATACACTCATAATCACATGCATTTAAACATACATTGATAGTCTCATGTATGTACAAATACTCATACACATTAATACATACTCACATTCATAATTCAGTCATTGATACATCTATACATTCATGCATACTTCCAAACACACACCCATCCACATACTGACACACACACACGCACGCACGCACGCACGCACACACACACACACACACACACACACGCACACATGCACACACGCTCACGCACACACACGCTCACGACACACACACACACACACACACACTGGCACCCACAAGCAGGTGCACACACACAGAAATGTGCACACACAAAATGACAGTTGTATGTTAACTCTCACACTCTCTTCTCTATACTCTCTCTTTTCAAACCCTGCTACATATGAGTTTCATATAGGCGTTTTAGGGTGTTACAGGTATAGTGTTTTAAGAAATGCTCATTTGAAAAGATATCCCTAGACAGCTGCAATGGGGATTTTCTGACGTTTCAGTGCTCCCCAGGAGCGGGTGTTTGGTGCTCCTTAGCCATTCTTACATTTCCTGTCCCACTCTGCTCTCAGGCTCAGTTCGACCGCTACCTCTCAGCCCCAGACCACCTGCTGATGCCACAGCTGAACTCTCTCCTCAGTGCCACCGTGAAGTAAGTGTCTGCTGCTGGGATGTGGGGAAATGCATACAGGTTTAAATATCAGATATGTTTCTTAAAAATAAGTTATTTTTAAGAGTGAGATATTTGCCTTTGAAGAGCTGTAGTCTTCAGAAGTTTTCCTGCCTTAGGACCCCAGAGAGTTAGCCTTAGCCATACTACTCCTTGCCTCTGTGTCCCTTCAAAATCTCTCATTAGTACACAGTCTTACTTTGCTAATGTTTTTAAAGTGCTCTGACTACAATTGAAGGCAATGGACATGAGACCAAATTCCTTTCTACTGTGAGCAGGTGAGGCAGTGTGGATGACTGTCTTATGGGCTACTTCGCATCTGGTTTTCTCTAGATATAAAACTGTTAACTATTGTACGTGTCTCCTTAATTTAGAGTGGGGATTCGTCCTGGTACACTACCTGAAGTTAAAATTCAGTTACTGGACCTGAACATCATAGTTCGGAACATAGCACACATGGTCCACACTAGCACAGCAGCAGAGCACAGCTTGTCACTGCCCATGTGAGAGAGTACAGAGAAGCCTGCCATCAACCTTGGTAAAGTTCAAAGTTCAGCATTTGCCTTATGGTTTCCACTGAGCATGTGCTGTTTTCTCACCAAGACAAAGTGAAAAATTGTATGTCGAGCCAGCCTGTTTTTGGACAATGTGTTCAAGACAAAGAAACTACATTTAGATCCATTTATACCCAAGAGACTATAATAGTACAGTTACAACTAGCAAGGGATTCTCTAACTTGACATCCTTGGTTTTAAGAAAAACTAATACAATTTTCTACAAGTAAGAGATTAGGCAATACTAAATTTGCATTTTTCTTTCTACTCTAGTAGGTAAGAAATAAGTACTTTCAATATACCAGACTAGTGATTAAGGGTTAAGCCACACCCTTCTGTCTTTGTGGAAATGACAGCCTGAAATGTCACTTAAACTTAGAGCAACAGTTTTATTAAGAATGTAGAAAATAGCTGCTGAATTTGAATAAACACTGCAAACTCCTGAAAGGATGCGGTGTCAGAGTGAGCACACTGGTGTTCTGTTTCCTGAGGCTGGAACTTGGGGGGGGGGGGTGGGGCCACTGAGTGAGGAGGCAAGGAGGCCAGGGCCACTGAGTGAGGAGACGAGGAGACCAGGGCCACTGAGTGAGGAGACGAGGAGGCCAGGGCCACTGAGTGAGGAGACGAGGTGACTTGGTTTGCAGTGAGTAAAAGCTTACTTATATGTATCAAAAGTGGCAGAATGGGATGAACGTAGGTCTCTTGCACAGATGCAAGAAAGTCTCAAATTAGGTGAATGTTAAGAAATTTAATGTATTTGATAAAGTTCATATTTTATTATCCTGTAAATATCATATGTAACTGAGTTTAAGTACCTAAGAGTTCATAAAAGAAACAAGTATATTGACCCTCAACTTCTGTTTCTAAGCAAGGAAAAGAAACTTTGAAAATAGCATTACTATCATAAAATTATGACATGATTTTTGTTTAAATATTTTCACTTCATTTTTAAAATTTTTTTTATTATATTTGATGTGTGTACAGGGTATGTATGTGTGTGTGGCATGTGCAGGCCACAATGCACTTATGACTCAGGGATCAAAGTCAAGCTGGCCGGCTTGGCAGCAAGCAGGGCTGGCTACCAGCTGACAGCCCTCCCAGCCCTTTCCACTCACTTTTAAATCAGCGTCACTTTGAAAATGTAGAGCTATTCTTATTAGATGTGTTTCTGGTTTTGGCTGGTAGCATTTCATTTTCTTAAAAAGTTAATCCATTTTTATATCTATTATAGTTTATATTTGATATTACACAGTAACTGATCTAGTTATTTTGCACCTTTTCAAGAGTTTTCATACATTTTAGGCAAGAGTAACTAACTGCATGCTCTGTGGGAGGGCTTTGTCGTGTGAAGCATCCTCACACCCACCTGCCCTGCTTGCTCAGTCCTCTGCAAACACAGTGCCCCACTCAAACTTGTTTGTCCCAAGGTTTATCTTTCAATGGAGATTTTGATTGGACATTTGGTCTTGAAGGAAACTATTAAGCAGATTTATGGGACCAGGAAGTCTAGAACATAGGGGGAGAAATAGAAAAAATAAATGGTTTTAAAGGCTTTTTCCTTTTTCCCTTTGGATAAATTAGAAAGGTGCTACCCTCTTTGATGCCAGAATCCAGTGTTCACCTTGAGCATGGTAGAAACCTCACTATGGCTCTGCCAGTATCAGAATGCATTCTGTAAGGAACTTAAGCATGGATGTTTCCAAATGAACATGTGGGAGTGTATATATGATTTAAGAGCTATTTTTGTTTTAAGCTCAATTTTTTTCTTATATTTATTATATTTATTAAAAGTAAAAGCATAGACCTAGTAAAATAATTGGGTTTTATTTTACAGGGGTTGTTTTTTTGTTTATTTATTTTGATTTGAAGGAACTGGGATGTGTTTTTCTTGGAACTAGCAACTGTATTCATTATCTGTATAAACAAAGCTAGACAAGTTTTTAATTAGTAGAGGAAAGAAGCATGAGAGAAAGAGTAAGTCCTGGACACTTACCTGCTCAGGAGCCCTTGGGAAGGATGTTAAAGAGGGGTTGACGAGCGGTGTCGGGCCAGAGCCTCTCACTATGCCATGCCCTCCTGGTCTCGGCTCGCCGCCTTCCTAGCAGAGCTCACTGCCTTGAATGCTGACTGGTAGTGCTGTACATGAAGACGTGTGCCCAGATTTGTAGGAACGCCTCAGATCTGCTTAGGAACAGAAAATGTAAACCCAAAAGAGAAAAATGGGTCCGTTACTAGAAACAGACCCACAGATGATGTGTGTAGAATTAGAGTTGTACATGGATTAGAGGAAAGCATCAGTATATTGAGAGAATAAGGAAGGAAATTTTACAGATACAGCTTCACTCACACTTGAAAAGTACAGTATCTAAAATGAAACATTCATCCCTTCAGAAGGAAAGACCAGGCAGGGAAGCCCATGAGCAAAAAGAACTCATGCAGGAAGAACTTTCTCTACATGTGATACAAAATGTGGGTCTGCCTGCCCAGTAAGCCAAGAAATCCTGAACAGAGAAGTTGCACAAGGGCATTCCAATGTCCTCAGATTGTTGAAAGCTTTGTCATCACTGTATAGTTCCTTATTACCATAAGAGCAGTGCCTTAGAGCAGCCAGAGGGAGGAGTCGGAGCTTATAGGAGGTGACTCTAGCTTGGAAACAATGAACTAGAAGACAGTGTTGTCTTTAGCTGACTGAACATCAGCATGAACTGCATGGTCCTCAGGCCCCAATGGTTGAGAACTTACCTGGGGTCTGGGCAAACCCTAGGTTCAACTCCTAGCCCCAGAAAAGCAAAACTCATACCAGAAGAACTGTTGAAAGCAAATAGCAAAACTAATAATATATTTTACATCTGCGTAAACATCAGGACACTTCACTGTAGGAGATAATAAAGAAAATTCCTCAGAATGAAGGAAAAAGATGAGGAAAATAACCTCAGAATTATGGAGACTTTTTCAGCCTGAAGAGAGGCTGAACATGGAAGTGAGTTGGGGGACCATTTAAGGGACCCTATAAAGAGAAATAGAAGTGTGCTGCTGTGGTGACATAGGCTATGGAATTCTCTGTGGGGTGTGCAACACTGTTTGAGGGCGGACAGTAAGCCTTTCCGCAGCCACTGAAGCAACCAAAGAATGGGGAAGAAAGCACAGATGGAACAGGGAAAGCAAACAGCAAGGCAGGCCTAAGTCCAGCCCGGTGGGTAGCTGTGCTGATGTGAGGTCGGTGCACTCCAGTGGAGAAGCAGGGCTCGCTCAGGCTGAATGAAAAAGTGTGGTTCACATCCCTGCTGTCTGTAATACATACACCCTGAGTGCAAACTGCTTTGTCCTCACAACCCTTAGCTGTTCAAGTCTCCCCCACCCCTTGTGCATTTGGTTGCACCCCAGGAAAGCTCAATCTCAGTGTCTCAGAACCTGGATGTGAAAAGAAGCTATTTTTAGGAACAGTAGGTTTGTGGTGATGCTGGGGGTTGTTAGGCAACGAGAATCTTAAGTACTGAATAACAAGCTCCCTGGTTCCAGGAGCAAGCAATTCATTTGGTAGCTCAGTGCTTTAAATAAGTGTTTCTAATACAGCCAATTTACACGGACGTGTTTTAATAAGAATGATTTCTCTGTGCACTTCCTGAGTACTTAGTACTCAGAGTTTTGAAATTTGGACATTTGTAACGGGTAAATGATTTCTTAGTGGTCAGCATTTTGAAGGACTTAAAAAGTTGGTAAAAGTGTGAAGGTGATGGATCCTCAGTTCACGCACTTTTCTCATGGTAAATTAGCGGTGTGGTTATTCTCTCTGCTCTGTGATTTACAGTTGGGTCATTTATAACGTACTCTAGCTGTGAGATGTGTTGGGGAACAACCTGGGCTTTGGTTACACTTACAAGGCCCCACAAGGGAAGCTGGTGGGAGAGATGGAGATGAAATGATTTTTCTTCTCTCGTGCTCTTTTAGCTCATTTCATCAGATGGGAGCCCACCATAAGTCCAGGCCCTTCTATACGTGAGGCACTGTTCTGGTCCTGATGGCCAAGCAGTGGGTAAATACAGCCCCTGGCTTAGGAGGGACAGAGACTTAATAAGCAATAAGTGCTGCCCATTAGGAACTGGCCAGCATGGCACTGAAGCAGGACACCATTCAGACCTGTGTCTTATGGTCACTGGGCTCGTGTCACGTTCTGGTTCTGCTTGCTCATCCCTAGGGAGCAGATTATAAAGCAGTCTACGGAGCTTGTCTGCAGAGCCTACGGGGAGGTGCATGCAGCCGTGATGAATCCAGCCAACGCGTACAAAGACCCGGAGAGCATCCTTCACAGGTCACCCGAGCAGGTGAAGACGCTGCTCTCTTGATGTTGATGGCGTTTGCAGAGTATGGCTGCCTGGCAACAGCACCAAGGGTGGTTTGGGCTTTTAATCTATGAGTCTTTACTTTGAAGATTGAGAGTTAATAGTTTTCCTTGTATGGGGTTGTAGGTCAATTTCTCCCATTCTCAGCTAACATAGAGGTAAATCAATATTGACTTGAATCTGTACTGCTCTGTCTCCTCTGTAGGTAGCAATGCTCTCTTGTCCATTAGCTGCCTCTACACAGCAGCTTAAATGGCCCCTGGATTTGGGATTAATAGAGGCAAAAAGTCAGATGGAAGATTTCAGGATTAAGTACAATGACTTCTAAGTTAGTCCTGTGTAATATCTAAAGCACGGCTGCTGTTGGTAATGAGTGTCCCCAGATGGGAGATTCCTCTGCTTTCACTGTAATGAATAGCTTCTTGAACCTAGCCCATGTCTCTGTCCCCCAAATAGGTGTTGAGGGGGTTGATGGGGAAAGCAGAATTCAAGCAGTTGTTCCTTTCTGTCTACTTTCATGTCTGCTGCACGTTTGTATGTGTTTAATACACTCAGCTGAAAGGTTGGAAGAAAGAGGGAAAGAGCCCTCAGGCTTCCTGTGCAGACAGCTTCAGCCTGCACACGGGAAGCCTCCTCTTCCAGGATGGGTATTCGCCATACAATGTACACTCAGTCTGTCCAACCCCAAACTCTGTTCTGTGCTCAGGCTAGCGGGGTTGTGCAGAACAAAAGCAACCACGTAATCCATGAGGTATCAATCTGTCAGGTCAGTCGGTTCAATGAATGTATATGGCATATTTATCAAAACAGCATAATACAAGGCAGGAACTTACATTGTACATAATTTATTTCTACTGTGAAAAGAAGACTGATGCACTTAGCACTTTGTTTGCTAAGAGAGAAAATATTTTTTCTTCTTATCTGGTTTTCTTAATATATATTAAACTATTTCTGGATCAACAGTCTTTGTACTATTTTTCTACTTCTCACAAACGCATTTTGGAAAATATACCAATAAAAAGGAAGAACACCAGAGGGAAACATGTACGGTGGGATGTGGTGCGGTGTAAGCTGAGAGGCATGTAACAGCGAGTTACAAAGGCCACCGTCAGAACAACACTTAGGCCTACTGAGTGCCACGCCCTATGTTGGACTGTACCGATTTGCATAAATATAACCTAATTAAAGATGGCTTGATTCATGAGAATGAATACATGTCATGTGGGCGGAACTAGAGATTCAAGGTGGCTGCACTCCCCGGTAGCCAGAGAGTGGAGTCCCTGTGGAAATTCCATCCGCCTATTTTTTTCTTTCAGAAATGGACTGTGGATAGCCAGAGCATCTCAGTGTTAAAACGCAGCCCAACAGTCCTCAGTCTAATATATTGCCATCAGATGAGGCCTGCTCAGCTCACTCTAGGGTTACATTCCAATAAGCCCAGACCAAGACGGCAGTGCCTGTGGAAGTGCATTCCATCGACCTGACCGTGAACTGCAAAGTCACCCACGTCGCATGAGCGTAGAGCACCAGTGTGACATGCTGGGCTGGCCTGGCTGCTGCTGCTGCTGCCAACACTGACAGGTGTAGAATGTCAGAAGCCCAGGAGGAGCATCAGATCCAAAATGGGAACTGTGAGCTTTACTGAGGGGTAGTTTAACTTTCCCGCTGTCATAGGCAGGGAGTTACAAGGGTTAACTACTACACACCCGGACTGTGGTTGAAATGGAATTTAGAGTTCAGATGTAGACCTATATATCTAGACAGTTAATGTTTAAAAGGCAAAGGAGGCTGCCTGGACTCTTCCGTAGAGCATTGCCCAAGTGGCTAGAACAACTGTAAATCCACCGCATCTCGGACCATATTGAAAAGTGAACTCAGTGGAGGGAAAACTATAAAAAAACAACTTGTTAGAAATCTTTTAACAGTTTCTTTTCAATGACACTCAATAGGAGGGGAATGGATTTTTTCAAACGTTTTTTTTAAAAGTGTGTTAAGGGCCAGGCTTGTGAAAGTTAAGCCAGAGAAAACCCAGTGTAGAAGAAGAGGTTAGCACTCAGCCTTAAGCTGATGAACTATTGGTCTGTGAGAGGAAGACAATCAGGTTTCTTGAACATTGTAATCTCTTGTACTTTTTCTACACTCAAGGGTAGATCCCATACCCACAATTCGCCAGCATAGCACAAGCAAGGGTTTGAGTGAGACGGAGAACCTAAAGTTGGATAGGCGACTAGGTAGATGTACAAGGAGTTGGGAGAGGGGATAAATGTGATCAAAACACATTCTATGAAATTCTCAATGAATAAACAAAATTTAAATAAAATGGAAAGCAAGCCAGGCATGGCAGTGCACACCTTTAATGCCTGCACTCAGGAGGCAGAGGCAGAAGGCTGAGTTTGAGGCTAGCCTTGTCTACATAGCAGGTTCCAGGACAGCCACACAGAGAAATGATGTGTTAGGAGGGAGGGAGGAAGAAAGGGAATGAAGACAATGGAGAAAACCCATTGCCAACCATGCATTTGACAAAGGCCTGTGGTGCTGGCTGTGTGTCTTCAGTGTATAGTACACAACTCCAGTAGGACCGAGTCGTTACCTGTGCAGTCCGCCTAAGCATTTCCCTAAACCAAGGAGATACCAGGGGGGGGGGGAGAAATCACTAACAGGAAATGGCTAACACGCTATTAGTCTTTAGGAAAATGCAAGTCTTGAAGCCACAGTAAGATGCCATTTCTCACATACAAGGGTAGCAACAACATTAACAATGTCTAGAGGGAAGTGAAGAAGCTGAAATGTCATTCATGGTTGTGAGAGTGGAGAACAACTTAATGCCTTTTTAAAAAATTAAATAGGGGCTGGAGAGATGGCCCAGTGGTTAAGAGCACCAACTGCTCTTCCAGAGGTCCTGAGTTCAATTCCCAGCAACCACATGGTGGCTCACAACCATCTGTAATGGGATCAGTGCCCTCTTCTGGTGAGTCTGAAGACAGCAACACTGTACTCAGGTACATTAAATAAATAAATCTTTAAAACAAAAAAATAGGATTGCAATATGACTTAGCCACTCAATATGCCAAGAAATCTAGAAAACCACATGTGCACACAACTTTTATAGAAATATCCTGGCAGCATTTGTAATTGCCCTAAGTGGATAGAATCCAAAAGTTTACTGAACACTGATATTCGCCCATTAAAAAATTGAGTGTACTACTTTTAACACATGCTATGGTATGGATGAGTCTTGATTGAAAGGAGCCGGCACAAAATGCTGTATCTACCTTGACTTGCGAGTTTGAAGTGTGCAGGAGGGGCCCATGTGGAGATGCTCATACATTAGCAGCTTGTAAGGGGCTAAGGGACAAGACCATGGGAGCTGACTGGCGATAGATACCTTTTGGGGAAGATAAAAATATTCTGGATTAGTAGTGATGGCTCTATGGTATTGAATATTCTATCAAACCACTGCATTTTACTCTTTAAAGTTACCGTTTGGTAAACTTAATTTTTTGGTACATTTTAATAAAAAAAAGTTGCAGAAGGTGAACCTGAAACATGCCAGTTTGCTCATCTTAAATTCAAATATTGACATCGTACATGATTTTGAAACGTAGAAACACCACCTGGCAACCTATTTTGAAAGCAGAAGGTAAGACATTTTTTTCTCCCTGAAAACTGCCCATAGGAGTGGTATTAATTGTCCAGGTTGAGAATATTTATCTATCTAGAGTTTTATCTTCTCTGTATGATGTAGGTTGAACTCTTGAGTAGAATGTACAGTCAGTGATACTGAGTTCTGGAAGTAGGTTATCTTTCTCGTGTGTGGGAGCGGTCCCTGTGAGCAGAAGCCTTCCAAAGCCAGCGGTGCATGCCCGGGGGTGGGGCTTCCTCTCTTGCCCTCCACTTTATTTTCCCATGGAGTCTCTCATGCCTTGGAGCACACTAGTACAGCTTGGCTGGCTGGCCAGCAAGGCCAGGGATCCTCTGGACTCTTCCAGTGCTAAGATTGGCAGTGCCGCTCAGCCTGGCTTTTACATGGATGATGGGGGAGCCAAATTTGATTCCTCATGCCTGCTTCACAAACTCGAAAACAACTAAGCCATCCCCCCAAGCTATTTTTTTTAAGTTAGATATGTTGTTTAGTATTACAGCCAGACCTACATATATGGTCATTTTGGGGTCATAATTATATTTAAGGCTGATTATCAGTCATGATTATGAAAAGACAGTTTTGCTTGAATTACTTTAGAAAATAGATGCTGTCATATGGGTCCAAATATAAAATGGACATGTTAGCTGAGGATATAAAACATGTTAGCTGAGGATATAACAATTGCGTTAATAACGACATGCCAATCTATCAAATACAGCTAACATTAATTCTGATGAATATTGAAAATGAAAACATTTTGTGCTGAAACTACATAAAAACTCATCATAATACTATGCTTATAAACATGAGCTAAACTGGAAGAAATTGCGGATATGGACAAAAGCATTCACATGAAACATTTGCTTGCTTCAAGGGATATGTAATTTTCTGGCAAAAAGTTGGGGATTTTTATAATTAAAACCAGCAAATTCTGAGCCTGCCTAAAATTTTCAAAAGTTTTATATTTTATATAAAGGGTATAGCTTTGACACCAGGAAAGTAATTATATACTAGTATATATCATGTTCTTAGGTATTATAAGTTACTTTTTTCTGGTAATCAAAATTAAAGCATACTAATATTTCCTAATTAAGGTAGTTTTGCTGTCTTCCAAACAATTTTCTCCCCTTACAGGTTAACAGAACAGTGTGGTTTTCTCTCTATGCTGTGTAGTGTTTAGTCTGATCTCAGGGGTGTACACTGTCAGTGTTGGCTGCTCTGCAATGAGAAGGAATCTGTGCGTGTTGATAACATTCATGCAGACATCTTTCTAACTGACCATGCTTCCTCTGCTTTGAGTTTTCTGCATATACATTTATACCCTTTGCCCTTTACTTCTTATTTAGGCTATTAAAGCTCTCTTTCTTTTTCTTTTTTCCCCCACTTTTATTAAATTGGGTATTTCTTACTAACATTTCAAATGTTATTCCCTTTCCCGATTTCCTGTCCATCAGTCTCCCTAACCCCTCCTCCTCCCCTTCTATATGGGTGTTCCCCTCCCCATCCTCCCTCCATTACTCCCCCCACAACAGTCCCCTACACTGGAGGTCCAACCTTGGCAGGACCAAGGGCTTTCCCTTCCACTGGTGCTCTTACTAGGCTATTCACTGCTACATATGCAGTTGGAGCCCAGGGTCAGTCCATGTATAGTCTTTGGGTAGTGGCTTAGTCCCTGGAAGCTCTGGTTGCTTGGCATTGTTGTTCATATGGGGTTGCAAGCTCCTTCAGGTCTTTCAGTTCTTTCTCTGATTCTTTCAACAGGGGTCCCGTTCTCAGTTCAGTGGTTTGCTGCTGGCATTCGCCCCTGTATTTGACATGTTCTGGCTGTGTCTCTCAGGAGAGATCTACATCCGGTTCCTGTCAGCATGCACTTCTTAGCTTCATCCATCTTATCTAGTTTTGGTGGCTGTATATGTATGGGCTACATGTGAGGCAGGCTCTGAATGGGTGTTCCCTCAGTCTCTGCTCTAAACTTTGCCTCCCTATCCCCTCCTATGGATATTTTTGTTCCCCTTTTTAAGAAGGAGTGAAGCATCTGCATTTTGGTCATCCTTTTGAGTTTCATGTGGTCCGTGCATTGCATCTTGGGTAATTTGAGTATTTGGCCTAATATCCACTTATCAATGAATACATACCATGTGTTTTTTTGTTTTGTTTTGTTTTGTTTTGTTTTGTTTTGTTTTGTGATTGGGTTACCTCACTCAGGATGATATTTTCCAGTTCTATCCATTTGCCTATGAATTTCATAAAGCCATTGTTTTTGATAGCTGAGTAGTATTCCATTGTGTAGATGTTCCACATTTTCTGTATTCATTCCTCTGTTGAAGGGCATCTGGGTTCTTTCCAGCTTCTGGCTATTATAAATAAGGCTGTTATGAACATAGTGGAGCATGTATCTTTGTTATATGTTGGGGAATCCTTTGGGTATATGCCCAAGGGAGATATAGCTGGATCCTCAGGTAGTGTGATGTCCAATTTTCTGAGGAACCTCCAGATTGATTTCCAGAATGGTTGTACCAGTCTGCAATCCCACCAACAATGGAGGAGTGTTCCTCTTTCTCCGCATCCTCACCAGCATCTGCTGTCACCTGAGTTTTTGATCTTAGCCATTCTCACTGGTGTGAGGTGAAATCTCAGGGTTGTTTTGATTTGCATTGCCTTGATGACTAAAGATGTTGAACATTTTTTTAGGTGCTTCTCAGCTATTCAATATTCCTCAGCTGTGAATTCTTTGTTTAGCTCTGAACCCCATTTTTTAATAGGGTTATTTGGCTCTCTGAAATCTTAACTTCTTGAGTTCTTTGTATATTTTGGATATTAGCCCTCTATCAGATGTAGGATTGGTAAAGATCTTTTCCTAATCTGTTGGTTGCCATTTTGTCCTAACCACAGTGTCCTTTGCCTTACAGAAGCTTTGCAGTTTTATGAGATCCCATTTGTCGATTCTTGATCTTAGAGCATAAGCCATTGGTGTTCTGTTCAGGAAATTTTCCCCAGTGCCCATGTATTTGAGACTCTTCCCCACTTTTGCTTCTACTAGTTTGAGTGTATCTGGTTTGATGTGGGTGTCCTTGATCCACTTGGACTTAAACTTTGTTCAGGGCGATAAGAATGGATTGATTTGCATTCTTCTACATGCTGACCTCCAGTTGAACCAGCACCATTTGTTGAAAATGCTATCTTTTTTTCCCCCCCCCATTGAATGGTTTTGGCTCTTTTGTCAAAAATCAAATGACCATAGGTGTGTGTGTGTTCATTTCTGTGTCTTCAATTCTATTCCACTGATCTATCTGCTTGTCTCTGTGCCATTTGTCATACAGTTTTTATCACTATTGCTCTATAATACTGCTTGAGATCAGGGATGGTGATTCCCCCAGAAGTTCTTTTATTATTGAGGACAGTTTTAGCTATCCTTGGTTCTTTGTTATTCCAAATGAATTTGCAAATTGTTCTTTCTAACTCTATAAAAAATTGAATTAAAATTTTGATGGGGATTGCATTGAATCTGTAGATTGCTTTTGGTAAAAATGGCCATTTTTGCTATATTGATCCTGCCAATCCATGAGCATGGGAGGTCTTTCCGTCTTCTGCATTCTTTTTCAATTTCTTTCTTCAGAGACTTGAAGTTCTTATCAAACAGATCTTTCACTTGCTTGGTTAAAGTCACATTGAGGTATTTTATATTATTTGGGACTATTATGAAGGGTTTATAGCCTGTTTATCCTTTGAGTAGAAGAAGGCTACTGATTTGTTTGAGTTAATTTATACCCAGCCACTTTGCTGAAGGTGTTTATCAGGCTTAGTAGTTCTTTGGTGGAACTTTTGGGGTCACTTAAATATACTATCATATCAGCTGCAGATAGTGATATTTTGACTTCTTTTCCAATTTGTATCCCTTTGACCTCCTTTTGTTGTCTGATTGCTCTGACTAGGACTTCTAGAACTATATTGAATAATTAGGGAGAGAGTGGGCAGCCTTGTCTAGTCCCTGATTTTAGTGGGATTGCTTCAAGTTTCTCTCCATTTAATTTGATGTTGGCTACTGGTTTGCTGTATATGGCTTTTACTATATTTAGGTGTGGGCCTTGAATTCCTGATCTTTCTAGAACTTTTAACATGAAGGGGTGTTCAATTTTGTCAAATGCTTTCTCAGCATCTAATGAAATGATCATGTGGTTTTTATCTTTGAGTTTGTTTATATAGTGGATTACGTTGATAGATTTCCCTATATTGAACCATCCCTGCATCCCTGGGATGAAGCCTACTTGATCATGATGGGTGATGGTTTTGGTGTGTTCTTGGAGTTGGTTTGCAAGAATTTTATTGAGTATTTTTGCATCGATATTCATAAGGGAAAATGGTTTGAAGTTCTCTTTCTTTGTTGGGTCTTTGTGTGGTTTAGGTATAAGAGTAATTGAAGGAATTTGGTAGTGTTCTATCTGTTTCTATTTTATGGAATAGTTTAGACAGTATTGGTATGAGGTCTTCTATGAAGGTCTGATAGAATTCTGCACTGAACCCATCTGTTCCTGGGCTCTTTTGGTTGGGAGACTTTTAATGACTGCTTCTATTTCTTTAGGAGTTATGGGGTTATTTAGATGGTTTATCTGTTCCTGATTTAACTTTGGTACCTGGTATTTTCTAGAAAATTGTCCATTTCCTGCAGATTTTCAAGTTTTGTTGAATGTAGGCTTTTGTTGTAGGATCTGATGATTTTTTGAATTTCCTCTGATTCTGTAGTTATGTCTCTCTTTTCATTTCTGATTTTGTTAATTTGGACACACTCTCTGTGTCCTCTCGTTAGTCTGGCTAAGGGTTTATCTATCTTGTTGATTTTCTCAAAGAACCAACTTTTGGTTCTGTTGATTCTTTCTATGGTCCTTTTTGTTTCTACTTGGTTGATTTCTGCTCTGAGTTTGATTATTTCCTGCCTTCTACTCCTCCTGGATGTATTTGCTTCTTTTTGTTCTAGAGCTTTTAGGTGTGCTGTCAAGCTGCTGATATATGCTGTCTCCTATTTCTTTCTGCAGGCACTCAGTCCTATGAGTTTTCCTCTTAACACAGCTTTCATTGTGTCCCATAAGTTTGGGTATATTGTACCTTCATTTTCATTAAATTCTAAAATATCTTTAATTTCTTTCTTTATTTCTTCCTTGACCAAATTTTCATTGAATAAAGCATTGTTCAAGTTCCATGTATATGTGGGCATTCTTTCTTTATTGTTGTTATTGAAGACCAGAAACAACAATCACTATTTTTTAATATCTCTCAACATCAGTGGACTCAATTCCTCAATAAAAAGATACAGATTAACAGACTGGATATGTAAAGAGGACCCAGCATTTTGCTGCCCACAGGAAACACCTCAGAGACAAAGACAAACACTATCTCAGAGTAAAAGGCTGGAAAACTACTTTCCAATCAAATGGTCCAAAGAAGCAAGCTGGAGTAGCCATTCTAATATCAAATAAAATCAACTTTCAACCAAAAGTCTTCAAAAAAGATAAGGAAGAACACTTCATACTCATCAAAGGAAAAATCCACCAAGATGAACTCTCAATCCTAAATATCTATGCTCCAAGTACAAGGGCACCTACATATGTAAAAGAAACCTTACTAAAGCTCAAAACACACATTGCACCACACACAATAATAGTAGGAGATTTCAACACCACACTCTCATCAATGAACAGATCATGGAAACAGAAATTAAACAGAGACATAGAGAAACTAACAGAAGTTATGGATCAAATGAGTTTAACAGATATTTATAGAACCTTCCATCTGAAACAAAAGGATATACCTTCTTCTCACCACCTCATGGTACCTTCTCCAAAACAGACCATATAATCGGTCACAAAACATGCCTCAACAGATACAGAAAGATAGAAATAATCCCATGCATCCTATCAGATCACCACGGACTAAGGCTGGTTTTCTTTTTCTTTTTAAGACTTATTTATTTATTTTATGTATTTAAGTGCACTGTAGCTGTCTTCAGACACACCAGAAGAGGGCTCAGATCTCATTACAGATGGTTGTGAGCCACCATGTGGTTGCTAGGAATTGAACTCAGGACCTCTGGAAGAGCAGTCAGTGCTCTACACCTCTGAGCCACCTCTCTGGCCCCCTAAAGCATATGTGTGTGTGTGTGTGTGTGTGTGTGTGTGTGTGTGTGTGTGTGTGTGTGTGTGTCCTTTTTGGTAAATTCCATTTCAAGGTGTGGCTCCTCTCATCCAAACTCAGGGCTGTGACGCTCTGCTCACCCACATCCTTTTACCTCCTGATGACAGTCTGTAGCCTCTCTTTTGGTTTGCCATTTCAAAGAAAAAACTTAAATGTTTATTTTCTCTGTTGTCCTTTTCAATTATTTTATTCACTTTTGCTCCATCTTCATTCTTCTTTCTACTTTGCATTTTACTTGGCCTTTTTTTCCACCTTGTTAAAATGGTCCTAAAGGGATATTTTTTATATATAAGAAACTATTTAACTTGTTAATCTTTACTTCATCTACATTTTCATATATATGTTATGTGTTCATTATCCTTTTTGTTCCATTCACTTTTTAATTTTTTTCAAATATATTTTGAATGAAAGTAGAATTATTTTACCTGCCCCCTCCATTTTCTCTCTACGTCCCCTCCGAGCCAAGAGGTCCCCCGAACCTCTCCCACATTCTCCACACGCTCAAGCCGGCAGCTTCTCTTTGCTTCCTATTATTACGTGTGTGTGCACAAACACATAAAAATACAGCCCATTGAGTCTGTTGTTTGTTTGTTTGTGTCTGAGCATTGAATGATCAGTAAGGGGGACTCTTCCTGGGGAGAGGCTAATTCTAGTTCTCCCTAAACTCACCAGTTTCCTGTAGTTCTTTGTCTAGGGCGGGAACTCCTACCTTCACACTAGCATGTTCATTCAGATTGCCATTGTTCTGGTCTGGCTCATGCTGCCATTTATAGGAGAGGCTTCCTGGTGTTCTGGCTTTTACAATCTTTCCACCCCGTCATCTGAGCCACAGATGTGGGAGCTGTGATGCGGGAGCAAATGCATCCATGATGCGGGAGCAAATGCATCCATGATGCGGGAGCTCTGGTGCAGGTGCATCCATGATGCGGGAGCTGTGGTACAGATGCATCGTAGGAGCTGTGGTGCAGGTACATCGGGAGCTGTGGTGCAGGTGCATCCGTGATGCGGGAGCTCTGGTGCAGGTGCATCCGTGATGCGGGAGCTGTGGTGTAGATGTGTCCGTGATGTGGGAGCTGTGGTGCAGGTGCATCTGTGATGTGGGAGCTGTGGTGCAGATGTGTACCTTTGGGGCTGGGCTCCCAACCATCAGTTGATCTCAATTCCAGCATTTTCTAATTTCATAGTGACCTTTTGTGTTCCCTAGATCAATTTGCTGCATATTTACAAACATAAATATTTCTGTCATTTTTTATTTCTTTGCATCAAAAATGTATCCTGTATTTCAATCCTTTGACATTTTTATGCTTACTTGTTCTGATATACAATAATTGTAGTAAATTGTCCTCTTTAGAATGAAGAAATGAAGTCTCTCCTGTAGTTACTGTGTAAAGCTCTCTATATGTTAAGATGATAATTTCTTTCATGCCACTGGTAATCATCTGTCACCTTTCTGATGTTTGATCTGTGAGCTATATAAGCTTCCGCAGCATTTATGAATTTCTCTCTTCAGTCTATTCGGTGTTTGCTTTATGTGTTTTCGTCTATTTCTCCATGTTTGAGTTTGACTTATTTTTATTTCTCTGAAGTGTGATCCACTTGAAAGTATGTTGTTTGCACTTTTGCCATTAATGTTTTCAACAAGGGAGCGTGGTGATGACGTGTCCTTCTTACAAAGAATGAGCAGTGAGGACAGTTGTCCTGCCCTGCTGCGTCTCGTCACTGCGTCTCGTCTCTCTTTGCCTCAGTCCTCAGCTGTTAGATGGTGCGCTTGCCGTGAAGCCAGTCACTCTGGACTACTGGCCGTGTAGCCGCTGTGACCCACTGGTAAATCAGGCCACATCCTCACAGCAAGCTGAGGTTCCAGCCATATTGGTTCTTTCTCCTTCTTTCTGTCTGTGATCAGGGGACTTGGAATCTGCTGGCTCTGACTGGATTTTATATTAGCCTGTGACCTTCATCTGTAAAAGATCCTAGGATCTTACATACTGGAGATGGGCTGGTCTTCCGCCTTATAGATGCGGTACTTCCTCATATAAAAGAAGGTGCTATGGGTCATGTCGCTCTCCAGCCTCCAGGATTTTTAGATAAAAATGGATAGTTATAACTGGACATGCCATTTTCTTTCCAGGGGTTTGGTTTTTCTTTTTGTTGTTTTAACAAATAGGGAAGCCCTTTTCTTGTGTGGTAGATTTCTTGCTTATTTTAAAAACTGTCTCTAATCCTGAGCCTAAGCTTAGTGCAAAATCCTTGACTTTGATTCGTACCCAGTAGCCTGAGAAACTTTCACAGAGCTTTGGTGGTTAGCAGAGGAATGAGCAGAACCCAAACTCCACAGCTCGCTGCGGTGTGCATAGTTACTGAGTCGACAAAGGAGTCACTTTCTGCTGAGCATGTATTCTGAGCAATTAACCAGGTACCAATGCCACCGAGGCTCAAATGGCAGGTTACTGCTATGAGGATTTAGCATCCAACCCTTGCCCCATTTACCAGACGGGGGCGCCTAGGATCCCTGACAGCTGGTGGCAGCCAGGCTGAGACTCAGCAGCAGCTACCTGGCTGGACTCTGTGGCACCCCTCAGCCCTCTTTGCCCATCTTCTTGCCCCTGGCCTGCCTGGTGCTTGATCTGTGGGGTCACTTTACCAGCGGAGTCACAACACGGGGCTGACGTCACACTCACCTTCCTGTGCCTTCAGCAACAGCACCCCCACCTCTTCTCTAGCCTGGCAGCTGGGAAGGAAAGGGGTGCCAACTTATTTTCTAACATTTCAGGACCTCCATTCAGAGCCTTCTGGGGTGTTCTGGCACTCAGGAAAAGCCAGAACAGGAACCCAGTTAGATCCAGCCCACCCTGGCCTGCACCAGAAAATCTGGGGGAACAAGAGTAGTCTTTGTAACTCCCACATTCCATCAAGATGGGCTGAAATCGGGTTCTGTCAGCTCCCACACCACCCCCCATTTTCCCCTGCTCCAAAACCAGAACCGTTAAATAGCTCAACAGACTTTTATTCAGAACTAAGACTTTGTTAGCACCAAGTATTTGATCCAAGATTCTCTTTCTGTGGGAACTTGCATGGGCACTTCTTCCCCATGCTGCTGCAGCAGAAGCAGATGGCCATCTTGGAGGGGGTCAAAAGTCTGGGACTTGGACAGGTTGAGAGCTCTGCTTGCCAGGCTGAATTGCTTGTAGTTAACAAGCAGTTCAAATGCTTCTCCTCCTCCTCCTCCTCTTTTCCTCCTCCTCCTCCTCCTCTTCCTCCTCCTCCTCCTCCTCTTCCTCCTCCTCCTCCCTTCCTCCTCCTCCTCTTCCTCCTCCTCCTCTTCTTCCTCCTCCTCCTCCTCTTCCTCCTCCTCCTCTTCCTCCTCCTCCTTCTTCCCTCCTCCTCCCCCCCTCCTCCTTCTTCCTCCTCTCCTCCCCTCCTCCTCTTCCTCCTCCTCTTCTTCCTCCTCTTCTTCTTCCTCTTCTTCTTCTTCTTCTTCTTCTTCTTCTTCTTCCTCCTCCTCCTCCTCCTCCTCCTCCCCTTCTTCCCTCCTCCCCCCCCCTCCTCTCCCTCTCCCCTCCTCCCCCTCCTCCCCCTCCTCCCCTCACTCCTCCTCCTGAACTTATCCTAGGAATCAGCAGCATTGATTCGTGCATAGAAACAGATCTGGCCAGAAAGCGAAAGCTACCCCTAAAGTCAGGGGCACCCAGTGGAGATGAAATCTAGTGGGTCTGGGGTGAGCAATTACCTTCCCCTTGGGCTTGATGTTTCCTGCTTTTCTGGGCAATGGACCGCAGTCAAGGTGCCATTGCGTGAGTTGGTGCTGGGGTATGCACTGTCTTGTTTCTCGCCTTTTTGACTGTTTTTTCTCCATCCCCTGGCCTGAGCCATGCCTACCATAAACATTCTACCTGTTTTGAGTCTTGTTAGTGATACTTCTTAACGTCAGTTGGTTAATATTTATCTGCTTTCTATTACGGAAAGGAAAAGAACTCATTCGCCTTGTCGCTTCCGGGGTGAGGGCTTGGAGACACAAACTAGCTTTGCGCTTTCCTGCCTGAGTTGTGCTAATAGTCAGACTGCTCTCTGGTTGGAGAACCGACAACAGAACGAGGCCTGGCCGCTTGTTCTCCCATCTTGTGGCAATAGGGGCCTCAGGAGTACTGTCAGCAATCCTGATTTATTTCAAAGCCTTCCAAAGAGGCAAACAATTGAGATTTTCCTCTTTGGGGAACTCCTAGTAGGGGCAATGGCACTTTGGGATTGAGTATAAAATTATCTGTGTAGGAACTGGTTATAGATCTCTCCTGAGAGACACAGCCAGAATACAGCAAATACATAGGCAAATGCCATCATTAAACCACTGAACTGAGAACAGGACCCCTGTTGAAGGAATCAGACAAAGGACTGAAAGAGCTTGAAGGGGCTTGAGACCCCATATGAACAACAATGCCAACCAACCAGAGCTTCCAGGGACTAAGCCACTACCCTAAAAGACTATACATGGACTGACCCTGGGCTCCAACCTCATAGGTAGCAATGAATAGCCTAGTAAAGAGCACCAATGGAAGGGAAGCCCTTGGTCCTGCCAAGGTTCGACACCAGTATAGGGGATTGTTGGGGAGCGGTAATGGGGGTTGGATGGGGAGGGAAACATCCTTATAGAATGGGAGGGGGAGGGGGCTGATGAACAGGAAAGCAGGAAAGGGAATAACACTTGAAATGTAAATAAGAAATACCCAATTTAATAAAAATGGAAAAAAATTATCTGTGTAGGGGGTCATGCTGGGACCGTGGGCTGCACCCAAGCAAAGCCTGGTTCCTGTGCAAACTTCCGCGGAGGGAGGGAGGCAGGCTGCTGCTTGCAGGAGTCACTTCACAGAGTGCAAGCATAGCTCCGCTGGAGGAGCCACCAGCCAGCCGTGCTCTGGTCCTTAGATTCCCTAGTTCCAGTTCTGAATTCTAATGTGGTCAGTGCCACAGTCCGTGGGCTCACCACAGCTGGCTGGAAGAGCCATATCTGGGCGAGCTGTGGGAATAACAGATAGAGCATGGGTCCCCTGAACAACAGCTAAGGTTCCCTGAATGTAGAAGATGAGATCTGGGTTTCACACACTGCCCAACCGAGAGGAACCAGGGTCTCTCACCATCTAGGTGTCACCTAAGTGCCACTGGCAGGCACTCTCAGATCCCTCCCGCTCAGTCATTCTGTGAACTTCTTGCACTTTCACAGGTGCGCCTCCCTTCTTCACACTCAGGGACAATGAGATTTAGTAACTCGTTTTAATGAGGTAATTATATTTTAGCTCTGTTATGTGCAATTATGCCCTCCCTTGAGTTGTTTCAGTCAGAACATGTGGGTGTTGACCTGTTGGTCGGTGTTGCTGACCACTGGGCCCAGTGGCTGGTCACATGCTCATGCTGAAGCTACCCCTGCTGTGGCTCTGCTAGTAGTTTAGTGCTGATACAGAGCAGGGACAAATTGTCATTTCCTGCCCCGCCCAGAGGAACTCCTGCCGGCTGTGTGGGTGGCCTGCATCTTCCTCATCTGCTTTCTGAGCTAGCAAGATTATTTATCCAGGCTCCAGAGCCCCAGGTAGTCCTTTAGTTTGCAGGGGCTGGAAAAACAGGCCTGGCTAATCATAACCAAGCACCTGGGATGGATCCATGCCTGGGGGGGTGTGGGGTAGAAGGAGGAAGCTCCTGCCACACCCATCTAGCTTTGCAGCTAAGTCTCAATGGTATATAGTTATTATAGTTATATATATATATATATATATATATATATATATATATATATATATATAGTTGTGTATAGTTATACATATGTATATATAGTTATAGTTACATATAGTTGTATTAGTTATATATAGTTATACATATAGTTATATATATAGCTATATATAGTTATATATATGGTTATATATAATTATATATAGTCATATGTAGTTGCATATAGTTTTATATATAGTTGTATATAGTTATATATAGTTATATATAGCTATGTATAACTTAATAATTATATATGTCTTTAGTACATTTCATTATAGTTAGTTATATATATGGTTATATATGTCTACATTCCTACCCAACTTAATAAATGTCTGAACTAGTACATGTCCCTGTGTCTGTCATTTAACCATCTCTCATGGTAACTTTAGAAGAAAGTTTAAATTATGTGACATTTGCTTTCTTCAGTACATGTCCCTGTGTCTGTCCCACCCAACTTAATAAATGTCTTCAGTACATGTCCCTGTGTCTGTCCCACCCAACTTAATAAATGTCTTCAGTACATCTCCCTGTGTCCGTCCCACTGGCCTATCCACAAGGGAGACTGCTAGGGTTCCATTCTTGTAAGCCTTTCCATGTAGGTATGTCCCTCACTGTTAGAGCTATAGACTCTTCGTAGGCCACGTCTTTCTTGAGGGAACTTACTGTAACTTTCAACTCATTGGCTGTTACAGGAAGATCCACATTTGCTGCTGTGCAATACGTCATTGAGTCGCAAATTACTTTTCTCTCCTGTCAGGTGTATTTTGGGGCATTTTGTCCATTGTTTTGTTTTGTGGACAGAACCTCCATAATAGCACTGCACGTACATACTTGAGTAATTGGAGCTTTTCTCTGCTTTTCTGTGGAATTTCCAGGCCCCAGAACTGTGGAGATTGTTTGCCAGAGCTGTTGAACTCCCTGCAGACAGGCAGTATGGTTTGCCATTTTCCAGAGCCCCATGGTGTTCAGTATCCAACACGACACAGTGACTGTGCTATTTTTTTTAATTGCATCCCACCTGTTGGCTATGGGGCCCTGGGACAGTTGGTCAGTCTCTCAAATATCACTTTCCTTCTTTGTAAGCTGGGGGTTAATCGATCGTAGTGAGGCATGGCAGGTTTGTTGGGAGAAAGAAAATACTCAGTGAAAGGCACACAGTCTACCACAGTGCCGGATACACTATGCTAAGTGCAGAGCTGCGAGGGAAGGGGATATTTGAACGCAGTGTTCTAATGGGTTGTGTTTGATCCCCACTCCCACTTATATGCAAAACTGAACCCTCAAGGTAATGACATTAGAAGGAAGCCTTTTGCAGGAGATTCCACAATAAGATAGGCACCTCTGGAAGGAGATTAACGCCCTTACAAAAGAAGCCACTGGCAACCTGTTCACCCCTTCTACTTTGTGAGGTACAGATTAGAAAACCCCTCAGAGGCCTCTAATCTGCTGACACCTTAATCTGAGGATTCCTGACCATGACAACTGTAAACGACAAGCTCCTTTTATAAATTCCCACCCTATGATTTTGTGTTATTTTCATTTAAAAATTGATTAAATCAATGGATATAGTAGCCCTTTGGGCAGCATATGAAACTGGAAGATACAGAGGTTAGTGTGGCTGCTGCACAAGGGTGGCCAACAGATTCACAAAGCATCCCATAATCACGAAGAGATAGCTCAGCAGTTTAGAGCACTTGTTGCTCTTACAGAGGACCCAGGTTTGATTCTCAGCACCCACATCATCTATAACTCTTGTTCCTGGGGATCTGTGGCCATCTGCTGGCCCCAGGGCGTCTGATACCCTCTTCTGGTCTTGCCAACACTAGATGAACATGATACACATACATATATGCGGCAAGACGTACACAAAAAAATACATAAACTTAAAAAAAAGAAAAAGAATCTAACATTTACTAACTGGTCATATTGGTGAACTCGCTACATAATGAAAATGTAACATTTTACCCCTTAGCCCTGTGCCTTGAAAATTGGTTACTGCTTGTATAACCTAAGGCAAAGAGGCCTTGCAAATCTTGTTTCAGGAACTTCTTTAGTCTTGTAAATTTCCTTTACTTCCTGAGTCTGTCTACCTCTTCCCTCCAGGAAGGAATATTTCAACACAGAGGAAATAGCTACATAAGAGGCAGATTTAAATTATTAACAGACCCCAGTAGCCAAAAACATAAGCAACTAACCAATGAATTGAGGATAGCAATTACTCAGATGAAGAGCTCTCTCACAGGCTGGGCTGCCTACAAGTCCTGCAAGAAGTTTCAGGGATGTGGCCAAGAGGCAACCATGCTGGATTTGAGTCACTCTGGCTCCTGTAAGTAACCCTAATAAGCTTTTTCTTGGTTCACCAAGCAAGACTTGGGTGGATTAACTTCTTTGGTCTGTCTTCAGTGCCCTGTATTGGGTTGGTAGACATTTGTTCACATTTACCTACGAAAACTCACACAGCACTGTCCTAAAAAAAATGGAGATCCATATCATAAGATAAAAATGTTTTCTGGTTTGTTATTACAGGCGGCAGTGGAGTAATTTACTTAATTAGCACCGACCACTGCTGCTGCTGTCTTCAGCATGCTTGCTGGGGCTTCCCTTGGGACTATCAGGCTGTTTCCTCCAGAGTCCACAGGGCAGCCCATGTTACATTGAGGCTTTGTGACATGGATGGAGCTATCCTGCTGGGGCGCTGGGAGCAGCGCTCTTCACTCAGAACCTGTGGGAAGCGGCCATGTGTAGCCTTTCCTGATGTCCTCAAAGTCATGAGTTATTTCTAGTCTTTCACAAGTAAGGAGGAGTGGGAGGAGTCTTCCTTTGTCTGAGGTGCCAAGCCTGATGAAGCCTGGTCTTTTATCTCTGGGTCAGTGATTTCTCTGCCTTTCCACACCTGGCTGCTCCTTGGCACTTATTTATTCCTTTCTCCTTCCCATGGTATGTAGCTTAATCCATCTTACCATATTTAAAAGAGAAGGAAATCCGTTTGCACCCCTAGTTGGCGATAGCCATTAGTCCGAATCAATGAACAAAGTTCACCCTCAATTTTGCTTACGAGGAAAGGCTCAAGAGTTAACCCTGAAAAGTCCCTGGTCTGAGGCAGAGCTGTGTAAAGCAAATGGAACCATGCCTGGGTTTGTTGTTGTTGTTGTTGTTGTTGTTGTTGTTGTTGTTGTTGTCGTTGCTTATTCAGATAGCCATGAGTCCTCCTTTTCTCCTGCCTGCAAAATTCACTCTTATTTATCAACACAGCACATTTCCAGTGCCCACCAGATTCCTGGCACGATAATCAGGGTTGAGGAGTATACATGGAACGAGAACAGGGAGAGGAAGCTGAAGGCTAGAATAGAGGAGAAATAAAACTTTTGCTTCCCCATTTTAACACGGCCTCCAAAATGAAGTCCCACAACCCAGTCTTCTCCCCAGATGTTACTAGGAAAATCCCTCCATATCTTTCCTCTGGGCATGGGCTGCCTAGGCCTCTGGGCATGGCTCCAAAGATACATGTGCTCTCCACCTGAACCAATGCACCTCTGTGCCATTTCTTGAAATGCCTTGCCTTGTTCTGATTTATTTAAAACCATATGGTATTTCATTTGATTTTCTCTGACTTCTTCTGTGAACCTGGTGGTGCCCCCCAACCTGTATTTCATATCTACTTTACCTAATAATTCTTTACTACTTTATTCACAAAAAAGACTCTCTGAGTCCTAATTTAGGTGGGCATTTGGTATTGCACCAAGCATTGAATTCTAAACAAAACAGACATGGCTCCCGCCCAGGAACTTATAGTCTTTATTTCTTAGCTCTCCATTGTTTGGTGACTGGGACTGGGGCTTACTTGACTCTGTGTTCTGGGCAGGGAGCTTCCATCATCATCAAAAGTCCTCAATAAACACCCAAAATGTACTTTCTCCAGGATAGCCCCTGGTACCACAGTGTCACCTCCTGGCTCAGAGTTCTGCTTAAGTGTCCCTGCCTGGCCTGAGAGCCGCCATCTTCACTCTTAAGCAGGGTTCAAGTGCTTGGTTTATGTCTCTCTCCAGAAACCGTGCGTCCCTCTTCCACCTCCACCTCTGGCCTCAGTTGGGGCCAAAGAACTTATGAACCATTCAGTCTCACACTTCTAGTCAAAGAACAATCTAGCTGGTGAAGACCTGTCTCCCGAGTGTTCCCAAGGACTGTCTTTACGCACCTTCCATGTGGGATTGCTAATCGAACGCAGACCCTTTGTATCTTAGATGGTTGTTCTCACACCAACTACACAAGTCAGACACAGGTCCTAGCAGGAAACAGGAGAGTTTGAAGACTGGAAGGATCTCCACAGCAGGGACCAAAGCCATGTCAATGCATTGTCCTTCATCCACCTCAATGCCAGGAAAGAAAAAGGAACAAACCTGTTTCTAAAGCCACCAGAGAGGTGCCTTTAAGGGTGCAAGTCACTTGCATTTTCCTAGGAGTCTTGGACTAAGATGGCAACTTTTCTTTCCAAATTAACTGCCTGGCGTTTGGGGAGAGGATCTTATATGATTTGACTTCCCTCACCGTGGATTCACCAAGCACAGGAACGTCAGGACACTGTCTGTTCCTGAGGCTTCTGATACACGAAGGGAAGTAAAATTATTCTTTTTTTTAAAATTACCTCATTGAAGTTTGGTTCTGAAAACGTACCATCCTTACTGGCTTATGTTTTGTACGTTTGTTCCTTAGACTTTGGGAGTTTTGGGAGGCTGAGGGGATTGGTCACGAGGGGCAGGCCTTTAGATCTGTCCACTCTGCTTCCAGGCCCATTGTTCTGAGTGTCAGCCTTCACTTGACAGTCCCACATCCAGGGATAGATCTGCCCACCATGCCTGCCCACTGTGATAAACCGACTGGAAGTCTCTGAGTTCACGTGCAAACGTGGATTCTCTTCCCTCCTGTTGTCTGTGCCAGGTAATTTGGTCCTGGTGATGTGAACGTTTCTGATATACCCACGGAGAGCAAAGAAGCCAGGCTACCAACATGTCGGTTACTAGGAGCTGATTACATGTTTCTACCCCTGTCCCTGTTAGAGAAAAACAAAGTAAACACGGTGAGGTGCAGGTGGTGTGAGGTTAGAGTCACAGTGACCACTAAGTTAGAGATATGGGCCCTCTCCTCTACCCTCGTTCTCACAAGGCTGCTCCCCGAGACTCTGCAGCAGCTGTGCACATCTGTCAACAGTTCTTTCCTATGACTTCAGTCCACCCACCTCATAATTAGTTTCTTACTGCTTAGAAGTCTTAGAATCAGAAAGGATGAGGTTGACTGGTGTGAAACTCTGTCACACTGGACTCTTCCTGGTCCAGATGGATGGTGGGCTAGAAAATCAGTTCACCATTCCTCACACTGCAGACGCACAAACAGCAGGAGCTGCCCAGCCTCACGCTGCCCTCGTTTATTTATCCAGGACAGAAGCGTCCATCATCTTTGCTGTTTTCCTTTAGAGCAGAGACACCATCTTCACTTCCCCCCTCCCGAGCAACGTTCCCGATAAACACATAAACACGGTAGTGAACAGGGAAAGTTTGCTCCGCTTTGTAAAAACTCTCAGTTAGAGGCTGGGGGATGGCTCAGCAGCTAAGAGTACAGCTGCTCTTGCAGAGGACTCCGGCTCTGTTTCCAGCACCCATGCTGGGAGGCTCAAACCACCTGTGCTCAAGTTCCTGGGGAGCCCACACCCCATCTGGCGTCTGTGGGCACTCACACTCACACTCACACTCACACTCACATGCATAGTCTCCACACACATACACATTGAAGGAAAGCACATAAAGGCCACATGAAATTTTAAGAATTCAGTACGAATATACATGATGAAATTAGTGTTTTGAGGCAATGCTCATTTCTGTACATCATTATGAAATTAATGTTATTGTATTGAGATAAATTTCAAGGGAAGGGGTTGAAAATTCATCATTAATGAGCTATCTTGATGATGTAACTCGAGCAATGACATAGGAACATTCGACCTCAGAAATGGGGGTACATATTTCATCCTCTCATGACCGGAGAGAAATAGAAATTATAAATTTCTTGATTATTTTTGTTTGCATTCTTACTTTATACCCCATAGCGCCTTAATATTAATGACACAGACTTAAACATTTATCGCACTAGGAAACATGAGAGCTGTCAGAAGGCGTGCCATCACATAAATAGATATATGATGTGTGCCCAGTGTGCAGGCTCAAAGCTATTCCCAGTGCACAAGTCACCGATGCTGAATTGTAGAAACAGCTCTGGGACACTGTTTCTTTTGCTGTTTTCAAGGGTAAGTGAGAGCATGCCAATGACAGAATTCTCATCAATCAGCCTCAGTTTATGTCTTCAAAAAGAAACCTTAGTCATGACTTTCAAAGTCTTCCACATCATCTATTGTTTCCAAAACTGCATGTAATTTTAAGGCTTTATGAAGCCTTCTCTCTGCCAGTGGAAAGATGTTTCTATAAACTGCCAGGCCATTTGTTTCTGTTGTTTAGAACAGAATATCAGATACTCATTAAATTTTGTGTGTGGGGGGGGAGGGAGTTATATTTAGATTTGATCTAATTTATATTATGCCCCAAAGATACGATCAGTGAGTTGGGATAATATGAAATTTCTTTTCACTTCGGTGTATTTTTATACAATGTGGCAGGTGCTCTTGCTTATAATTATCTAGTTTGGGGGAAGATTTTTAATAGTTTTTTTTTAAAATACATATTGGGATAGTTTGTAAAAAGTTAAAATCATGGCAACGCTCATATTCATACATCATTATGAAAGTCAAGTTTTCATCTTGAGATAATAATTCCAAGGGAGGGAGGTTGAAAATTCATCATTAATGAGGTATTCTGGTGATGCAAGCAGTGGCTAATGTCATCGAAACACTGGCTCTCAGACATGGGGAGTAGGCATCTCTATGCTCGCATGACCCAGGGGAGAGCCTGACTTACAGAGAGGCCATCTGTTATGATGGGTGGGTATCTGGATGCTGGAGTCCTATGCCTGACACCTGACACTTCCCGTAGATTATCCCAGCAGAGTCACACAGCTCTCTGTTGGTAAGGTGGGGATAATAATGTTCTGACCCAAATGGATTAAGACACAAAAATTATTGAACAACTCAATTCACAAAACGAGGGTTTGCTGGATGTTGCTTGTTGGCATTTTCATTACTATTGTGTTGCTTGAGTTGGATTAGAGAAAATAAAATATAGCAGTTCTTTCGTCCCTACTAGGGTCTAAGCAATGACAGGAAAGGTCATGTGAAGGATGAGGACACAGCTGGGGCTTGGTTTCTTCATCAATAAAATGGATCTTTTCTCAGGATGCCTTTTTCTTCCTCTTCTCACATCCCGAGCTCCTGTTCATACAGTGTGCAAAGCCCTAGCCACTTACTCATTCCTTTGGTATGGCAGTATTAAAATTAGGACAATATAAAGCACCCGGCAGGCGACTAAAATAAGTAATCCCAATATCCTACATAACCTTTGGAGAGATGTTTCTGAAAGATGTTTTCTAGGCAAAATTTGGATCTACAAAGAATTGGGGGAAATGGATGTAATTGGGGGAAAGGTTTTTTTAAAAGCCTTTCAAAGATCAGCTGCAGAAGACCAGAAATATCATGTTTTCATGTTCAGCTTCAATTCTAGGAATTCTTAGTTGAACATAGGCAGAGGAGGGAGGAAGGAGAGAGGGCAGCAGGGGGCAAAGAGGAACAACGTGCAGCTTGTATGTTGTGTGTAATTGTTATTTCAAGAAAATTTATTCTGACCACCTTTATTCAAAGAATAAATCAACAAATACCCAGAAGCATTCTGCCCCATTTTCTTACAGCTAGCATAGACCCAATAAAAACAACGAAGGCATGTTGTTTCCAGTAAAAATGGCTGCCTCTGTCTTCCCAGAGTTATTGAGTACAAGCCACTCTGGTTTTGCAAAGTACCCTGGCTCGGTAATTTTAGATACATAAGATTGATACCATATGCTTTGCCCTGGGTCGGGAGGGCAGAATAAATGGGGGGGGGGCGTGTAAGGAATATTTTATGGATCTGCTATGAAGGAATCTGAGAAACTGAAGACTCAAACCCCAGCCCAGGCAGTAGTCTGATGGCTGGTCTTGCATCTGTCAGGTGGCCTGCCTGGTCTAGTCTTTAGTGACAGATTGGAGGGAATTTGCCACTTTCTTAGCAAGGCGTCCCTGGCTGCTGGGGTGGTTTGCCAGGTCCTCCTTGCCCTGTTTAATGCTCTTGTTTGTGTTGTTCGGTTCGGCTCACTTGCTTTCCTGCCTCTGTTTTAGAGTCTTCACTGATTTCTATACATCTTTTTTTCTATTTCTTATCCTTCATCCTTCTTATCTTTAATGGTTGCCCTGAAGGTGTAACATTAACCATTGATTCTGCTTCAGACCAACAACAACAGCCAAAAGTGAGTACTTCATCAAGAGGGAGGTGGAGAATTTTGAACACATGATCTTTTTTTAAAAATGTTTTCAAAAATAGATGTTTATTATTTCTTTGAGAGTTTCATAACACACAGTGTACTTTGATCATATTCACTTTTACTCCTCCCCTAGCTCCTCCTAGATCCACCCCCATGTCCTCACTACTTCCCAATGTCAGACGCCCCCATCCCTTTGTTAAATAACCCACTGAGGCCATTCTGTACCGCTCCGATAGAGTGTGGGTGTGTGGCCATCCACTGGAACAACCCACCAGGGTCCACACCTTTAAAGAAAACGTAGTCTTCTTCCCTCAGAAGCCATCAGCTAGCCATAGCTTCTCATCTAAAAGTTGAGGTTCATGAGCTTCCCCCCATCCATGCTGGAATGTTGACTGGATTATGCAAGTATTGTGCAGCCAGTGCCAGTTGCTTTGAGGTCACTAGTGCATCAGTGTAGCTGGATTTTTGTCTAGTTCATGATTCATTTCCCACCACCCTTATCCCTTCCAACCCCCACACTAGGTAGGAGAGAAAGGTTAGGGGGAAAGAGGGCACTGATATCATTAAATACCTCCTGCTGATTAGGGGCATTGAGTTCCTTGGGGCAAGTTTGATTGTCAGGAGAGCTCCAACCAGCAACCAGCAATCATCGTCATCGTCATTGTCGTCATCGTCGTCGTCGTCGTCGTCGTCGTCGTCGTCGTCGTCATCATCATCATCATCATCATCATCATCATCATCATCATCATCATCATCATCAGCAGCAGCAGCAGCAGCAGCAGCAGCAGCAGAGAAGTCAGAGAAAGCAGAGAAGTCAGAGGAAAGCAGCAGCCACACCCCTCGGGGCTCTAGCATTTTATACCCTCTCAAGACTCCTCAGATTTCCACATGTCATACACTTGCAGAAACTATCTGCAGGCAGCAAAATCACAGCCTTGCCTGAGCATGAGGTAAATCATAGTCTGCTGTTGTGGACATTCTGAAGCAGCCCCATATCCCACACAAACATTAAAACAAAAACACATTCCTATAGCATTTCTGTGTTTTTAAAGAAACAACAATTTTCACTACACAGCAACCCTGTCATGTCTAGAAGACACCATTTCAGTTCTCCCCAGTCCCTGGCTTTTATAATAAGGGTTGCTCCTTATAAGACACCTGAGCCTTGAAGGGAGGAGGTATCTACAGTTGTCCCTTTCCTCTCTATACTTTGACCCGTTATGAATTTCTGTATTAACTGCCATCCATGGCACAAAGAAACTTCTCTGATGAGAACTGAGTTTATTGCCTACAGGGTAAGGAAGCATTCAATCAAGACTGCCAGAACACGGACAGAGTATGTGCTGTCTGCAGAATAATACTAGGAGCTGGAGTGGGGAATTTACTCCAGCAGTGATGAGGTCCATGAGCAGAGGTCAGGTTGGGTACAGTGAATGATATACCAGAACAGATGATCGCTTAACTGAATCCTTAAAGAGTAAGATCGACTAAGTTACAAGGGAATATAAAACTGCAATGAATTGTGGGAACAGGACCGAGGATGGGGGGTGAGAGCGATGGAGTCATATGACGAATCCTGGGAAATCTGACTCTGAAGACCAGCATCAGGGTACAGGTATGAGTTTATTGCCCAGGGCATATACAGTGTTTGAGTCAATCTCAAGCCCCTAAATCCTCAGCCAATCGTATCTCACCACACCAATACCGTGCTCCAATGAAAGCCCTGCCTGGTGAGGTAACACAGAAAGAGTGGGAGTGGGAGGAGCTATGAGGACTTCCGTGAAGACCAGGAAGTGGCCACCGCCCTGACCTCAGTTCTTTTTTGCTATCTCACCAGCATGCGGTGTGCTGGGAGCCATCTTAGATCTAATGCAGTGCGTGGCAGAGCAGGACTCTGAGGAGTCTCAGGAGCCTGTGGTGCCTTGCTTTCCATCCCACTCTCTCCTTCACAGGGTTGACTTCCACAAACCCCACAAGGAATGTTTGTCAGGTGTTATTAGAGTGGAATTCATGGACGTTGTTGAGAGATAAACAAGACCAGGGTCAGGGGCAAAAAGCATTATATTACTTAGGGGACGCTGACTCTGCCTAAGATATAGGCAGAGGAGACACGTGGAGAGGTAGCAAGAATTGATATGTCAGCATTAGGTTAGCACGCCTTCACTCGCCTTTGCACATCATTAAGGTCATTTGTCCAGTTTAAATATGGGATTTCCCACAGGCTTAATTAATTGTTAAAGGCTTGGTCTCCAGTGGGTGGCACTGTTTGGGGAGGTTCCGGAAACTGTAGAGTGCCCGTTCTGGCTGAGAATGTGTCTTTGGGCTGTCCTTGACCTGGCTCGACCCTGGCTCGCTGTTCCCTGGCTATCATGGAGGAGTAGGCAGCTTCCTCTCTCAATACATTTCAGCCATGATGGTCTACTTTACCACCCAGAAACAACACAACCACCCAACCGTGGCCTATGACCCCCGAAACTATGAACTACATAAATCCCCCCGCCTTAAAATGCTTTTCTTAGATATTTGCCCCTGTGATAAAAATATCAACACACTACCATTCTCCCTTGGATCTAAGTAGTTAGGAAGCATTTTACCATGGATTTTCTGAAACCCTGAATAGATTAAGTATCTTGGTACTAAAAAGTAGGTGATGGGGAAAGTATATTGTCTATAGTCCCTGAGATTGTGTCAAATAATGGTTATTTGTTGAAAATTGTTCAACAGTTCCTAAGGGAGAATAACATACTCATAACTGCATGTGTGGGGAGAGTCAAGAGCTATCATTGATGCAACCCAGTGTGTTGTCATAAAAACATAAAAACAGAGTTAACATTCTGAAAAGCTGAGTCCCAACAATTCTCAAGGAAAATAACCACTTCCTGAAATGGTTCAGTCAAAGAAATGAATTGTTTCTATTTTAGTCCTAGCCCAAAAGTGATAAGTAGTAAAAGATAGTTAATATTTGATACCTATAGATTAACATTACATCCAGCTTGGTTAGGGTAACTGTGCTGTATTCTCTGAACAGAAAAGGCTGGGAAGAGAAGCTGAGGTCTAATTAATGACATGACAGCCCTGCTTGAAATCACGTGCTGATAGGTAAAGGTGACTTTGTTTGGAGCCTTGAAAAGGAAGGGTTGGTCAAAAGGTGCCAACCAGCATTAATTCAGAATATCCAAGGGAAGGAGTAATCCCAGCTCGCTGATGTGGACATTGTCATCGTTGGGCTGTCGAAATAGATCATGTTTTTCTGCAACTTGGATGAAATGTTTATCGAGTGTGCATGGATTGTCAGAGTTGCAACTTCTCAAATAATCTCCTTTGCCATCAGGAAAGGCAAAATGGTAGATAATATAATAATCTGCCTTGAAAACATGTGTGCTTCCTCCTACCCCCAACTGCCAGCATTGGGAACAAAGACATTTTGTTGGTGCTGTTGTTCTTATGTCAGGCCTTTACTCACTCTAGCTTGATGGCTGGCTTGGTGGCCAAAGCTGTCTTATGCCTAGGACTCAAAACTCAAATCAAATCAAATCAAGTCAAATCCAGGCAATGCAGCATGAGAAGAGGAAAACAGACAGACCTGCAGACCATCATGCCACCTACAGACCTGTCCTTCAGCACAAGGTATAGGTAAGTCACAGACCCCACCCCTGCCACTCAGTGCGGATGGAGGATGTCAACCAGAGGCCAGCCCCTTGGCCAGCCTTCAGCAGGAGTCACCCCAATGTGTGAGGATGTGGTGGTCAGATGGGAGAGAAAGAGAAGTGGAGTAGCTTGGGCATTATGAAGAGAGATGGAACTGGAGACTGAAGGTGGAGGGGAGTAGCCTGCTGTGAGTGTCTAGCCCTGCCGCTGGGACAGCCTGAGATGCTATCGAGGGCCATGTCTGAGTCTGTGGCTGTGCAACCACAGGGATCAGTGTCAATGTCCATGGCTCATATTAGCACTAGAGAACATGTCCCATGGAGATGTCCCTGAGCAGGATGTCCACATGAGACAGGGGCTGTGCAGAACTGGCCCTGCCCCTCACTGGATACACCACTCTGGAGAGCAGGCCCTGTTCCTTGCTCAGGTAGCACAGTGGAGCTGGCTGTGGTGGCAGGGGTGTGGATGAGTGGGTCCAAAGAGCGTGAGTATGGGAGAACTGACCTCGCCACTCATCTGCCACGAGGTGGTCTGGGTGCTGGGGTGATGCTGCCCCCGACTCTACCCCTTGCCACCTTCAGCAGTTGGGAAAACTGCCCACAGGGTCGTGAACCTGGGAGAGCTAGCCCTGCCCCTCACTAGCTGCAGTACTCAGGAGAGTGGGGCCTGCACCTTGCCTGGACAGCACAATAGAGCTGAACCTGGTAGCAGGCTGTGCAGGGGAGCCAGGTCCAAGTGGGGAAAGTACAGGGGAGCTGATCCTACCCAGAGGGATGATGCCTTCCCCCTCCTTTGCCTCTCCCCAGGTCCTGTAGCAGCTGGAAAACAGGGACTCCACCTGTCTTCATGTGGAGCTGGGCCTGGTGGGAGGGTGGGGACGGGTGAGCCAATCCTGAGAGCATAATCCAGGAAGAGCTGGCCCCGCCATTCCTCTGCCATGAGGTGACCTTGGGTGAGGGGGTGGTAGATGTCCTCCACCCCCTCATCCGTTGATACCTGAGACATTCAGGAACTCTAACTCGAAGGTCATGATGTTCCTGATCAGGATGTCCATATGAGACAAGGGCTGTGCAGAACTGTTATGACCTCGCCACTCATCTGCCATGATGTGCAGAGCTATCCCTGCCCTTCACTGGCTGTAGCACTTGGGAAAGTGGGCCCTGCACAGTACCTGGACAGCACAGTAGTGCTGGCCCTGGTTGAAGGGATGTGGATGAGCCATCCACTGATGAAAGCATGGGAACACTGGCTTTCCCAATCGTCCAGTATGAGGCGGTGTGGGTGCTGGGGTGATATCCTCCCCCGCTTCACCTTGCTGTCTACAGCAGCCTGGAGACCTGGGGTTCAAGATCAGGAGAGCTAGCCCTTCCCTCTCACTGACTGTAGCACTTTGGAAGAGAGGGTCCTGTACCTTGCTTGGGCAGCACAGTAGAGGTGGCCCTGCTGATGGGGAAGGCATGGGTGAGTCAGTCCTGAGGGTGTGAGAGCAGGAGAGCTGTCTCAGCCTCTCAGAGGATACAGCACTTGGGAGAGTGGGCCCTGCACCTTGCCTGGCAGCACAGTGGAGCTGGCTCTGGAGGAGTGGGTACAGGGGGGCCAGCCCGAGGGCATGGTGGCAGTGGGTGGCCTAGCCAGAGCAATCCTGGAGATCTTGCCCTAGTGGGCAGATAGGAGAGGGCCAGCAGGCTAAACAACTCAGCTACGGCCCAGGCCCAGATTCAGGACTCTGAAGTGCCCTGCCCCAAAAATCTGTCTGCAAAGGGTTGGGACTGGTGAAAGGACTGGTCCTGCTGATCCAAAGCTGCAGGATCTCCATGACACAGGGCAACAAAAGGATAATCAGGAGGAGTCCGGACAAGGATCCAACACTGATGATGTCACAGAAGCCAAAGATCTTGAACCAGACCAATGACTCGATTGCAATGAACATTTGCATGTGAAGCTGTATGGATAGGAATCTATTGTGGGACACACTGTTACACACTACAGCTTCCGTGATGAGATGTTCTCTATGCTGTGTCTTTGTTGTTGTTGTTGTTGTGTGTGTGTGTGTGTGTGTGTGTGTGTGTGTGTGTGTTTTCTTTTGCAGGCAAGATTGCAAGCTTGTAGGACAGAAATGAGGAGATGGGGAGATGAGTGGAACTGGGATACATGGTGTGAAACTCACAAAGAGTCAATAAAAAGTTAAAAAACAAACAAACAAACCAAAACCCAAAACAAGCCAACCTGTGCACTGATGACTTGGCTGTAGCACTTCAAAGCCATATGCATCCCTGAGAGGGAGAAATCTGAGGGAGAACCAGTTAAAATGGGGAAATAAATGTCTTGAATGGCAGCCTAGGAAGCGTTCAACATCACTCAGACAACACGGTGTTCTTTAGAATCTGGTCTACAGCTGGCTCAAACAGGACAGCAGGATAATTATATTCAAGTTTGGAAGGAGTTCCAAGGCACTCACACACATGTGAACCATCACGGTATTTGACCACCACGACTCATTTTAAATCCCTGTTATAGTTTCTCCACTTGTAAGACAGAAGCAACATTGCCATTGATCTGCCTTCTAAAGTAAGAATAAACAGAATTACTGCAAGGCACTTGGCTTGATACGGGACATATAGCTAAGTGATTAATAAATGTCGGGTTTGCTGGTTACTAACTCTGCTCTGGACCCCTTTGACCTCCGATGGAGGTTCAGGAAGTATCCCAACTCCACAGACAATGTTAGCGTCTTCTTTGACAGGAGGCGTAGATTGATTGTTCCCATTATATAAGCAAGCTATCCTCCAAGTGGTCCTTTTGGACTTCCAGGAACCAGAGCACTGTTCCTGCCTGGCCGGGGGATTCAGGCCAGACAGTGCTCAGTCTTCTTTGTAAACCTTGTTACTTTTGCCCACTGAAGGAAGTAGACTGACAAGGTGGCTCCAGGCTGTGTCTTCTCAGATTCAACAATGTGGAGGTGAGAAGACACATGGAGCCTGGGGCGCCTGCAGAAATCAGAGGGATAAATCTCAGCTGATGCCTCCAGGAGACAGCCAGGAGCCCTTGAATGGACTCTCAGGTTCCTGCTGTGGCTTCATCAAAGCAGAACCTCCTTGGGAGTCTGACCTGAAGTCTCCTTATCAGTGGCTCTCTGATGTCATAAAAAAGGGATCCCCCATCCTGACTTCACCCCTAATAGCTGAACTATCGTGAATGGATACTGTAAGAATGTTCTAGAATCCAGTAAACAAATAGTCTATTCAGATCTCGTCCTACCTTAAATCAAATTAACCATTTACTCAGCAGGATCCATGAAAAGTCTCAATATTTCCTGATTCGGAATAAACTTTCAGGCAGCTGATAAACAAGTTTATAACCGTGTAGGGTCTCTGAGATATTGATTAGTCTGCAGTATAAGCGCACATGATATCCCAAGAATATCTCGGAAAGTTGAATGATGAGAGCTTCTGACTTTGGACTTACGGATGGATGCATCAAGTCTGCACCAGAAATCCAAACTAAAACTTGTTTCTCCCAGATATAAACCTGGCATCAGGAAGCATTTCTCCACACACAAGACATTCGAGGGCTTCAGATATCCCACTCCAGGTAGCTAACCAAAATAAATGTGAAAGAACTTTGCTTTGGGCCAACCTAAGGAAATTCAGTACCATGAGGGAGCATAAATGTCACCTGCTTGCATGTGTGTCCTGGAACTGACTCTTCCTGAAAGAAACCTGCCTTCTGTCTGAAATGAAGTCATTCATGGACAGTAACATAGCACATGAAAACTACTATTACTGGTCAGGCATCTGTATTAACACAGGAAGAAACAAGAGGAGATGAAGTTTCTTATGACATCATACTTTCAGCCGACTTTGGGATAAACGTTTGGGGGTTTCATACGCACAGTTCTTTAGGGAAATCTGAAGACTTACGGTGCACATATTTTTTTTTCAGACAAAATTTACCTTTTCTGAATGGCAACACATCCAACTTCCCCTTGTTTGTCGATCCAAAAGAATGCCACCCAAGGCAGCAGCCAGAGACAAAGAGAGGTGCGTGTACATTCGCAGAACAAAAGTCTGGCAGGAAAGGCAGGGCGCAACTGCCCACACTGCGGAGTCGATGCTGAGAACCACGTTGCTTTCTTTTCTTCTTGGAAAATGGTCTCAAAGGAGTCGAGGACACGGACTGCTGCTGCTAAGTAAAAGGTCCACGCTCGCCGCAGCCCTGAGTGCCATTAAGTTATACCAGTCCCAGAATAACTTTTCCTCTGAGGACCCCATGTGGCCTCCATTCTCTTCCTCAAAGCCCCAGCCCCCTCAGCCTTCTTAAAAATGTCGCCTATTCATTGCAAGGCTCTCACCCAAGGAAAATAGACAGAGGTGAAGGGGGTGGGGATGGGCGATACAGGGACCCAGAGGGGAGCTGCTTTAGAGAAAGGAGGGAAGGAGAAGGGGGCCCTCCCACAGAATACAAGGATACTTAAGATAAGAGCAGTCTGGCTGGAGGACGTTTTTATTTTTATTTTTTTAATCTAATTAGGTCTGAGAATTCATCTCTATTCGCTGGACTGTGCGAAATTAGTTGACAGGTTAGAGAAAAATTTTTAAAAATTTACGTTTCCCTGAAAATATGAAGTGACCGTGGGCTGTAGGACTATAAACCACAGTAGTTAACGGAGAGGGCTGTTTTGGTTATGTGAGACCCTAGCAGGCTAGGAAGGACAGTTTGGTTCTTTCGATGCAGTCCGTGAAGTTGAATAACCTTATTTTGATTGCCACTTCACACAATGTGAGCTTTCAATTCACGAAGAGCCATAGCAAAGAGCTGGGGGCCATTTTGTCTTTTATTCATTCTCTAAGCCCCGCCGCTCCCCTACCCCATTCCTTGGTTTCCTCCATCTGGTTTTGAATAGCTGACGTGTGCCCACAATATGTCCGCGCTAGAGTTATTATGCCCGTTACCAAAAGCACCTGGCAGCCACCGCTCCAGTGCCCCATGGAGACCGGCTTAACTCTGACTGAAAAGCATCCACTTGGTATTTTTTTTTCCTGATAACTTTAACAAGAACAGTCTGGTATTAGAGATGTCTAACAAGTGATTTTTAATAAGACGTTTTCAAGTGGAAAGCAAACAGAGCCTCTTGCGATTTGCTGGGTTGCGAGGTTGGCTTCCTCCTCCTCCCCACTTGTCCTTTCTTTGGGTTTACAGCCTCAGCAGGCGAAGTTGTCCTGTCCCGATGGACCAGTGCAGATGGGAGCTTTAATCGGTTCTACAGCGAGGCCCGGAAATACACTCTGTGGTCTAGCAACTCCCTGTGTCAGGTAATGGGGGTGGGCGGGTTCAGCTATCCATTACAGAAAAGTGTAAGAACTGGCAGGGGCTTTGTGTGGTGAGAAACTGCCTTCTCAAGAGGCAGAGAACTCTGTCAGTTTCTCCTAGATAGAGAAGGGCCTAACTGTAGTATTTTGTCTGAAAGAAAATGAAACCCAAGAAAGTCACTGAAACAAGTCTCAAGCTCTGGGCACAGAAGCTCCGGGTGACCTAAAGTAGATGCAGAAACTCCAACCGCGGACTTGACAGACTTGACGGACTTGACGGACCCGACGGACCCGACGGACCCGACGGACCCGACGGACTTGACGGACCTGACGTGGGTGCTGAATGTTGGTTCCCACCCAGAAGCTGGTGGGAACCTATGGGTACCTCGTTCTCAACGTGGTCAGACAAGATTCCTTCCTAAACACGGTGAGCCACGGTTCCATGAGAAATCCTTAAGGAATATATCTAAGGAAAACATCGAGATTTAGTCTCCGTGTGGATGAGTCTTATGGGACAACCTCATGTAGGTGAAGATGAAGCTAGACCCAGACTGGAGCAGGAATTCAAGCTGAGAGTATCTGGAACCATAGAAGTAACCATAGAGTAAGGAGCCATACATGGTCAAGGGCTGACACTTTACCCCACAGAAGCTGAAGCAGGTGATTATCTTTCAGGGATAACTCATGGGTCACGGTGGTACAGGGACAAAAACATGTCTTACTGTTTCTGATCTACTTCCCACTGTCCTTTCTCCTGTGATATGACTGATGGTTTGGTAAAGAACTAAGAGTTTGGGTCCTTGTTAAAAGGAAGCATAGATCTTGGGAGAGCTTCTGAGGTGACGTCTTAGTCTGACTGTGAGTGGCAGTTACACAGCTGTGTCCATTGTCACTTGACGACTGGACTTTTCTATACATACAATATAGTTCAAGTATAGAGTTAAACATAAGGAGTTGGTGCAAAGGCTCAGCAGCTAAGAGTATATATTACTCTTACGGAGGACCAGGGTTCTGTTCCCAGCTCCCACAAAGATGTTAACAGCCATCTACAGCTCAGTTCCAGAAGATCCAGCGCCCTCTTATGGGCTCAGCAGGTACTACACACGTTTGTGCACAGATATCCGTGCAGGAAAACACCCATATACATAAAATACATTTCAATAAATAAATCATTTTTAAGTTATAAAAGAAGCACAATGATTGCCACCAGTTATATATTTCTTTTAACTGACCCTCTTTTGATCAATAATTTATTATAGGAAAATGAATAAGTAAATCATAAGAATGACTGGTTATACCTTGTTTTTAATGACAGTCTTCCGAGCTTTATGTATTTTTCAGCCAAGAAATAATTCTTTTCACTCCTGCAGGTGGAGACAAAGCTGTATCATTCAATCTTAGACCCTTTGTTAAGAAATGCCTACTTCTCGAATGGAAGTAAATATTGTCTTTGACAAGATCCTGGTTACCACAAGGTCAGTTTGATGACGTTACTTAAGAAATGTAGTAAGTGAAGACAGTGTTTTAAAATTCTTTCACTTTCTTCTTCGCTACCTGTTAAATTCCTAGGGTGACAACCTGTGACTACCGTTTTTAAAAGATGCTGAAGTTGGCAGCTTTCCTGTGAGTACTCAGAACAGGACAAAACCTAGACTATAGGCCAGTTCAGCCAGACGGTCCTCCTTGTAAAACAGTCTCCAACCCAAGCAGGTGGCCCTGTACCAGCCAAGAGCCTAGAACCTGTTGCATTTTTTAATCCCAGGACATGCCAATATCACTTATCTATTGGCTCGCCTCATTTGTAAGCTGGGAGTAGTCACATACAGCTGTAAAACAAGTTTGACAGACAAGCCTGACTTCTGGCTTTACCGAGAGGGTTTTCCATTACTTTGGGTGAAGCCATTTTGGAAAAATCAGAAACAAAAGCAAAACTGTACTTACAAACTTTGGGCTCAAGAAAGTGTGGGCAGGGAGGCAAGCATGAGGTAGTGTGGCTGGACCTAGGGTCAACTCAATCTAGACACAGTAGGATCATTCCAGGTAGGGGGACTGATGTCAAGAAAGTGTACGAGACTTCAGTGCTGGCCAAGGTGTCACCACCACCTCAGTCGGCTGAGGGCATCTGTTCACGTGACTCAGGAGAGTCCTATAAGCCGGTCCCTGGCCCAATCTGCCGGCACTGAGCCTCAGGTGCAGACATAGCTTGTGGGTAACTGCAAAACTGAGTTTTGAGTGCTCTCTAAAGGCCTTTGTGGTGAGGGAGCTTTTTATGAAGTAGGCCTTTTAAATTGGGCCTTTTAAATTGAGTGGAAAGCCAGGCACCACACAGGACATGAGGGAGACACCACTGACTCTGGCCCCTTCCTCTTTCTTCTCTTCTTACCTACCATGTGGTGGTGAGCCTAGCTATATATACTGTGTGCATATCCCCACTGTTAAGTTTCAAACCCAGGACGAGCAGCTGAGATGGCTGTTTAGCATGTCAAGCCAGACCTGGCCTCCAGGTTCCCCAGTTCAGTGCCTACCCATTACAGGGTATGACTGGCACCCTGCCTTCCACCCTGAACTCTCCAAACCAGGGGCTGGGCTGCCCTTCCCCAAGAGGCTCTTCCCTACAAAATCCAGACGTTGTGGTTATCCAGCCTTCTCTACTTTGGTACCTCCTGATCCTCACCACAAAGGCCTTTTGAGAGCACTCAAAACTTAGTTCTGGACATGATGTGTCTGCATCTGAGACTTGGTACAAGCAGATTCGACCAGGGACCGGCTTATAGGACTCTCCCTAGTCATGTGGACAGATGCACTCAGCTGACTGAGGTGGTGGTGACACCTTGGCCAGCACTGAGTCTCTAGACACTTTCTTACCTCCCTGACTGCTGTACTTGGTCTTTCCCCTCCCCCATCCCCCACATGGTTCTTACCTCCCCAGATGTGTCTGTGCTTGGCTATTCTCCCCATCCTTTCCTTCCCCATCTCCCCCATGTGTTCAGGGTCTTTTTGATCCTCTTTCCTTCCTTTCAGATGTGTCTCCTTCCCTTGGCTTTCTTCCCTTCCTACATATCTTCCCCTTCCAAACCTTCCTCCCCTCCTTCCCCTATTCCCCTTCCAGTCCTTCCCCTTCCTTCCCTTCCTTTCTTTTTCCTTTCTTTTCCTTTCTTTTCCTTTCTTTTCCTTTCCTTTCCTTTCCTTTCCTTTCCTTTCCTTTTCTTCCCTTCCCATCCCTTCCCTTCCCTTCCCTTCCCTTTCCCTTTTTCTTTTCCTTTTTCATTCACTCACCATAGTCAGTGACTTTCTCACAGGACAGAAAGCAATGATGATCAGCCACTGACCGAATCTCTGAAGCCATGAGCCAGATCCAAATTAGACATCTTTAAAGTTAATCCATTCCGTCATTGCCTGTGATGGAATGGTGACTGACCGAGAGCGCATCCCCGGTTATTGTGGGGACTACAGCTGACAATATGAGCTGGGAGCCTTTGGGAACTTCTGAAGACCCAGGCAAGAGAAAGGCTAGGATGCTTTTAAGCCATTAAGTCACGAGCATTCCAGTGGGAGCCCAGAAAACTGATACTGAGCTGCTCTGAGGTTCCTCTGCTCCTGGTCCGTGCCACTCACTCGGAGTCCTCTGCTACCTATGCCAGGGGAGTACAGATGGACGCCATCTGTCCAGCACCAGGCTCACCTGTCTCACCCTCACAGACCTGCATGGTGCACAGCATGGAGATACATGAAGATGGAAAGAGACACAAATCCTTCTGGATTAGAAACAGGCTCTTTTAGTTTATGTTAGGCACGTGGGAAGGCGTCTGAGGGTGGAGGTGTGGCTCCAAATGAATATGGGTCAGAGACCTAAGCTGGTGATCTCTCTAGAGGATGGCATCCGGATGGATGAAACCCTCTGTCTTTTAAAACAGGTCCCTTCAGTGCTTTGTGTCAGAGTACAGGCATCTGTTGCTTGATCAGCAGGGTCCTCTTTGTGATCGGTTTTCTTTTCTCCCCATCCTATGGGGTTTTTTGGACTTTGTAATCTTGTAACTATCCAAGCTCTGTTTCCTGAGCTTTAGGCAAGCTAGGTTTAAGTTTGGAGGGGCCCCCGCTTGTTACAATCCAGTGACAATCACGGCTTTCTGTTTCCAATGTAGAGCTTCTAACCCAGAATGACCAACGTGCTTCCTCCCTTAGCCCACTGCACAGAGTTCTGCCATGGGAAAATCTGGTGCCTCCAGGCTCACACTCACAAACCCATCTGGAGCTTTTCCTGATGTCCCACTGTGTTCCTTGTACAGCTGTCCACCCTACTGAAAACATACTTTCATTCCCCCAGGCTTTGCACACCTTTGTGCCCTCTTTCTCTTTCTTGTACACGTGACCTGAACCATATGCCATAAACCTCAAGACACTCATTTTGCCTTGGAGGGAAAATGTAGTTTCAGTTATTCAGATTTAGGTTTCTGAGTAAGTATTTTATGAGTATTAATGTACACACGAAGGTGGACTTTAGAGTATTAGATTCAGTGTTAGTTGCGAGAACTTTTACTTTTAGGTGAAATCTTTATTTATTATACAGTAAGCTGCAGAGCCGCAGAGCCGTAGCAGGCAGAGAGAGCATTCGTCAGCCAGCCCCAAGCCCCATCTGAGACCCTCTGTCTTCTGAAGCAGGCCCTTTGCTGCTGGTCAGACAGTACAGGCATCTTGTCACTAGGCCAGCAGAGTCCTCTGAAACCTTCTTTGTGACCCAGCTTACTTCTTCCCATACTATTTTTTTTTCTGGTGGATTTTCAGGACTCTGTCATCTTTTAACGACCCGAGATCTGTTTCTTGAACTTTAGGCTTGTTCAGTTTAAGTTTGGAGGGGGCCCTGTTTGTTTTGAGCCAGTAAAAGCCCAGCTGTGAAGACAAACCCTCGAGTGTTCTCTGAGAGGCAATGGTGACAGCTACAGCGTCAGCCTCTCCAGGGTGTCGATTCTCAGCGGCTGACCTTGGGTTCCGGCTTCTCCTCCTTTAGTTCCCTCTTACCTTTGCTGCTCTTGTTTCCCGCTCCCTGTACCACGCATATGTTTCGAGTTTTACCACTGTGATAAGAGTGTTTTATGTTCAAGATGGATGAAGCAAAGAAGTGCAGGCCGACAGGAGCCGGATGTAGATCTCTCCTGAGAGACACAGCCAGAATACAGCAAACACAGAGGCGTATGCCAGCAGCAAACCACTGAATTGAGAATAGGACCCCATTGAAGGAATCAGAGAAAGAACTGGAAGAGCTTGAAGGGGCTCGAGACCCCATATGTACAACAATGCCAAGCAACCAGAGCTTCCAGGGACCTAAAAAAAAAAAAAAAAGAGTGTTTTATGTTGACTTCTCTGAATTAAATAGAAAGTGCTGAGAGAAGTGTGGACAGTAATGGCTATGCTCAGTCCACACACTGAGAGGATGGGAGTGAGGCCTACTGGATACCGCACTAGAGTCCCTCCTTGTGTACCCTCCTTGGCACACACTGGCAAAGAACTTGACCGTATTCTGTCAGTGCTCGGTAAGGCTGAATGTCATGGTGGAAAGAAAAAATCAGGATAGTAGAAAATCCAGGCCACACATGCACACTGATGCTAGCTGCTTTTAGTCGGAGAGGTAGAACAAAGCAAAAAGGAAGCAGCCAAGGGGAAGATCTGAAAACGGTACAGTTTACCCAAAAAAGAAAAGCATGTGACATTTCAGGGTAGTGTCACAGAACACACCCATGACAGGCTCTCAAATGTCTAAAATAATTAAACTCATTTAAAATATTTTAGTTTGACAGTCTCTGGGAGACTTGCACACACAAGGAAACCTTCAGAATTGTTTCTTTACGATTCACTTCCCTCTAGTTAGGAATGCAGAACCTCATCTAGACGTGGTCCAGGGGCTCTGACGAAACCCTAAACGCTGACAGCCCTTCCTAGTGTTCATGGGATGCTAACTTTATAAGCACAGGTATGGGGGCACAGGGGCCCAGTGAACCACAGGGCAAAATCTGCAAGTAGCTCTGACAGGGAGATGTGAGAGTGAAGCCAAGGCTTCGCGGCGGACCTCAGGCTCTTACACGCACCAGGATCATGGAACGATGCCAGAGGAAACTGTAGCCACCCCCACCCCCCAGAGGTATGCGCAGGGAGACTGCACCCAGCAAGTCCACAAAGGCTGTGCTTCCAAAGCCCTTTGGAGCTCACTACTTGCTTTCCTGTACTCAGCATGACGGATGTGAGACAATATTCTTCAGTGTTTCCTCTGTGGCGGTGTTTACTTTCTTTGGTCTACACCTCTATTCCCCACCTCTGGAAATGGAGACGTTTAATTTGTGTTGTAGGGGAAGTTCATAACCTGCTCTATTAATTTTTACAGGGGCCAAGAGCTAAGGATTTTCTTTGTTCCCCCGAGGAGACCTTGCACTCAGACTTTTGACAGTGTTGGAACGGTTAAGATTCTAGGAACGTTTAGAGATGGACTGGCTTGAAGACAAACTTTCGAGAGGGGCAGATGCTAAGGAGATGCCGTTGAGTATCTCCCTGTTTGCCTGCTGAAGACATAATTACCACATGGTGGTGCTTGGAAACCATAAGCCTTTAAGTTGTGCCTAGTAGAAGGAGCCGAGTGTCTCTGGAGAGAGTCTAGGGGCCTCGGCCGCTTCCTCTGTTTGTCACCTGCTTCTATCATAGTGTGCTATGGGATGTGACCAAACACCCAGAGCAAGAATGCTACAGAACCACGCATGGAAGCCTCTGGAAATACCAGCTAGAATAAGCCCCTCCTCCTTCCTGCAAGTTCGTTTATACTCAGGTATTTGTGACAGAGACCACAGACAAACAGAAGAGCTATGTTTGTCTGTGGCGCTTCTATCAGTAAAGGAGGAGGAAAATCCAACAATGAGGTAGAGTAGCCTAATGCCACCGTGAAAGACAAGATGACCAAGGAGCACCGGATCCATCCAAATGGTTTATACAAAGCATTATCTCTGCACCAGATGCCATGAGCATGGGATGCAGCAGGGCGCTCACAGGGAGTTCCTACTCTAGAACGAGGAGGCTTTTTAGTGGAAGGCGTTAGTCTCTCAAGAGGGAATGAATAATCTGCACAGGCAATGTCTGGACCCCCACAGGGAGATTCCCAAGCTTTTGCTCCCTTCAATTCAAAGTTAAGGAAACCTGTTCGATGAAGATAAGGCCCTTAGTAAAGACCCAAGGATAAGAGGGAAGGTTGAGGGCTGTCCAATTAAGTTCCTTAAGAGGATAGAACTGGGGTCTCTGAATTGGCTCCACCCCACAGGCATCCGTCAAGGGGAGCTGGTAGGTTCCCCTCAAGGACACTCTGGTGTCTGTGGCTGTGCCTAAGAGCAAGAGTCGACATCGACATGTAGAACTCTGGCCCATTCACTTGCAGGAACTCCCAGTGAACGTTACCTGGTGGACGGGTGAGCTGAACTTGGTGCACTGCACAGACTAAGCTGGGATTGGAAAGAAGCCTGGCCGAGGGCTGGTGGCATTGTTAGTGATAAGTGCAACCGCTTCAGCCTGTGACTCTGGCATGGCCATCAGAGGAGTCTCTGAGCCGTGTATCTTTGATGAGAGCATGGGTGCCATGCAGCTTCAGTGAAGGTAACTGAAGGGGCCCTTCCAAGGCTCTGGCCCAACAGTAAGGCTGGAAAGATTGACTTAGAGTCTAGGAAACATCTGGGCGTTGTCAGGATATGCAACGGCACTTAAGCTGGTCCTACAGAACAAAAGAGCTCTTTTCATATTTTAATTATTCACTGTTTTATTAATACAAGAGGAGATTTTAGCACCACTAAACTTCATGCAATGTTTTCTTCCCTCGTTATTTAAACTATTTTTTACAGAAATCATTCCAATTAAAGATCAAAGCACACAAAAAGAAAAGCTTCTCGAATCAAAGCAGGGTTAAGGGTAGGTAGACGATGTCGGACTTTGTGGTTTGTTCAGCCTAGAGGAATGAAGGAAACGATATTTCAAAGTGAAGACTGAAGGGCAGAGCTCATCACCGCGGGACAGAAATATGATATATTGTACAGTGAGGAGGAGGATGCTGGTGAGGTGTGGTCAGGATAGAGCCTAGCTGTGCCTCAGCCATATACATCTCCAGTCAGGAAATCCTGCATTGTGACAGCAGGAAACTCAAGAGCACAGGGAGGTTCCAGGCCTCAGACAAACTTCTCAGGGGTGCGAGGGGCAGGGGGTGGGGGCTGAGCAAAGGAAGCTCTGTGTATTCTAGTGAGAAGAAGGGAGGAAATTAGTTACCCAAAACAACTAGGCCCAGAGGCCCGGCTGCAGGGGAAAAAGCCCCCATATCCCACGAGATTTCAGGAAGCCGGTCCAGCCCTATGCAACAGCATGAATAAGCAGAGGAAGGAATGAGAAGGCAGATAAAGAGGTTTGCCGCAGCCCCAACCCGGCCGGCTTAAATACATCTGGCATGGAGTGGAAGAAGCATGAGGAGGACTGGGAAAAGGCATGTGGCTCTGCACAATAGTGGGGCCCCCTGTAGCACTTTTCCTGAGTGGGTGGGGAGTAGGGAGTAGGTCCAGGGCTTAGACGACCCCATCCCCCCAGGACGAGGGAGCAGATGATCCGTTCACAATGAACCTGCAGCATTCAACTGTGCAGCAGTGGAAGTGAGAGTGGTTTCTGAAAGGGCTCTCAGGAAGATCCACCCCCCCAGCTCGATTCTGTGGAAGCCTGCTGACTCAAGGACTCCACATTCTGGAGGCGACACTGGACTTTACCCACGGCAATACTATCCACTCTTTGTTGGAATCAAGCAGAAGCGTTTACTAGTTAATGAATTTCTCTAAAGCCTGTGAGATTCTAGGATGCAGGCACATAGAGAAGATTGGTTGAATCCAGAGTTTACCTGCTGCAGCCCTTAAGAAACCGTCTTATTAAGAAGGCACTTAACGTTATTCATCATGATGCGAACCCTATCAGATCGTTTACTGGAAAGTATTTTGAGAAATTTACAGATGGGAAATGGCAGGCACCACAAGTCTGTTGGGTCTCTGCCCATTCTTTTCAAAGGTAGGAAATGTCCCTTTTCTTTGTGATATTGGCTCACCACGCTGTGAACCGGAGTGAGTAGACTGGGTCAGAGGTGAAGGGAGCAGAGCAAGCAAAAGTGTGTGGGTGATTACTGCACTCGGGCCTCGTTCCAGGCAAGGTGGTCAGGTTGATCTCAGCACAGTACTCTCTCGCTGTCTGCCAAGAGGATGAGGTTAATTGGATTGGCAGATGTGGGAGGAACTGACGTTAGCAGATCATTTAACCAAATGCTTTAGCGTCTAACTGGATTCTCTGTCAAGTGGTGTGCCTCTATGTGTGCATGCAATGCTCACAGCAAGCTTACAAGGATTAGCCCATCTTACAGAAGAGAAACCCCCAAGTAATTTTGCTTTAGGGTGCAGAGGTATTAAGACACACAATAAGATGTATAGCAAACGCCTGATTTACTTCCCCGCTTTACACTTTAAAATATATTTACTGAAGGTCATTCATCCATGTGCGTATATTCATTTAAAGATGGGGGTACTAGTCAGGAGGTAAGCGTCCTGCGGAGTTCCTAGTGTGTGGGAGGGAACTGGAGAGAAAGGACATTCATGTGGACTCTTCTCCAAGTGCCAGCCACGTCCAGTCTTTTCTCCCCACACAACGGCCCTTCTAAAAACCATACGGACTGAAAATCTTACTTTCTGCCTCTACCCCGTTCCCTTCAGATGGCCCTGGGTAAAACTTTATTTCAGCTCTCTCTGTGAATACTCAGGAATGTGAACCCTTCGAAGCAGGAAATGCCACCATTGGGAAAATTGTTTTTGAATGTTGATGTGTGCTCTTGTTTGGGCCACCCCTGGCTGCCTCTGCTGTTATCATCATTGTAGTCATCATCAATGTCGTCGTCGTCGTCGTCGTCATCATCATCATCATCATCTTGTGACCTGAGCAGGACCTGTGCTTCTGGAGCTATTCCAGAGATAGGAAGTGATGATGATGTCTTGGAAACCTCTGGTCAGAAGCTTGGCTTATATAGAGTGTGGCCAGATGGCTTTGTCATCTGCCTTATCCACAAGTCTCCATTTGATGGAAATGCTGTGAAGTATAAGCCAAAAGGAAATTCAGATTAACTCTTCTGATAGTCAACACACACACACACACACACACACACACGAGAGAGAGAAAGAGAGAGAGAGAGACAGAGACAGAGACAGAGAGAGAGAGAGACAGAAACAGAGACAGAGAGACAGAGACACAGACAGAGACAGAGAGAGACAAAGAGACAGAGACAGAGACACAGAGAGACACAGGGAGAGACAGAGAGAGACAGACACAGAGACAGAGAGAGACAGAGAGAGAATATGCAGGGATACTGTGAAAGTTAAGGGAATAGATGTACACTCAGTACTGAATGGTGTCTGGCAACATTACGTGTTAGCTGTTATTGTCACTGATGTTTTTATGTGTTGGTTTCTGAAGATTTTGCTGTAAATAATTAAAGGATAGGTGGTCTAAAATAAGTCTCAAAGTTCCATTTACTGAACAGTTTTTCCTTTGTCGTTCTTTTCTCTTACATCTTCATTCTCTTTGTCCCTACCAAGTTAGTTACTTCTGTCAGCAAAGATACTCTCATGCAGAGGGCAATTAAAGTGTCCACACTCATGGTCGCTGATTTTTTTTTTTTTTTGGTTCTTTTTTTTTTGGAGCTGGGGACCGAACCCAGGGCCTTGCACTTCCTAGGCAAGCGCTCTACCACTGAGCTAAATCCCCAACCCATGGTTGCTGATTTTAAAATGTGGAACTATGAACAGGTAATACCATGTACACTACCAAATACTCAAGGACACCAGAGAATGGATGGTGAAAGCAAGGCGTCTGAAGTAAGCGGTGAAGGGGGCCAGAACGGCCTGTGAAATATCTTCGTGCGCATGTTCTGAATGAACAGGACTGAGAGGAGAACACTAGGGTATTTTTGAGAACCACAGTCTTTCTTGGCTCTTGGTGAACTTAACTTGGATGTGGGAGAGCTAAGCTCCCAGCAATCTGACTAAATCAGTGCTAACCTGAGTGAGTGGCTTTTGGATACCTGTCTCCTGGATTTGAAGAATGAGATTCACGGAACACAGTGGGCGAGTTTTAGGAAGAAGTATCTTATTGTAAAGATCTTAAAAGAAAGAAGAAAGACAGAGCTCCGGTACATAAGAGGGGTCTCGGACCTGGGTATCATTAAAGGATGACTGTCTTAGACTTGACAAAGCTTTACCTGATGAAGAAATGGAGTCACCATGAGCTGGTCTGTCCAGTTCCTACTGTCGGTGTCCAGGCCTTCACTATGGTTCCCAGGAGCGAGGGACCCAAGGAAGGGAGAAAGCCATGGAAAAGTCATCCTGTCCTCCTGGCATCTCTGGTCTCCAGTAAGAATGAAGCTACCAACCTGGGCCCAAGAACGTTTCCGGACTTCAGTTAACAGGAAAAGCTATTTCAGTCTCTTTTACCATAAAGCTCCCTACACAATTTTTATCTCCTCTTCCTATCAATAAGCAGAAGGGGCAGAGCGACCATTTACAAAGAAGTAATGGCAGCATCCACTCAAATGAAAATTGACATCTGTTTCGTTTCCTACCGTCCTACCATAACGTCTCTTGATCCTTATGTTTCTGCTTCGTGCTATTGACTGTGAGAAATCTTTGACCTGAAGATTTAAAATTCACAGTGATGGGGTGGGGTCAGAATGCTCATTTGTTAGAGATGTAAGTACCTTGCACATCACTTTAAATTTACACTGCAATCTTTCTCTACCTCCTTGGTGGCATCCTTAAGGTAGTCAATTTTGTGGGAAGAGTGAAGGGAACAGAAATTGTAAGAGAGTTGTGTGGAAGGGGATCAATGCTGTGTTTCAGAATAGGAAATTTTTTATCTTTTTTTTCCTTTGGAGCTGAGGACCAAACCCAGGGACTTGAACTTGCTAAGCAAGTGCTGTACCACCGAGCTAAATCCCCAACTCCAGGGATTTTCTTAATATTCAGGGTTGTGTGTACATGTGATGAGTTATTGAATCCCTACTACTCTTTGTAACTCAACTAATTATTCAGCTGCCTAATCTCATTAACGGATTATTTCTGCAGAAGTGGCTTATTTGTATGATTCCTTTCAGTCTTTGTGGTGTGTGTGTGTGTGTGTGTGTGTGTGTGTGTGTGTGTGTGTAGCGCACGTGCTACAGACTGAACCTGTGCATGCCAGGCAAATGCTCTATCACTGAGTCACATCTCCAGCTTTTCTTTTTCAGTCTTAAATGTGCACTTCCGGAAGCTACCAAGAGTATTTGTTCTTGCAAACTCGAATAAGAGAATATAGACTCTTATCCCTCCAAGGCCCAAACACTGGAGAACACTGTTTTGATTTTTCTTTTAGGTCCATAACCAGTCTCTCCTGGAAACATGATTTTTACTTCCTTTTCTATTCAGCTGCTCTGTAAAACTATTCCTGTTCTCTTGGTTTTGCCACAGATAGGGCTTGCACAGCTGTTCCTTCTCTCTGTTTTCTTACTCTGCCATGTTTTCCACAATGCAATGCTAGCAAAATTCTACATAACCTCTGTGAAAGGAGTAGAGGGTACGCATGTGGAAAGTTTTCATTTTAAAAATCTTTTCTCTCTTAAAATCTTTGTAGTTAAAAATGGAGATTTTTTTATGGTTGGTTGGGTTGGTATAGCTTTCAATCATAGAGAAAGGTTGAAGTTACAACAAAAGATCTGGAAGATCCATTTTGAAGAGAATGGTTTAAAACAGAGAGAAAGTGAAGAGGGTAGGAAGGGGAAGGGAGGAAAGGGAAGGGGAGGGGAGTGGAGAGGAGGAGAGTGGAGAGGAGGGGAAGGAAGAGGGAAGGGAAAGGAGGGGAGGAAAGGAGGAGGGGAAGGAGGGGAGGGGAGGGGAAGGGAGAAAGGAAGGGGAAGGAGAGAAGGGAGGAGAGGAGAGAAGGGGGAGGGAGGGAAGGGAGGGAGGGAGGGAGGAAGGGGAGGGAGAGGGAGAGGAGAGGAGAGGAGGAGAAGAGGAGAGGAGAGGAGAGGAGAGGAGGCAAAGGTTCACCCACTTGGTCATCAGTGAGTCTCTCTAAGAACAGTTGAAGCATACCTGACAGTGGACATTGGGTCTGACTGGCTGTAGTTTCTCTACTGTACCAGTCTTGCTAGATTCTGCCATTCTGCCATTCTGCTATATATTTTGAGCACTGCTACTCATCTAACCATCAAATAACTTAGTAATTATGGCTAACAAATTTGGAAGAATTCTTGAATTTTCCATACAGTCAATTAGCTAAGTTATTTTCAATATCTAAAGTATTTCTTGGATATTTAGATATAAAGCATTTTATGCCTCCGTTTTAAAAATTTTGCTTTGCAGACAAACTGATTTTGCACTGGCATTTCCTCTCACCCAAATAGTTTGCTTATGAATGGGCCCCCTAGCTCATTTGTTTTATATTATTACTAAGCCAATGTTTATATACTAAGAGTAAATGGAGCTATCATGCAGTATAGCCAGACTGATTTGTTGTGATTTCAAGAGAGCTGAGATCTTTCCTGAAGGCATGAAAACTAACTAAATGGAGAGAAACTTGAAGCAATCCCACTAAAATCAGGGACTAGACAAGGCTGCCCACTCTCTCCCTACTTATTCAATACTCGAAGTCCTAGCCAGAGCAATCAGACAGCGAAAGGAGGTCAAAGGGATACAAATTGGAAGGGAAGAAATCAAAATATCACTATTTGCAGCTGATATGATAGTATACTTAAGTGACCCCAAAAGTTCCACTAGAGAACTACTAAACCTGATAAACACCTTCAGCAAAGTGGCTGGGTATAAAATTAACTCAAATAAATCAGTAGCCTTCCTCTACACAAAAGAGAAAAAAGCCGAGAAAGAAATTAGGGAAATGACACCCTTCATAATAGTTCCAAATAATATAAAATACCTCAGTGTGACTTTAACCAAGCAAGTGAAAGATCTGTATGAAAAGAACTTCAAGTCTCTGAAGAAAGAAATTGAGGAAGATCTCAGAAGATGGAAAGATCTTCCATGCTCATGGATTGGCAGGATTAATAAAGTAAAGATGACCATTTTGCCCAAAGCAATCTACAGATTCAATGCAATCCCCATCAACATTCCTACTCAGTTCTTTATAGAGTAAGAAAGAGCAATTTGCAAATTCATTTGGAATAACAAAAAACACCCTGACAGGGAAAACTATCCTCAAAAATAAAAGGACTTCTGGGGTAATCACCATCCCTGACCTCAAGCAGTATTACAGAGCAATAGTCATAAAAACTGTATGGTATTGGTACAGAGACAGTGGGACGGAATTGAAGACCCAGAAGTGAACCCACACACCTATAGTCCTTGATCTTTGACAAAGGAGCTAAAACCATCTAATGGAAGGAAGAAAGCATTTTCAACAAATGGTGCTGGTTCAACTGGAGGTCAGCATGTAGAAGAATGCAAATTAATCCATGCTTATCATCATGTACAAAGAGCTTAAGTCCAAGTGAATCAAGGACCTTCACATCAAACCAGATACACTCAAACTAATAGAAGAAAAAGTGGGGAAGAGTCTCGAACACATGGGCACTGGGGAAAATTTCCTGAATAAAACACCAATGTATCATGCTCTAAGATCAAGAATCGACAAATGGGACCTCAAAAAACTGCAAAGCTTTTGTAAAGCAAAGGACACTGTCATTAGGACAAAACAGCAACCAACAGATTGGGAAAATATCTTTACCAATCCTACATCTGATAGAGGTCTAATATCCAAAATATACAAAGAACTCAAGAAGTTAGACTCCAGAGAGCCAAATAACCCTATTAAAAATGGGGTACAGAGCTAAACAAAACATTCTCAGCTGAGGATTATTGAATAGCCAAAAAGCACCTAAAGAAATGTTCAACATCCTTAGTCATCAGGGAAATGCAAATCAAAACAACCCTAAGATCCCACCTCACAGCAGTCAGAATGGCTAAGATAAAAACTCAGGTGACAGCAGATGCTGGTGAGGATGTGGAGAAAGAGGAACACTCCTCCATTGTTGGTGGGATTGCAAACTGGTATAACAACTCTGGAAATCAGTCTGGAGGTTCCTCAGAAAATTGGACATCGTACTACCTTAGGACCCAGCTATCCCTCTCTTGGGCATATACCCAAAAGATGCCCCAACATATAACAAAGACACATACTCCACTATGTTCATAGCAGCCTTATTTATAACAGACAGAAGCTGGAAAGAACCCAGATACCCTTCAACAGAGGAATGGATTCAAAAGCTGTGGTACATCTTCACAATGGAATATTACTCAGCTATCAAAAACAATGACTTCATGAAATTCAGAGGCAAATGGAATGAACTAGAAAATACCATCCTGAGTGAGGTTACTCAGTCACAGAAAAACACACTTGGTATGCACTCACTGATAAGTGGATATTAGCCAAAAAGCTCGAATTACCCAAAATGCAATCCACAGACCACAGGAAGCTCAATAAGAAAGATGACCAAAATTCAGATGCTCCCACTCTTTCTTAAAAGGGAGAAAATATCCATAGGAGGGGATATGGAAGCAAAGTTTAGAGCAGCAACTCAGGGAATGGCCATTCAGAGCCTGACCTACATGTGGCCCATATATATACAGCCACCAAAACTAGAAAAGATTGACGAAGCTAGAAAATGCATGCACAAAGGGACGGATATAGATCTCTCCTGAGAGACACATCCGGAGCATGTCCAATACAGAGGTCAATGCTAGCAGCAAACCACCGAAGTGAGAATAGGACCCCCTTGGGTGGAATTAGAAGAAGTATTGAAAGAGTTGAAGGAACTTGCAACCGGATAAGAAACAACAATGACAACAACCAGAGTTTCCAGGGACTAAACCACCACCGAAAGACATGGACTGACCCAGGGCTCCAACTGCATATGTAGCAGAGAATAGCCTTGTTGGGACACCAGGGGAAGGGAAAGCCCTTGGTCCTGCCAAGGTTAGACCATTTGAAATGCAAGTAAAGACATATAGCTAATAAAAAATTTAAAAAAGAATGAACATGTAGGATATTAATACAAGAATTTTTTCTTTTTTGTGTCTATGCAATAAAGCCCATTTAAAGTTTAAAAAAGCTCTATAGTGGGGGGGGGATCAATAAACCATTCTAGAACTCATCAACAGTGTACAAGAAGCTCACTTCGAGGCAATGCCTTTTATCATGGTGGCTATGTGTTTCCTCATCTGCTATCATCTGAAAAGCACTGGGCTGGAGTTAGACTTATTTCTATTTGCTTGTGATTTCTGTACATATTTTTATCATATGAATAGAACAAAGCCACGTCTAGTTGTTTTTGTTTGTTTTTCTCTTTTGCTTCAAGCATCAGACCGACCCTTGTCACATCTACCTTTTTATCGACATTTATAACCAATTTTAACATCAAAACTAGATGATAAAACTTAGAATTAAAGGCTGGAAGAGTTTGATTGCCCCATGAGTAGGTGCAATGATTCCATTAAAGGACAGGAAAACACTCAAGCTCACAAGGAAACCCTAGGGTCTCCAAATTCTGCAATCGCAAGTGATTAAACCGTCTCGGTGAGAAGAGATCGGAAGATCTCTTCCTATGGACATGTGGTGCTCCATGTTTTTGGTCTATTGAAGCATTGGTCAATTTGTATTGAAAAGTTTGGCTATGTATCAGTTGCCCAAGCTACAATATGATTCCAAAAAGCAAACAAGGAACTTGTTTTTGGGGATTTTTTGTTTGTTTGTTTTGTTTTGTTTTTTGTTTTTGCACCCTTGGCATTTAGACCAATGTGGGCATATAGAAACTGCTCAGTAAATTCTGTCCCAGCCAGCTATGGCTGTGGTGAGCACATACTAAGCACCAGGTGACTTCAACACCAAAACTTTATTTTCCCACATAGCTCAGTTCAGGAAACATGTCAGGCAGTCTAGTGTCTACTGGGGCTTGTTCCCTGGATGTAGATAGCTCCCTCTTGCTAATCCTGCTAAGCAGATGAGGGCTAGTCAGAAGGAGATAGTTAGAGAACAAGAGCTCCGTTGTATTTCTTGTAAGGACACTAGCTCAGTCTTTAGCACTCTACCATCATACCATCTAAACCCATTGATACTACATAAATCGGTAATAGATAGATGATTGTTGATTGATAGATGGTAGATAGATGATAGGAAGATTAAAATTAGATTTATTTATTATGTATGGAAGAATAGGGGCTAACAACCATTTATAATTCCAGTTCCAGGGGACCCTATGCCTTCAGTTGACCTCAACAGGCACAAGACATACCTGAGGGCAAAAGGCTTATACACATAAAATAAATCTAACCAACAAACAAACAAACACACACACACACACACACACACACACACACACACACACACACGGTAAGAGTGAAAGAAAAGGACAATAGTTCTCCCTTAAAATTTTTACATCTGAAACTTGTTTGTATTTGGCTGGAGAGGCCACTGATTTCCCCTTTTCCTAGTGACTTTCCACCCATGGCCCCCTTTCCATAATCTGAACTGGTCTGTCTCCAGGGATTTCCCTTCCCGGATCTTTTGTTGGAGCCCCTGCTTCCTTAGTTTAGCTCTTGATTTATTCCCTTGTTTTTATGGATAACATTCTCTAGAAAAGGATGCCTGGGCATTAAATCTTGAGAGCCTTGCATGTTTGTAATGTCTATCTGGCCCTTTCTGTTATGGCATGGCTCTCCTGTGACCACTCAGAGCACCCCCTTCCCTTCTGGTTTCCAAGTTAGCATTCAAGCTGTCTCACAGTACTTAAGTTCATATACACTTGCATCAAAGGTGACCTTTAGTCGTTACTGACGGCGATGTCTAACTTGAAGGCTATTTTTCTCCACATGTTTCCACCACAGTAGCAGGGTAGCTGATGAATACCGTGCACTGGTATTCTGTTTACCTCCTGTCTTTCCTCCTTGTGTGCAGGGAACATTGTTAAAAGTTCCAGAGCTATCAGCCAACAGCCAAAAAAGGCTCTTAGTAAGTTATCTGTGGTCTGAAGCCTTCCCTTGAAGTTAGATTTGCTATTTACTTTCTTTAGAAATAGAAATAGATGATATCCCACATCTGTAATCCCAGTTACTTTAGAAGAATGGCAGGTACAGAGCCAGCCTGAACTATGAGCTGCAGCACTAGCTTGAAACCAAACCAACCAATCAACCAACCAACCAATCAACCAACCAACCAACCAACCAACCCAGTATATCCTCAGAAAACCAAAATAAGTAAACCAGTTGTTCTCAACCTGTGGGTCATGACCCCTTTGACAAACCTCTATCTCCAAAAATATTTACATTATGATTCCTACAGTGGCAAAATTTCAGTTATGGAGTAGCAATGGAATAATTTTAGGGTTTGAGGGTCATCACAACATGAGGAAGTATATTAAAGGGTCATAGTATCAGGAAGGTTGGGAACCAATGGACTAAGCTAAGACCCTAAAATTGAAAACTTAATTTGTTAGCCACTATCTACTACCTTTCTATTTTCATTCTAGACTCTTCTAATTAACCCAGAATAACCATGCCATCTCACAGCATCTCACGGTCGTGTCGTGTCATCTCACGGAAGGGACAGTGGGAATGAAGAACAAGGTGCTCATATTTTGTTTTACTTTCCCCTCATGACTTTCATTTTCTCTTGTTTACTTCACACCACTTCATGTTCCCATCCCAGTGTTTTCAGTTTTAAATTCATATCTAAGACTCAGATCTATATTTGTCTGCCTGCACGATCAACATCACCTACAGTTAAACCTTCTGCATTTTGAAACTAATGGCAGAAATTGACCTTGATGTTTCCCAGGGGGACAAATTCATAAATATAAAAACAGGAAAAAAATATCCCTCACCAAGGTAGCAAATGACTCAGTACAGCTTCTGCAGCAAATGGGAGACAATCCACAAGGCCAGCACGCCACAAACAGCACAATAAATGATACAAGAGCAGGAAGGAGCATGGTGCTCACAGAGGAGCAGGAAGGAGCATGGTGCTCACAGAGGAGCAGGAAGGAGCACGGTGCTCACACAGGAGCAGGAAGGAGCACGGTGCTCACAGAGGAGCAGGAAGGAGCACGGTGCTCATTGAGTTACTGCTGAGTTTGTTTATGTTTGTAACACCCTTCTGGAGAAACTCAAGACAAGTCTATCACTTAAAATCATGCTTTGTGGTCAAAACAATACAGATATATTGTTTTCACATAAAGGTGGGGTTCAGAACATTGGTAAAGGGAATCTGCATAGATAACTTCCCAAAATATGGGCAATACTCAGCCCTCCTGATTCAGTACACCTCCTCGGTGGTGAGCTGTTAGACCAGGAGGTCAGTTTGAAATTCGAAGTGTCTTAATTACACTTTGACAAGCACAGAAAGGCTCCTTGGTAAGGCAGGAGGAGGAGTGGAGAAAGAGCTGCTCTTTACAGCATGTGAGCAGAGATGGGTGTGGTACAGGGCTTCCCTTAGGAGCTTGTACTGTGTTCCGGCTTTCTTAACCTGATGGGCTCCTCGGCCTCAGCCCCTTCTGCCTTCTGTCCTTGCAGAGGCCTCAGCATCCTGGGCTCATAGTCACCTCCTTGTAGCTGCTTCCGTCTTTAACCCAGGATAATTATTTCTGTTGTCAGAGATTTTAGTCTGGGTTCCAGCAGACCCCAACAGGCAATGAAGGCTAAACACTCAGTCCACAGTGTGCTCGTTAAAGAGACTCATAACTGTGAAAACCAGAGAACGAGGATCTACTTCATGTGGCCATGATAGGAAGAGAAACAAAAGGAATCAGTGGTCCTCAAGCCTGCCTTTGAGTTAGTGACTTGAAGCTTAGAGTTAAAGAGACCTGGATAACAGAACTGAGCAGTCCTGATCCAGGTGGAATCCCTCCCACCCATCGTCTCTTAGATCCAGTCTGTCCTGCAAGGTGGTCTGGCAAGGTGTTGAATCTTGGTAACATGTACCCACTATTCCAATTGTCTGTATCACAAAGGGAAGGGCATATGTCTCTTTAAGAATAACTGATTTTCTGTCAGGGCAGGTGCACTGCCTCCTCCAATCCCCTCAAGCCTCAACCTGCCCCATCTACAAGCTGTGCTATTGTTATTTAGAGTACAGGTGTTTTTAAAGCAGGTTCTGAGCAGACAGGGTGTGTAGGCCAGTGTACGCCAGAGGTCTGGGCCCTGTGTCCACTCTCCCTCTTAACCACATGTATTCACAATACTGGACCTGCATGCTCACCTCTTGGTTCTTCTAGGGCATTCACTGCAGGTTCTTGTCTCCCATGTTCCTTACGCTATGTCATGTCCCTGGCTGGCATGACTGACACCTTGAATGGAGTGGCTTCTGCCAACTTCTCCTTTCTTGATCTTTCCTTCAGACCCCAATGCCACTTCCCTGTATACCTAGTCTTCCAAATCCAAAGCTTAGTCACCTTATTATCTGACCTACTTAGATTACTGTACTTGTTGTGCCCCAGTTTCTCCATGTAATGTAGGAGCCACAATAGTTTTAAAAAATAAAACAGATTTGCTGTGAGCCTTAAATAAGATCAAGATGAGGAACTCAGGCTTGTGGTTGACATCAGAGAAATCAGTCAATGTCTCGCATTGCAACAGTGATCGAGTGCTAGTCTCATGGTTCTATCTAACACAAACATGATGATGACGGAAGAACCCTTTTCCTCAGTTCAGGGCAGTGGGGTACTACCATCCTGTAACAATCATGGGATCATAGGTTTGCTAGCTTTCTGCATCTCTGGATAATGATTGGTTAGCTTGGAATCATGAAGGAGGAGAAGGGAAGCATAGATTCTCAGGAGCTGGCCCCAGGGTTAGTTAGTGTGGGGCTTGGTAACCATATCTCTCTCTCCTAGATATGTAATGTTGTCCTTACAGCGTGGCTGTGCCATACCTGCAGACATCCTTGAACAGCTACGACATCAAGTGTTAACTCTGGTTACTTATCTGTTTTACCTGTGAGGGTAGTGAGGCTCAGAAAGAAATTTATCCTACTTCTTCGCTAAGTAAAAAGGGAAGTTGGAGCAGAAAACAAGCAGCTCAAATTCTACAGTAGAAAATATTGTTGTTTTATTTTGTGTGTTTTCCTTTAATACCCCATTTTAATGGGCAGCATTCCCTTCTCACAGCAGTTTCTTTGCATCTTGTAGATTTTCTGATGAACAAAATTCCCTCATTTGTTATTAATACCAATTACGATTTTTCAGTAATTTCAGAAGTGGTTGCTTGCATTACCCTACTTTTGTTTTTGAAACAGAAAAATATATTCTTTAAAGAATAATGCTTCATCGGTCCCCAGCTCCGAAAAAAAAAAAAAAAGAAAGAAAGAAAGAATAATGCTTCAGTGTGGAAATACATTGTTGGGGATTGGTTCTAATGCTTTGTCTTAATCCAGCTCCCAAAGTCACATGGGAATCTGCCCAGATGCTGAGAGTCCCTGTCCCCAACTGGTTTTTGATTGATCAATAAAGAGTCAACGGCCAATGGTTGGGCAGGGTAAAAAAGGCAGGACTTTTAGGATTCCCAGGGAAGAAACACAGAGGAGAAGGGAATTCTGCCACGAGAGGGGCGTAGGACAGACCATGCTATGATGGGAAAGCAGAGAGATTAGAATTAAGAGCCCGCTTGGGTCTGGGCCACCAAAAATAAAATATAGATTTAGAAGGCGCTAACTAAAGAATACTGGAGGTTTGGAAGCTGTTGGGCTAGTCAAGACAAATCAAAATTAGGCTAGCGTGCGTGTGCGCATGCACGTGCGTACATGCGTGGGTGGATGCGTGAGTGAGTGTGTGTGTGTGTGCATGTGGTGTGTTTTTCATTCAGGAATCCAGACAACTCTAGCAAGCTCACCCACTGGGAGCCAGAGTGGATTAATGATTCACCGCTACAATACATAACATGTACTAGAAAGGGAGTTATCTGCTTAGAGTGGATTGTTAGCTTCTGAGATCCCTCACTGAACTTACACGATAACTCATTTTTATCAATTGATGTGCACTTAAGTTGGTGGTAACAACTATGTAAATATTGACCAATAACTAGAAAGTTGCATGAGGAATATACACATGTGTGTATTTGTATGGGACAACTCTATTTGCATCATATAAATGCATTTATGAACAAGCACATATTCGCACACTATAATAATACAAACTGCTCCAATACACTACTGCAATTCTAAATGAGCCTTCTTTTTGTTGTTGTTGTTGTTGTTTAAGGTAAATGTTCAGGCTTCTTACATTTTTATAGCTGATTTCCTTCGTGTATTAAAGCACACTGCTGTGGTTTCATGCATAGCATGGTAATTTAGCTGTGCAAAGTCATTTTGATTGCTACCTGCAAAGCTCATAATTTTAAACCGTTTGAACTCATGATACCACTCAGATATTGCTCAAAAATGCAAATATTCACAATAGGAATACCCACTAAAAATTATTTCCTTACAGGAATAGAACAAAAATAGAAGCGAAAAGTATGATAAAAATAAATGGGCATAAGAACCGAAACACCTTGGGGTGATAGTGAAAGGTTAAACAGGGCAAGGAAGATGGTGTTCTTATTGAAAGGCCCTACAAATTAATAGTCTAACCTTGACTGCTTCGAGCTGACTCTCATGTAAGTGCAAACTGAGAAAATATGTTCAGGTAGACCTTCAGGTTCTGCTCGAACATTTTTAGAATATCCCCTGATGCTTATGATTAGGGACTCTTCCTCCTGACATACTTGGAGGCGGGCTATTTTTAAGCATCTGCACAGAATTCTGCTTCCTAGAGCTTCCACAATTCTGATTTCTGCTCGTCAAAGTCAAGCCTCCAGCTGATTAAGTCAGAGGCAGGGGGCAGAGATGGTCCAATTACTGGAGGCAACAGAGCCTGCAGGAGTTAAAGGAGTACAAATGTAAAAAGTGTGAAGAGAATAAAAGGACAAGAGGCTTCATGTCTGTCTGTGGGAGATGAGGTGCTGAGGAGGTGACTTACCCAAAGTTGAAGTGACCCATTTTAGAGATTATAAGACTGGTTCCTAAAAAGATTCATTGGCTTCTTCCTTCCTTCCTTCCTTCCTTCCTTCCTTCCTTCCTTCCTTCCTTCCTTCCTTCCTTCCTTCCTTCCTTCCTTCTTTCCTTTCTTCTTCCTCTTCTTCCTCTTCTTCTTCTTGTTCTTCTTCTCTCTCTCTCTCTCTCTCTCTCTCTCTCTCTCTCTCTCTCTCTCTCCCTCTCTAAAAGAGAGCAGGGTTTCAGTACTGTTGAGACTTGGGGACAGATACTCTTTTTGTTTCCTGCATATTTTAGAATGTTTAGCATCCCTGGCCTGTATGTAACCGATGTTTGTAGTTTCCCCTCATTGTGGAAAGCAAACACATTTGTAGTCAATGTCTACTGTCTACTGGGGTAAAGGCGGGTAGAAAAACCGCTGCTGGGAGAATGCCACTGAAATAAGATCTTGTTTGATGCATATAATCAACTGGACACAGTGTTCTCTATCACCTGCTTAGTTTTATCCTCTGCTTTGTTGGTGTTTGTCTGCTTGATTGATTGCTTGTTTATTTGTTTATTTATATATTTATTGAGACAAGGTTTCTCTGCATAGCCCCGAGTGTCGTAGAACTCACTATGTAGAACTCAGAGATCCACCTGTCTCTGCCTCCTGATAGTGCTGGGATTAAAGTCCTTCATCATCAGGACCCAGCTTGTCCCCTGCTTTGAAGAAGTAAAGTGAGAGAGGAGATGGCAGATTGGAGGTTACCTCCTCCACTTCTCCAAGTGAAGAAGTGAGGATAGCAAGAACAGACTACTCCAGAGAGAAGATGACAGGCAACTCACTCACACGGAACACTAGGAAACTGAGCAGCATACATTTTCATTTGTTTCATGTTTTGTGTGGATGTGTGAGTACACATGCACAGAGGTGTGTGTTTGTAGGTGTGAGACAGACTGTGTGTTGGTCCTGCCTTCTACCTTATTTTGACAGTCTTCCAAAGGAAGTCTGGGACTGTCGGATTAGCCGCTGAATTTCGGCAGACCTTTAAGGAAGAGCTATCTATCATTGGTGCTCCACAAACTGCTCTATGCAATAGAACGGGAAGGAATACTACCAAACTCACTCTATGAAGCGGTTATTTGTTACCATGGTACCAAAACCAGAAGAGGACAAACCAGAAAAGAAAGCTACAGACTTGTTTCCCTGATGAACATCGACATTAAATTATCCAGCAAAACAAACTGGATTCAAGTGCGCATTAAGAAGATTACATACAACAAGATTGAGGTTCACCCCAGGGATGCAAATATGGGTCAACATGCACAGATCAGTGGAACACATCATGGAAGTAGATTTAAGAGCAGAAATCATGTGATCATCTTAGTAGATAAAGAGGAAACATCCAGAAAGTTCAACATCTCTACATCTCTTTATTATAAAAGCCTAGAAAAAATGAGAGTATAAATAACATACTTCAACACAATAAAATAATAATAATATCAATAACAATAATAATGATAATGATAATAATAAATGAATCAAACTTATAGCCAACTTTGTACTTTTCATGGCAAGGGTAAGGGATGGGGTACTAAAAACATTGGCTCTAAACCCTGGAATGAGACAGGAGGTGCCCACTCTCTCTCTTCTTATTCAGTGTAAGTGCTTGAAGTTTTAACTAGAGCCAAAAAGTAAGAGGAAAATAAAAAGATATAGCAAGGAAAGGAAGAAGACAAATTATTCCTATTGGCAGATGGCATGATCTTATACCTAAAGGATGTTAAAATCAAAGTTATAATCTATACTAGAATTACAATTAAAATAAATAATGAACTAAATTAAATCGTAACTAAAATAAAAAACTTAGATACAATAAACACTGTCATGTAACAATATGAAATATCAATATAAAAAACTGCAGTTTTTCAGTATGCCTGCAATAAATTTTCCCAGGAAGAAATTAAGACAATAATCCCATTGCAAATGAACTGAAAAAAAAAAACAAAACAAAAACCCTATGAATAAGCTTAACCAAGGAGGTTAAAAGTCAGAGATATTTGCACATCAATCGACTTCCACTACAAGTTATTATAGCAGAATCTGCAATCACTGTTGTGGGACCCTATGTAGATCAGGCTAGCCTACGGGTCTAACAGCAGAGGAATGGATAAACAAAACATAGCATGTATCTGTGCAAGAGAAACCCTCAAGCCATCAGGAGAGCAAAGCACTCCATTTGCAGGAAAATGGCTGTAACCAGTGAGAATCCTGCCAAATTAAAGCAGCCCCAGAAAGACAAGTACTGTGTGCTTTCTTTCATTTCTGGTTACTACACTTCATGTAGAAACAAAAATATACACAACACAAATGTAGACATGAAATTATCTGGGGAAACAGGAGATTACTGGGAGGGAAAAGGAGGTGAAAACTCAGAAACATTGGACAAGAAATTTAAGAGAACACCAGAAGGTAGAAAGGACTCCCACACTTAACAATCAGAAAAATTAATATTTTTAAATGCTCCTTCTGAAAGCAATCTGTAGATTCAAAACCCTTTCCATCAAAATTACAATTCCATTTTCTGCAGAACTAGGGAAATACCCTAAAATGTATATGGAAGACACACAGTCAATGCAATGCTAAACAGAAATAGCCACGCTGGAAGCATCCAATGCCTGATGGTGCTACAGAGCTACACTAACAAAGATAGCATCATTCTGGTTCCCAAACAGAAACGTAACTCAGTGGAATAAAATTGTGGGCCAGGAAATAAGCATACACAGAAACTCAAGCCACCAAATCTCTGGCAAAGACATCAAGAACATACATTGGAGGAAAGAGTCTCTTCTCAAGTGGTGCTGGGAAACTAAAGGTGCACACATCAAAGAGAGAACCTAGATTGTTCCCCACCTCATTACACACACACACACACACACAAACAATCCAAAATGGACCAAAGACCTGAATGTAAGACCCGAAACGTTGAAATTGCTAGAAGAAGACGTAAGGAAAGCATTCCATGGTACAAGCATTGGCACAGGCTCTCCATGAAGAACTCCAGTGGCTCAAGATAGCACAGGAAGAATAGACAAGCAGAACTGAAAGGGTGTGTAGCAAAGGCAATGGCAGAGTGGACATGGCCTTCTGAAAGAAGGGACTAACTAATGCCTGAAGTCTCAAAGGACTCAAAAGCAAACACCCAAAAGGAAGTTGTTCAGCCAACAAAGTTGACATCTTGGAGACAGAAATACCATCGGTCAATATATACTGGAACTTACATTTAACCTCCTTAGCGTCAGCTACCTTCCTAATCCCGTGACCACAACTCTAGGAAAGGCAGCTGCTTACTGGAGGGAAGTTTACCTGCCATGGATGCTCCCAATCCTTTGTTTTCCAGACAAGGTCTTGATGAGGAACCACGCTGTCGTTGAGTCCACACTAGCCACACTATCGCCATATTTCCTCTCCTCACTGCATGAACTGGAGCCCGTGTTACCATGTGGGATCACAGAGTTAATTTATGTGTGAGCATTTTTTTTTATTTTTGGTAAAACATCTACATTTTTATATAACGGAAATGAGTAGAGAACAATGTCTTTTCATGTCAGTTAAATGTTATCGTTCAAACAGAATTGTAAGATATGGCATTGAAAATCGAAACATTTAGCATTGTGCTCCACCCATGGGGGGCGGGGGAGAGTGACTTGAGGAGATGCAGCTCATCATGGAGTTGAGGGCCTGGTGGCTGGGGCAGGTTCCGTGGATGCAGGAAGCCTCTCCATGTCTTGAGGCTCACTTACCTTCCCCTTTTGGTCTCTCCAGCTCACACCCTTACTTTATGGGATGCCGCTGTCCACATTCATGTGGAGTCTTCCCCCATCTGATAATCTTCTCTATAAAAACCTCATGTACATGCCCAGAAGTGTACTCCTAGGGGATTCTGAATCCTGTTAAGTTGACAATGAAAATTAGCCATCACAGCAATAAAAATTAAAACCACACCCAGGGGAGGGGTTGTTATCAGGAAAACAAGGAATAGCAAGTGCTGGTGGTGGTGTGGGGAAGGAGGAATTCTTATACACTGCTGTTGTAACTGTAAACTAGGCAGCCACTGTGCCAATCAGTATGCAGTGTTGATGTTTGGTCCGTTGCTATGCATTGTAATGCTAAATTCTGTACCTTGACCTCTAGGCCTAGGAGTGAATTTTCACATTTATAAGCTTTTGTTGTGTAAAGCTTGTTCCTTGATTTAAAACTATTGGTTAAATAAAATTGTCTCCAGCCAGTTACTGGAGGGATTAGAAGCAGGTAGGTTTTGAGTTACCTGGTTTTGGGGTGGAGAAAAGAGAGAAGAGGGGACAAACAGAGGAGTGACCACTGTGAGATGAGTGGACTGTGAGCTTGTGGCCAGGAGAACGGCAAGTATCTGGGATACACCACTGGGGAGGCAGCGAGCAGCAGTTAGAAAAGTAGACTCTTTTTTTTTTTTTTTGAACAACTACTGGGGTTACCCACCAGTAATTGTCAAAGCCAAGTAAAATAACCACCATCTGAATCTCACTTATTTTTAAGCTAGTTGGGGATAAGCTTAAATTGGTTTTATTGCAATGGGGGTTTCTCAAAGTCTAAAATTAGAATAGAGCTACTAAATGATTCTGCTGCTGTACTACTGACATTAGTCTAGATGGGACACCATGCTGGATGCCCATCAACAAATGAACAGATGAAGAAAAATCTCTCTCTCTCTCTCTCTCTCTCTCTCTCTCTCTCTCTCTCTCTCTCACACACACACACACACACACACACACACACACACACACATATCTATTCAGCCGTAACAGAGGATAAAATTATGTCATTTACAGGAAAATGGATGGACTTGGAAATTACGTTAAGTGAAATAAACTGTACCCAGAGATACAAATATGGTGTGTTTTCTCTCATGTGAGGGGATAAAGTATATGATAAAAATGGGGGAAGGGAATCAGCCAGAGTAGGGAGGAGGGATAAAGGAGAGTATAGCCCTGTGTCTTAGGGTTTTACTGCTGTGAACAGACACCATGACCAAGGCAACTTTCATGAGGACAACATTTAACTGGGGTTGGCTTACAGGTTCAGAGGTTCAGTCCATTAGCATCAAGGCAGGAGCATAGCAGCATCCAGGCAGGCATGGTGCAGGAGGAGCTGAGAGTTCTACATCTTCATCTGAAGGCCGTTAGTGGAAGACTGGCTTCCAGGTAGACAGGATGAGGGTCTTAAGCCCATGCCCACAGTGATACACCTACTCCAACAAGCCTATACCTCCTAATAATGCCTCTCTCCGAGCCACGCATATACAAACCCTCACAAGGTGAGATACAAGAATAGAAGCAGAGCATCAGCTCCGGTACCCTGGGTGAGAATTTAATCTAATCTCTCCAAATGCAGTGCCAGCTCCCTAACCTGTCAGAGGCAGTGGCCTCTCAAAAGGCTCTCTGAGTAGATGTTGAAATAGTATAGACTCTGCAAACAGTACTGTGTGCTTGAAAATGCTGGCTCGAGAATTTTCAAAGTTCCAGATTCTTGATCAGAGGGTCAGGACCTTCTCTGCCTGTGGCCAGGGGGTAGAAGAAGCAGAATTAATATACTGTAATTTTTTATTCAAGTAAGTTTTCCACCAGCATGCGCAATGAAGACTCAGGACTCCCATGCAAAAGCCAGGACACTAGGATGGGTCTTTTAAACATGGGGATGACATTCTTTCCTACATCTCTAGTCCCCCCTTCAAGGTTTCTGGGACTTGGGGAATCTCTTTACTTCCTCCAAGCAAGTCATTCTGCAGTCCATCTCATACTGACAAAGCAGCAAAAACACCAGAAAAACAAACACCTCTTGAATGACATCACATTCAAGACAAACATTTTCAAAGCCAACTCTACTTTAGTAAGTCTAACGGCCAATTGCAAGAAGCACCACGGTTTAATTTACTATTAAGGAAAACCTTGCACGGCCAGTGCAACCCGGGGAATTAACCATCACCGGACAATGCAGATTCAGAGGCATTGAAATGCGGGGACATTCAATTTTAGGACTGACAGAGCCATGAACCTCAACAGGTCTAAAGATATACACAAAGATAATGTTTGTACTATCTTTTTAGTACAATTTCCAACAGGCTGCTTTCTTCATGGGGACAAGCACACAAAGGCAAAGAAGTGAGTTAAGAACATCAATACTCTGGCGAGAGGAGAAGGACGTGAACTCAGGCGCTCTGGGCAGTTCTTCCATGGCAAGGCTGTCTGTCTCCTGTTTACAGAAGCCTTTCACTGGGAAAGGGGCAATCAATTGTAAAGAAAGGATAAAATAACACAAAGCTATGCCAGATAGGCCAATGCACCCACAAGAGAGATGTTTTCTTCTACCGTGTGTGTGTGTGTGTGTGTGTGTGTGTGTGTGTGTGTGTGTGTGTACACATACACTAATATATAATGACATTTAAGAAGTAATATTTTTCATGGGAACCATAATCAATTTATGCCTCGTTTTTAATTACTTCCAAGCTGCTGATTATACATGTGTACATATTTCAAGCTGTTGATGTATGCATGCATATGCACAGGCATTTGAAATTTTCTGATGGCATTGTAATCTCTGTGCAATAAAAATGGCCATCGGAAGCAGACCCGCGTATGACATTGCTCATTATGATGAAAGGCAAGTCGGTGAACAAGCCACAGGGTCCACCGAGATTCGGCGAGTGTCATCATGCCTGCTGGAAAGTGTTCCGGGTGCCAGCCATCTGGATTTGCAAACATACTGCCTGAGATACATCCCAGAAATGATTTCTTCTGGATTCACACTCACGTCACCAACACAGGCAATCACAAGCACACATACACACACAGTGTGTCCACCCTCCCAAGTCCTCATTTTAATAATGAGCCTTGTTTTAATCCTATAAAAAGCTCTCAACTGGAGTTCACTGGGAGACTCAAAAGCAAAAGCCGTTAACATTTGCACTGGCGCTGGCCTCAGGAGAGACGAACTGTGGCATCAAAGACTGAAGTGTCTGGGTGGCCTCTCTCTTTCAGCTCAGCTTTGCCCTGCTTTGAGAACAGAGGGGGCAGGAGCTGTGCCAGGCTGCTGAGCTGCGGGAAATGTATTAGCCAAGTCCAGTTAGGTTCTTCCTCTTCCTTCTCTTAATGGAGAGACAAAAGGGGGGGAGGATATCTCTTCCATTATTTCTTAATTTTCATATCGCAGCCCATTATCTCAATCAGCGCTCTGCAGTCGAATGAACTAATTTCTGGGGAAAATTCCAGCAGGTTCCTGAAGCTGTTGATGAGCTGAGGCTAATCGCCACAGTCAGAATTTTCTATCATTACCTGAAATGGATTATATGAGTTTGATTGGCAGGAGGGTTAAAGAACGAAGTAGCGTACAGACGTGGCGCGATGAGGGAGGGGGGAGGCAGGTGTCAGTGCACAGAAATCACCCAGAAGCAATTAAAGAACAATTTTATTTAAACTGGGCAGCATCTTAAACCATTAGTATGTATTGAGGAGACTGTGGGAGTGTGTGGGGGTTGGGGGTGGGGGGCTTTGGAAAACAGTGTCTCCTTGTCCTCTGAGAGGCCCAACCAGCAACTGCATGGTATGCCAACTGCGACTGAGACAGACGCAGATACCTACACCCTACCACTGGACTGAAGTCGGGGATCTGGAAGAAGCTGAGGAAGAGGGCGACCTCATAGGAAGCCCAGCAGTCTCAACTAACCCAGACCACAGGGAGCTCCCGGAGACTAAGCCACCATCCAGGAGACCAACCAGGAGCATATCCGGGCGGTCCAAGATCCCTGGCTCAAAGGTAGCAGAGGTCTGGGTGGTATGGCCTCAGTGAGAGAAGATGCACTTAATCCTCCGGAGACTTGAGGCCTCAGGGAAGGGGGAGGTCTGGTTGGGGGAGGGAAGAGCATTCTCTGGGAGGCAAAGGAGAGGAAGAACGGGATGAGGAACTGTGGGAGGGGGTATGGAGGGATCAACGGCTGGAATATAAATAAATAAAATAATTTTTTTTAAAAAGTAGAAAATACAAAGGAACACAAAATTAAGTGTTGTTGGCAGTGTGCTGTGTGTCTGTTCACAGAGGTCCAGCAGAAATCTTACAAAGGGTGAAGACAGGGAGAAACAGCCTCAAGCGAGGACAGGGCTTTGAATCCCTTCTCCCCTCTAAGTTAGTGTTCTACACAAGTGCTCTCTCTCTCTCTCTCTCTCTCTCTCTCTCTCTCTCTCTCTCTCTCTCTCTCTCTCTCTCTCTCTCTCTCCCTCTCTGCAATGCCTTTAGCTTCCCATCTGCGAAATGAGAGAAGTAGAAACTAGTTTGCCTCCTAGGATGTTTTTAACCCATAAAATAAAAAATACTTTTTACAAGTGTAAAAGAGAAGTTGTGGTGGTCCATTTCAGTATGAGGGGGAGTTAGAGTCTTTCCAGAGTCAAAGCTAACTACGCAGGAAGTGCTAGCCTCACCCTGCCCTGCCAGGTGGCCAGTACCTCCCAGCTCTAGACTCTGAATCAAAAAGAAGGGGCAATAGGGGGTGAGGATGGGGAGTATGGGGGGCTGGGGTGGGACTGGAAGGAAAGGAGGGAGGGGGCTGCGATCAGGATGTAAAGTGAATGAATAAACAAATTCAGGGCAAAAAAGAGTTAAGGGCAATCTGCTGTAGGACTCCATTTGCATCGGAAGAGGGCACAGTCTTCAGCCCTGGCACCTCCATTAGAAGAGGCTTTGCATCCTAAACCCATAGGATAGGGAACTGGGGAAAGGTGCTATGGTAGGTGGTGAATCTCTAAAGTCCTGGCCTATGGGAGACAGAGTGCTGGCAATTCTCACAGTCAGGGATTTAAAAGCCATGGCCATGTGCCTAATCGGCCTACCAGCCATTTTTAGCTTTCTCTTTGTTGGCGTCCATTTCTGCACAACTGTGTTGACTAGTTTTACGTCAACCTAAGAAAAGCCAGAGTTAACACAAGCTAGAGTTACGGAAGGGAGGGAACTTCAGTTGAGAAAATGCTTCCATACCATCTGGAGATAGGGCATTTTCTTAACTAGTGATTGATGGGGTAGGGACTAACCCTTGTGGGTGAGGCCCTCCCTGGGCTGGAGGTCCTGGGCTCCATAGGAAAGCAGGCTGCGCAAGCAGGGGAAGTGAGCCAGGAAGCAGCACCGTCCCTGTCCTGAGGTCTTTCGACGATGAAGTCATATGGATGCAAGGCAAACGAACCCTCTCCTCTGAGCTTGCCTTTTTTTTTTCCGGAGCTGGGGACCGAACCCAGGGCCTTGAGCTTGCTAGACAAGCGCTCTACCACTGAGCTGAGCTTGCCTTTTGATCTCAGGGTTTCATCACAGCATCGGGAACTAATGCTAACCAAGCTAAGACAACAGCTATACTATACGTGGCTTCAGTTCCACTAGCCTCTTGAATTTATTTTTTACAAAGAGAGGCTCATATTTGCTACGGAGGAGACACGGATCAGTCTGGGGACATTCTGGGAGGGAGGGAGGATCAGGCCAGGGAAGAATTAAAGTCCTCGAGGCTTAGAAATGAGAAAATGCAAACTCCGAAACCTGTAATGATTCACACCAAAAGAAGGAAAGAGAATGAGAAAGGCATGGGTGGGGGTGGGGGGAGTGGGGGGGTGGGGGTGGGGTGGGGGAGGGGGAGGGGGAGAAGAAATGGCGCCCAAACTGAAAAGGAATCTGGAAACATCTCTAGTCCTGTGCTGGGAAGGTCTAAGGCCTTATGAGTTTCATCGATAAGCTGAAAGAGAAAGGTACGTTGTTTGCCTATGAGCAGAGCCAGGTAAGAAAGTACACATCAGAGTAGTGTGTGGGTATACGGAATAGAAGTGGATTTGGTTAAAAAAAAAAAAAACTAGAGTAAAAATGATAAAATAAGCTAAACCCAAACATATTTCGAGCTCTTTAAGTTAAAATGGCAACAAGTCGGCTTACTGCAGATGTCACCTCAACCAGCTCTCTAAAGGGTGGCTTCGGAGAGCATAGGACAAGATTCTCGGGAGGACCTGGTACAACTCAGTGAGTCACGGCTGAAAAGCATCCAAGTTGGCTCTAGTGGGTTCCGGAGCCTCGGGGGATGGTACTGGATTCTGGGAAAGTGACCAGAGGGCAGGTGTAAGAGCCAGCTCCGACCTCCCTTTCCTGGCTCCTTGGCAGTGCGTGTGTGTGTGTGTGTGTGTGTGTGTGTGTGTGTGTGAGACTTTCTATTCTAAACAAAGAAATTGCCTCCCTCCTCTACCTATGACAACACACACACACACACACACACACACACACACACACACACACACACACACAGTGCTAAGAGATGGCTTAAAGGAGCAAAACGCAATAAATCACAATTTGGAAACTGACCAACATGAAACCTTCTTTTCAAGGTAATATGAATGAAAAATAAGTATTCAGGACAGAGCCTGACTTTGGTGATTAATTGCTGGTTGTCAGATCTCCAGCTACATGGGGGTGTGGGGGTGGGCAAGAGGAACAGGGAGAGGGGAGGGGGGGGGAGGGGGGGGGGAGAGGGGGGAGGGGGGGGAGGGAGAGGGAGAGGGAGGGAGCTTGCGGTCACCTAGTGTATTCTATCTGGATAAATCCTGTGCAGATGGGCAGATACACTCAGTTCACCCAGCAGCAACTTGGTCCTTCCAGGCCCTTTGTGTCAGAAAAAAGAAAACTTTGTCAGCAATCAGCCTTGGAGTAGGAGATTCAGAAATGGGAAACTGTCCCGGCTTCCGGTCCTATCTCAGAGGAAAGTGGGAGGAAGTGGGAGGCAGAGGCAGAGGCAGCCTGAGCTGGCAGTGTTCACAGCTCCAACTCCCCAGGATGCACCACCCTGCCATCAGCAAGTCAAGTCTTGATTTCTGTGGTTTTAGGACACATCGTGTTACCTGTCACTAGAGGCTCACATCTTCCAAAACATATGGACATCGAGTTCTGCCAATGAATCCGCTAGGCAAGAAACGGCTGTCAGCAAACTCATTGACAAGTGGAAAGTTATGGGACTTTCACAGTCCTCACTGAAAGAGAGAGAGAGAGAGAGAGAGAGAGAGAGAGAGAGAGAGAAGAGAGAGAGAGAGAGAGAGAGAGAGAGACTTGCTTGCATTCTCTTCTGGTGTAAGACCCAACACAATAGCATCTCTAGGAAAATGACATCAGTGCCCAGTGGGCTACACCCATGTCCCGGATGTCTCTTTTATCCTGCACACAACCTCTAAGGTTTTGGTGCCACTTGAGATGACTTAAAACAAAAAAAATACTTTTTGTGAACTTTGAACCCTTGAATCACTCACAATCCGCCTATAGAGAGACCCACAGATGGTGGTATATCTGACTGAAAAAAACAAGCCTTGCTTCAGCATAGTCCCTGAAACAGTATTCATCGATGATGAATTCCTGGGTAAAGGAACAATTTCCTGTAAATCAATGTACCTTACTTTAGATTTCAACTTAATGCCAATGGCCACATCTCTGTCCCTGGAAAACAAATGGCAGAAAAATTGCTCATGACCATCACTGGAAAGGCCATGTGCTGTTTGGGGTGAGTTATTTAGACTCTCGTCCATTTTTATTGGAAGCCAGTATTTCTCAATAATGTTCCAATTAAACTAATAGAGCAGAATGCATCCAGCTACCGGTGTGATAACAGATGGAGACAGGCGTATTCTTCGGGCTTTTTCTTTGTCCGATGCCTCCAGGTCAACGGACAGCAGCAGATGGTTTTAATGGAGTCATTGCTGTGTCGTAGCATGGCTTGGTTTCCCAGCTTCAGACATTCTCAGAGCTGTTTCAGCTACGAGGGGGGAGGATTGGAAAGCAGGGCTGCTCACCACTGCTGAGGACAAGCACACTGGAGCCAGCTGCCAGGAAGCCGGGTTTCAACCTCAGCCATAACACCAGAAGCACTGAACTGAAGCTACTCCTTTTTCCAAATATCTTAAAACACCACATTTTAAGAATCTTTTTTGTGAAAATGTATAACATTTCTGTATGAATACACTTATCTTTTCAAACAGATACGGGCAACCCCCCTTTTCTCTTTTGCTTGTGTACGTGTGTGTGGTATGCATGAATGTGGGTGCACATGTATGCCTGTGCATGTGAGACCAGAGGTTGGCATTGGTTGTCTATTTCGATTGCTCTCCCTGGTGCGTACTGAGGCATGGTCTCTCACTTGAGCTCAGAGTTTGCCCATCTCGCCTGCCTAGCTAGCCAGCTTGCCTGGTGGATTCCTTGTCTTCTCTTGCTAGCCACCTGCACATGGTGGGAATATATCTTTAATTCCAACAATCAGGAGGCAGAGGCAGACGTCTCTGTGAGTTAGAGGACAGCCTGGTGTATGGAATGAGTTCCACTATAGCCAGGGCTGCACATTGAGACTCTTAACAAACAACAAGAACTAAGTAAACGAAGGTACATGCTATGCTCATAGATTGGGAATTTTGGTATAGTTAAGATTCCTGTCCTCCCTATGTTGATCAATAGGTCAATGTAATTTCTTCTAAAATACCAGCAAAGATTTTTAGATGAATTTATTATAAAGTTTATATAGGAAACGGCGAATGTTAGAGTAGTTGAAACAATCCCAAGGAAGAACGATACTACAGAGTGCTACAGTTTTTCAGTTAGCAAGACTGGCATCAACTGGGAAGCAATATAACCAGTGTGGTGGGGCAGAGAGCAGCTCATCCACATCGATGAACCTTGAGAGGTGTGAGGGAGGTGGAGTGATGGGAGTGGGGGTGCCTTTTTCAACAGGTGACGGCAGAGTGACTTGACGTGGACAGGTTAAATAAAAGACAAATCTTAAACTAAAGTGCAGATCTACAACGAAAATTAACTTAAAGTGGATGGTTGACTTAAGAGCTCAGTGATTAGGATAAAGCTAAAACGGAATGGAGTGCTGCCACTCCGCTGAGTATCTCAAAATCAAGTGGGGACGGCATCTGAGCACAGAGGGGGAAGTGGACTGCTCAATGATTTCTGGTGGGAAAGTATAGTCACTCTGGAAAAGTACGTGCGTTTCTTGTAAAATGAGACATTCAGTTGTCACAGGTCCTGGCAAGTGCAGCCTTTCTCATTCACCTGAGAGAAAGGGAAACCTGTGCTCACATCCAAACCTATAAAACGAGTGGGCACAGCATCTTTCTACAGAACGGTATAGAGGTGGGAACGGACCAAACACCCCTCAGAAGGTGAAAGGTTAGACATACCATCTTATATTCCCACTAAAGAGCTACTGTTTAGCCTATGAGAGAAAGTGTATTGACTCACAGGCATAGATGCCAGTCAGTGGGATTATCCTATGATTGCCTGTTTTCAGCATTTGTGACCTCGTCCTGTTGTCTCTCCTTTTTATCACCGTTCCATCCGTGACTGTAGCTCTCACATACTTGCCTCCTCCCCACTAGAACATTTGTGATCATATTGGACCTGAATAGACAATCTAGGATATCCTCTTCTCCTTCAGATCCTTAGTTATACCCGCAGAGTATCTTTCACCATATAGTACAATGTATATGGGGTAGGGCACTGGTATTATTGCATGGATAGTCTTCATAGCATCTATATTCTGCTTAGTACAATGCTACTTCTTCCATTTACAAACATCTTATACACACAAAGTATGGAAATGGAGAACACATTAGTGGTAACAAGGAACAAGATGGGGTATACTGTACGTGGGGTTCTGAACGAGAGTGGGAGAAACCTGAGGCACTGCAAACATAGACAGAGAAATGAAGATTCCCATCAGCAATACTTTCTAGACAAATAACACTGGGTTTTATTTGTTGAAAGGAAGTAATAGACTAAAGAAACTGAATTTACTTTAATGCCTCATTAATATCTAATATTTAACATTTAGATATCTAATATGATGGTGTTGAAAAAGGTCACTTTTGACACATTGCGATTGGGCTTCTTTGTATGGGGGCTGGTTGGAGGAAGGGTCTGGGTGAGAGTCAACAGAAGCTTAGGCAGGACTCTTACAAGGTCTTCTTGGGTCTCTAATGAAGGCCGGTTTAATGGTTGTGAGAAAAAGCATCTGAGCAGATCCTGTGCCACTCAATGGTTGCATACAGTTGAGAAGTGGTCTTCTGTTTCTTGGCACTCTGAGGGGGAATGTATTAGCTTTCTACCACAACAGTAAAGCATCCGAGACTATTGATTTTAAAAGGGGGAAGGGATATTTTGGCTGGCAGTTGTAGTTCGAGATCACGTGATTTTATTGCCTTTATTAGGTCGGTGGCAAGGCAGTGAGTACTTCCTGACGAAGGTGTGTTGAGGTGCCAACCACTCACCTGATGAGAAGGAGGAAGGGACCAGGCTCTCAAAACCATCTTCAAGGACCTCTCAGGAGGCCCCACTTCTTAAAGGTCCCTCTACCTCCCTACAGCCCCATTCTAGAGACCACACTAACTCTCTGTCCTTATGACAATCCACTCCACTCCCTTTGCTTTCTCACACCTTTGTTGAAGCTTCATCGCTTGACTGGTCCTCAAAGACTAAAGGCCACAGCCTCTCAAACCTTCGTGACCAACGCCATCTGAATCTCTACCTAACTCTTGGATCTGAAGACTTCTACGTCTCCAGACATAACTCCATACCCATCACACCCCAATTACAACATACCAGACTGAACAGTGAACCATTAATCAGGTAGTTAAAGAGGGCAAAGAATTTGGTGCTGAGTGTGCTTACCATTTCCTACAGGTGAGCAACCCACACAATACAGTGCTTAAGATTCTAACACTGTTCTCCCCAGGAGATTAAGAACCATTTGGGGAACTATGCCAGCATTACTCTTCCGTAGCTGGCTTCTCATACCAAAGGATAAAGGCCAAGGCTGTTCCTCTCCTGCTTATTGTTTACTTTTTTTTGGCTAGATGACAGACTTCCCTTTGGCCCAGGAGACTTAATGCAATATCAGCACCCAGTCTCACTTCCTAACCACCTGAGTATGAGAGAGTTGATTCAAACCAGTGGGAAAATGGCTGTATTCTGAATGGCTGGTGAATACAAGGATTGCGTCCCACCCATCTGGCCTTTTACTGTAGGATTAACATTTTAAACTGAGGAGGGAGATCCTATGACCACGGTCAACTTTACCAGAAACACCATAATTCGTTTCTCCCTGGAGACCTTTGGTTGGTAGGCACTCTGTTGTTCCGGTGACTACCTCAGTTATAAAGGTGGAGAATTAATGGGTTTTAAGTGACATCTCAAAGCTTTAGGTAGTCCTCCCAAGCTTCTTATGGGTAGTAAATGGGTGGGTTTGGCATCACATTCCCAGGAACCTCCCTTCACAGAGTTCCATGCCCTTATACTCTGAAGCTCTTTTTCAATGTCTCTGCCAGATTTTCTTTACAAATGTCTTGTTCACTTTGGAATCACCATATGAGAGGTGTCAGGAACAGCAGCCGAATGTATGCAGAATCACCCTTTCGGTTGAAATGCCTCAAGTGCACAGTATTATGTGCTTGATGGCACATGCTTTGAAAACCATTAACGGCACTTCTCTGGGACTCTAGTTGCCATGAGGTACACAGGTTGATGTCCGTTCTGCAAGACATGCAGCATCAGCTGAGAACATTGGCTTCTAGGCAGTGACACGCCATATCATCTGGTCTACTTTCTAGGGACTTCCTCACATTCTTCCTTGTCCGGATATTCTGTGTGCCCACCATGCTTGCTTCTGGTACCCAACCATCCAAGCTTGCTTCCCGGGCCTAACCCAACACAATTTGCATCTGGTTTCCACACATACCCAGCTTTCTGCTTTCTCTTATATTATTTCATCTCCACCTCCCCCCATTCACCAACTTGAACATAAACCTCTGATATCAAATGCTTTCTCCTGTAAACACCCAATTGAGGTTGCTCTCCCTTGTCCATTCAGCAAACATTTGTTGAGTATTTAGAACACAGCAATTTGTTGGCGAATAAACCAGTGTGCTTTGCCTGGAGTTCACAGACCACTGAGAGACATGGACAAGTGCAGGCAAACAAATGGGTGAGAGAGAACGAGCAAAGTGGGAGAGTAACAGACAGAACCCATGCAAAGAAGGAAGGGACATTGAAGCTAAAATACAAAGGATGAAGGTGGAGTGGGTGTCCTTTGGAAATGAGACAGGGCAACCAGCAGAGGAAAAGCGTGGGATGGATATAGATGCATCCTTGAAAAGAGTTTACAGTGGCTATGTATGGAGAAATCACTGGAGAGGGATGGGGGAATCAAGTGGGGCAGATGTGAAGACAGCCATGGGGATAGTCCAGGGGGAAACAGGGAAGACGGAGAGAAGTGAGAACAATGAGATGGGTGCACATTAGGAGGGACAGAAGCCAACAACCAAGGAGCGGTCATTCCCAGGATTCTACCTCGAAAGTTGGGAAGAAAGGGTTGCCAACGAATTTGGGGCCCTGCTTGCTTCTTCCCGGCTGCTACAGTTTGTGTCTGAAGCATGGCCTCCAGAGGGATGTTTTGAGAATGCGGTCCTTCATTTGCTGTGCTATTTTCCTGGTGCTGGAGGTCTGAGGAGATAGGATCTGGTTGACAGAAGTCGGTTAGAAGAGTTAGGCTTTGACGATAGCACCCACCCTCGTTCCAGACCGCCTTACTCTGCTTTCTGTCTACGACCATTCACAAGCCACGGTCTTGCAGTCCAGGTATGAGGCTGCGCCACTGGGCTTTCTCTACCGACCTGGCCTGGACTTCCTTGACACCAGGAGACAGACAAGTCTTTTTTCCCTTAAGGTGTTTTCTCAGTATTTTGGTCACAGCCATGTGGAAAATAAGTCACACATTAACGTAGTGCCAATCATCCAGTGAAAGCTCACGAAGTAGTTCTTAATGACATGGTTCACTTTATTTTTATTTTTGTTTGTTTGTTTGTTTGTTTCTGAGGCAGGGTCTCACTACATAGCCCCAGTTGGTCTGGAACTCATCAGTACATTCAAGATCAGGCTGCTCTTGGATCCAGAAGTCTGACTGCCATTGCTTCTCAAGTGCAGAGATTAAAGCCATGGGTCACCATGCCCAGATATAGTTTTCTTTATATCTGCCTATTTGATAGTAAGTTACATACAGTCCTGAGACATTTCTTCTCCTCCTCCTCCTTTTCCTCCTCCTCCTCCTCTTCTTCCTCCTCCTTCTTCTTCTTTTTAAATCAAAGATGCTAGGCTTATCAACACATAAATAGTACATAAATCTTTCATTCATGTAATATTCTCCTGATTAAATATTCATATATTACCTAGGGCGATATTAACTTGGCATTCATTTCTAAAGAATCAGTACTGTTGCAGCCATGTTCTTTACATACGATGTAAACCAGAGGGAAAATGGAAGAACTGTCCTGTACCCAAACACCAAGACTACACTAGAGTCATGTGTCTGGAATGTTGGGGCAGACTGACAATGGGAATTCTGGGTGGATCGACCACATGTTGCACCACTAACAAGAGGCAGGAATCTGAACTTGCTTATCAAAAGTTGAGATGAGAGTAAGGTAAGTTGTAAACGGAAGAAACACAGTGACACCATTTCCTGTTTTGGGTGGATGGATGTAGCTCTCAGGTTAGAATGCACAATTGTGTGTAACTCTATTCCATGGGTCCTGAGAGTCTCCAGATGACATGGGGGCTTGAATGGTACTCAGTTGGAGAGTGTTCCAAGGACCCCCCTTCAGGTCCTGGGCCTGCAGATGCTTAAGCAGAAATGTTCAGAAGGATCTTATCCAATTATGCTAGGACAGATGAAAGTGACCTCACGTGGAGAGAGGTGAGAAACTCCAGCTATAAATTTTGATTTTTCATCAGGGGAATCCTTTATTAAAGAAAGAGTCTAGGCTAGGAGTTTAATTCAGTGGTAGAATCATTGTTTTGCATGAAAGAGGCTCTAGGTTCAGTCCCAGAAGGAAAAGGAGAAGGAGAAGGAAAAGGAGAAGGAGAAATAGAAGAAGAAGGAGGAGGGGGAGGAAGAAGAAGAAGAAGAAGAAGAAGAAGAAGAAGAAGAAGAAGAAGAAGAAGAAGAAGAAGAAGAAGAAGAAGAAGAAAACAAACTAGTCTTTGTATAAATGCTCTATTGTATAAACATGTCCAAAAAGTTATGAAATCAACTTAGTGGTTTAACCTTCTGCTATGACTAACACAGCAAAGCAACAAACACAGGTTATTCAGTTTTTCCACTTTGGGAAAAAGAAAACACAACCTATCCAAACCATAATTTAACCCATGATCCCATGGTTCTATATGAGAAGTGGTCCAGGTTGAGGGGCTTTTGACTCTCTGAGGGTGCTGCAGTCTGGTCCCTGCTGTGGGGATGGACTGTCTTAATTACTATAGCTGAATCAATTTACAGGAGGAAAACCCCAGTGACTAATTAGCTGCAGCATGGCTCTTTGAGGAAGTCACAGAATTGGGGCACAAACATTGGTTGGCCCTGCTACTTGTATAGCGCTGACAGATGCTTCACTGACTCCAACCACTGTGCCCTGTGCTGTCTGGAGTGGAACAGAAGATGCTCTTCTTGACCTTTCTAGGTAAATCATACAGAGCAAAGAGTACCCACTGGGAGTGGGAAATCAGGAAGAATCAAGGCACCACGACCTTGTCTGTGTTGAAAAGCAAAGTTCAGGGAGGAGGTAGTTTTCCTTTTCTGTAGCAGTTGACAGAATTTACACACACACACACACACACACACACACACACACACACACACACACACACACACCCTTCATTCAGGGCTTTGGTCTCCCAGTGACACTCAGACCAACCACTATTTCCAGGGTTAGGAGTTCCTAACAGAGGCACTCAGTTCTAACAGTAAATTCTGTTGCTGATTTCTTTGTACAGTTCCTATGAGGCAAACATCTAAAGCAGTGACGGCCAAACACTAGTCAGTATAGCTCAGCTTTGTATTCAATTGGAAGGGATTCCTGAATTTATTCTTTTTCCTTGCAAAATAGCCAAATGTGGATCACCCAGATATTTTGTTTCCAAAGGAGATGCTTTTGCCTCTCTATGGGTTAGACTGGCCTTCCAAGTTTGTCTGTTGATCCTATGTGGATGAGTCTCCTGGTTGATCTTCTCCATTTCTCACAGGTACCATGCAATTGCCAACTCCAGAGATTTATCTATCCGTCTAGACCACTCCAAGGTTCTGGCAACCAATTCACAAAAGGATGTTGAAGTCAGTAGTCACTATCATGCCACATCTACACACATATAGTACTGAATATGTGTTCATATACACTCCTCAGTTCAGGAATAGCTATCTGGGCGCCATCTGCAAGGTTCACAAAGGAACATTTTCATCCAAAATAATGTATGGCAACTAAATTGTGGTGCCACATTGGACAACAGCAATGGAAAGTCTACAGAGCTTGCTGTTGAAAAGTCCACTCACCTATGATTTCCCCCTTAGAACCAAGATGCTTGGTTTAACTCCTATACCAAGACTTTCTTTTCTTTTTTTCGGAGCTGGGGACCAAACCCAGGGCCTTGCAGTTGCTAGGCAAGCGCTCTACCACTGAGCTAAGTCCCCAACCCCACCAAGACTTTTTAATAGGCATGGGCTTCCCCATTATTCCAGGTTGCATTTCTCTTAGAATGCATGGTGGCAGACAACTGTCAGTAACCTCGGCACTCACAGAAGCAGAGAGGGTCCAGACTGCACTCTCCCTTGTAGAGTTTGAGGTCAGCCTGGGATTCATGAGTTTCCGTCTCAACACCAACCCACAAACAAGTTTACTGAAGGTTTAAGAAATAAAGGAAACAGCATGCCTCTGAATCTTCTGCTGGGGTTGCACGTCAGAAATCATTAAGATGCCTGCAGAAGGTCCCTAGACAGGTACCATGCTCTCCTCACCTGCAGACCGTCACGTGGGACCGTCCTTTGGAAAGGAAACCCGTATGTTTCGTTCCCTCCCTCAATCGGAAGGTTGAGAGAAAAGCAGGACCTGCCTGACTTGAGCTCCATCAAGGGCGTAGTTTATTCTGGAGACAGGTTAAGCCGTATAACTTTTTCTGTATTGAATTACTTGATTAAAAATATCAAATGATATTGCCTCCATCAAAGTGCTGACTATGTACCCGACATTGTAAATTGGGTCTCTTAAGAAGTCAGAATGTCTATATCTAATTTTTAGAGTGTTATTTGGTTTTTAGAAACAAAGGCTTATCCCCCTGCATCTGCTCTTACGTCATGTACTTTAAATAAACATACTAATGATTGCAGAAGAGATAAAGAGTTTAAAGAATGACATTCTTTTCCCTGGAGTTCCTAACTCATAGACATTTCCAGGAATTTAACGTTATTATCATGGCGGCAGGTGGAAGGGTCATAGCGTTTGGGCAGTCCCTGCCTCCTTTTGTATTTGTATCACGAGTCAGTTGAGTTATTTAGGGACCATGCTTTCTACTCAAGGCCTAGGTCCACTAAAATAGGAAGAATATGCATTGTTCACAGTGCTTGCAGAAAGCTGTGACACAAGCATGCAGTATTTTAGAACTTGTCCCCTCCCCGGGGACAAGCTGTAGAAGCGCAGAGAGAGCTGGGCAAAGCTGGACTCCATCCCCCATACCAACTGCATCACTCCAGGATTGGGTGAGCACTGTTAGGAAAAATATAGACGTATGTATTAATTGTGCTTACCCAATTCGATTTCCCCCTTGAAGTCATCTATTTCTTTCTGGGTGTCTTCTCTACCTGTTGCTTTGAGAGTACAAAGTAATGAAAGAAAAGGCCCTCACAGAAGATTAAAATCATTGTTTTTTTAATGAAATTTAATTTTCCATGATTAAATACAATTCAGAATAAAGGTATCGCCACGAGTTGTTTTGCTGATGTTTGCAGAGCCCGGCGCTGAAGAAAGCTGAGAGGGGGCTCACCCTGAGCTCTGAGAGGATGTGGGCTAAGGGATTCCATGTTTAGACAGATGGCTCTACGCAGTATGTGCAGCCAGAGAAAGCAAGCGTCTGCCTGGAGCTCTGGGTCACAGGGGAGCAAGAGGAAACTTTTGTGCCAACTCCGTGAGGTCATCAGGAGAACCGAGTCAGAAGACAGAACCTCAGTCATCTTCAACCACAGAGAGTCAGCAGGAAAGGAGAGTGGTTTCCGCCATAAGTTGGCTAAATGGCTTATTTTTCTGAAAGACAAGTATTTATGAGAATGAAGTCATGTTTAAAAGGTGTCAGAATATGAAGCAGTTGTGACAGATGAGTGGGAGGAAACTGCGAGGGGTGTTTATCCACGCACTTCCTCTCTATCTCCTGACCATTATGTGTTCTCAGTCTAGACCTGGTTTACTGAAGAGGCTGTGCTCAAGTGTGTCAAAGAATGTGGCCATTGCTCACTGCTGCCTGGCGTAGAATTAGAAAGAGAAATGCCAGCATTGGTGCTTCCGGGTGTAGAATGAATTTTCCCGGAGCCCACTTTCTTCATCTTGAAAACAATGCCGGCTAGAGTTAAGTGAGTTATTCTAAGCATCAGGTGTAAGGGTGAGATTATTGTTCCAGGGTTAGCGCTGGGTACATTTCGTTCACTTTGCTCGGAAGACCATTCTTGGAATTCGAGTCAATGAAAGCGTTCAACGTTCTCCATTCTTCAGCCCAGCATCCATTGTGCATTGGTATCTGGGGATTATATTATTGTGTTTCATTTACATAATGCATGCTATCTGATACAGTCTTACGGATTAGAGGCTTTTGCTACTAGAAGTTTTATGGTTGAGTCTCAAATACAGATACCGCATGACTTACAGAAAAGGAAAAAGTGCACTTGAAAATGTCTTGCAGACATTCGATTCTATGTATACATATATATGTAGCCAACGTCCACAGCTGCCTCATAGCAAAACCAAACCAAAACAAAAGGAACCTGAAAAAATCATCACACTAAGGAGCTGGAGGACTCTGTGAGACATCGTCTAACTTCTCAACCACACCTGCAACCCTCGGATCCTCCTGGTCCACTTCCAGCCTTATTGTGCAGTTTTGTACCTAACTGCTCCTGTGCAGGTCTCAGTCTCCACAGATGTCCCCTGAGGAGTTTTGTGGGGACCAGCACTTAGAAATTAGGGACTTCCTTTAAAGAAAATAGATTTCCAAGGCCTCTTGATTTTTCACAGTTTACATAAGCCTTGATATAGAACACAATACGAAAACCTTAGCTGAAGTTTTGGAAGGAATTTGCAAAAAGGAAGTAACCCAGAAATGTCAATTTTGCCATTTTCTTGTTTTTAGTGGTCAGTTTTTTTTTTTAAGAATTATTTATTTTAGTTATATGACTACACTGTAGCTGTCTTCAGACCCACACCAGAAGAGGGCATCAGATCCCATTACAAATGGTTGTGAGCCACTATGTGGTTGCTGGGAATTGAACTCAGGACCTCTGGAAGAGCAGTCGGTGCTCTTAACCACTGAGCCATTTCCCCTGCACTGGTGGTCAATGGTTACAACTCATGTTTTAATCATCTTGGAGGTATGAAGACAGCTCTGGTCTGTGTGTGACCCCAGGTCAGTTAGAGGGGTAGCAAAGCTTGGCTTCATTTATCATACACTTTGGGGGTAAAAATCCAAATCTCAAAAACATACAAGTGGGTAAATGTTTAAAGTTTGCTTGCAAAACAGTATGCACTTGCCTGTGGAACAGGCCAGTGTAGACGTGTGTGATTACAAGACTAATAGAAAGTAGTTTTCAAAGACCAAAGACTGGAAAGGGCATAAGGTACCACTTCCTTCCCTATAGTCCACTCTTCCTTTCCCTCTTCCTCCCTTTGGCTTCTTTGCTCCCCTAATCAGACTTTTTACTTTTCTTTTTCAGACTCCTCCCCCCCAACCCGAGCCCCCGCCATCCCCCAACTCCTGCAATACAGGTTTCTTCCCATTTTTTCTTGCTTTCTACCATTTTCTCTTCTCTCTCCTCTGACCATATATTAAAATTTCCAAAATACTCCAGGAAAAGTGTTGACCACAGAAAAGAGATCCATTCCTTCTGTAAATCCCATTCTTACAACAAGTTACAAGAGTTATTATTTATTTTGAGTGTTTGCCTGTATGTCTGTGTACCACATGTCTGCAGTACCCAGAATGGCCAGAAGAGGGGGCAGTCCCCTGGGACTAGACAGCACAGATGCTTCTGAGCTGCGGTGTGGATGCTGGAAACCTTTCCTGGATCCTCCACCAGAGCAGCAAATGGCTGAGCATCTCTCTGAGTCCTGATGTTTAGCAATTTGTAAAGAGTACTACTGGGCAAATTTGTATTTATTAAGACTTCATAAAAAGGCCCGAAGGCCAAGGAATGACTCAAGAAGGAACAGCGTAACTGCAAATCAGGTAATAGCTCAAGTCCCAAGGCACAGACACTAAGTGTGGACATGCTTGTTAATACCCAGAATTCCACACCAGGCAGTGGTCACGAAAGCACACAGTGGAGTTACGAATTCTGTTTTTAATTTTCTTCTGGAAAGTTACCGTGTTTTGGTTTTTCTCAAACTGGATATACAAATAGGTTTTCGAGCTTCGGGATTTTTTTCCCCCTCCCATTAAAAGTCATCTTCCCATCATGGAAATTTAGAAACAATGTTTTGCTAAAAATTTTAAACCTGAAGTACTTCAAGTCTCAGGAAACTGCCTAATAGGCACCTAGAGAGTTCTGTCAATCACACGGAGCAGATTTGCTGTGTCTCTCTGGTCTCTAATCCTGTTAGAAGAATTGAATGGTTTATGTAAATAGTTAAAAGCCCTGCCATAGACTCCTTTGTTATTTTTCCTCCTTACTGTAGAATTCAAGTTCTTGTTGAATTCATTTTGTGACTTCATGTTTATTTTCTGGGGTTGCATTTCTTGTACCCTTATTTCACCGGAAACACATGGATAAAATGTCCTACTACTGGCCTGTTTCAGACGCAGATGTGAAGAGTGTCCCAGGTTACAGAGCCAACCCTCAGAAAAGGGATTCATGGGGACAGTAATTAATCAATTACAGTTACATTTCAAAAAGATTTCCTACATTCAAAGTTTCTATTTCTTTAATATGTGGTGGAAGATGAGTGATGGTTTTCCCAAGTCTGATTCTTCTAAATTTGACATCTCTCTCTCTCTCTCTCTCTCTCTCTCTCTCTCTCTCTCTCTCTCTCTCTCTCTCTCCATTTATTATTCATGGGTGCGTGGGTGGCGGAGGTGTATACGGGGGTTGTCGTGAGCTCCATGATGCTTGCAGAGACTACGACTTTCAGGGTTCTGCCCCGTAGGCCCTGGGGGTTGACCCTGAGCTGTCAGGCTTGGGTGCAGGTGACTTTACCAGCTGAGCCATCTTGCTGACCCCGTGATGTTTTTGTTAAATCACAGAATTAATGGGAACTGGGAGCGAAAGCCCTGGCTCCCCAGATTTGGCTACTTGGAGAACCCAGCAGCCCCAGGTCTCCCGGGAGCATTGGAAACTGTGAGAGAAATATTTTCTTCATTCAGAGATAGGACAGATGCTAAGGAGCAGCAGACAAAAATGGGGAGCTTGAAGTTGAAGATAGGAAATGATATATACGTATTACTTCAGTAAGATTATGTGCTGCATATATTACCCAGTCATAAAGAGAAACTGAAAGCTGTACAGACTGATGCAGCTTTAGACCCCTGAGTATTAGTGGTCTTTCAGTTTTTATAAAAATATTCTAACGACCATGAGCTTTTGAAGGGTGAATAAAATAAGAGTGTGATCCTAAAATTCAGGTGACATCACCCATGAATAAATTTGCTAATTATTTCACCTTTGCTGACCCTGTTTTCTAGAGTGCGTAGCCTTTAGGATGCTACTCTAGGATGCATCAACCTGCATCTGACACGGTTACTTGCAAACACGTCACGCCTGGGAATAGGGAGCCTCGGCACAGATCGCCTCCATCAGATTGGGCTGTGGACTGTCTGAGGGAGTATTTTTGTGATTTCTCACTGATGGAGGAGGGTCTAGACCCCACGCAGTACAAAAAGGCAGCAGAGACATCACAGGAAGCAAGGCAGCATGCAGGGGTCCTCCAAGCTGCCTCATTTCCTCCCCAGGGTTCCTTTCTTGAGGTCCTACCTTGGTTTCCCTTGGTATTGGGCTGTGTAACCTGCGGGCCAATGAGCCCCTTGATCCCCCACCTTGTTTTTGGTGAGTTTCATCACAGCAACAGGAGAACAAATTAGGACAGGCAGAGCCAACGTGAATACACTTGGATAAAAGACAGTTAACTATGCCAAAGCGTGGGAAGACCAGCATTCACTGCTGCTTTCTGATGACTAGCCTGATATTTAAAAATCACCATTTAGAATGTTTGAGAGCCAGTGTCACTTCGAATACCATTACTTTTTTTTCTTTATTATTTATTGATTTTGCTAGGACTCTGCCAGGAAGGGTTTGTTTGATACATAATAACTTAAGATTGAAGAATTTTAATCTCCCCAGTAGGATACCAATTTACCACCACATGATTTGCCTTTTAAGAGTCACAATCTGTGACTCATGTTTTAAAATCTGGAATGGGTCAGAAAGTCAGATTAGGTAGACATGCTTCTGAGCCTCTTAGCTGAAATAAGAGAGGCCAGGTTAAAGTCTAGAACTGTTTTAAAGACACACACAGGTATCTTTTCAGAAACTCCCACACTCAGACATGCCTTTTAACAGGCTGTCCTACATGATACCAAAGTTACCAGTTGACTTTGTTAGGCAAATTTATATATTGGTTGCCCAAAGGACAGAAGTAGAAAGTGAATTGTTACAGTAACAACAATTAATGAGTAAGGGTCTCATGTGTACACTTTGCTTTGCCTCTGTGTATTTAATAACACCAATCCCATTTCTTGGATATTTCAATTCACATTTTACTGATGAGAAAATTGAGAATTGGAAAGGATTAAGAAATTTTCCCAAGAACAACCACCTAGTGAAAAGTCTGAGCTCAAAATGACGCCTTTTTACTGATTTCAGAGCTTGAACATCAAACCATCACATGCCTCCAATCATCTACTGGCTGTGGAGTAGATAGCTCTCTCCAGAGTGTTTTATTTCTGTAAGATAAAATATGCTGACAAAGGACTTAGGCAAAAGGGGTTTGTCTCAGCTAACAATTCCAGGAATACTTATGGAACAAAATATTCAGAAATGTAAATGCCTTTCATTGAGGTTGTTACAATGAGAAACATTTTTATTGGAACACTCACTCAAGTTGAAACATCACAAAACTCAGTGTGAGATCACTGAGGGTAAGGGACCCCAAGTCATTTACAAGAGGAACTGTAATACAAGAGTTTTTAAATCATAACATCAGCATTTGGGGATTTACAATTAAGAACCTCTGTTTAGAATATCTCCCAAAGCAATGGAGGAGTAGAGTTAAAAGCTTCACTTTAGGCAAGGGATTTTATCATCTATTCTTCATTTCTCCACTGTTAACCAGTGTTTATATTGTAGATTTGCTTGGGCATTTAATCAGTTGATACAGCCAAAACACTTGATTGGAACTCTCTGTAGACTTAGCCTCCACTGCTATCTCTTAGTATTATTAATGCAAACAGTGATGACAGAAAGACCACCGGAGTTCTTCTCTCCAGTTTTAAGCCCTTAAGGCTTAACTTAGAATATATCTTTGCTTCCAGTTAAGATCTAAAACACTGAATCTCACTTTTCTGTTAGGAGGGTGTGACTGTGTCAGTGAGGAGACTCAAAATTTAAGTACTGTTTCAGCAAAAAAAAAGTTGATTGACTGCCTTTTGGCTAATGGAACCTGTCTGGAATTCTTATACTTTAGAAATGAGTTAACTCCACTCTTACAGCACCCACAGACTCTAGCTTCATTACTTAGGAAAGGACTGACAGAGATCAAGATTAAAAGACAAAGAAGATACTGCTTAGAAGAGAATCCCAGGAAGCAAAGGAGGCAGTGCATGCTCACCGTGGGAGATCTGAGGTGAGATGAGGGGGTGCAGAGGGGTGCAGACGGTCTACCTTCAGATGGCCCAACCCCAACTCATAATATTTTCACTTTATTGTGTTGTGGAAGCAAAATGAATGCGATAGAAGTCATACCTTGGAGTTTTATCCTTTCCCAGGTCAGGGATATGCTGTCCCATGTGTCTTGAGATCCTGGGCTTCTGATGGTCTGGAAGGGAAACAATGACCATTGCATGCACTGTCTTTGCTGCTAAGGCTTGATGTTCACAGGTGGATTAAATAAATTTTCAATTACAATGAAAATTCAGTTACAATGGTTGTGTCCAGGCAGTGTTAGCACAGATGTGGTCTGGTAGTGACTCTTCAGTATTCTGGAACTAGTATCAGGCCAGTTTTAACCACCCTAGACCTGATGGTGAGGAGGCACAGAACATTATAGATACATAGATGTCTACAGCAAAGGGATCTTCTGGAACTAGAGAAGGCAGGGTGCCTGCCCTGACCTTGCAAGAGGGAGCTGGAGGAATAACAACTCCCAACTCCCAACCTCATGTGCACTACTTTCTTATTTGCCAAACGCAGGTAGAAGTCAGGGAATATGGGGCCTATGGCCTTTCATCCTCAGGCTAATCCCTTGGGGCTAATTGACCATACAAAAGGGTAGACTAGGTCTGCAGGGCAAATGGATAAGAGTCAGACTGGCATGCTGGTAATTACACAGAATGACCAATGACAGAGCTGTTACCTTTTCCTCCTCCCCTCTTCATGCTCCCTAAAGCTGGACATGCAGAAGTAAGATTGCTCTTCAGAGGTTGAAATCATGTAAACAACAACCCTATTTCTCAGAGGCAGATATGCCCCTTGGGTTAACATAGTTTAAGCTATTTCTAAAGAAAGAAGGTGGGGGTTGAGGAGGTAATTCAGCTGGTTAAGCTCATGGCCAAATGTAAGGACCATGTAGACTGATGCCCTGGCATGTAGAGAACCATGGATTCTGGTATGGTATTATTGCCCCAGGACTGGACTGGCAGAAATGGGCAGATCCCTGGGACTTCCTCCTAGACTGGCCTGCTTAGTGACAGTCTGGATCAATAAACAAAACGGGAGGGCTCAGCCTTAAGCTCTTTGACTGCTCTTGCAGAGGGCTGGCGCTCAGCTCACACCACCTATTTGGTGAGTCTATAACTCCAGTTCCAATCTGGCGATCTAATGTCCTCTTTTGGTCTCCACCGACTCTTGAATATTCATGGTGAACACAAATGCATGCAGGCACACACATGCACATATATACATTAGTAAGTGAATCTTAAAGATGAAACGAAGCAGACTGTTCTGGTGGGATGGCACCTATAATGTCTCCTGCCTCACATACTTACACAGGCATACACATGCACATTCAACACATATGCATGCACACACACACGCACACACATGCACATACACACACATACACACACTCTCATACACACACATGCACATATACACACACACATGCACATACACATACACACACTCGCATACACACACATGCACACGCACACACATGCATACATATGCACATGCACATACACACACACACACATACACATACACACACTCGCATACACACACATGCACATATACACACACACACGCACATACATACACATGCATACATATGCACATGCACATGCACATTCCCTCACACAGGCACAGAGGAAAAGAAGCTGGCCACAGCTCCTGCATTTTATTTATATTAGTGATTTTATGTTCAAGTCTCTCCCGTATCTTTTACTTCGCATTGGATCATAAAAAAATAACAGAAATATGACTCATTCCAGATACCAACACTAGCAAGCTAGAGTATGTGTGTTTTCTCTTAAGAATGTCAGGATTTCGAGTCATTTTATCATAAAATTATTATAGTCTCACATGTTTCTGAAAAAAGAGCTTGTTCAATAATATAAACAACGTGGTGGAAATGTTTAGTTACTTACTGACCAATGCTTATCATTTTAAGTACATTGTACAAACAATGGTGACCTAGGGTTTGGAATGTTGTAGTGAATTCTGACTTGGTTTTGTCTCTGTGGTAAGCTGTTGATAAAGTGGTAAACATGGCTATGTTTTCCTGCCCTCACCTGCCTTGGAGAGTAATCCTGAGCAGTTAGCGCAAGTACAGCCAGGAGGTTTCAACAAATAGCGTAAGAGCCCTGCTTCCACTAAAGGTCACAGTTCATAAACATTCTATTGTTATGCTTACTAAGTCCATAGAAAATCAAAGCTGAAACTTTGTAAGGCTTTAAAACAAGTGGCAATGATTCCCTTACTCACTGGAGGAGAGGGTTATTTTGTGCTTGAGTGTAAATTTACTCCCTTAGTAGCTATAAAACACAAGATGCTGCATGAAAATATTGCCCTCGGTTAACTCATGGGGAGGAGCATCTTTACGGAAGTAGCACCTGAATAGAGTGAGATCAAGCAGTGAAGGAAGAGGGCTGCTAAACGCCAGCTCCAAGTGGACTCAGGCTCCACCACTGATCCTGGAATAGTTCTAACCCATCTAACCACGGCCTATATCAGCTCTCACACAATGGCTTTGTGCTTTGCAGACCACCTGTGGGGTTAGGTTGGTTTTTGTTTTGTTTTCTTTGCTTGTTTGTTTTTTGTTGTTTTTAATTATTCGCTTTCTAAATGGAGTTTTAAAATTCTTCTTTCATGGGGTGGGATGGGGTGGGGTGGGTCTTGACTTGTCGTTCTAGACTTTTCCTTCTCTATTGGCGTCAAACCTAAGGGTGTATGCTCCGTTGGCAAATTCGGCAAGGAGTTATTATTGAGCCCTAGTGTCAAGTGGCTACAGTCCAAAGGGTTCATGGGAAAAGCTCTGAAATAGTCCTTGGAGGGGTGAGTGCTTGCACACTTGGAGGAGGAGGGAGTCCGGAACGGCCGGAATAGTAAATCGCCAGGGTCTAGAAGAGAGCAACCGAGAACTGAAGGAAGATTGAAACCCCAAACCCAGAGATAAGAGGCAGTGATATGTCTCAGTGGGTGAGACCCATTCAATCCCGAGAACTCACATAGTGGAAGGAGAGAGCCAAGGACTTAGAGACTAGCCCAGCCTGCAAGTGGAATTTTAAACATAACAGCTAAGGTGACAACACCCTCAAGACAGAGCTGGCTCAGTGTTCTGGGGCTGAGAAGACTTCTTCAATACAGGCAATGTGCATCACTGGCTAACATTGACTGTGCTGGCCTGTTTCTGCCAGTCTTCACACGGGATGGTGCTAATTGAATTGCAATAGAATATAGAGTACGGACGTTGGCTATTCCATCACGGTAGCTACGGCATAAGATAGCATGCAGACTTCTCCGAACAGATAATATGACGAAGTCCAATATTATGAAGTCTATCCATGAATAAGATGATTTATATACAGATGAAAAACTATGCTTTTGGTCTGTTTTATTTTTTATTACTGTAATGATGTCATGTTTACAATGATCTATACTGATAACTACCGATCTACGAAAAGGAGGCAAGAGGAAATGTAGAACATGAAGCATTTACATCATAAAATATGAAATTGTATACTTTAAAAATTAAAGGGTGGTAACCAAAAATTATTTATAACAATTAAAAGCAAAAAAAATGAAAGAAAGAAAGGAAGGAAGGAAGGAAGAAAGAAAGAAAGAAGATAAAAGAAAAAGGAATCCACGGAAAATGTTAGGGTCACGCGGTTTTTCTTTTCCAATCATTGTACAGCATGGCATGTAGAGTCTGGAATGCTAAAGAAAGCAAATGATAGTAGAGACATCGGGTCACAGACTCAAGAGCTGGTGGCTGGGCTCAGTGCTTGACGTGAGCTGATGAGAACACCCAGTTCACTCATGAAGGCACATTTTGATTAAGCTATTATTCCTAAATAAAAATGAAATGTCAGGTTAGGAAAAGCAAGAAAGCACAAAAGGTTCCTGCCTTGTGGAGTTCCGTCGCCAAAGGAGACAGTTGTTAGCCATGTTGTTTCTACAAGGGTTGGCAAGGGCGGTGATGGGTAATGCACAAGAGCCCTAACGCAGGCCCTGGGAGGGCTGCAGGGATGACATTCTTTGTCACACTAGGAAGAAAGGCTTTGTTAGTCTAGAGGTCTGTCTCATTTAAAAGTACAAATCAAGCCAAACAAACACAAACATCTTTGATGTCTTGTGTGTACTGGGTAGCTCTGTTAGGTATTGTAAACCTCAGGTTTTATTCACCTGACTAGGCTTCAAGTAACATTTGGATCTTTTAAAGGGACAAAGGTTTGTCATCACTGAGAATATGTGAAGTATTTTTAAACCTGAAAGTGCTCCCTTAAGAGGGGAGACAACTCTTGGAGCAGCGCGGCACCATTACGATAAATGTCAAACACCCCGAAGGGACTTAGATGAAGGGGGTGATACTCCCAGAGAGAAATCTGAAAGATGGAAATACATTCTCCTCTGAAGCAGCATCCTTTTATGGAAAAGCCAGTGTGCAGAGCTGGTTAGCCAGGATTTAGGGCTTTCTGGTACTAGTGCCTTTGTTTAAACACAAAACAATGATTCTTCTAAAATGGTCCGGTTAGGCATGGGAACTTGGATCAGATTTGGAACTGGATTTGGGTCTCAGCCCAGCCTCAAACTGCAATATCAGGATGGTCATTTAATCACACTCGGCCGCCATCCTATTCCTAATCATTTTATTGTGAAGGTTGCCAAACCAAAGGAAAAGCTTTCACAATGTGCATCTATAACTCTGTCAGAGTTGATGGATGGTTTCTACTTTCCCTATCCCATATTGTGGACCTGTGCACGTCCCCACAGAGACATCCATTCTGAGTCGACCTCCCCCACCAAATATCAGCATATAAATGAGTATCTAGAGTTGAATAATTGTTTATACTTTTCTTCTTTTGATGGAAAAAAGGGCATATCTGAAAACACTGGCAGCTATGCAATAGAAAGCATCGTTGGAGCCCAAAAGCTCTGCTTACCCAAGATACAATTCACAGACCACGTGAAGCTCAAGAAGGACAACCAAAGTGCAGATGGTTCAGTCCTTCTTAGAAGGGAGCACAAAAATATTCATAGGAGGAAATATGGAGACAAAGTTTGGAGCAGAGACTGAAGGAAAGGCCATTCAGAGCCTGCCCCACTTGGGGATCCAGCCCCTATATAGTCACCAAACCCAGAAAATATTGATGAAGCCAAGAGGTGCATGCTGACAGGAGCCTGATATAGCTGTCTCCTGAGAGGCTCAGCCAGAGCCTGACAAATACAGAGGCAAATGCTAGCAGCAAACCATTGAACTGAGAATTGGGTCCCCATTAGAGGAGTTAGAGAAAGGATTGAAGGAGCTGAAGGGGTTTGCGACCCCATAAGAACAACAGTACCAATCAACCAGAGCTCCCAGGGACTAAATCACCATCCAAAGAGTACACATGGACAGACCCTTGGCTCCAGCTGCATATGTAGCAGAGGAAGGCCTTGTTGGGCACCAATGGGAGGAGAAACTGTTGGTCCTGCCAAGGCTGGACCCCCCAGTGTAGAGGAATGTCAGGCTGGGGAGGAAGGAAGGAGTGGGTGTATGGGTGGGGGAACACGCTCATAGAAGAGGGGAGGATAGAATAGGGGTTTCTGGAGGGGAAACTGGGAAAGGGGATAACATTTGAAGTGTAAATAAAAAAATAGCCTATAAAAAATGGAAAATAAAAAGGACCCTTGGAGGTCAGTATAGATAATATGGGCTCATTCATAGCTGGTTATTTCTTTTTATGCATTGGACATTGCATAAGAGTTTTAAGATAGGGCTGGAGAGATGGCTCAGCGGTTAAGAGCACCGACTGCTCTTCCAGAGGTCCTGAGTTCAATTCCCAGCAACCACATGGTGGCTCACAACCATCTGTAAAGAGATACGATGCCCTCTTCTTGTGTATCTGAAGACAGCTACAGTGTACTTATATATAATAAATGAATAAATAAACCAAAAAAAAAAAGTTTAAAAAAAAAAAAAGAGTTTTAAGATATTGTAGTGAGCAAGGACTAATGAACAAGTGGGAAAGACATAATTACAAACGACTAATACAACAGAGTTTTGAAGGGGGCTGTGACAGAAAGGCCAGGCTGCCCTGAGACCATGTGCACGAGGGAATTCAATTAGAGACCAGTGAGAGCGAGGGGAGCTGAGATTATGACAGGACCCTGATCCAAAACAGCAGAAGTTTATGTGGTGCAGTCCTGGAAGAAACTCAGTGAGCAGCCTGTGGAGAGGGAGATTTATAAGTATGAAGAAGTGATTATTTCATCCTTAGGAGGCAGAGGTGAAGCCTCAGGCGGTCCTGTGGCTTCCAGTGATAGTACTGTTAGGAAGGAAGTTAGCCCAACCAAGGAACTGGACCTGTGAAACTGAACCTAGATGAGGCTCAGGATCTGGCATTGAGGAACTAAATTATGCTTATTTCCACATTATGGACCACCCTCGGAAGTTAATATCAATATTTGTAGATAAAGCTACATAAAGATATTGTGTACATTCACCGATGATTAATTGCTATTTTTAATTAACAGATTTATGTTGAAAGCCTGGTGCAAAGTAATTTTACTCAGACTAAAGGAATAATAGCACACCCTTGGGACATCCATCCTAGTCTACGGCAGGGCGGGGCCAGCCCTTGATTTACTCTTCTTAGCCACCGGTTCCAGGAACCTCTTAGTTTTGAACAATGACTAATGATCATAAAAAGCAGTTAATATTTATGAGTGTTTACCATGTGCCAGCAAAGTCTTGAATGCCTTACTTGATTGCTTCACTTAGTAGGACACATAACAACTTTACTATTGTCCTGATTTACAGATGAAAGAACAGACACAATGACTTCGCGGCTGATTCAAGCCATACCACAAGAGGAGGAGTCAGAGTTCCAGTGTAGGTGGTACTTACAAACATTGTTCCCACCACTATGCTATGTATTAGGTGACCGATTCATACACAGCTGTGGCCCATAGAGAAGTGACATGCATCTGGCAGTGCTAAAGTCCTTATTACCCTAGAATAGACAATGCCAACATGACCTAATTTGTTAGCATCAATAAATCCAGCTGCTTAAGATATGAGTATCTTGGATGAAGACACTCAATGGTCAATAATGTCAGACCTGTGACTGTAGTTTGGACGAAGTGGCAGAAGTCACCCCCTCTGTTTTGTAGTGGGCTGGCAGGTCTCTGAGAGGGTACAGTGACTTGTTTTTCTGGTGCCTCATAAACTCAGATTAATTATCATTGCATATTGTAAGTCATTTATGTTCATTCTAGGTTTTAGCCTAGAATTTTATGCAAAGCAACAGGCAAATAAAGAAAACACCCAGTATTTCTTTTAGCCCATTCTGATTTTCACATTTATTCTTTATTATTTTCCTCAAACTTTTTCTCTCTCTGGACATTGTCTCCCCTATTCTTACTCTCAACTGGTGACTTTCTTACCATTTAGTTGAGAAGATTAGAAGTGGTCAACACCAATTGCCCATAAGTTCCTTTATGACATCTAACTAGCTTTGTATGTGAGACCTGTGGTATATGATTCCTTCTTTTAAGCAGGGTGAGGCGTCTTGGCTCTTTGTCAAGATGAACCTCTGAACTCGAAGATGGAACTAAAATTCCATTCCTGAGTTCTGTTTGAAGGCAACGCCTAGCAGCTCTCTCTTCCCTTTCTTGAGTAGTTCCCCGACCTTGGCAATGGTTCCCTCTTCCCGACTTTTGGAATGGTTTCCTTTCTTTAGGTGTTATCTGCTCTGTTCTATAGCACTTCCTTGCTACCCTTCCCATCAGAACTCTTAGTAGAGTTGGCTACTCTGGGTGTGTCCATTTTCTTGACTCCTGTTCTGTTCTTTTTCAAGCTTATTCCAATCATGTGTTTGTTTTCGCCTCTCAACCTAAGGACCTCAGGGTTGCTGACTCTAGCAGTTCAGATATCATATCATTTGAACTATACACAATATAACTTACCACCTGCTCCAAGCTACCACACTCATCCTCCTGTCTTCTCTGAGGTTCCACCTGATACCTCTGATCTCTATGAACTGGGATGTCCTACGGCAGGCTCTTCGGGCCTTCCCTTCTTCCCCATTCATAGGTCAGTGTCATCAATATGGAGTTAGCTTTAGATTAATAACACCAACCCTTACAGCTATTCTGAACTAGGCCCAAACAAGGGAAAGTAAGAACTGGCAAAGATCATAGGAAGGATGTGTGGGGCAGTTTCTGTTAGGTGACAGCTCTAAACCCATTCATCTACTTGCTCCTTGGTAGCAGGCAGCCATTTTTCAGAGAAATAAGCCTAAGCCTATTTTCAGGGTAAATTGCATACAGTATTTTACAATGAAATAGTATCTAATCATTTGTTTAGATGTTATTTCTAGCTGATAAGGAGTAAGGGAAATTGGATAAAGGGTTCCAACAAAGGCTTCTTTTTTTTTTTATATAGTTTTTTTTTTTTTATTAACATGAGTATTTCTTACTTACATTTCGAATGTTATTCCCTTTCCCGGTTTCCGGGCAAACAACCCCCTAGTCCCTGCCCCTCCCCTTCTTTATAGGTGTTCCCCTCCCCATCCTCCCCCCATTGCCGCCCTCCCCCCAACAATTACGTTCACTGGGGGTTCAGTCTTAGCAAGACCCAGGGCTTCCCCTTCCACTGGTGATCTTACTAGGATATTCATTGCTACCTATGAGGTTGGAGCTCAGGGTCAGTCCATGTATAGTCTTTGGGTAGTGGCTTAGTCCCTGGAAGCTCTAGTTGCTTGGAATTGTTGTTCATAAGGGGTCTCGAGCCCCTTCAAGCTCTTCCAGTTCTTTCTCTGATTCCTTCAACGGGGGTCCTGTTCTCAGTTCAGTGGTTTGCTGCTGGCATTCGCCTCTGTATTTGCTGTATTCTGGCTGTGTCTCTCAGGAGAGATCTACATCCGGCTCCTATCAGCCTGCACTTCTTTGCTTCATCCATCTTGTCTAATTGGGTGACTGTATATGTATGGGCCACATGTGGGGCAGGCTCTGAATGGGTGTTCCTTCTGTCTCTGTTTTAATCTTTGCCTCTCTATTCCCTGCCAAGGGTATTCTTGTTCCCCTTTTTAAAGAAGGAGTGAAGCATTCACATTTTGATCATCTGTCTTGAGTTTCATGTGTTCTATGCATCTAGGGTAATTCAAGCATTTGGGCTAATAGCCACTTATCAATGAGTGCATACCATGTGTGTTTTTCTGTGATTGGGTTACCTCACTCAGTATGATATTTTCCAGTTCCAACTATTTGTCTATGAATTTCATAAAGGCATTGTTTTTGATAGCTGAGTAATATTCCATTGTGTAGATGTACCACATTTTCTGTATCCATTCCTCTGTTGAAGGGCATCTGGGTTCTTTCCAGCTTCTGGCTATTATAAATAAAGCTGCTATGAACATAGTGGAGCACGTGTCTTTTTTATATGTTGGGGCATCTTTTGGGTATATGCCCAAGAGAGGGATAGCTGGGTCCTCAGGTAGTGCAATGTCCAATTTTCTGAGGAACCTCCAGACTGATTTCCAGAATGGTTTTACCAGTCTGCAATCCCACCAACAATGGAGGAGTATTCCTCTTTCTCTACATCCTCGCCAGCATTTGTTGTCACCTGAGTTTTTGATCTTAGCCATTCTCAATGGTGTGAGGTGAAATCTCAGGGTTGTTTTGATTTGCATTTCCCTTATGACTAAAGATCTTGAACATTTCTTTAGGTGTTTCTCAGCCATTCGGCATTCCTCAGCTGTGAATTCTTTGTTTAGTTCTGAACCCCATTTCTTAATAGGGTTATTTGTCTCCCTGCGGTCTAACTTCTTGAGTTCTTTGTATATTTTGGATATAAGCCCTCTACCTGTTGTAGGATTGGTAAAGGTCTTTTCCCAATCTGTTGGTTGCCGTTTTGTCCTAACCACAGTGTCCTTTGCCTTACAGAAGCTTTGCAGTTTTATGAGATTATTTATAAAAATAAAACCACAGAGAAGAGCGACTGCCTCTTCCAATGGAGTTTGGGAAGTCTGAGTGAGATGCCTAGAGCTGTGTCAGCCAGCCACTGACGTAGAGTTAGTTTAAAGACAAACCCATACTGAGCCAGGCCAAATGGAATGAGAGAATGGGTCCCTGATACGATCAGGAGCCTTTTCACCAGTTAACTCTGAAGCTACTATACAAACAAACTGTTAGAGTGTGCAGGTTCGCCTCATTGTTTAAGGTAGTGGAGTCCGGATGTTTTTGTTTCCAGTGGCTTATACATTAAGATCAACACAATGTGGAATTTTTTAGAGGAGGACATCTCAATGAACATATCTACATTTAACTGGAGTGATCAAAACCATAAGTCCTCTGCTCTTTTTTGTTCTCTGATTTCTGTTTCAGCTGCCACCCAACTCCTGACCAATGGGTTCCCACTTGAATGTCTGTTGTGTGGATCACATCCCCTTCTGCTCATTCAGCTGAGAAGCTTGACTGAAATTTCAAGAGAAACTTTGTGAAACAAGAGTATGGATTTCCCTCTTTATCTTCTGCCTTCTCTTAGTCCCCATAGTCCTACTTCTCTCATCCTGCTTGTTAGTTTAAGAGCACGAAGAAGAGTGTCTCGGCCAGTCCCCTGTATCCACTGTACCCAGAGTGATAATGAGTAGGCCAGTCACATTGCAGTTCTCTAAGAGGATCCTGGAGCTCAAGTGTAAAGGTAGAGAAGCAGTCAGTTATAGAGGGCTGACCCGGGCAGCACATACAGGGGCTCTGAAGTCAGAGTGAGCTGGGCTTGTTGGAAGAGTACAGAGAAAGACAGCAAGACCAGGACACCACGCAGGGTATGTGTGTAGGGAGAAAAATACCAAAAACCAAAATCCCCAAAACACCAAAACTAAAACAAAACAACAACAGCAACAGCACCCCCCTCCAAGAAAAACAAAAAAACAAAAACAAAAACCAAACCAAACCAAACCAAAACACCTTCTAGTCGATCCTGCGAGGGCTTCATGACCATGGGAAAGTGTGGTTTAACCGAAGGGCTGGGTAGAGCAGGTTAATCTGATTTACCTTATATCGTTTTTCCTTTGACTAGCTGTGGAAAAAAGATTGCAAAAAAGCAAGATAGGAAAAGGGGTGGGTTATCGTTTGGAAGCTATTTACACACTCGGCTTAGTCCAGAGCCACTGTAGGAGCAATAGAGCAAAGGCATGTTCAGGAACTATGTTCAGGTCAAAGATAAATATATTGATGATTGGTTTGAGTTGGGACATAAAAAGAAATGGGTAGGAAAGAAGGAAATAAAGGAAACTCAAGAGTTCTTGTTCTTTTGTTTTGGTGTTTTGTTTTCTTTGTTTGTTTGTTTGATTGTTTTTAACCTGAGGAAGTAGAAGGGAGTTGGGCTGCTTACGCAATCTCTTCCAACAGAACACACAGAAATGTGCCTACCATCTTTCCTTTAGTAAGCATTAGATAGACAGACAGGCAGAGGGAAAGATAGGCAGATCGATATCCTAAAGTAATAAGTTACTTTCCTCTCACTGGAAGAATTTTCTTTACAAGCGGCCTATTATAAATGTAGACTTCTACCTAACATGATATTCTCTCTGAGTCTCAAAATTCTTGTCGGTGATCTTTTATTCCATCCTGCTTAGTTTTCATGAAGTAAATATTTTGCTCAATAAGTTGACTCTCTAATCAATTAAATAATTTCATACTTCACCAAGTACTCTCTCAATAGCATGTTGCCAGCCTTGATGATTAATCTGTGCCACTTGAATCTTGGCTTCCTAGGGGCTTTGCCCTTTCACCCAATACTGCGTTTGCTGTCTAGAATAATACTTTGTGTTACTAAGGATATAATGTTTGTTGGCTGATTGATAAGATTACAGTAAAAATGGGCATAAACTTGATTCTTGAGTTTGTCACAAAGTAGGGTTAATGAAGAGATCTTTATCTGAAGGAAAGCCCAGGTTACTCCTACCTCTACCCTGTACTTCCTTAGGCTCCTTGGAAACCTGGTACGCATAGGTCTCTTTATTCCTGAATAGAGTAGAGCTGTTTCACAGGGCTTGTGGGAATTTTTCCCTTCAAATCACACTCCTACATGCATAAGAATTAACAGGCATTCATCAAACAAAGAGAAACACTACTTAATCATACTTTCCTCATTTTCAGGGTCACTCTTAAAACAATCATTCTATAACTAATCCAGAAAACTCTGAGACTGGGGAGGAGGGGAGATAAAGCCTAGAATTTTCCTTTACAGTATACTTGAAAGACAGAATAAGAAAGAATGGATATTTTGGTGAAATTGAACTCAACATACATCTCAGTATTCTCAGTGTTCTCAATCTCTGCCTTGGAGCAATCAATTTAGGCTACCCAAACATCCTGATTGTTTTTGAATTGATTTCAAACATTGAAGCATTATGGCAGACATGTAAATGAGCCCATCTGTATCAACGGTGTATGAATTATTTATTTTTCAGATAAAATATCAGGCTAAGTTAAGAAAAGAGAAACACCTAGAAAGACATTATGCCATTATAGAAATGAGACATGCAGCTTCGGTGCCAGAATCTTTTAAAGGCATAAGGTCTAAAAATAGAAGAGCAGAGAAAAGAAACAGGCCAAGCAGGGCCAACTGAATGCCCGGGTGTGAATAGAATAGGAAATTAAAAAGAAAGCAGAAAAGGCATATAAATAAGCAGTAAAATCTTGCTATCAGAACAGAAATGCAAGAGATGTCATCATCAAAGATCATTAGAAACTTTGTATGTTAATAAATTAAAGTTTGCATAATCTTGAGGATGAGGATCACTCTATAAACATGATATCAGTATTGAACACAGGTCAGAAAAAGAATAATTGCAGCATAAATTGTCTAAATAAATAAGTCAGAGCCCTGGAAAAGTATTTGTTACGTATATAACAGAGGGAATATCGCAATTATAAATAATAAGCCCATAGTAACCAATGGCAGATGAGGGTATCAGAATGAAAATAAAAATATCAAGAATAGGCACTGCCCAACACAGATATGACCGTGACCAATAATATTTACTTCTACCATCACCAAACCATTTTGAATTAAAAGCAAGCATAAGATATTGCTTCCCTTTTGTCAATTAGCAAAGATTAAAAATCAATAAAACCAGTGTCTACTGGAAACAAGCAAAAATCATATCACAACTATAAATTCATCTTGCCAAGGTAAAATTTGGCAATATTGACTTCAAATGTTTAATATTTATTTAAAATATGTCTTTGGAAGCTAGGAAGATTGCTCAGTCATTAAGAGCAAGCCCTGCTCTTGCAGAGGATACTAAGCATGAGCTCCAACATCAGAAGCACATGCGTGTGTACATGTATGTGTGCATGCTTGTGTGCATGCGTGTATGCATTCGTGTGTTCATGCATGTACACATGCGTGTGCATACACACAAAATCATTCACGCATGCTCACACTAATCACTTGCACCCATCATCAAAAATAAAATAATAGTATTCCCTTGGATACTAGAATCCTAACAATAAAAGTTAGGATGAAGTCATAAAAAAGTGGATGAAAGTATATGGCTCTTAAAGGTCATAATTCTATAGTAAAATGTATCGTTGAGCTAACTTGTCCATTGTAAGTTATGTTGTAGAAGAGACTTAGTTAACAAGAGAAAATGTTCAAGTGCTGTTGTTTAAAGTCAGATCAGCAGTTTATAATCAGTTATAATGCTGCCCATACCTACATGTTAGAAAACAAAGTTGCCTGTATGTGGAGAAGGTACGGAGGAACACACAACAAAATGTTAATGGGTCCATCTTTCCATGTTGTGGTTGTAGATGTTATTTAATAGCTGAATGTTAATGTTCTTCATGCTTTTCTCAGTTTATTTGTTGTAATTTAAATTATCCATGGAACTTTGAGTCAATAATATCTATCACAGTGACACGACAGATGGCAAAACCAAACGGAAAAGTGATTTGACAATGGCCTAAAAGTCTCCGTGTAGTCCAGGCTAAACTCGCTGAAATTGCCTTCCCCCTGCCTCTACCTCTTGACTGCTCAGATTGCAGGACTGCTCTCCCACGATGGGCAGTGGAACCACTGTTAAGTCACTCTGTGAGCTTTAACAAAAAGATTCTGGAACAAAACGAGAATGTATGATAAATGTGGCTCGGCTGGTGACACCCACTCCTGGGACTGGGATGATCTCCTTTGCCGGCTGTCTCTGGAGATTGTTTGCAGAATGTCCCGAGCGGCCATCTGGGAAAGATCACCTCGGGGCAAGCCTGGCCCAACAGCAAACCGTCTACAGCGAGAGACTAGGTGGCTCCAAGTTATCGTGCTGCCTGTCACTCAGATGCATCTCCATACAATGCTCTCCAATTTCCTGAGTCCTGGGAAGGGAAATGGTCACGTCGAAATTCAAAGACTAGACAAAAACAAAAAAATTCAACTACACCACCACCCCTCCCCCACCATCACTATTTTGGCACACAATAGAGACACCAGTAGACATCTTTGCTTCTATTCTTGTAGAAAATAACTCCAAGGAGAGAAAGGCATTCCTTCCCAAGCATCACACTGTGAATTTTGCAAAAGCCAGCAGTGCTCTTGGAGCATACCTTCTCTTACATGGGTTGACACGGAGCTGTGTGTTCCAATGGCTGTGTAGTGGGTGCAGGGGTTTGTGGAGCCATTTCTGAATCTCTCTCAGTAGGGAATGCCATGAACTAAGAAATTGGAGTCTGGGATAGTATTGAGTCCCAAATTATGTCTACATTGAATGAATATCTCCACTTCGTTCAACTTTTTTTTTTTAAACCTCCTTATATTACGAGTAAGACAGATTTTGTGAATCACATGCACAGTATAATCCAAAGCCCTAAACTGGTAAAGGCAGAGCTTATTGACCCAGTAATGAGGGAGCTGGTGCATAAAAACCATTACTCCGTGCAAGTTCCTCTCTAAGAGAGAACTACTGGAGCTGAAAGCAAGCACCTGTGTAACTTGCAGAGCTTCTCAGGGTGATTTTCTCCTGGTACTTGCTGAGAACTCCTTTTCCGGGATGCTTTTCCTACCACCTGACTTCAGTATCGTTTCTAGCCCTTCTTCTAAGAACTCCTCCATGGCACTCCCATCAGAGAAAGAGGGTGCACAGCCAGAAGAGCAGAGTAGCTGACTTTGAGAAAGATGGACCCGAGGGAAAAAATACAACAAGCAATATAAAACTCAAGAGTCAAGCCTCGCGCTGCCTGGACACCCGAGGCCCCTACTCCCTCCACAGCGAAGCCACATTCCTCTCTAGGGTTGTAGTTTTTGAGCCAGAAGGGACCCTGACCAGAGCATAACTTTATAGCTCTCCCCCCTGCCAGTGCTTAGCAGGAGTGACCCTCCTGGTTTTCCAAGGTCACCGTGGACCCTCTGAGAGAGCCTTTGATTTAGCATGTAAGGGAATTCCCACTGGCTGATGAAATGTTTTCATATTTTATCGTCTTCCTGCAGAGAACAGTTTTTGGCAGGCAGAGTATTTTTATGAACGTCATGAATAAATATTGTGGGTCAGTCACAGAGATGAGCACGAACTTGCTAGCTAGGAAACCTGAGAGGCAGTAAGCTTCCCCCAGCAGAGAGTGGGTATGAAAAGGTTTAAATAGTGGGAGCTTGAAAACACTCGTCCGACCATTGCAGCTGTGCGCTCACAACCTAGTGATAACAGACTGGGATGGATACAATGATGCCAGTTGCATATCTGGAGGTACATAAAGTGCGACTGCTTTCACTTTGAATTGAGAACATTTGCTGAAAGACAGAGGCTAAGGCTAGACTTTTGGGTCAAAAGACACCAGCCCCAGTGTTTAGACAGACATAGGCCTTTTCACAAAACCAACAGATGCTCGATATTCCAAACTGCTACTCAGAACTTCCAGAGGCCACTCTGGTTTACAAAAGAAATAACCCTTTGGAAAATGCAAAAAATAAATACAGTGCAAGCACCACCATGACTTACACGGCCCACTGCCCTCAGGGGCAAGGGAGTCTGGTGGAAACTGGTTCCAGAGAAGCCTTCTTGACATAGTGATTCACCACCCTGATGCTTTCCTTCTTGGGAACCCACCACATGCCCATGTGGCTGCTCCCGTCTCAGCCGCAGACTTAAGAATCCGGGGAAATCCATGCATGATGTTACCAGTCAGCGGTTCACAAGGCCGCCATCCCAGATCTGCTACGGAAGACCTATCTCACTTCCCTCTCACTCCTCATTGTCCCTGGCCCAGGTCAGGGTAAGAAACAGATGGCTGTGATTTTTGCTCTCTGTGTCTTATGTCACCTCTTCTCAGAGGTGTTCTCCTTGCCCATTGGTCACTTTAAGTCTAAATTACAGGAGTCCAAATAACCTCTCGACCTTTTTATTTTTTTCAAGACCACTTATCTAACACTTATTTCAAATTTTTCCTCTCTCTAGGTATAAACTACTTAACCCTATCTGCCATTGTCTCAAATGTAAGCGCTTAGCCTAAACCCAGATAGTAGACTGTTACTGCCACGTATGCACCCTAGGTAGTCACTAAATACATCAGACAGGAAGAGGAGATGAACAGGAGAGAGGGGAAAGTGCTGGCGTGGGGGGAGGGGAGGGAGAAAGGGAGAGGGAGGAGTTGATCTGGAGTTGATTAGGGAAATACGAAAAGTAAATACAGTGCAAATGCCACCATGACATCACAACCTGCTAACTCATTGTCTTCCAGGCCGATTCATTCATTCATTCATTCATCCATCCATCCATTCATTGTTCTGCTATCTGAACTCTATAGAGGTCATTATGCCAAGGTCCACAGCTCTGTCTCACAGTCTTCAGAACCCTCTGGAAAAGCCTGTTTGAGAGGCACCAGTGTGGATTGAATATTTAACAGGAGGATCTGAATAGAATGAAGAAAACCTTCTGACGTCTGTAGAAGAAAATCTAGGTACCATGGGTCCTTCTACTCCCTCTTTACCTAGTGGGTGTTTCTCCAGCTTCAGGAGTAGAAGACTGGAGCTGGCTCTGTCTATGCTGAGAGGGTCCCCACTGCACTCCCCTTCCTGTGAGTAAGGCCTGCACTAGGACCTGTGACAGTAGAGGGGGATTGTGTAACATTGTAACTCTACAAACCATCTCATGTTTTTTCCCACATTATTTTTTTCTGGGAGGAATCGGGAAGCACCAACAGACCAGCAAAGCAGCCTTCCAGGGAGAAAATCTGGCGGCACTTAAGGGGGACCTACAAAGAAACATGCTAAGTTCATGTCCAGGACATGAGGCCTCCCAAGGGATCTGCCTAATGTATTAAAAAAAAAAAAAAAAAAAAAAAAAACCACCAGGGAAGCAAGGAGAGAAGGGCAGCCATTTTTAAAGACTTGGTACATTGTGTTTAATTAAGGCTGAGGGTTATTGTGTGACCACAGGAGGCAGATCTGTGATGTCAACACTAACATCTAATGAGGAAAGAGAGGAAATCCCGGCTGAGAGATGCTCCCACTGCCTTCCCAGAGCAGGGTTGCTCAGCTGCCTCGCATCTGCCCGACATTTGTGCTGGGAGCCTTGAAAAAGGAGCGCAGGTTTTGTTTTGTTCCTTCTGCTCTCTGTTTCACACAGTTTCCGCCCTCTTTAGAAAGAGGATTGAACATAAAAGCCCAGCCCTGGATTACAGTGGCTCACTGGGTTCCTGCATCTGTGGAAGCTGCTTTCAAAGTCTCGTCATGGAATCTGAGGAAGCTTCACTAGCGTGACAGGCAAAGCTGGCTCCAGTGTACTGCCATCCACTCCTGGTGAGAGCTCTTATCTAGACGGCCTCAGACCTCCCCTTCACTCAGGGGGTTTAATCAAGAGCTTCACAATCCAAACTGCTCATGGCGGTGCACGCCTGCAATCATAGTAACCAGGAGGTAGAGACAAGAGGATCAGGAGTTCAATGCCAGCCTCAGCTTCAACATGAGTTGGAGAGTGGCCTGAGATGTACGAGACTTTGCCTCAAAAAAAAAAAGGCGAATGAATGAATGAATGAATGAATGAATCCCCTTGAGACAGGCATATTTCTTTGATTTTCAACAATTAGCAATTCTTAACAGAAGTAATTGGATTTCATAGTTTCTTCTACTGGTAATTGCACAGAATTCAAAGTCCTCCCTAGCAAAAGTAGCACTGGAGGTTGGTTACCTGCTGTTTCCACATTCGACGCGCGCTAAAGCAATAATGAAGCTGTTTAAATCTGAAAAATCATCTCACTCCCAGACTCCACTATTGTGACTGTCTTTCCAGTTGATATTTTTAAACCTTATCACTTTTGGCCACACATCCACATACCACCCTGGGTTATTTATAAAGATAAATCCTGTGCTGAGATCAAAATCTACAATCATTTTTTTAAAAAAAAGGTTTAAATTTGTTTTTGCTGCTTTAAAAAAGATTTTGAAAATATTTTCCAGTGGGTTTTATTTTATTTTATTTTATTTTTTTAAGATCTTGGTAAAAGAGGAATTGCTCAGACTATAAATCGTCTCTGGGGCTGTCAACTACCACATATTTGAGATGGCTTGAATTATCCAGGAGCTAACAGCTTACTGTTTGAATGTCTTTGTACCTTAGCCTTGTTATGATATTTAAACACTTTCAGTGTGTCTGCCTAAAAATACATCTGCCGTCATTAGCGCCTGGCTTCCTGAAAACAAGAGCTTAGTCCTATATTGACCTTGCATTACCCATACTTTCTGAGCCTCAGTTTCCTTATATCTGAAGTGGAATAAATCATAAAGACTTTACAGTGAAAAATTAAAATGGATTCCCCACTGCACCCACACAAGTGCATAATAATTGGTAGCTTAAAAATGTTAACCACAGAATACAGTTGCAAAGTAGAGGTTGGGTGGTAACAATTGCAACAATCTCTCTCTCTCTCTCTCTCTCTCTCTCTCTCTCTCTCTCTCTCTCTCTCTCTGTGTGTGTGTGTGTGTGTGTAGGTCTTCTATCCTCCAGAGCCTGCACACTTTGGGAGAGTTTGACCTTGCCCTGACCCTGAACCATGTGGGATGAAGTTCATGTGTGTAATAACTTCCTGAATCCTCAATGGCACCGAGAAGTCAAAGTTGTCTGTGTGTAGACTCTGTTTACAGTTTGCAATTTGTCTCTATTTTAAAAGACTCTGGGATTTTGTTGTTGTTCTACTACTCTTCCGGTTAGTAAACAGAATTTGAAAATTCTAATGCAAGTGTAGTAAATGACTGTTAATAATTTTCTACCTACACAGAGCTAGCATGAGAATGGCACAGCTCACTTTCCTGGGAAGCGGGGAAATTGAGACTTCAAAGGCCAATAGGGCAATAGCCTATTGTTGGTTTCAGAGCTTGATCCAGAAATAGTGAGCTCCAGTCTGGAGAGCTGGGCTCAGTTAGAAAATATTTGATCTCATGTGTGAAGGTGTTGCCTCCTCCCCTGTGAGAAGACCAACACCATCAGGGCTATGAACTTGAAGGGTTCTGGTTGAAGATGAGTGAGCTTCATGTAGCTTTTTCTCTATAAGGACTCTATTTCTCACTTTTATCTGTTAGGCATATTCTATTCTTTAAGTTGTATAAATAAATAAATATTAAAATGTATCATACTAATTTACAAATTTTATCTGGTACAGCTGCCAACTCCAAATGGATTTGGCTCAAACTACATTCAGTTCTAAGTTTAAATGCTGCATATGCCCATGTGTAAAGAAAACTTTAAATCATAGAATTGAAATATTCGTCTAACAGATATTTAGATTACCTAATATTTTCTAAGAAAGGTGCAAAGGGATAAAGATAAGAGAATGGGAGATTTAGGGTCACATTTGAAAATGGTAGGCCCTTGACTTTGGAATTATTGTATCTTAAAGGACAAAATTAGAAAATATGTCTACTGCTTCATTACAGTAGAGACCATTATACCTGTTGGTCACTTTGGAGCTGTGGTAAAAAGGATCCAGGATGGGGGTAGCTCTGGATAAGAATGCCATGGATGTGACATGGACATGGGAGTGACAGCAACTGCCTGTAGGCTAAATAGTTATCTTTGTTCTGTGGATGAAGGTGACCTTCATCAAGTCTGGCACAGAAGAGGATGAAGTTCAGACAGATTGGTTAGCATGCTTAACGTCACCTCATAGGCAGCTCTTTACTGAATGTAAGATACTCTAGCTTCTCCCTTTCTATTTCTCCTGAGCATTGGCCTTCGGAGCTTCAGGAAGACATGATGACTTGCTGCTGGGGCAGGCCACTGTGATAAAAGATGGCTTCCCTTCACTGTCCGTGGGTGAGGGGAGAAATAGTTTGCATTCTTTATATTCTCTTTGTTTATAGAAACAGAAAAGTCAATTGTTTGTGTTTCTGATGGCAACATAAGACTAAGGCTGTGATGTTTCAGTAGGGTCACCCTTGTTGGGTGATCTGTGATGACAATGACGATTATTGGTGTTTGTCCCTGATAAATGCTCTAAGTTCATTCCGGAGAGCACATTCCTGTGTCTTGACCTAAAGTAGCCCCTTGAATTTGCTAGCATCTGAGCAAATGGCCATAGAACCAGAGTTATGTCCGTTAGCAGGAAGTAGTGCTCTAGAGTAGTGTGCTGAGATGTTCAAGGATGCTGAAGAGCAATGGGCTGAAATGGGAGATGCTGATGATAAGGGATGAACGCTCTACTATCCCTGAGTCAGAAAGGAAATGTGTCTCTTCTGGGTTTCAAAGATGTTAGCTGGAGGAAGGTCACCGGGAGGAAACTGTGGCTTTTGCTGGAAATTTGTACGGTCAATTTGTGCGTACTTTAGGAAGGGAAATACATGCTGTTTCCTTTCCTCCTACCAGTGTAGGCTGCTGGCTGAAGCCTGAAGCCTGAAGCCTAGGGCAGACCCTAGGTCAGAGAAAGGTGACAATGGGTCTACAGGGCAGGACCAAGGGTGAAATCCCAGCTCATGGGCATTAGGGGCATAGCAGGCCCATAAGTCCTAAACTCATTCTTTCATGCTAATATAAAAAAGAGCCTCAGGAGCACAGCCTCTGTTACTGGAAGCTGAACAAGGACTGATTAAGCCTAGTAGTTCAAGGATAACCCAAGGCTAGTGAGATCCTCTCTCAAAAGTTAATAACTAGGAAAAACCTCACACTTAGAACAAGAAAAGTAACCAATCAACAACAAAAGTCTTCTCAAAGCAGAAGGAATGCTTGGTAGTCTTTTATCTACCTTCGTCTTTCTTTCCAGTCTTGGGTTTGAGTGGCAACAACCCGGTTCTCTGTTCTCTTCCTTGAACCAGAAACCAAACCAGACTTTACCTGGAAATTATTGTATATGTCTGTTCTATGGTGCCTTGGAGAACTAGGGGGAGGGATGTGGATAAAAGGCCTGTTGTTTTCTATCTTGTGTGACATAGAGAGCTGGAGGACTGATCCCCAAACTCATCAGTGAACAATAAATCTGAAGATGCTAGGGACAGGATTGTCCCTGGAGACATCAGTGAACTGCCTGAAGCCAGTAGGGAGAGCTGGATGAAACATCTTGAGAAATTACAACAGTTAAAAGCAACTGTTTTTAGGGTGACCTGGAAGCCCTGTGTCTGTCCTAATAAACACTCATGTTAGCAAACTTAGGAAGACCTTAGATTTCCACCTATGTCTGATCATCAGACTTAGAGCAAACCAAAATAGTGGAACCTCTAGTATAAACTCAAAGAGATGACCTCCACTCTGTGTCAGTGCATGCATGCATGTGTGCGTGTGCGTGTGCGTGTGTGTGTCTATGTGTGTGTGTCTGTGTGTGTGTGTGTGTGTGTGTGTGTGTGTGTGTGTGTCTGTGTGTAGGTGCACTTGCTTGTTTGTATGCAGGAAGTGAATAAAGGGGATCTAAACTCGGGTTCTCCTGTTTGCCCAGTAAGCACCTTATCCTCTGAGCCATCTCCCTACTCCTGTATTCAAGGAATTTTGATCAAAACATTACCTGTACAAAACTAAGAAAACAAAAACAAAAACAAAAAACAAAAAACAAAAAACAAACCCCTTAGATTTCAGTGAGCATACATGATGAGGAACACTTTGTAAAGACATCATGAAAACAAAATCTTTAAACAAAAGAACTACTCTAATGTTCAACAACCAAACCAAACACAATGCAGCAAGTACCGAGGGAAGTGGAAAATATGACTTCTAGAATCATAACATTTTAATAATCAAATGATCAATGTTTAACAAGAAAAAAATCACAAGATACAATGAGAATAAAATGTCCCCATACAGGAAACTATGAGTCACTAAAGCGGACAAAAGAATCAACGGTAACTGTCCCCAAGAGATCCCAGACATCAGACTTTAAACCTTTTAAACGAGCTCACAATGCTAAGATAAATGTGGACAAAGAACTAGAGGAAATCAAGACAAAAGAAAATGCCAACAACCGCAGTAGAAAGAAGACCCAGCAGTCACTCCAGGGCTAGTCAGCAACTACTAGGGTTCAGAAGCACACTGGGATTGGCCAAAGGACAAATCAGAAACATTGAAAGCAAAATATTTAAATTATTGAGTCTGAGTAGTAGAGAGGAAAAAGCATAGCACAAGTGGGCAGAGTTTGAAGGACTTCTGAGACCTCATCAGGAAGAGTGACAGATTCATTATGGAGATGCCAAAAGGAAGGGGAGAGGGGAGGTGGCAAGCTTTCATAATAGCCAAAATGTCTTCCAGTCAGTTTCATGCAAGACAGGAATCAAGCCATCTTGGGTGAGTCTGAACACAGCAGACTTGAAGAGGCTCACATGAAGACGTATTTCAGTTTGCAAAAGGCAAAGCTGAAGAGAGACTCTTAGCGATAGAGAAGCAGTGTGTCAGACGTGGGATTTCCCAGCCAGATGACCTGTCTGTTTCTAAGCAGAAACTAGAAAGCAGGAGGCTGCAGGATGATCTGCCCAAAATTCTCAACAGCAGTCACCTGACAATTCTGTGGTTGGTGAAGTTGTCTAAAAGTGAGGGTATGTGAGAAAACTCTGCTAATTAAGGTCGAAGTCCTCCATGACTGGAAAGCATCTGGGCTTGGAGCAATATAGGAGACTCCCTTCATCAGGGGGACTTCTCCTTCTTTGACCTTGTCTGGGGAATTCAGAACCCCCACACATATGCCTCTACCTGAAGAGTGTCATATGTCTTCAATTAGATAACAGGATCAATTTCCTTTCTCCCAGTAAAACCTGTTTAGCTAGTACCTGAGATTTCTGAAATGCTTCCCCATGCTAATGAAGCATTTTGGTACCCCCAAGTCATCATCCAATGACCGTAGCCCATTCTAGATGTTCCTAATCTCAGTCCCCCAAAACTTTCTAAGCCTCTAATCACCCTAAGTAAAGTTGATCTGCCTCCTGATGGCTGGTCCTGGTGTGATCATTCACTATACATTGTCACAGGAACCCCCAACCACCCACATTCAACCACCTCAACTCCCCAAACCACCACACCCAGCCCCAGGCCCTTGTGGACTGTGTATGCAGATGATCACAAGGATGGGGAAAGCCACAAGGGTGAAGTTGGAAAGTGCTGACTACACAAATGCTGGAGGTTTTTCAACCCCAGACTTGTCCCACAGGCAGTTGTAAAGGAAGCCATTCCTCTGAGGGACAGTAGCATGTGTCTGCTGTGTCAACACTCTGGAAGCAGAGATGGGAGGTATGCCACCGTTTCTAACCCATCCTCGGACACACAGTGAGTTCAGGACCAGCCCAGGCTACATGGTGAGACTCTAACAAACAATAACATCTAAAGGAAGTTCTTTAACCAGAAAAAAAGAGGAACAGAAATCTGAACGGAGACATGAAAATCTGTGTTAGTGGTAGATACATGAACAAACATGAAAGCCAATATTTTGAAATGCTGGTTTTAATTCTATTCTTTAGTTTTTTTATAAGATTTTTATAAAAGTATACAAAGATAATTGGAAATCTATTACTAAAAGTATAATATATGAACATTAAAATAAAATTAATAGCAAGGTAAAAGGGTAGAACTTTATGGAAATAGCTTTTGTATACTGGAGGTTAATTTGATATCAATTAAAATTAGATTGCTATAACCTTAGAAGAATGTATGAAATTGACAGTTGACATGGTCTCAATAAAGAAAATATCTCTAGAGTACACATAATAGAACAATGTCATTACCCAAACTCAACTAAATACAGAAAGAAGTAGTGGAGGAAATAAGAGAGCAAAAAAATATATATTTACATAAAATATATAGAAAAAACAACAAAATAAAAATAACACACAAGTGATTGCACTAACATGGATGTCTTAAAAGTATACATCAACAGAGTAGTTTTTTTTAAAGTTAGATCTATGAGATATTGACAGGAGACTCACTTTAGACCTAAATATAGAACTGAGTTGAAGTCTGCAAAAATATATCTCTATATTAATCAAGAGAATGACAATTGAGTAGTTACACAGAAGTATTAGACAAAATCACCTTGGAAGGAAAAGCTGATACAAGAAACAAGAATATTATAGACTGTAAACAGAGTTGATTCATGAAGGATATGTACCAGGTAAGCATAAAGCAAATACTAACAGATTTGAGGAGAAACGATAAGGGATTTCAATACAAAGAAATTTCAGTACCACTCAATCAATGACATAGTTCTAAACTGAAACATTTCTAAAAGCAAATTCTAAGCTATATAATCTTTTTTTATTCATCTTTTTTATTATCTTTTTTTAAGATTTATTTATTTTTATTTATGAGTACACTGTAGCTGTCTTCAGACACACCAGAAGAGGCATCAGATCTCATTACAGATGGTTGTGAGCCACCGTGTGGTTGGTGGGAATTGAACTCAGGACCTCTGGAAGAGCAGTCAGTGCTCTTAACCACTGAGCCATCTCTCCAGCCCTAAGCTATATAATCTTATATAAAATTACCCAAACGATAATGTAACTTCATCCTTTAAATGTGTAGAAAAAGAAAAGTAACTAAACCCACAGTGTTTGAAGGTTGAATAAGTTAATCGGAACTGAGATAAACAAAATACAGTTTGGTATAATGGTGCATGCATGTCTTTAATCTCAGCACTCAGGAGAACTGAAGCAGGAGGATTACTATGAATTCAAAGCCAGCCTGGGCTATATAGTGAGCTCCAGACTAGCCTGGGATATGGTGTAAGACTCTGCCTCAAACAAACCAAAAAAGTTATAGAAAAGTAACAGAGAAAATTCAATTAAAGTAACAGGTAGTTCTTTGAACAGACAAGCAATGTTGTTGATTGTGTTAGCTAAAATGACTTAAAAAAAATACAGGAGACTCATTAAATTAAAGTTAAAATCAGAAGTCAAATTGCCAACATTACTACTGGTTTTATAAGGAGCACACGTGTCAGAAGGTAGTGCCATCAACACTTTCGAGCCAACTGAATTTCCTAGAAATGCCGAGATCAGCTGCACCATGTGGCATCAGGACCCAGGTACTCTTGTAACTAGTGAGGGTGTTGGATTAAAGGTCAAAACCCTCTCAATGACAGAGAAGTTTTGGGAGAGATGAATTAATGGGTGAATTTCAGGGTTTCCAAGATTTTCTGTCAATCTCCAAGTCTTCCCAAAAACCTCAACGAAGGGGAAGCTGCACCAACTCATCCCCTGAGCCAGCATTATCTGAGAGTAGAACCAGCAAAAGAAAACCAAAGCTCCACCTGAAGAGGCAGACTGGTATTTCAATCCAATGTTGCTGTAAAGGCCCGGAGGAAATGCTGCCAGAGCTAGCTCAGCACCACCCTGTAGCTTTGGTTCTGAATCCAGGAGCGGGCGAGCTGTAGTCCCAGAAGCCAGGGGTAGTTTGATACTTGAGAGACGGTCCACATGATATACCACATTAATTATCACACCGGAGTGAGCAGTTCCACACAGGTCCCTTTGACCAGGTGTGCATGTGTCAGACGCTGCAGTAGGCATCTACTAGAGAATGTTTTGAATGTATTTTCCTTTCTTTAAATGTTTCTTAACCTGTATTATGTGTTTTGCCAGCGTATGAAAATGTGCATCACATGCATGCCCCGGAGATCAGAAGAGGGCACTGTCTTCCCTGGAGCCGGAGTTACAGATGGTTGTGAGGCACCATATGGGTACTGGGAATCAAATCAGGGTCCTCTGCAAGAGCAGAGTGCTCTAAACAGCCGAGACATCCCCTTAGCCCCCTAGAGCATGCTTTGAATCTTCAAGATAACACTCCAGAATAAGTAATATTAGGAAATTGATTCTACAATGCATATAAACTCCAGGGCACTGAAGTAATTTCCCGAGATTATACACGCAGTAAAGGCTAGCTTTAGAAAGTATGTTCAGAGTTTGAGATCACAAAGTCGAGTCCATTCCTACCGTATACGTGCGTTTTGCTTGGGCATCTAAGAAGAATGACAATGAAGGTTCTGGATATGATTTAAGAGAAGCCGCATGACTGATTTAATAAATGAATGATCTTTGGTGTCTTTGTCCCTGTCCCCATCTATCCCTGACGAAAATGTAGTACATTGATTGAATGTCCCTTTGCACTGATGAAGCATGGGCTTAGACTGACCCACTCCAGAGCGACGTTGGACTGTTGGGCGTGGACGTGCCCCTCTTCATAATATCTCCAGGGAAACAGTGGCACCTATAGGACCAGCAGTTCCATCATGTAGCATCGATGTCAGTGAGAGGTACAGAGAATTAAAAAAAATAATAATAAAGTTAGTAAACCGAGAAAGCTGGAATCAATTTGTCTTTGACTCAGAGTCAGGCTCTGTTTTAAAAAAAATACACACACACACACACACACACACACACACACACACACACACACACACACACAACTGAACGTTGGTGCCAGCTCACTGAGTTCAGTTATAAATAAAAATGAGAATTATGGTTTCCAATTTTTATGAGTTTTTAATGGGTACATTGTTCAGCTTCCTGACAAACTGATGCCATGCAGGCTAACTCCCCAGATGCCTGCCACATCTGTTTACTTGGTCTGTTGCAAGGAAAGAGCTTTTGAGATCATGTTCATTCTGTAGACTCAAAGAAAAAGGGCTTCCGGGTACTTCTGGATTTTCACGTTTTATCCTTTCAAAGCCACTTCCCTATCGCTTTCCTTCAGTACCACAGGGGCTGGAACTGACTGTCAGACGAGGGGTTCTCTCTTTACAGTGGTATGTAGAGGCTGGTAAGCAAAAGCCCAGATAAAGGTCCGAATTCTGTGCCACGATCTGAGATGAAGGGCCTTAGCCCAGCCTAAAGGACAGACCTTTTTTCCCCTCTGAGCAAGGAGCTCATGGCAGTGATGCACAACTTGATTTTTATGGGCGTATTCTAGAGATGCAACTAACTGTGAGTTTGGTTCCTTCTTGTCCTCCAGTCGTTTTCAGCTTTAAAACACCCTTTCTGGAACACTGGCCACAGCGCAGGGACCAGTAGAGTTGGTAGTAATGGAGGGGCACTTAATGTTTAGCAACCAACTAAGTCCCTTTGATGGATACTGTGTGTCTGGCGAGGAGGATTTAACAACACGTTGGCTTCACACTTCAGAACCTCCTGTTGTTCTCAGAACCTGATCTGTGGAAGATAAATCCACCCCCTCACCGCACGCCCGCACGCACGCAATTCTTCAGAATCTGGATGTTTAACACTCCTCAAAGACAAATTCTGCCCTCTGTTTCTGCAGAGTTCACCCCATCCTGTGAATCCTCCCTGCCCACAGAAGTTGGTCTAGCCTGGAGTGTCCTGCCTGACTGAGTTTTGACAGTCAGTCAACTATGCGGGAAGCACAGCCCTTACTCAGGCTCAGCTCTGGAATGGTCTTTCTCCTCAGCCTCTGTACCCCTTCAGGACCACCATAACTCCCCTCAGAAGAAGTCACAGTAGAGATCACTGAGGACTCCTGTTTTGGGGCTGTCAGGGAGCCAGGGTGGGGCGATCCTTCAGCAGCATGGATGTGGTATGTGTCCTCTACACCCTGAGGTCTGTGTTTAAAAATAACACAGACGCCCCTCCCTGTGCTGATGACACTCAGACTAACAGGGATGAATAATAGTATTGACAGTCATTTTGGGATAAGCAGGAAAGATCAGTGAGTAAAACTCACCCCAAACTACAGAAATAACATGAACTTCAAAGGGTGTTTACCTGGTAAGCTAGGGGGCTGTTTCATTCCTGTAACATTTTTATTCTTTCTTTTCTCCTGAACAGCTGCTCTCATTGAGAATGTATCTAGTGAGTGGCCGACATACAGTTCATCCATTCCGGTCCAGAGGATAAGCACTTTGCAAGCTTGCTTGGAGAGGTCTGACAGCCAAGCTGGTAGAAAAGGGTGTCTCAGTTCATCCGGGTCACCTAAGAGTGGAACAATTGTGAGTCGCATGCTTCTGGGGAAAAAAAAAACACTTCCCTTACACATTATCAAAGTAGCCCATCTTCATGTTATGTAATAAAAATTTTAGGGGAGTCTGTAAGCATTCATTTTTCCATTGTAACTTTAGGATTTTTTTTTTACTAGCAATGGGCTCATTTTCAATAAACGGTGAAATAAATACTCTCTAAATTGGGGTGAAAAGAGCACATAACTGGATTCCTTCCTACTACTTGCGACTGGGTTCATTTCCCCCTTCAGTACAGTGTATGCATAAACAATGATATAACGGCAGTATCTTGTATTTTGGGACTGGAGTGTTTTGATGATAGCAGTCCACTGAGCCCCGGAGTGGAATGTCTCAGCAGCAGTTAAAGGTTAGCAAGATGACTCGGCTTGCCAGTAAATGTCTTCAAAGCAGGATCCAGTTATGCAATGTAGAGCCAAGGGTGAGGTTGTGTGGCTCTCCTAGTCTCCCTCTGGAAACCTCTAGACACAACAAGGATTGCTCCAAGCTGCCTGGAGCCTGGAGGCAGAAAAACTAGGGCAGGAGTGCATTATGCCATGGGTAACAGATGCATAGACCTGAGGCCCTTAGGACCAAAGGGGCCAACGTCCTTATTATACAGACTAAGGTATGGAGAAGCTGGGTGCTGCGGCTGTGAGTGTCAGAAAGAAATCAGGAGGAGACAGAACCCAGACACCCGCATTTTGCTGCCTTTTGTGGAAATCATGAGTTCTGAAAAATGCATCTTGAGATATCCCCTAGTGTATCATTGTTAATTGTTTGAACTTGAAAAGTATGCTCTGGCTATGTAAATTGTAGTTATACTTTAGTAATGAGCACTAAAATATCTAGATTAAAAAAAAAACCTTAAGTAGCAAGTCTCTAATAGCTAGCTAGAGAATGGATAGGTGGATGGATAGATAGATGGATAGATGATAGATAGATAGATAGATAGATAGATAGATAGATAGATAGATGATAGGTAGGTAGATAGATGGATAGGTAGATAATGGATGGATAGATAGACCGATAGATACATAGATAGATATTAGATAGATAGGCAGACAGACAGAGAAATGGATTAATGAGGACAGACAGACAGGCAGATCACAAGCAATAAAGCATAGGAATAATGTATGGACAAAGGGTTGCGGGTGTGTTTGTACTATTTTTATTTTCAAAGGTTACCAACGTTTGAAAATATTTTCAAATTTAAAAGTTTTTTTTTAAATGGCAATGAATAAATAAAATTCCAAGGATCACAATAGAGGCAAGTTTCTCTGGTCCTCTGCCTTGAGTGGGGCTTATCATGGAAAAACTTGTACCTTCTTGGAGGATGCAGAGATGAGAGGCAAGAGTTTTTAAAAACCCATTTGAGGAGAGGGACTTGTTGAAATGTTTTTTAAAAATCGCCTGAATGAGTCTACTCTTCTTGTCCATTCATATCCACGCCTGAGCATGTTTCCAGAGTCAGCTGTAATTCAGGGAAAAATGAGTGACCTGGCGAAACAGCCTGGTGCATGCTCAGTTGAGGGCAGCGGACCGAGCTGCTGATGAGACTCTCACAGAGCAACCCCAGCACGTTGCTACCTTCCCTTTTGCAAATCACTGCGCACTTGCTATAGTGTTGGATTCTCCCTGCCAGATTTAAAATCCACCCCGCTTTGTAGTTAAGAGAAACCAAGGCTCAGGCCATTTCTAAATCATACAGCTAGGGAGGAAACTTCATGAATTTGTACTCTGGTCCCTTGCCATCTACGGTGAGAACAGTGCCTCCTTCAGCCATCGGTGATCCTGTGCACACTGATGGCTTCACACTGTGAACTACTCTGAAATCCATTCCCCTGCTGTATATGTCTTCTTGCTAACACGGTGATGTCATTAAGCTGAGGTGTATTAATTTTTGGCCAAGTCTTATTTCATTCGTTAAATAGATCCAAGGACCCAGTGGAGTTTGCTCTGATTTTCCTTAACATTCAGGTTAAGAATCTATGCTAGTGTTCCTTCATAAACGTGGTACCAAATGGGAAGACATAAGCAACATTTACTCTGCCTCCTAAGGTCCCAATGACAAACCAAGGCACGATTCCACCAAGGTTTGCTTTTAGGAACCAATGAGTTTCATGGGCTTCCTTACAGAGAATAGGTGAGCGTTTCCTTACAGGACTGTGGGTGCGTCTCCGCCCAAGGGGCAGCATGTGGAAAGCTCTTGCCCATGGCTCACAGATGTAGGCCGTAGTCCCTAGTCTCCAGTCTGTCTGTTTTAGCTTCTCCCTGGGGCCAGAGTTTCATACAGTAGATGGCACCAGGCGGTAACCCCTAGTGACCCTCCCTACTCATCCATGATGACGTCTAAATAGTCAATGAGCCCAGCTGGGATACCCTAACTCCCCAAGATGGCGGCTGTTTGGCTTGGAAGATAGTCCCACACAACAGGCAGGTACCCAGAAGACAACATAGTCTAACGTTGTCCCACTTAGACACGAGAAAGCTAACACCAGAAATTTCAAGAAAAAGAAAAATCGCAGAGCTGGTTAAATGCTCGGCGGCCAAATAACTGGCCGTCAGATTGATCATTCTTCCTAGAAAACAAACCATGTTTGGTGAAGGGGTTGTAACTGTTTCATATTAATACGTTTAAAGATCTAAGGCAGCTTTAAAAAGTAAGTAGGCTACAAAGGCCCTTTTTAGTTTACATGTGTTGTCACTTCTAATATAAACATAGAAGTTTAACAATTAAGCACGTTTTTCCAGAGGACAGTCAAGGATGGGTATCCATACCCATTCTGTAGTGTGTTGCATCTCCCTAATCAAAACCACAAAACCATGTGAGGAACTAGAAAGAACTCCAGAGCCCCAAGTGACTGCCAAAAATGAAAATGAGTTTAGAGAATAAGAGCTGGGGGAGGTGGGGGGTGGAGGGGGCAGTGGGATGACTCAGAGACCCACTACCCTTCCTTGGCTTCAGCATGCAGGCCAGCTTAGCTCTTCATCAGATAAGAACAATTTACGCACAATGGGCCAATTTACGGCACACAGGAAAGCCTGTAGCTGGGTTCAGCCCACCACTTCCTGTGGGAGTCAGCAAAACAGCCTCAGCCCTTCCATGTCTTTGACCAAAATACCTCCAAGTCCTCAGATGAGCCTCTCTGCTCATCTTGCTCATTTAGTGGGAGGAGACCACAGTCAGCTCCTGACAGTCATGAGACTGGAAATGTCCAGTCTTCAGGTGTGCTTTTACAGTGTGCCCACGTAGGTGGTTATGTGTGTGCACAAACCCATGTGCACCTGTGTAGGGAGACTTAACCATTTTGGGGAATGTGGTGGGGTGGGGAAAACTCACTGCTTTATTAATGCAAGTTCATTCTTTGCAGTTACAATGTTTCCTTGCTCTGTGCAAATGCAGTTTTGGTGCCAGGAACAAACACTGGAGCAGATCCCCATCCTCCCTGCCCATAGCTATCCTAGTCTCTTTCCTCCTGAACTCTGCTTTGCATTTTGGGATGCAGGGAAACATTTCTTTCTAATATATTTTTTCTAGGAGAAGAAAAGGTATGGGGAGGATGCTCACCAGGACTCGCAGCTGTCTGGATTTGGTTCTTAGGTGAGGTCAAGTGGCAAAGTAAGACAGATGACATGGTGTCCCTTCAACTCCTCTGAAGCAGTGATCAAACAACCCAAGGCTACTATTATCTCCAGACTAGAACCCTCTCTCCCTTTCTCTGCTTCATTCACATCCTAAATATCCCTGAGTTGTTAGAAGACCTCAAGGTTTCTCCCCTAGGGGGCCACCATTCCAAACTGTGATGGTTAGAGTCAATTATTAGCTCGACACAGTCCCAGACAGTCCTGGAAGAGCCTCGGTGAAGGATTATCTAGATTTGGTTAGACTGTGGTTATGTCTATAGATTACCTTGATTATGTTAATTGATGTGGGAAGACTTTCAATGTGGGCGGCTCCATTCCCTAGGAAGGGTATTTTGAAGTGTATGAGAATAGCTACCTGAGTACCAGCAAGCACCCGAATGTGACCAGCTGCTTCAAGTACCTCTTACCTTGATTTCCTTGGCAACGAATGGACCACAACCTGGAATTGTGAGTCAAATAGGTACTTTCTCCTTTACATTGCTTTTATCAAGATATTCTATCACAGCAACAGGAAATGAAACTAAGACACAGACCATTAAGAAATCCTTTCATGCCATTGTCCTTTGTGGTGCCTGCACAGGTCTGAGATGTGAATAGGAGAGCTGCTGTCTCCTCTCATTCAAATCCTGAATCCCAAAGCATTGATATCCTGGCATGGCTCATCAATAAGTCTGTTCAGTGGGCTCCCTTGCCCCACTTAGGCCAGCATCACTGAGGCGAAAACCATAGTTCTAGATGCAAAGTTTATTTGGTTAACTGAGAGCCCCAGAGTTTTGTTCTTACAAAAAGGAAGTTCACCCCATGCGTGATTCGGGGCCAAGTCTAAGATTATACAGAGGATAAAGGATGGATTGTTCTAAGAATCGGGCCCAAGTGTTGAAACAGCATGACTTTTACCCAGTGTTGGAAAGGAAAATATCTAGGTCTATGGTTGTAGCTTTGTGTATAACAAAGGCAGATTAACAAGAGGAAAATACACCGTTATAAAGAAATTAAGACCCAAAGAAACAGCGACATGTTTGTTTTTATGCTAAGCGTGGTAAAGGGTCCAAAATCTTGAAGAAATACAATTGGACAAAGGGAGTGTATGATCCAATGATAATAAATGGGGAATTTAGCAACCCTGGTTTGTTTGAATTCCTACCCTTGCCCTGTGTCTTCTAAGATAAGAGCTCCTCTTCCAGAAGGAAGGGTCTGCAATCTATTTCGGGGAAGGTCAGAAAATCCTTCCTAGGGTTTTATGATCTGCTTGGGGAAGAAGGGTGGAGGGAAGGTCAGAATGACCTTCCTGCTTCTGCTGTTTTCTCAAATTCTTTCAGCCTGAAGTATTTTGGGGTTGCATGTCCTGGATCCTATCAACGATTAGTGCAGAAACTAAAAGGCTTGAAAGTTATTTTCAAACCCATGTATTTTCAGGGTTACAGTTCTGACAGAGCCAAGCTCGAGACCTTGGGTAGGAGGGCCAAGCACGGTTGGCTTGTCTCTCAATGAACTCAGCTCTTTGGTTTTTTATTATATTTTTTCTGGGAGGAGGAATTATTTATCTTTATAAGCAAAACTCAAGAAGGCCCAGAATTCTGAGGGCATCATAAACTATATGGCAAACTCCCTGAGAGCATGATAACTAAGAGAGAGAGAGAGAGAGAGAGAGAGAGAGAGAGAGAGAGAGAGAGAGAATGAATCAGTCAAGACATTAAAGGAACCTAAAGATATTCTTCAAAACTATCAAAAATCAAAGACCCTGAAGTTATATTTGTTTGACATTTTAAAACCTACATGTCCATCCAATGCTTTTTAATAAAGCTTTTATGCATCTTTACAACTCAGGCTAATTTTGAATAATTTCTCTTCATAAGAAGTTATGGCCATGAAATTGCAGCCATAGGCTTTTCTTATGTGTTCTCACAAGGTTTAAATACCCATCTTCAATATCCACTGTGAATTCCTACAACAGTCCTGCAGATAAGGAAATATTATCCAGGAGTGATTAGGTTAGTTCCTGTCCTAGATAAGAACATGCGTTTCTTCACGGGCACATCAAGAGCTTCCCTCATCCTCTGTAATATTTCATGTCCCCAGAGTTCAACTCTTTCAAGAATTCTAGAAGTAGTTAGACGTTTAAACTCTTTAAATTCTTCAAAGCACTCAAACTATTTCCTCAGGGGGAGTTATTCTAGGTGACTTCTGGATGTAAAAAAAAGCACATTGTATACCCATCGTCTGAGCCATCCTTTAGACAGAGGAGGAAACGCTGGTGCTAGAAGCAGGGACTGGAGCCCCAGCCAAAGTTATATTCTACCTCTGAACAAAGGGGAGAGAAGCAAACGGGAATGAGAGTCACAGAAAGGTGGCACCAGTGACCAATTGAGTCTAGTACAGTAAAAAAAAAAAAAAAAGATGAATGCACACCCCAAAACAAGATACGTACGAGGCACCATTTCTAGATTTCAATATTAAAAATAAATAAATCAACCAGGAGAAACGAGAGGCAAGTGCTTGAAAGTGCCCCAAGGAGTCTTTAGGAAACTAAGCCTTTCTCTCTAATTAATACTTAAGGGATTTTAATTTTCTTTTAAGATGAGAAAAGTACAGCTGTGCAGAGAATCACAAAGGAGGAGGGAGAATTCCACCTTGAAAGATATAAAATGCATCTCCCCCTGAAACTGTGACAGAAGGTCACCTCTGACCAGAGCAATCTGGAGGACAACAGGTGACAGGAGAGAGCAGCAGTCCCTTGAAGGAGTGGGTAGACGCAAAGATTAGAGGAACTCAGAAGGCTGGTAAGAAGGGAGAAAAAAAAAGATGGATTTAATGATTAACGTGACATTACTGGGGGAAAGGAACTCAGTTATTGTATTCTTTAAAAAGAAGAAATAAGATATAGCTTAAAGAATTTACGTTCTCTGTCTCTCTGCTTCTCTGTCTCTGTTTCTCTCTGTCTCTATCTGTCTCTGCCTGTCTCTGTCTCTGTCTCTCTGTCTCTCTGTTTCTGTCTCCCTCTCTGTCTCTCTCTGTGTCTCTATCTCTGTCTGTTTCTGTCTCCCTCTCTGTCTCTCTCTGTCTCTCTGTCTTTCTGTCTTTCTCTCGTGTGTGTGTGTGTGTGTGTGTGTGTGTGTGTGTGTGTGTGTGTGTGTGTGTGTGTTGGGAGATGCAGAATCCAAGCTATTATACAGTTGCTGCACTGGCTAGTTTTATTCCAACTTGAAACAAGCTAGTATCGTCAAAGAGGAGGAGCTTAAAATTGCCTCCAGAAGGTTGAGGTGTACGCAAGTTTGTAGAGCATTTTTCTTTTCTTTTCTTTTTCTTGGATATTTTCATATTTACATTTCAAATGTTATCCCCTTTCCCTGTTTCCCATCCATAAACCCCTTATCCCATCCCACCTTCCCTTTTTTTCTATGAGAGTGTTCCCCACCCACCCACCCACCCCTTCCCACCTCCCCACCCTGACATTCCCCTACACTGGGGCATGGAGCCTTTGGGGGACCAAGGGCCTCGTCTCCCATTGATGCCCAACAAGGCCATCCTGTGCTACATGCGGCTGGAGCCATGTAGGGCATTTTCTTAGTTAGTGACCAATGGAGGAGAGCCAAACCCATTGCAAATAAAGCCATCCCTGTGCTGGTGGTCCTGGGCTCTAGAAGAAAGCAGGCTGAGCAAATCACGAGGAGCAAGCCAGTAAGCCGCTTCCTCCATGGCCTCTGCATCAACTCCTGCCTCCGGGTTCCTGTCCTGTTTGAGTTCTTGCCCTGACTTCCTCCAGTGAAGGACTAGGATGTAGAAGTATAAACCAAATAAACCCTTTTCTCCCCAAACTTGCTTTTGGTTCTGATGTTTCATTATAGAAACAGTAACCCTGACTAGGACAGGTGCTCAGCAATGAAAAAGTTTCAAATAAGACAAGGTTCACATACTTATTCATGACGTTAAAAGTCAGGGAATAGAGAGACCCTCGGTTATGAGGGAAGGAAGCTCTGGGGTGCTGGTAATGCCAGTTTCTACACATGAATAGGGTCACACAGAAGACATGGTACTATGTACAGATACAAGGGACTGTATATGGTAAACCTAGCATGCATTTTATAAAAGTAATAACTATGAAATAAAACAAGAACTCAAGAAAGCAAGTATAAAAATTATAGTACTAAGTAAACCAGACTCAAAGGCAAAGAGCAATAAATATCACATAGATTTAGAACATCATCTGAGAACTGGAGATGGAAGCAGGAGCAGTCAATCAGGTTCCAAGCACATCGTACTTCTGCAGTCGGCATTCGTATACAAACACACACACACACATCTATTTTTTTTCTTTTATTCCCCCATCTTTATTAAATTGGGTATTTCTTATTTACATTTCAAATGTTATTCCCTTTCCCGGTTTCCATGCCAACATCCCCCTAACCCCTCCTCTTCCCCTTCTTTATGGGTGTTCCCCTCTCCATCCTCCCCTCATTACCGCCCTCCCCCCAACAATCCCATTTACTGGGGGTTCAGTCTTAGCAGAACCAAGGGCTTCCCCTTCCACTGGTGCTCTTACTAGGATATTCATTGCTACCTATGCGGTTGGAGCCCAGGGTCAGTCCATGTATAGTCTTTAGGTAGTGGCTTAGTCCCTGGAAGCTCTGGTTGGTTGGCATTGTTGTTCATATGGGGTCTCGAGCCCCTTCAAGCTCTTCCAGTCCTTTCTCTGATTCCTTCAACGGGGGTCCCCTTCTCAGTTCAGTGGTTTGCTGCTGGCATTCGCCTATGTATTTGCTGTATTCTGGCTTACACAGCACATCTTTAAGTCTTGTGGAAAGTATTTCTCGTACCAGAACTCTTACAGTACTTGGAAGTCAATCTTCATACATGAATTTTTCATTTTTTAAGTTCAGGTTCCCATTGTTTTTTGATGTAGCTAAGTACATAGAAAAGAATGAAATAATGTATCATATGTGACCTTTGAAGAAAGACTAACCAAGCAAAAATAATTACAATTGCTAATTATGCTAATTATTCCAATACTATCATTGAAAATAAGGAGAAAGTAAAAAATGAATCATCCACTTAGTAGAAGAGACTAATGCTGACTAATAGCATGAAACGTGCTTTGTATGCTGCCTGGTACTCTCTTCGTGTCTAAAGTGACATCATAATAACAGCATGCATGTATTGTATGGTACAGTGTGATTCTGACCATCTCCTCTCAGACACATGTTTTTTTTAAGCACTGAAGAAAAGAAATACTGTATTTACAAATGTGTATAGATTTTTAACTGTAGGCTTTTTATTTTATAGGAATTCCTGGTGGAGATCAAAGTTAGATGTCATCTTATTGGAAGTTATTTGGTAACACTTTCAAAGAAATAATGTTCAGCAATGAACCGTACAGCGGACACAAGGGCATGACATTTTGTATAAACTCTACAGAGTTTACAAAAGGAGAGCGATAAGAAATAGAGACATTTTCTAGAGTTGAATGTCAGTGCCACTTGGAATCAATGACAGAGTTAATGGGTAGAAGGGAGTAGGTCAGGAACAAGAGCCAAGTGACATTCAGGTAACAGTGTGTACTAAAGTACATTGGAGTTGTGGCCATGCTTAGCAAGAGGTAGAGACAGTCTGTCTCTGTCTCCCTGGTAACTACTCTTGTGCCGAAGAGTAAAAAGCACCTTAGTGTCCATAATTCAGCCTCATTTCTAACCCACATTGGTGAGTGTATTAGATGTTTTTCTCCCTCCACTGAATGGGCTTCCAGCTGATGGTCAGACACTAAAACGTGGTCTTGAATCCATATTCTTATTCCAGGACATTTGACCTCACAAGGCACAAAGGGACTTTTCCAAAGCGCAAAGGGCGGGGTTGCTGGATGAAGTTTTGAATAAATTAACATTTATCTTAATCTTAACAAACTGGTACCATGGATGTGTGTGTGTGTGTGTGTGTGTGTGCAAGTGTGTGTGCAAGTGTGTGTGTGTGTGTGTGTGTGCATTTTTAATTGAATTAGTTACAAGTATAGTCTTAGGGGAAATTCCTATATGTCACACAACTATGAGGATACAGGCCTGAGGAGACGCTTTGCCATCTTTGGGATGCGAGGAGAATGCTAAGGAGCTTATAGTGTCAAGGAAATAGATAGTGTGAGATGCTCCGGATTTTCCTATCTAGTCGTCCTTCGTGACAGTGCTGAAGAGAGAAATAAGTTGCCAAAATCGTTAAATGCTAACCTCCTATGCTGGGCTGTTGCATTACTCACCTGCTACCCAACCTTCACTCTGACATTTATATGCTGAATGACAGGCCCCATGGACAGGGATGTTCAATACCATTTGTCCACACCTTAAAATGACCCACCTCGTGCCTTCTCAGCACGGAAAGGCAACTTTCTAGTGAGGCACCTGAGTCAGATAACATCTAAGCTCCTGATTGTGAAACTCTTGGGTTTAGCACTTTAATCTCAAGAACGGTGTTGTTCCCTAGGAAGGAATGTACTCCCCTTCTCAGGTTCTTTTGCCTCAAGTGTCTCAAGTCTTGACTTGAAGGTCTTAACACAATGAAGGGCAAAGGGCACTTCCTTTAAATCCTGTGGTTATTGGTGTTTGAAATAGACTCTTTAACTCAACACCATAACTTTGACACAGCACAATTTGTATTTAATTATACTCAAATGCTAATGGGAAGACCTGTAAACTCCTGTAAACTCCACCCAGGCCCCAGTTCCAGAATAACAACTCGGAGGCTTTTTATGTATGAATAAATGCCTGGGCCATAGCTTAGGCTTGTTCACTGACTACCAAGTAACTTATTTAACTCATTTAAATCACGTTATGTTAACCCCGAGGTTAGTGACCTCTCCTCAGTTCCATGCATCCAACTTCCTTAGAGTCCAGGTGATGCATTTCCCACCAATGTCTATCTCCCAGAGATTCAATCTCTACTGGAACTCTCACCGACCATTTCCTGTCATTTGTTAAAGGCCATCAGATTTTTATTGAAAGGTGATGCTTTCATACAATGCACAAGAGATTCTCTCTACAAAGATCCCCTGAAGAAAGTGACTGCTAGGGACCTTGGGGCAGCAATGGAGCAGATGGAATTCCTTATTGTCTTCCCATGAAAAAGAAAAGAGTTCTCTCATTTAGCTGGTGTTTACTGTCTTTGCTAGGAGGTGAGCATAGGGTGCTTTAAAAGGTTCACATTACATGTCCCAATGTAGATTTCAACAGTCTATGTGGGAACTATATTTAACTCTTAATTCATGATTAACATGACTATTTTCTACTTACCACTTTGTTTTAATTAACAACTGGTGAGATTCTTTTTAGTTGTGATACTAAACATTAATACCTCGAATCCTGAATTCAGCCTTAGAGGTTTAAGAGCCAACCATTGATGGGACAAGGCTGTGAGTGTTCTCTGGGCTAGTGACTTTAAAGTAAATTGTTTGTAAAGCTACATAAGTTATTGATCATAAAATAGCTATGAGTGGTTCCCAACTGCAAATGTAACTGGAGTGAGATAATAACAAAATCCACCATAGCAAACATGAGTTGCACTGCTCCATAAAACCTCACATAAAATTTAACAAGCATCCCATCCTCCAGGGTGGAAGGAGAAGCCCTCAGTAAGATTTTAAAAGATCAGTTGTTCACTCAATTTATTCTCCTGCTTTGTACCTGTCCACTCCAACCAAAAGGCAGAGAAAGGATATTCAGAGACTTGAACTAGTTCACCTCCAATGTCCAACCACTCTTTATTCTTCTCAACTTGGAATCTTGTTACAAGGTGGGCAGGAACCTCTGGAGACATCACATTCATTACCCAAACTCACCAAAAAAAAAAAAAAAAAAAAAAAAAAGGCAAAGCAACAAAGAAAAAAACAAAGAAAGAGAAAAGAAAAGGTATTCATTGGCATTGATATGCAGCCACGAAATCCTAAAGAAGTTTTCAAAGGAATAAACAATTTCGGAGGCAGGTGAGCATAGAGAGAGCTTAGAAACCCAGAAGTTACTGCACTTCAGTTACACATACATACTTGTTTCCCAACAAAGCACTTAGCAATCTTCAATCCCCACCTGCATTTAACTAGACATACACCATTCTTCAAACATATGTGTATGGTCACCCCAAACTACAGCTCCCTGGCAACCTCTAATGACTCCCATTTTATGACTAACTATGGCCTGCACCATATCTAGGAACTAGAGATAATGAACTAGTGCAGTCTAGGCTCATTTGGGGGTACATGTATAGTAAGGAAAAGTGTGTTCTCAAAGTTTTACTGAAAACCTCATCTTTACAATCCTATATCTACATAGAATTGAGCGTGTATATTGATTAAAATCAGGTGTGTCGTGGAAAAGGACAAACACAGTGAACAAAGGTTTATACAACTGAAGCCTGTCAACCAAACCAAGAAAGACCTATGCTCTAACCCTTGGCAACCAACTCCACCTCCTAGAACAGGAAGACCCTCAGTTGGTGGCCTGATGCTCCCGAGTACACTAGCTCAAGAGGCTAGTGCTGCTCTCTGAGTACAACTGCCTACAATTTTGTTTTGATTCTGAATGGCATTCCTTACTATTTTGCTACCTGTATTTCTTTTATTCTTTGAGCAAGATGCTAAGAATCTAGACCCTCTCAGTCCTGAGAGACCACCAGGAACACGTTCACCTTGTCTTCGGGCGACAATGCCCTTCTTTTGACTCCATGAATGACTGCATTTTGTGTCCTTTTCTCAAGGGTAGTCTTTAACACGTTAATATAAAATTAAAATCTATAGTCATGTCATCAGCACCCCATGATAAAACCAGATCAGAGAACAACTTGAGGGAGGCAGGTCTCTCCTTCCACCGTGTGGTTCCCTGGGGTTGAACTTGGGTCCTCAGACTCAGCGGCAAACAGCTTTACCTACTGAACTATTTTGCCAGCTTCACTGCCTTCTTAAATAAATGTTCCCCGAGATTCGGTTCCTTCCTGAGGCTGAGCATCAGTTTTGCCCCTAATTTGAGTCTTGTGTTCCAGGCAATGTTTATCATCTTTTCCATATCTTATTCTTTAACTCATAAAACCTTGTTGCTTAACAACTCAGTCATAGCTTCTTTGAGACACCCTCTTCTCTATCACGAGGTGAAGATGGATAGCCAATCCAGTTTCACACAGATACAATCAGACACGGTTCTCAGGATGTCTGAAAGCTTTATAATTGTGGGTAAGGCTGGGGAGGCGGACTCAAGGGCACCCTCAGGGCACTTTCAGGACTTTACAAAGTTACACACAGAGATGAACAAGTTACACCAAAGAAAAACACTGACTCTGCTGACTTGCTAGACTACCCCTGCACTGCCATCTGGGTATTGCTGTCATTCTGGCTACCTCTGTCACTATGGCTATATTCCAGGTGCATTGAAGTGATCCCACCCGGCCACCATCTTGCCAACTCAAGAAAAGTACAAAGTCTCAAGATAAACCATTCACTGATTGGTGGATCATGGTTTGAGCCATAGGAGTAGACACAGAGAGAATCTAGCTAGCTCCAACAAAGGAAGGCTTTCTACCTATAGGAGTAAGAACTGGATAGTTAACAGCACAAGCCCAAAAGAAATATTTATTATACATATCTTTGAAAATCTTTATACTTTGGACTGGAGAGATGGCTCAATGATCAAGAATACTGACTACTCTTCCAGAGGTCCTGAGTTCAATTCCCAGCAACCACATGATGCCTTACAACTATCTGTAATGGAATCTCATGGCCTCTTCTGGTGTGTGAAGACAGCAACAGTGTACATAAAATAAATAAATCTTAAAAAAATTACTTCAAACACAAGATAAATTAAAGGAAGAGTACCAGTTTTCCCAGAAAACTTCTGCATGAGACATTTGCTGCTTGAGCTCAGGGTATGTGATCTCACTTCACCGGGCTGAATTTCCTTAGTTGTTTGTTTTTATTCACTAACCACCTTTGTGAATCAAATGTCTGATTGCCAACACTCAGTTCATTTCTTTTCTGTTTCATGTTGTCCTCGCACAAATTAGAAACTATGAATGAGTGATCCGCAAGCCAGAGTCACCATAGAGAGAGTTATCAAGGTAAGGCAAAACAACCTTGATCTATGTTCTTCCTTGTCAGCCTTTAATCCCCATATTCATGAAGCAGAGGCAGGCAGATCTCTGTGAGTTCAAGGTCCTCCTGGTCCACAGAGCAAGTTCCAGGACAGCCAGGGCAACATAGAGAAACCCTGTCTCAAAAAAAACAAAAAAACAAAAAAACAAAATTCTTCCTCTTTTGTTCTATTGTAGGGGATGGTTCTGATGCTAAGGTCCTGTTCCTCAATTAGTTCTTGATCCACCAATAAAGATGCTAGCGGCCAATGACTGGGCAGAATAGGAAGGACTTTCAGGTTCCCACAGGCAAGCTAGCAGATGTTGGGGAGAGAGGAGGATTTTCATCATGTTTCTGAGGGAAAACGGTGACTGCCATGTGAGATCTCAGCACTGTGCCATAGACTGTTTCCCCAGGCAGGAGATTAGAAGCACCCAGCAATTTTCTGGTTGAAAGACGTGTGTGTGTGTGTGTGTGTGTGTGTGTGTGTGTGTGTGTGTGTGTGTGTGTGTGTGTGTGTGTATCCGAGGGAAGCTGTGTAGTTTGGTCCACCCAGAGCTTAAAGCTGGGTAGTAAAATCTACACACTACATTCTATCGGCATGACAGCTTTCCCTTGTAATTTTCAATGAGTCTCAATTTCCAGATAAAGCTTTCCCTACACCATGAAAGCTAACGATGTGGGCAGAACCCTCAGCGAAGGGCCTACCTTCTATTAGACAGGGACTGTGTTTGCAGTCAGTGAAGTTGCTGGCCTTTTATTCCTTTAGCATGAGGCAGATCACAACACTCCTAACACTTAGGCTAATTACCCTCCCGTAACAGTATATTTAATTCAAATGTTTCAGTATTTCCATATGTTGATGAAAGGAACACCCAGTAAATTAGTCTCACTTTGTACATACGGAGGTCTGCAGGTGAAGCAGAGGTGAGGGTCTGTCACAGCTCAAAGGGACATTTTCTTTTGCTTTGGATTGTGAAGCTCGGCACATCCCTTGCATTCACAAAACAGTATCAGAGATAATGTGTTGTTATTCGAATGTCTACAAATACCCAGAGAGGGTAACTTCCCTACCTCTCAGCCCATGCGTAATGTGAATTTTCAGTGTGTGTGAGTTGTTTAGCATCCGATCACATCCTCCATGCCGTTCTTCTTGAGTTCCCCCTTTGAAAATGCCAACCACTAACTTCATTTGAAAGCAGAGCCTCCTGCTAACGCCTTGTTGCTCCTGACCCCGGGATGCTACTCAGCTCTGCCTAGCTTTTTCCATAACAATTTGCCTCATTTAAGCTACTGCATAATACAAGGTTCTTTATTCTGTGAGGTTTTTTTTTTCTCTTCCTATTAAGAGTGCTCATTATCTGCTTGGTTCTCTGATGTCCTAAGGACCTCGAGCAACACCTAGAATACCTTTATGATGCATTGCTGACCGTCTAATGAACAAACCTTCAGATTCCTCTGAGACCAGCTGTGACAGCGGAGACCCTGAGACAAGTGCAGAGGCTGGGCCGGCCTCTCCGTGTGCTGCTCAACTCCTGCTTTGTGGCCACCTTTCACCAATAAAAATCTTGCCTTTTTGAAGGCTCTAAAATTTAGTCACAGTGAGACCTCAAATGGTTCCTCCTCACAGCTTCGAATTTTCCAATTTCCTGGAGTAATTGCATCTGAACAAGGAACGAAGTCTCTAGTTAAAGAAATACAATTTTAATTGCAAAAGGCTCCAGCCCGGTTTTGCGTATACAGTCTAGCAGGAGGTAACGTTTAGCTTGTGAGACCGAGCCCTTCTGGTTATCACACAGCATTGCTAATGTGCGCCTCTGTTGAGAACAGATATCTATCCAAAGGAGGTGGTGTCCTCTTCCTGTAGGCTTTTCTGAAAATAGTGCTGTTATGTGGGAAATGAAACAAACATGTCAGTCTAGCTCAGATACCCTGTGTTTCCATCCGAGGCTCTGGACAATTTGCTTTTACTTTCTTCTTTTTGGGAAATCTGGACTCATCATTCATCGCTGTCGTTGTCATTGTCGTCGTCATCATCATCATCGTCATCCCGTGAAATGTGGCATTGAATTATTTCAAATTTTCTGACCAAATACAGTAAAACCATGCCCATCTGCAAGTTGTAACTGGAAACCACAGTACCCTGGAATGGAGTCAGTAAACGCATCCTAGCTGTTTCAAATCACCTTGTTAAAAGTGTCTTTTCAACCTCTTGTTTTCCTCTTTTCCTCTCTGGGTTGGTCTCTCAAAGGAGAGCCTCTGGCACGGTCTGGTTCTGTGCCATCCAAGCCTTGGGTATTGAAGAGGAGAGGCAAACCAGCCTGGGAGGGAAAGGATGTGGGCAGAGAGAACAGGGCTGAGGGAAACATTTTGTGCCTGCACTATTGTTTCTAGCTAATTCTATTACTACATTAAAAAAAGCCTGATTCATTTGAGAACATATTTATGCTACCTTTACACTGGATTTACTGTCTGGCTTTGTGTGAGACTTTAAAAATCTTTTTCTTCCTCCATGATTTAGTCCTTGGTTGTACTAAAATATTGCATAAGAATCTTTAGAAGCTGTTACATATTTTTTCCATATTTATTGTTCTGAAATTTCCAATTGATTGTTCAAATTTCCAATTGAGACCTTTAATATGATGAGTTTTTCAAAACATTTTTTACGATTATTTTTTGCCAAATATGGTATCAGATACTTGTAATCTCAGGAGTCAGAGGCTCAGGCTGGAGGACTGCAAGTTCAAGGCCAGCCTGGGCTACATAGTAAGACTCTGTCTCTAAAACCAAACAGAAAACCGTAAAACTCATTTGAGTGTAAATATCTGAATGGTTCTTTTAAACCTTGATTCTTCACTTGAGAAAATTTCCTGTATTTTTTTTATTGCATTCGTTTCAAGCCTATGAATCTCTAAGGACAATTCAACCACACGGTGGGCTCTTTACCTGTTTTTAGAATATAATGGTGACTCAGGCCAAGGAAGCAGATGAGCGCCTTGCTCAGTCGCCATCAAAGGAGCTTCCTGCTGCTGCTGTACATGGTAAGAAACAGAGACCCACAGCCAGAGATCAAGCAGGGAGCGAGAGAGCTTCGAATACCCTCCTTAATCAGGATTTCTCCATCACCTCCCTCCTGTCGGAACTCAGGGAACCCACAGAAGGGAAGGTAGAAAGGAGGTAAGAGGCAGAGAGAATGGAGGACATCAAGGAATCCAAGCCTCTGAATCAACATGATCAAAGCTCATGTGACCTCAGAGACAGGGCCTGCATGGGGCTGTGCCATGTGGTCCGTCCTAGAGCTGAAAAGCATGGACACATGTCCCCATCCCTAACCTAGACGCAGTCTCCAATCGATAACCACTTGTAAATGTAAACTTAACTTCCTCTGAGGGAGTCTCACTGGGCAAACTACTCTACAGAGTGGGATGAAGCCCAGTAGCGATGGCCAACAGAGAACATCAGCTCAGGGCCATCCTTGGAGGGATTTTAAATTATATATAATATATGATTATATATAATGTATTAATGTGAGTGTATATGTGTATGATGTTTCTACTATGTCTTCCAGTTTACTGTTTTTATGGGATTCCTGAGTGTATATAAATAGGCCACTGTTTCTTATGCCTTTTCTTGGGCTCTTTTCTCTTTGCTTGCCTTTCCAATTCCAATGGGCTAGTTCTTCTTATATCATATTATATTTATTGTAGTATGTTCCCATACAAGCCTGCTTGTTTTCTAGTGAGAGACAGATCCGGATGAGAGGGAAGGTGAGGAGGAAGTGGGAGGAGTAGAAGAAAGGAAAACACAATCAGAAGATATTCTATGAGGAGAATTGAAAATCTATTTTCAATAAAAAGGAAATCTGTAAATATATAGTTTTATTAATTATTTTGATAATTTTACGCATGTGTCCAAGGTATTTTGGTCATACTCACCTTCAGCTCCTTCCCTTCAGTCGTCACAGATCCTCACCGCCCACCCTTTTGATATACACGCACATACACAGACATGCATGTATCACAGGTTCAACATTGCGCTGTCCACAGTTGCTCATGGAGCATGGTTGACCTAGCAAAGACCACACACTAAAAGCTTCTCCCTCCTCCTGAAGCCATCAATTGTCGACAGCTCCTCAGCTTTGGGGGAGACTCGTGGAACCCTTTCCCTCCATGCTTAAGTATGAACTGGCTTGATCTTGTGCAGATCTGTGCAGCCCCTGGAGCTGCTATGATCTCGTGAGTGAGGCAGATCCCGACCTATCCAGAAGACATTGTTTTCCTGTCTGTTCCTTTCTGGCTAACTCGTCCTGAGTATGGTTGGGTAGATAGTGTGATGTAGATACCCCGACGTGGGTGATGACTCCCCAGACACATTGGACATAGCATACAGCTGCCTTCTGAATTCCTGTCCCTATGGACACAGATTACTGCAGCTCTAAACCCTCAGCAGAGAAGTTCCTTTGTGCAGTGGATGGAGATTAACGAAGAAATTCACAACTGGTCAAAGAACAGGGCATAAACGTAGATATTCTTCAGTATTTCTTTGTATTTATTAAATTGTATTTTCATATCATGGAATGCCTTCATTCAGCTGTCCTTTGGAAAACATTTTGGCCCTGTTTTGAGGTTTTTTTTTTTTAATACTTATAATCACTCTTTTGAATTCTTGCATCTCAAGTTTTGTCTAAGTCATCTTGGTCAGGGGTCATTACTATTACTGTGAGGTTAGTAATTTTTGCAGGAGACAAGATGTCTTGTTTGCTCCTATTGTGTTTTTGCAGTAGGATACGCCCATCTGGAGTTAGATGAATGATTAAGGCTTTTGCTATTGTTCTTTTAGTGGCTGGGTTTGACGTGTTCAGAGAGTAACACAGTTGTGATGTCACAGGCACCAGCCCCCACCTCCAGTCTGCCCCTGTGGGCTGGATTCAATCTGATAGAGGCTTATTGTGGTTTTAATCAAGCCAATTTGGGGCTGGAGAATTATCTGATGGACTGGTAAAATCACTGCTCTCTGGGTTTTCTAAACTGTAATCTTTCTTTATAAAATCTGCTTATAACTCCTTTCGTGTAAGTTATTTTTGAGATATATATATATATCTTTAAAAGACACACACACACACACATATATGGTTGTTAGCCTCCATGTAGGTGCTGGGAACTGTACCTCCATCCTTTGGATAAAATAACTGGTACTTTTAACCATTGAGCCATCCCTCCAACCATTCCTTTGTATGATTTTTTTTTAAAAAAAAAAAAATCTAGCATCTAAAACTTTTCTGTGGTCCACTAGTCCAAATATTCTATAAGATAAATATCCTATCCCAATATAAATTTCTGGTGTCTAAGGGCTGTGTCGCTTATTTACTTATTCATTCAATAAGCACTTGGTCACTTTACATTCTAGTCCCTGAGTTCTACTTGATGTAAAGCAGTGTTTTCATTTATGCCAGTTCAAAAGATGGCAGTACCCAGTGAGTCAGGCCAGTTTGAGAGGGCTGTTAGAAGGAAAGTCCACCAATGGAAGGATTCCAGCAATAAAGATGGACAGCCTTGAAGTCCTCGAAATTGGAAGTCAGGGGTGCAGGACTCAGCGGAATCGATGCCTTCTGAAGGTTGGAGGTGTTCTGCCCTGGATATTTCCCCATAGCTACTGTGGCTTGTTTGGTGTTGTCTGGTGCACAGAACATCACTTCCTCTTTGCCTCCATTGTATAGGGCCCCTCTCATGTCCAGAGTCTTCCTTTATATCAAGACATGAGTCATGGGGGGCAAATGATGACACGTTAGTGATGCTTCTCATTGTTGTGGGAAGAATGATGTCTTACCTCCTGTTTTGGGGGATGGTAGTCCCTCGCAGCAGGGACAAAGTGATATAGTCCTCACAGCAGCCAGAGCTGGCCACTTGTATACATTGTGACTGACTGACTCAGAATCAAAGCAGAGATGAACTTCAGCCCTTGAGGCCTGCTCTTAGTCCTGTGTTAACCCCGAGGCCCTACGTCCCAAAGGTCTCACAACCTTTCCCAAACAAAGCCAACAGCTGGAGAGAAAGTATTCAGATAATTGAACACATAGATGGCAACGCACATTAAAAATAATAACCACAACATCATTTCTACGCCATAACCCCTGTTAAAAACCCCATTTCAAAACAAGGTCACCATCCGAGGTATTTTGAGTAAGGAATCTGACATATGCCTCTGAATGAAGCAATCCAATCCATGATAGTTGGGAACCCTCATGTGGGTCATGGTACCTCTCTGAGTCTTCCCTTTCCTCCTCCGGTCTCTCTGCATGCTCTGTCAGACTTGCCTTAACACTACGGTTCTAGGGGTTTTCTTCTGTTGGATCCTGACTCTTTAACCTTGTTCCTCAGCTACAGTGATAGCTTCCTCACAGGCCTCTCTTTCCACCCCGGGTCTTTCCCAATCTACTTTCCATATGCAAGCCAGAGAACTTCCAGTGAACATTTGATTCTATCTCTCTTCTTACAACATCCAGTGACTTCCCACGGCCTAAGAAGAAACTCAAAACTCCTTCATGTGGCTTGTTCACAATTTGGTTTCTATTCTCCTCTCCAGCCGTGTCCCCATTTTAGTCCTCTGTGCTCTGAGGTTCAGCCAAACAGGAAGTTCCTCCATTTCACCATTCCATTGCCTCTAGGCATTGAACATGCGGTTCCCATGGACCAGAGCTCTCCCTCCTGAGCTCAGTCTCACAAATGCTTACACACCCACTAGACCTTCCAGGAGGCTAATCTGCTCCAGCAGGCTCAGTGGTAGCCCTCTTAATGAGGCACCCACATTTTATTACCTGTGGCCTATGAATGTCTCCTCTTTGGGGGTAAAAGGTGCTTGGTGCCTGTGAATGTTTTGCCTTTGCGTGTGTATATACACCACATGTGTGTGCATTGCCAGGAGAGGACATTGTAAACTGTGCAAGTGGAGTTACAGGCACTAATGGGTCATTATGTGGGTGCTGAGAAGAGAACCCAGGTAACCTGTTAGAACTGTGTTTGTAACCACAGAATCATCTCTTCAGCCTCTGAGAGAAAGTGGAAAGTGAGTGAAGAACATAGAGAACACTCTGTACCAGCCTCTGGCCTCCACACATGTGCTCACACTTTATATACAAGTGACACACATGTATATCACACACACATACACACAGAGAGAGACCCACACACAAATACAACACAGACATACAGACATGCACACACACACACACACACAGACAGAAATGCACTCACACAGACACATATACAGAGATATACATACAGAGACACACACAGACACATAGACACACAGAGAGACACAGAGAAATGCAGATACACACACACACACACACACACACACACACACACACACACACACACACACACAGGCTCCTTATGGCTATGTATTGGGATAAGACATACAGCAAGCTACGAGTGCCAGGAAGGCACGTTGTGTTTTCTGCAATTGAATCACCAATTCAAGGCCCAAGGCACGTCAATTGTTCTTGGGTTTACTATTAGCAATAAATAATAGTAGTCCTCTTGACTGAGTGAGTGCTTCAGTCATGCATGGATTTGAATAAGAATGTGTATAAACTGTCCATCTCCTAAGAAACATCCTGAAGAAGGGACACGCGTGAAAAGACATATTAAAAACCAATCAACCCCCCACCCCAAACCCAAAACCAGTACAACCTTTCCCTCTTATCAAGACATTTGCTAACATTTAAAAAACACAGCATCTTGTTTATTTAAAGTTGCAGAAAAATAGATGACATGATTCTTAAACTAGACAATTATGTAATATAACGAGAGATGATTAGAACTATAGTTTCCTTTTACAAGTAAACCTCAGAAACACATAAGCCGATGCCTATTGTTACCGACTAGCAATGAGCAGGCAGTGAAGGGAAGGAAAACTAAGCAACCGTTTGATAGGTCGCACAGCTGGCTGTGTTATTTTCCTACTGTCATAACTTGACCATTTCCCTATGGCCACAGCCTTGGCCTTCAGAGATTCTTCTGTCTTAAAGAACTGCTGAGCAGCGATGCTCATAACCCCATCTTTTCAGCCACAAGAGGGCCAGGCTCGGGTATTCATCATTTTCAGACACACCGACCTGTTCAATATTGAGGATGTGTACACCGTAGGACCAATCAGGTTTATTTCAGGGGCTGAGGTGGAAACTAATTCCTTTCTTCTTGCTCTAGAAGTGCTGCAACGAAAGCTCGGCCACCATGGCCAGAAAGCAGTGAGAGTCTGCCTCAGGGGGCAGTGAAGAGGAAGACAAAATCCAGCCATGTGAAGAAGACCCAAGGGTACATTTAACTCTTCTATTCATAGACACATCATAAAGAACTCAAAATAATGCGATTGAGCGTGTGACTGCTAGAGATGGGGTTGGCCAGAGATTGCCAATGAGGGTCATACGTCTCGACTTCTGTAATCTCTGTGGAGTCATATTACTGATTTGGGCAATGCGCATAGGGGTGAGAACCAATGGTCACTTCAGAGATGAAGTAGTTGAGATCCACGCCTTTCGTATCCTTCCATGCCCTCTATTTCCTTTTATATTTTAAACCAACATACAATACCATACATGTTTATGAAACACTACATGCTATTTCAATACTTGTATATATTATACGATGATTAAATCGTGATAAATACATGTCATTCCGCTGTGTAAAAACATTAAAGATTCCTTCTAGCTGAAATATACATGGCAATTGCAGCCCATGATTATTATTTCTGGTTACTCTACTGTGCAAACCCACCCAGCAGGCCAGGACTGGTGTTGTATGCCTGCAGTCCCAGCACCGTGGAGGAAGCGCCAGAGGACAGGGAGTTAGAGACCAGTTTTGGGTTTGTAGCCAGATCTAATCTTGTGGGGCCAGGGAGCCAAGAGATGGGGCAAGGGCAGGTTCAGAGTAAGAGTAAAACCGCACCTCCCCTCCCCTGGGCCTGTGTGTCCCCCGCCCCCACATGTAGCCTGTGCCCCACCTTTGCCTGGTAGCCCTGTTAAACTTCTCTCTTATGATCATGTGCCCCAGCACCTGGGGTTCCTCCTTATGCAAATGTGGCATTCCAGCACTCTGTTAGCCCCTACTCACTCAAAGGTTTGGATAGCCTTTGTTCTCCCATCAAAATGAGCTGTCTCACTGAAGCTACCTTTCCGGAGTGGAGAGTCTTCTTAGAGCACTCACCCTGCCACCTGAGGTCACTTACTCTGCGTTGTTCAGCCTAGCTTTCCCTCCCAGAATGCACCAGTTGTGAGGGCAAAGGATCAGGTCCGGAAGGGCAGGAGGGGGAAGCAGGTATTGAACAGCACTGTCTAAAAACAAAAGGTACACCCGATTGTCATCTCTAACTGTGACTGCGTGTCCATCAATCAACGATTCGATTCTACTCTCAACTTCTATCGGGACTTAAAAACTCTGCCTACAAGAGCATGTGGGTAAAAATAGAGAACGGCAATGTTTCCGAGGACATTTCTATTCAGGATCAATAGGAAAAAGGAGTAAATTCTGAAACCAGTCTTTAAAGCAAGGGATTTAAACATTGCACTATTATGAAAAAGGCTTAAAAAAAAAACCCTCACTGATGGAATTTCTATGCTGTTTTTGAGGTTTAAAAAAATTAATATAAATGACTGATCAGTGCAGAAACCCATTATTAGCCAGACTTTGTGGGTCTGGAATCCAGTGCTCACAGACCACACATTTGATCTTGGCGACTGGACACCTCAAGGTTTGGCTGCAGCACTAACCCCAAGCCTCTTTCCAGCTTCCTGGCCCTGACTCCGTCTTGTCTTGATGTTGATAGAAAGTCACTCTGACTGTGACTCATCTGAGGCAGACTGCCCAGCAGACGCGAGGAGCAGGGACTGACTTTTGTAGCCCAGAGACCTTTCAGTCCAGGGTGGTTTGAAAAGAGAGCAGTTATGCTGCAGAGTCCAGGAGGCTCTCTCCATGTGCTCTGGGCCACTCTGCTTTCTCTCAAGTTCGTCAAATTTTAAAATTGAAGCTAAAATAAAACTTGGAAGCTGTAGCAGCATTTAAGAGGCTTAGAGAATAGAGAACCGAACTTTTAGCTGTGAACTAAACAGTCACAAAAGTGAGAGAGTTCTTGATGTTTGATTTAAAAATTATTTCGATCTGGTCATGAAGTTCAAGAGAGAGATTATAGAGCACATATTAAATTCAAAGTTGTCATCACACCCTGCCATAAGCCCACAGAATTTTTGATAAGCCTTCTCCCCAACACTCTCATTACTGAGGATTAAGCCTATATTTTACTGTGTGCTAAACAACCATTATACTATTGAATTTTATCCTGAGAACTCTTATTCTTTATTATTATTATTTTGAGACAGGACGGTGTCTCACTAAGTTCCTCAAGCTGACCATGAACTTGTAACCTCCCTGAGTTAGCCTCTCAGTAGTTGGTGGCCCCGCTAGGTAAGCTATACTATAAAGCTGATTGCTGACTGATCTTCTAGAGCCTTTCTTTCCCCAAAACTGTCCACATGATCACCTGTTTTGAAACATCTTCAGCTGTTGTGAATGCTTTATGTCCTTTTTTCTCAGAGTCAGTGGTTGGTGACATGATTAATATGAAGTGACAGGCTGATAGGGATGCCACCGTTGAGCGCTGTCCTTATTTCTCTGGGTTGTCTGTGTGAGTGCTATGTGCTTTGATCTGTCTCACCTTTGTAGACCAGTCCTGGGCAGTCTGGGTTGGTACTGTAAGGACTGAGGAGGAGGAAGAGAGATTATCCAGGGAGTAAGAGATTAAACAGCAGGAGACGACTGCAGAAAGAAAAAAGATGGAGAAAAGGGAGCAAATTGACAAGCAGGAGTAGAGAGGGAAGACCGATCCCACTGCCACTGAGCTGGGATGACTGGACGATATTTTAAGCGTTCACACAGACACACGCACACCATAAAATATTCTAGGCTTGCCTGTGTGAGAAAACATCACAAACCATATTTAGATTGTTCATTTCCCTGCTCACTTATCAATCCAGCCATTGATCCGCTCACCCATCAATGTGATAAACATTTATTGAGTTGCCTATTATGTTCAAGGTGGCAAAGACAGTAACAGATCCCATGGAAGAAGTCTATCATTATACCAATGCTTCCCAGGTCGTTTGTGATCATTTTCCCTGACTTACCATTTGCACACATTTTGAAGAGGAGGAAGTGTGAACCACTACGAGGTCAAATAGCTTGCCTAGAGCTACAGAACAGAACGACATACGATGTGGTGATTAGAGACAGACTTTCAATTGCAAATGTGTTGCCTCTGGCTAGAGAATAACTAAAGTTTAATTTGTCTAACACAATTTTTAAAAAACATTTTCTTCTAAGAAACTCAGCAACAGGCATATGCCCAAGAGTAAAGCTGCAAAGCCTGCCCCTTTCTGGGATTGTTTCCTGTGGTGCGAAACTAAACCCATTTAATGCTAATTACCCTTTTGATCATTCTTCAAACTTATTATCATCAGATGATGTCCTTGGTGTAGAAGAAGCATATTTTCCCTTGTTAAATAGGTTCTTCCAAGTCAATACAACAGCAATGGCGCTAACAACCCAGCATCGTTACTGAGTGTCAGCCCTCTGGGTCTGCCTTCCTTCCTCCTGGAGTAAAAGTGCTCATAAAGTCACTTAAGAACCTACCAGGGACGAGAACTTCTGCCACCCAAGATGGCATATGAAGGGATAGAAGCACGTATCAAAAACTAATCATGTTAAGAACCCACTGAGACAGAGAGAAATGACCAGGTCAAAGTAGACTTCATACAGAGCTGGGCTAATGGTCATGCCAGAATGAGGAAGGATGAGGAACTAGCTGTGTGTTGCAATCAGCACTAATCTCAGTCTACAGTTGCTCAGTGGGTAGAGAATTTGGATCCTCTGGCCCTGGCTGATAATGATCTTGGCTGCTCTAGGTTTCTCAAAGGTGGTCACCTAGTCTAATTCAACTAATTATGATGGCGGCTGGTCTGTGCTGGTGCTCAGTGGAATAATAGCACTTCTCTTGGTAATCTACCTGCAGAGAGGGCCAACCTGACATAATATTGCCACAAACAGCTGCGTATTGTAGATCAGATGACTGATAGCCATGGTCTTCAGACCCTCGAGTTTTTTGGTTTTCATTTTTAATGTCTTTACAGCTACTTTTCTCTGCTCATTTCTCCGAGGTTACAATCTTTGGGAGCAGTTCTCCAAGGCTTGGGAGCTTTCCTCGGAAGATGATTCAGGCCCCAGTGCTGACCAGTGGCTACTCATAAAGACCTTGAGACCACATTACACATGTCATACCAGGGGCAGGAAGACATTATCAGGCCTCCAGACATTTCTTCAAGTCATTATTGGGTTTTAGAATGACTTCACCATGAAGCCAAAGGTGCTTACTCTTTACTTTGGAAATGTGGAATTCACATTACTAATAAGAGGGACATGAATCACTTTCATGGAATCTCTGACTTTGGAACTTTTCTCTTTATTTTATTATATCATGGCAAAGTCTTCCTTCTTGACCTACGAGCTCCTCTTTTAAGAATGTGTGTCTAGCATGCTGCTGGGGTAATATAGTCCTGTTGGTCTCTTGGGTTTCCCCAGCTTGCAGAACTGACTTTATGCCCATGGATTAACCACCTCTATGACCTCTATTAACACTCTGAGCAGTTTTACTGTTGTTCTTGAACCTGACATCTGGGCAAAACCATGTTCATGTACTTAAGATTGAACATTGACGAAAAAATGAAAAGGTCAGTAATCAATGCAGAAATGTATTTGTGGTCATAGACTTGTAGTTTTAATGTTAAGATGTCAGCATTATCCAAAGAAATCCACAGATGTCATGATTGCCTGGGTAACTGTGCATTTTTGGACTGGGAAAAAGAAATACTAGTTCATTCATTTTTTTTGCCTGTGTTTGGCGTTGAACCAAGTATATTGCACACGCTAGACAAACACTCTTCCACAAACCTGTACACCAGCTCCTCAGTTCACTCTTTAAACCTGTTTACGTATGATAATTTTTACAAAAATGAAGCTAACATAGAAAGTTTCCACAGTGACCTAAATAACAGGCAAATTATAACAGTAACAAGTGGCAAAAATACTGATATTGTCCCTGAAATTCCATCAGAAGCCCCCATTCAGTGGCATTTGGCATCACAAGCACATAGTACATCGTCCATTTGGTACAAATTCTGTTGGGTTTATTTCTGGAAAACAGTTGTCAGGGAGTGGGAAGGACAGGCCTTGGTCTTTATCTTTAAAATCCAAACAGATACTATCACTATCCTCACGGTCAACCGAGAGTTACTCAGCCTCTTTCCTTGAAAGAATGAAGGTCGCAGTCCCAGCCATCATAATGGAGACAGACTGTCTTGGGAAAAGGAGGCTAGAGGCATCTTTGGAAAGAGAATGCTTAGCAGGGTGTCTTCTGGTCAAGAAGGCCCTGAAAAGAGCACAATTCCTGATTAACACCTCTTTGTCAGCCATAGGTGACCTGCGGTGTTTCCCAACTACATCTACCACTTGGACTGAGGAGGCACAGAAGCCTCAGATTCAAGGCCAGCGAGACTCTCAAAGATGGAGGGGGGCGGGGGAGGGGTGGAGAAAGATGACCAAGTGTCTACTGTTTTCTTTTTTTACATGAGCGGATCTTTTTACTACAGTTGAGGAAAGAAATAAAAGAGGAATTTTTTTTAAAGTTTAAGACAAACATTAAAAAAAAAAAGAGCAAAGTGATAATTACATTGATATTTGTTTAAACAAATAAAATCTTCGTTAAAAATTCCGTATTTATCCTCGTTTTCATTTTAATGTTGTTTCTGGAAACAGACTTCCCATTATATAATCCTACAATTCCTTCTTCTTCTTCTCCTATTAGAGGTGTGATTTGAACCAAGAGTCGGAAATAAAGTCGAAGCTGAAAAAGGAAACTGACTGAAGCTGGGGCTTTTATAAGGGCGTCGGTTAAGACACACCCATCTGTGGCCAGAGTTGTAGAAGGAGCTTTGAAAAGAAAAAAAATATTTTTTAAAAATATTTTTTCAAGTTTGTTTTGTTCCTTTTAAATGAGCTTTCTCAATAGACTTTTGAAATGCTAACCTTGACTGCTAGAACTGAGAAAAAAGGGATTTTCTCACGCTAGTAGAATAGTTCTATGGTTGAGTTTCAGATAAGGAAAGGCAGCAGGTATCATCACCAGGTGCATGATGGGAGGTGAGCCATGGCCTGCTGGGAAGCCAGGGAGGGAAGCCATCATCGCAGGTGCAGGCACACAGGGTGCTTCCCCCCCCCCCCCGGGTCTTCTTCAAACACAAGCTTTCTTTAAGTGGTGTCTACTTTTATTGTTCCCAACTCACTACAGAATTACTTCATACTGAGTGTTGCTGGATGCCGCATTCTGAGCAGGATGAGGTGAGGCTGGCTAGCAGCCTCCTCCCCGCAGTTCAGTCCCCCACCCACCCCACCTCACCCTACCCTGCACACTCCATTTCCATGGCCCCTTCAAACCCCAGTATCATTGTGAGGCCAGGGTTGGGGCTGTCTGCTTCTCTCTCTTGTTTCGTTATCTTTCTTTCCTTGATACCTTCTAATTTGTCTCCCCTTGATAAGAGGTTTTTTTTTTTTTTAAATTCTATTTATATACTAGATTTTTAATTTTGTTGAAATGTTAAAATCACAATTTTATCATTTATATAATCAAATTGTTTTTCCAGGCCTGCAAATATTAGTAATTTTTTTTTTTAAAAAGGAAACAAAGCAACTCTCTCCTCCCCTCCCTCTCCCCGTTTCTGAACATATGTTTACTTTTTAAAGGATTTGCTGTCACATTTCCGAGCAGCATACAGTTCGCCTTTTCAGCCTTAGGCGTTCTTGATTTCCCATTATAAGGAAGGCAGAGCTTTGGTTTTCCCTTTCTCTGTCCAGTCCCTGCCCATTTACATTTTCTACGCAAACCACGTGTACATAATTATTTTATGCAAATGCCACTTATAACTGAGTGATTGGGAAATTCAACGTTCTGTATTTTATCTCACCACACAATTGGCCTGACATAAGAATTTCCTTAATTTGGGGTTTCCATAGTTGTCTGTGTCACTATCGATGTGCACTCATATGCCTCAGTTTACCCATTCTCTAGAATTCTTGAGCTAAGTTTTTCAGTGTTGGTCTTCTCAGGAAAATCCTCCCACTATGCTCCTTTCCACCTCTCTCTCTCTCTCTCTCTCTCTCTCTCTCTCTCTCTCTCTCTCTCTCTCTCTCTCTGCCTCTAAGTCCTGACCTTAGCAGACAAAATGCAAGGGTGAGCACATCCAGAGGGCAGAGGATGGGCCTCCTCCTCCTCCTCCTCCTGACACCAGCTTTGCCTGTCAGGTGAGTCTCTTCTTTTTCTCTTGTTAAAGTTATCTTATTTTTGTTGTTGTTTTCTTTTGTTTTAGGTAGTTTTATAATCTGACATCTGTATTCTTTTTTAATTTCTGTTACAGTACAATTAACTCACGGGTCTTTTTCCCCCTTAGACTGTTTTTTAGTTGTCTTTTTACTACTTTGTATGGGGCCAGCATCTTTTCTGATCCCTCAGGTAATACCGGAAGCCACCCTTTCCCTCTCTGCATGGATTACGTTTCCTCCGTCCTAACTTTGGCTGCTTCTGAACATCCATCTCCATTTTTCACGTCTGAGACTTTTCCTCGTGTCTCTTTATCTTAGTTCTTTTCTCATTTTTTAATAAACAGATTCTTAAAAGTCGAAAGACAGCTCTACATATGACTACTACTTGGGACACACAACACGGTTGGAAACCCATGGTGCCAATCACTTTGTGCAGCATTCTGTTGTGATGCTCATGTTTCACATGAAGGTACTTAGGCCCGGGGACCAGTTCTTGGGCAGCTGAGTCGGAATGGAGATTCCAGGGTTCATTTGTTTTCAGCACATGCTGCCCTCCTTGACTGTACATGGTTTCTTCCAGTTCAGAATCTGCATGGTCCTTCAGCCAAGGCTAGCGACTGCTAGGCTCAGGTTTCATCGGGTAGGAGCTGTGTGGGGAAGCTGAGCTAAACCCAGACGATTGAAAGCTATCCTGTTCTTTGCTCCACTGACACAAATCCATGGTGCTCCCATGTCTTTACACCAATGCTTCTCAGCCTGTAGGTCATGATCTCTTTGGGGATTGAATGACTCCTTTACAGGGGTCACCTAAGACCATTGGAAAACACGAATAGTTATACTATGATTAATAACAGTAGCATAATCACACTTGTGAGATAGCAGAGAAAATGATTTTGTGGTTGGGAGTCACCACAGCGTGAGCTGTATTAAAGGTGTTAGGAAGGTGGGGAACCATTGCTCTACACCTCATTGTAGACAGCTTTCCCCACTGGCAGCATCCCTCAGGTTTCAAACCCTGCAGTACTATTTATCATCCACTCTCTTGTTTTCTACCTGACACAATTTTATTTCCAATTCCTTCTCTCTTTCTCCTTGTTCTCAGGGGTAAATGGCTTTAAGGTCTTGTACTTTCATTTTAATGAGGTTTCAGGATCATGAAATGTTCTCTAACCTACCATTCTTAGACACCAGAGTTCTTTCCATCTCTAAAAATAATGTCATGGACAAGACTGGACCTGCTATGCTCAGCTTTAGAAGTGCTCAGGGTGTGACTGAAGGAAAATGCTCCCATCCTAAATGTTGCCCGTTTGATCTACTTATTTCAATAAATCTCCCGCAAATGACCGCAAAGTATCTCCCTCAATCAACGTTGGTGTGATGTTGCCTAATGGGACCGTCGTTAGGTATTTGCCAGAGAAGACTGCTCAGACACGGATTAAGCCAATAGAAAGTCTTGATTAGCTGGCTGGTGACTACACCGGGTATTTGGGGGCCCAGTATAGGACTGAACCTTTCTCATGAGCTTTTAAGCACAAAAACCATTCTGTTGGCTGACATACTTCAGTTATCAAGAGTGGTTAGCCGGAAGTAGAGGTACAGAACCTAAAAGGCAAGGTTAGTACATTTAGAGACTTTACCATAACTTGATGGACTTCGTTTTTGTTTTGGTAGGTGGTGCAGTGTACATGCCGAGTTTACAGCCTGAATGGTACCTCCATCATGGAGTCAGTTGTGCTAAGGTCTGGGGTCCTACTGAGGTGTGGGGCTCTGTTACAGGAGAAAGTTTAATTGATTGATAAATGGGTAGCTTTCGTCTAAATTCCTATAAGGAAGCAATAAATCACAGCTGTGAAAAAGAAATGTGGACAAAGACGTATTTTCAAACATGTGCTTGAGTCTCAAGACTTCAGTTAGAGCAGATGGAATTTTTAAAGGATTTGAGAATAGTTTCATAAGAGCAAACAAATAAGGAGTTTTGGTTTTTAGACTATGTGGAATAATTAAATAAATCAGTAGCCAAGCATTTTGGCTTACACATATAATCCCAGTGCATGTAATACCCATCTCAAAAATTAGCTTTTTAAAAAAAGGTTTTTAGATTGTTGACTCTTAGGGATATAATCAAAGTGGTTCTTTTTGCTTTTGTTTTGTTTTTGTTTTGCCAATGTGGTAAAGTAGGACTTTATTCATTGGTCATAGTTGCAGACAAAATGTTATCTGGAGATAACATTTAAATTACCCCACTAGATTTATTGTTAAAGTCATTTGACTATTAAATCTTGATGCAACTCCTGGGTGAATCATCAAATTATCACCAAAAAAAAAAAAAAAAAAAGAAAGAAAAAAAAAAAAAAAGAAAAGAAAAGAAAAAAAGGCAAAAAAGAATGAATATTGAAGCAAAACTAAGACCAAAATATTATTAGTGTAATAAAAAATAAATAAAAAGCATTAAATATAAAGAAGACAGGGAGGAAAAGATAAAATAAAATAAAATATGTGTATGCCTTCCAGCTTGAAGACAATTTAACAGTCTTTGGAAGACAGAAAATGAAATTTAAAGTTTCAAACATTTGGTTACAATAATGTAACAGGAGAGTGAGCACAGTATATATTTAAAAATTGAAACTGTACACACACACACACACACACACACACACACACACACACACACACACACACTGTATATGTGAACCCAATGGCAAAGTTAGAGAGTAGCAAGGCCTTGATACTCTGGCTCTGTCAGTGGCACTGACCCAGTCACTGGGCAGACCAAGTCCTTCAGGACACTAGAAACACACGGTGTTTTGACTCTCATAAATCTGTCTTTAATGGGCGGTTGCAGAGAAGGGAAAAAGATAACAGCTCATCCAGGATGTGTGCCAGCTGCCTACTGCTCCTGAGATTTATCTGTGATGTACGCAGTGACAGGCAGGAACCTGAAGCAATGTGCTGAGGGAAATCTCACAAGGCCTAGATGAAGAACTACATACAGTCATGGCTGATAAGAAAGGAAGAAATCAATCTTCTTCAGGGACGAGACCCCTGAGAGGTTAACCAATCCCAAGTGTCCTCATCCATAAACACACACACCCAAACAACACTAAAATGGACTGGTCGTGTGTGTGTGTGTGTGTGTGTGTGTGTGTGTGTGTGTGTGTGTGTGTACATACCTGAAGCACTGACCTGAAACCAGGGTCTGATTATATTGTACGGAACAGAAACAGTGTATGTTGCTGTGGTCGGGTGGCTCTGGGACAGGCATGGGGAGGGGAGAGACTAAGAGAAAATTTAGTGTCCTCTGAGGTGAAGAAGTCTCTTTATGTCATTAGTTAGTATGTGTCTTGTTGGCTGGACACCCTTGTGTACGTTGCACAGTGTGGCTAAGTGTAGTTTTATCAGTAAAATAGTCTTTAAAATCATGTTCAATCTCTAGCCTCTGCACCCCCAAAAAATGCCTTAGGTGATTTTCTTGCAAATTTGAAAAGCTTGGTATATATATAATTTTAGAGGTTTGGAAAAGGGTTAAGTATCAAACCCTGGCCTTTTCACATTCTGGCAAGTTCTTACTTCTGAGTTATGTCCCAGACTTGAGAAACCCTAAAGATATGGTTCGTGCCATGTTGTTATAGGCCCCGAAGTCCTTGTCTAACTGCTAAAATGTGTCTACAAATATGAAGAATGGAAAATCCTAGGAATACAAAGTGCCACATTTCATCATTTGCTGGAAGATTGGCAGTAGGTACCCTAATACTTTCTATTATTTTTGACAAGTCACAACATATGTTGGCAAAAAAATAAATAAAAATGATTTAATTTTGGACAGTTAGCTCAAGTTAACAGCAATGTATTGACCTCTTTGAAAAGATGTCTTGTTTTCAAGAATCCATATATCACATCTATTGATCGTATACTGAAAATGATGTGCCCCATTCAGCCTTACGTTTTCACAGAGGCGTGTGGGAGCATCATTGTCAAATGAAGAAGCCACGCTGGGGTGCGAGTTTCTAGGATTCTCCAGTCTCTGAGTACAAGTTCCTTTTTTTGCCCTTTGTGCTATTGTGATTTCCACAGAGTTAGGTTTTTATCTAAGCGTTGCATTGGTTAATCAATAACAATGGTTTGGAAACTGATATTCTAAGCTAATAACTTCCCGAGAGATCAAATGAGGTGGGCAGGCCCAGTTCCCAGGCCATCCTAAGGCGATACCAGAAATTAGTGATAAAAGTTAAAAAGAAAACGAAATCCTCCCTCTGCTTCAGCGTTAAAATTATTCTCGCAGCTCATTATCTCCTCAAAATGACAATCAATCCACATTTATAGCCTGTCTAAGAAGGAAAACATTACCTAGTAAATTCTATAGGATGTGATCAAAACAGTACGCGGGGGCATAATCGTAACTCCAAGTGCTTACATTATCACACGAAAAGGAAAGAAGAAAAATGCAAACGTTATATATACCCAGTTATTAGAAATTTTCATAAAGAAGGTTTTGAAAAGGGAATTTGAGCAAACAAGTAAAAAGCAAGTGAACATTTGAAGCTAAAAAATATCACAATTGATAAATCTAAGAATTGAGTTCTTGTGACTGTAAAGACAGACGTGGGATTGGGGAGGCAGCTCGGTGGTGGAGCAGCCGCTTAGCATAGTCAGGGTCCTGGGTTCGATTCCCTAGCACCAAAAGAAGCAAACATATAAAAAGAACCAGTGAACTAGAGAAACTCCTGACAATGTAAGATCACAGAGTAAGACTTTCAGGGGGCAGAGAGACAGTTATGAGCCCTTGCTGCTGTGGCAAAGGATCCTAGTTTAGTTCCCAGCACCCAAATCCTGTGGGTTGCACCCTCCTGTAACTGCAGCTCCCAAGGATCTGATGCTCTTTCTTGACTCCATGGGAACTGCACACATGTGCACACATCTGTACACAGGCACGTGTAAATGCATAGAGCTAAAATGACATACATGTATGCACATAATAAAAATGGAGTCTTCTAAAAGGGTTTATGTGATTGGTAATCCATGGTGATGGAGCAGAGGTTTAATTACACACCAAAAGGAGATGATAGGGTTTTTTCTGTAAGAGAATTTGTAATCTCGGCAGGGAGTAGAAATTAATTTCATCTATGAGGAAATAATGTGACATGTATCAAAATTCTATTATTATACAGATGAAATAAAAAACTCATAAAAAGGGAGTTTGCTGTAGTAATTATCTTCAGCATGGAAGAATGAAAACAGTCACACCTGGTCCACAATACAGGCGTACTGAAGAAATTGTGGTGTATTGACTGGGTACAATGCCACTTAATCATTGAAAAGTTGTGGACTAACTCTCATGTTTATTATGAAGTGCCTTGGGAAGTGACAACGGCAGGTTTCAAAAGGCCAGTCAGGGCCTTTGGTAGATTGAATGACCTCGTTAACATGTCAAGCCTTGGATGGAGGAGGCGTTCAGCATGTGTTAGCTTTCCCTCACACATGGGATCAGTTTGAAAGCTGGGCACACATAAAGTGGCTGTTCCCAGCCTGGTGTGCACGCATCAGCTTCCCCTGGGGCAGCTGTCGGAGCTGCTCTCAACTTCGGTTCAGAGCCGGAGGGCTGCTTTCGCATACGTTGGCGTTTTATATCAGGAAGCAGTGAGTTGAAGTGTGGTTTCTGATGTGGTCAGGAAATGACGACAGAGTGGTGTGTGTGTGTGTGTGTGTGTGTGTGTGTGTGTGTGTGTGTGTGTGTTACCTACTTCTCAGGCACGACTGCCAACTATCAGGAAAAGGCAGCTGTGGGAAGGCCAGAACGCATCCAGATTCTGACAAATGTGTTTCAGTTTATCTGGGCATTACTCCCTCTTGCTCCAGGTCAGGTCTCTATGCCTAGTTTGTCCACACCCACAACACACGCTCACAAGGGAGACTGGGCATCCTGCTGGGTTGTAGCCATTCATTAGAAGGGATTCCTCCACAAGCCTATGTGCTTGAACTTGGGGCAAGCTAAGTATAAACCTGCAGCTGTTACAGTTGACTTGAATGCTCTGTTGTGGCCGGAGTTGTTACTGGGCATGGAGTGGGCTTGAGTGCTCTGTTGCTGTTGTTGGAGTTGTCACTGGACATGTCTTACTTGGAGAAAGAGCCACACAGGGCTACTCAGATACGAGATGAGACCTCTGGTTGTCAAGGTCATGGTTCCTAGTGTTCTGTCCACTACGGTGTCATAGGAAGTTCTGACAAGTCTGCAGACTGCCTTACTTCAGTGGCTGCTCTTTCTTCCCAAAACTGAAAACACAATGGTGTGGGGGTGACAACCTGCCTAGATTCTGTTTCCCTTACATCCGTGATTTTAGAAATACCACAGGACTCTGTAGGAATAAGGCTTTCAGATCTAGGACCCATTACCATGCCAGGGGGTAGGATTTTGTTTTCTTTCTTTTCTTTTGATATTTATGATAACCCAAGGTCCTACCCGAGTCTTCTGGTTTGTAGTTAGAGCACACCTACTGCCACTTAAAATCAATATTGGACCAGACATAAAGTATCGTAGGACGCTTTCTTCGTTCCTTACCTTTTTTTTTCTTGGTGGTAAATTTACTAATAAGCTTATTTCCTTTCTGGAAATTGGAAATCCTGTGGTACTAACCCACTAAATTAAATGCTCGGGAATCTTGTCTGTGAAATTATAATTCAGGCTACAAAGCCAGTGGGCAAATCTGACCCTTTGATAGAACCCCAGCTCGTGTGGTGAGACAAGAGGCACACAAGACACATACAGGGTTCTTGGTCACCTATAACCCAACCCACTAATGATTGGAGTGTAAGCATATTAAGCACATGTGGAATAAGTTTCCCTCTGAATACAAATGGCTTGTTAAAACTCAAGAGCAAAGGCGAATGTTTTTGGTTTAGAAAAACCCAAACATCGGGAGAAAAATATTTGTAACATTTGTCTGGCTCCAAATACCACTGGGTCAGCTTATCCCTTTCTCTTTAAGTTTGCAGGTTGTTCCAGGAAAGCGAACACATCTCAACCATTCTAGTCTATCATAACAAAATGCTCTCAAATAAGTGGGTGTTTTCAAAAATACCTTTGGGGAAAACATTATTTTTTTTCTGCAATGACCCTTTTAACACACACACACACACACACACACACACACACACACACACACACACACACACACAATTATTTTGCTTTATCCAAGGCAACCCTCGTACCTCTCCTCTGAGTATGAGTGTTTGCGTTTACTTCTGTCTTTGTTTATTCCTGTTGCTGGAGACATTTATAACTCTGGAGGTGGTGTGGGGATTGGAGTGGAAAGTAGAGGCCTCTTTTCTACTTAACAATAACTAGTTGTTTTATAATATGCATATTTTACAATGTTTAGAAAGTACTCGTGTGAAATATGTGATTATTTGAAGTCTTTTTTTAAGTCTAAGGTGTCCCTAAGCTCACGTCATTTCCCTGCAGCACCTTCCGAGTTCGTGGTCATAGAGGGCAAGTGCAAAGCTCACACCTATCCTACTGTTGTAATGTGTTGAGTGACAGGAGCCAATTCTGCAGCTGGAGAGGACAGTGAGCATTCAGGGAAACATCTACTAACCAGAAAAGTGAAGAGTCAGACAGTACTCAGCACCATGTCCTTGTGTGTTTGCATCTGGGGGAGGCTTGCCCATGTCTACCCAAATAGCCAAACAGGGACTCTGAGGGGAATGTCACCCCGATCGAGTACACTGGCTCACTGATACACTCTACCTTCAGCCTGCCAGTGCCTCTTGAGAGGACTGGGAGAAGCATGTACGAATGTCTACTTACTTGTACGAATGCTTGTTTTCATATTACCAATAGGAGTTTTCAATGTTGAGATTCTGGATACAAACTGATACTAAAAAAATATTTTTATTGCAGTGGAGATCACATCCTACAAAATGAAGGTTTGCATAGTTGTCTCCTTTGGATTGTCAACATTGGCACAGACAAGTCAAATCAGTCAACCAAGTGTGTATTTGCCAATTGTGAGGGCATTGTCTGTCAGAAATTATATTTTATCAGAAGCATTCACTCATGACGTGGAAATGAGCCCAGAGCCTGTAGACCATGTGTCATGTGTGTTGCTACATCACATGTAAAGTGTGTTATCGCACCATGTGTCATGTGTATTGCTACATCACATGTCAAGTGTGTTATCACACCATATGTCATGTGTGTTGTTATATTCTCTGCATAAAACAACTGACAAGTAAAGCATGTAAATGACTTAGCAAAGGTTATACTAGTAAGTGACAGAGACTAAAATCGAACCCAAGTCTAGGTGTCACTTGTCCATTCTGTTCCCTCTTTCAATCTCCCACCTGTCCCTGATAAATGTGACAAATACAAGGGCTGGGGAAATGGCTCAGTCAGTAAGGATCCTGCAATCATTAGGACCTGGGTTCACATCCTCAGAACCCATGTAAAAAACCAGACATAGTGGCTCTCACTCTCGTAATCCAGTGTTGTCGAAGTGGAGACAGGCGTCCTGGGGCTCGTGACCAACCAACCAGCCTAGCCTAGGCAGTGAACCGCAGGGCTAGGTGGAGTCTTGTGGATCATGAGAACTGAGTGAAGCCTAAGCCAGGTTGATGCACACAACACCAGCATCTGCAGGCCTGAGGCAGGCAGACCAAGAGTTCTAGGCTAGCCTGGGCTACAAATCATGACCATGTTAGATCAGGGCTAAGATAAACCTTCACTAGATATACCTGTGGTGAGCTACTTGGTCCCATTCCCCTTACAACTTACAGTTGCAAAGGTGCAGTTGGGGGAGGGGGAGGGGCTGACTGGAGGGCTGTGAGGCATGTGGCACGTGTGGTGGGTTTCATAGCTTTGCCACATCCCCTTCCCACTGGTTCCAAATAATGTTATGAACTACGAAACAGTCAGATCAACTGCACCAGGGGCCAGAGAATCCTTTTCACACAAAGGTCCCCACAATGTGTTTTTCCGGTCATGTCATTTCCCTTTATTTCGAGTAAAAATCTCAGTCTGTAAAGTTCTGGAATCTTATTTTTTAAAACAATGTTTGTAACTTAATGTCAAATTGAGTCAATGTCCCTCCTTCTAAGAGAAGTGAGCAGATACCTTGTTCTCCCCACATTACTCTGCCAAGTGTATATAAACTCATCTATTAATATACTACCTTAAGGCATGGGTGTTGTCACTATCCCCAACCTGTGTGTGCATGTGTGTGTCCATGCATGTGTACATGTGTGTGCATGTATGTGTGTGCAGATGTATGTATGTGCATGTGTGTGTCCATGCATGTATGCATGTGTGTCCATGCATATGTACATGAGCGTGCATGTATATATTGTGTATGTGTGTATATGCATGTATGCATGTGTATGTCAATGCATGTATGCATGTGTGTGTCCATGCACGTGTGCATGCGTGTGCACGTATATATTGTGTATGTGTATATATGCATGTGTGTTTGTGCATGTATGTGTCCATGCATGTGCATCCATGTGTGTATGAGTGTGTGTGTGTGTGTGTGTGTGTGTTGTGTTTGCACAAAAATAATTTCATGAGGTTTCATTTTTCATCTGTTACCAGTGACTGTAGATTGTGCAGAGAGGTTTCTGGATGCTTCATTCAGTGAAAGGTAGTGATCTTCCAAGTCACAGAACTCTCCAGACTTCCTACCCCTGGGTTATCATGTACCTGGAAGTACAGAATCAGCTTCACACTGTAGCCCCCGCTGGATTCTGTAGTTTCCTGAGATGCTCCCATGCCTCTGTGAGGGCTTCACTCCTCTTCAGGCACCAGGTGCAGTCTCTTCTTGGTAGCAGAAATGGCCACTGGAGTTGCTGACTTCAGATGTACCTACCATGCACCGAGGGAGAGAGAATAGAGTATCCTCTGCCAATCACAATTTAGAGAGGAGAGTTCTTGCTCAGAAATGTTCGTAAAACTTTCTCTGGAACCTGATTGGTCCCTTTGCCTTGGCCCAGGGACCTTCGTGTATTGATTGAATCAATCCTACTACCTTGACTCACTGATATCCCAAATCCGGGTCCACTGATAGACCAAGTCCCCTGGTCCTGGGATGGGTTAGCTCACTTTACCTCTGAGATCCAAGAAGAAAGGTTAAAATTAGACTAATGGTGAACAAGATTAGGCCTGTTAGGCCCTGAGGGCTTTGGCAAGTAAACAAGAGAAGAAGAGCCTTAGCCATTTTCTAGAAAGCTGAATTTTGCTCTTGGCATAGGGGTATGATGGATGCTCTGTTGCAAAAACCCCTTACAGCACAGTTAACTTAAGGGCCAGTTCCTCGGCTCATGCTCTGCTACAGAAATGATGGGAAGAAGCACTCAATGACCAAGGCCTCAGTGTCCCTGGAATGTGACTTTGATGCTTCATTTGCTTAATTCAATCTATTTCCATTTTCCCAGAGTTGTTTTTGCAAAGTCCTGTCATTCTGAGAGCAGTCACTAGAGGGCTCCGTGGGACACCTTTTGGAGCTGCCCCCTAGAGGCGGAACTGGGAAAGGAAGTGCAAAACTGACAAGAAAGAATCAGCCTTGGAGCTCATGGTAGGTGAGTAACCAGAGACTTCTGCCGGGCAGCCACAGAAGGGAAAAAGCACGAACAGAGACCCTAAGGACAAAGCATCAGTCACACAGAAGGAGGTCAGAGCGAGCAGTTGCTGTAGAGTATGTATCCACTGCCACCTGTGGATGACAGCCACTTGAAATGTGGCTCCGGCCAAATCAAGATGAACGTCTACTAAACACAGGCCATGTCTGGAAGGCTTGAGAGGAGAGCACATAGTGTGAAGAAATTTGATTCTTAGATATTAATTACACATTAAAATCCTATTGAATGACGCGTTTTTCTCGTCTTGTTTAAGACAGGATCATGCCGAAGAGGCTGGTCTGAAGCCTATGTCACACAAGCTCGCCTCAAACATGCAATCCTCAGCTGTCTAAGGGCTGGAATTACAGACCCGGGCCACCACGCCTGGCTCTCTGTATTACATTTTAAGCAGCTTAGCACTGCACATACCTGTACTTCACAGGCTTGGGTGGTGACCCTTAAAGGAGAGAGAGCCCCGTGGAGGAGCAGAGTTCCTGAGAGAGCTTGAACAATTTTCAGACCCTCGCCTCCCAGTGGTTGGTGCCTGGGGTCAGAATACCAGCATAAGACCTTTCGAAGAGTTAGGAGCTGATGAGGCTGACAGTGCTGAGGTGGCCCAGGCTGTGACAGCCATGGCCCTCTTTGCACTCAGTACTGCTCAAGAACAACCACATCCCCTGGATACTCTTGTCACTCAAATAGGCTCCAACTTTACATGCATAAACGTCATGCATGAACAAGCATGCATAAGCCTCATGCCTGGTGAACCTGCTCCAAGCTACAACGCTATAACCTTCCTCATGTCAGGCTAAACTCAACATCCAGCATTCCAAACGTATCATGGTTGCCCCAGAGTTTCTCAGAACAGATGACTAATGTCAAACCCAGACACAGGAAAGGGGAAAAAATTTGCATGCATTTATCTTTTTCTATTTTTTTTCTTTTCCGTCTTCTCCAGAATAGAAGTGTTTGACCGTTTAGCTTAGAGGCTAGGAAAATGAGCTGTCATGCACTGCTGTTGCTGTGTGACCCGTCTCTCTAGAGGCAGGCAGATGGCGTCTCTGTGAACAGCACCTACTGCTGCTCGACATGTGTCAGACAGGAGGAGTACACGGCCTGCCACCTCCTCGTTCAGCTCCTTCTTCCTCTTGCAGGAGGCAGAAGTTCACAGCCTTTCATGCCTTCTTATGTAACAAGCTGACAACGGTAGTGTAAGCTGTTAAAAGAGAGGCGTCCCAAACACGCTGACCAAAGCCAGAAATCAAAGCGAAGGAGAGGGATGTGGGTGAAGTGATGACAATAAATTCTAATTCTTGAGGTGTCAATGCGTCCCCACTTTAGACTGGAAGCAAGGCAGGGCTCTTGATTCCAGGACTCATGTCATCATCACTCGCTGGAGGCAGCCGCAACCTTCTGGTGCTCCCAGACATACCTCTTCACGAGTTCACTGCTATGTCCACTCCACTGTCTATCCTCAATGTCAGGGGCATGTGCAGGCATTTCACAGGCTCTGTCCTTTCAGATGTCCTTTTGTCCTGCCGAGTAAAGTCAAACCTTCCTCCCACAATGGATAATGATAAAAATGCCAACCTTTCCCATTTGGCACTTGGGGTCGGTATTGGTCAAAGAGCTGGAAAGTACATAGCAGAATTCTGTGAGTCTATTGTCAATACTCCAAATGGTGGGTTTAAAGAAAAATCTCTGTATCAAATACAAAGTCTCTTGAGGGAGAAGGGAGTATTTCTGATAAATGTACAAGTATCATCAACAGAATTGACTTGGGGCAGAGGTCAGCCCCAACAAGGATGCACAAACAATTCTACTCAATGGCGTTCACTTCTGCCTGAACTCTGTACTGTTCTTTCCTTGTCTCACTGAACAGCTTTCAGACTAAATTCCAGACTCAATGAAAACATGTCACACCACTAAAGTTATATTCAGACCTTTTATCTTGTCACGATCCTCTAAACATTTCGTACAACTATTCACCACGCTTGCAATGTGTTGGGTACTATGCTGCCTAGATTAATCTAAGGTGTACAGGAGAATGGACTTAGGCCATACAAAAAACACTGCACCATTTATGTAAGAATTTTCGTGCACTGGGGCTGTGATGGTACATACCTTTAGTTCCAGCATTCAGGAGGCTGGTGGATCTCTAAGTTCAAGGCCAGCCTGGTCTACAGAGTGAGTTTCAGGGCAGGGCTACACAGAGAAACACTCTCTCAAAACCTCCCCCAAGAAGCCTTCTTGTACAGAATTTGGCATCGCCAGGGTTCCACTAAGATATGATATCCAATGCTAAAATTACCACAGACCCCTTAATCGTTTAGGGTAAAGTACATAGCATATTCTGCCTTGTGGTGCCAACATTTCCAGTGGCATAGATAGTTATATTCAAAAGCCATTAGTGCTGCACAAAGGCCTCTGAAATGGCCAGAGAGGCGGCAGGAAAGGGACAAGAAGATCAACCTAAAAGGCTTTGACAGACAGACTGTGGGAAAGGTGAGAGTGTGCACTGGGGACGCTTTGAGCGTCTTCCAAGGTGAGGAGAAACCTGGAGCTGTGATTAGCCGCCGACTGTTTAACATGAGGGCTCTTTTGAAACTTTTCACCAAACTGCTTCCAGCTGGCTTCCTCCTGGTTAAATGTCCAGAGAAAGCACACAGTTCGCTTTCTTCTTTATCTCCATACTTTGTATCCCACAGTGCTTGGCACTTTCACCAAGTCCCCATGCCTTTCTTCCTCAAATGATTTAGTTACTGAGATCTGTGGTACCATCCATCTCCTAAGACCCACTGGGTAGCTTGAGGTTATTTTTACATGCAGGCAGGGAGGAAAAATAAAAACTTCTCAGTTTTCAAATAATTTTATTGTCACACATGAAGATTGGTACTTCGTGGGGATGAAAGGCAGAGCCTTGATCTTGTTATTAAGAATATTGGGTAACAGGGCAGCTTTCTTTCCCAGTGAAGAGGAAACAGGACAGTTCCTTGTTGCAGGAGGCTGTCTGAAGTACCAGAACTGCAACGCCAGGGTTTTAAACGGCACAGGTTGGACATTTTAAACACACGGGTGCCCCTACTTCTTAAAATATAATGCCTTTAACCATAGTGGTAGTTTCATACCATGGATTTTGTTAAATGTAAAACCGCTAATATGTGTGAAAACACAATTTATCAAAATTTTACTGACTGGTAAATTACAGGTTGTACTGACTCACTATTTGAGGCGCTAATGGAATAAGGGAAGCTAAATGCTGTTTTCTCATTGGCTGGGTGACTGGTCTTCAACAGCTGGGAGACCAGTGTGGTAAACAGGAAGCCATCTCCATGGCAACGGGCAATTCAACTTAACTTTTCAACACACGAAGAGGTAATTACTTTATTTTTTTATTTCCATTTTTAAAACGTTCGGAGTTCATGGCAGCAGTGAGGACCTTGGGTCAGGCATTTCCTGGTTGTTAGTAAAGCTGACTTTAGGTCACTAAGGATTAAACATTGTGCCCTTTTTTTTTTTTAAATGAAAAGAGAGCTGTGATTTTTTTTCTCTCTCCTCTTCCTGAAGTCTGCAGCACAAATAAATGACAGAATTTTATGCTCACACACATGGTGTTTTGATTTCCTGCAGATGATAACATCAGGGTGGGGGACTGATAACCACAGGGTGTAGGAGGGTGGAGCTCAGACAGGCCCACATTAAAGCCACAGGTGGGTCCCTGACAGATTAGAAGATGAACCCGGGGCTGAAGAGAACAGACAAGATGGTGAGTTCTGCTGAGACAACCTGGAAGGAGAAGATGGGCGGTCCCAGGACAGAGAATTCTGTCGGAGGCTGTGCTCTGCAAGTGACTTCTAGAATACTCCACAGAGCCAGTACCCTACACACCTGGGCGTGGTCTCCCTCTGACACCCACATTTTCTCTTCCCTACCTTAATAATCTACGCACTTCAAAATTCCAGGCAAGTCTGTATTCACAGGCTGTCTTGGCAACAAGAAATAAGAATGAATGAAATCATTGTCCGCCGTAACGAGCCACAGCCCAGCTCTGTACAGGCATCACATGCTCTTCAACAGCCTGGTCGCTGTCAAAGCTAGCTAGAGTCTGCCTAGCATTGTCTCTGCAACGCTGTAGCAAGCCCCTTCACTTCTCCCACGCCACGGCCAGTTCCCATTAGCCAGCAATGTACAGCCAAGCAGAGAAGACAGATGAGAATCTCCAGCAGCCTTGGGCAAAGTCTTGGGAGGTCCCCAGGTCCAAGAGGTAGATGGACCCAGAGAAGCTTCAGGGTGCAAAAAGTGCATTTCTTCCTACTATAGTCCTTCCTGGTCCAGAACCCATGTCCTAAAGGTTCTGGCAACACAGGAAGAGAAGAAAGAGAATCTCATTCAAATGAGTTGGTCACAGGGTATACTCAGAAGTCTCGGGATCCTGGAGCCATCCGTGGGCGGGGCGCTTCTCGGGAAGCCGTCTGATGACTACGGCTTCAGACAAGAGTGCTGCCTATTCTTATATTCAGCATTTAAATATTCAGTACTTTAAACAAAAATACTGAAACGGATTTTATTTTGCTCTATTTTATGATTTTATTTTTGAGACAATGTATCACTAACTCACTCTGTAGCCCAGCTACCCTCAAGCTTTCAGTCTTTCAGCCTCAGCTGCCTGAACACTGGGGTTACAGTTTTTCCTTAAACACACTTAGCATGCAGAACTCCTGGATGTTGGAAGGAGGGTGGATGCCATGGCAGAACGTCTCAGGAGCGAGGCTAGCCTGCAGGGATGTAGTCTACTCCCATGTGCTCAAAATTCTACCTGCGTCCCTGTGGCAGTTGTGTGATCATTGACCTCATTGACCCTACATGCCACAGATACCTTAAAGCTGCTCAGATCAGTTCATTTTTAAATTCCTATTTCTGTATCTCGCCATAGATCTTACTAAAATCTGATATTAGAAGCTGTTCTTTCTACCCCCCAACATCAGTTCACTGCTGCACAGTGGGTCTGTCAATGCAGGACATGGTCCATGCTGTCATGCTACCAGATGCTATTTTCATTTCAGGTATAGGGTGTGCTCTGGGTGTGTAAATATTACACAGGACCCAGGACATCTACTTGCCTCTTGTTCCTTGGGCAGTTTAAAGTTTGTTCACTTTCCCCTGACTCTCGTCCTTCTCAGGAACTCCATTTCCAGTGGCAGGCTATGAGAGCATCGCTCTGAGTTTCCCTTACTCTTTTATGCCATGCTTCCAACATCAAAACTCTTGCAGAGTCACCACCGTCATTCCAGGGGAATAGAAAGGGAGATCTGTCCTGTTTTCACAAGGGATTTCTGTTGTTGGCCTTGACTTTTGAAGCATCACTTTGGCAGGGCCGGTGACCCTGCTCTGGGAGTGTGCAAGGGAGTTTATGGAGTGTTTGGAGAGCAATATCACTATGGGATTGAACCAGGAAGAAGTTGCCAAGCCTGCACCCAGTTAGAGAGCCAGAGGCTGATCCACCCAAGAGAGGGAATGAAAAATCTGATGGAACAGCTAGATAGTGAAGGGATGGACAGAGAATAAAATCAGTTCCATGCCACAGAGGAGGATGCTATCTGCTGGACAAGCGCCGAGATGAACCCTCCTCTGTCTCCTCTTCACTTGGCACCTCCTTCCACGTGGAGATCTCCACTGCTTCCGGGTCACTGGAAACATTCCGGACACACACTGAGCTCCAGTTGTGTTCTGAGTCTTCGGTCTCAGGCTATGACCACTGCATCTGTCTCCACGGGCAAGGTGAAGCAAAGGAGACAGGACAGACATCGGCTGCTCACTCCTGACTTTATCAAGTATGCTCTTTAGAAAGAAGACTATCAACTTACATCTGCCTTGTGTGTCTCTTCACTGGCTTGACTGACTTAGCTGTTGATGTGCTCTCCATAAGTAACATTGTAAGAACCGATTTCCCTTATGAAACTGAACTAGACGCTGCTGTTTTATGCAGCCGATGTGGACAGCATAGTGAACACCAAGCCTTTGGGAAAACTACGAGTAAACTGATAAGCTCGCAAACCGCTTGCTGGCAGAGAACATGTTTTCCATGTCTGTTTTTTGCACCATGCCATGAACATGGAGACTGAAAGCATTGTTGAGAGACACACAGCTTGAATTAGGATTTTTTTTTTTAACACATGATCCATGTCCCTTCAAAAGAGACTCGAGCTCAACCATGTCCCCAGAGGAGTTTTTTTGTCTGGGTCCAGCCATTCAGGACAATCCAAACAGCTTTAAAAGTAAATAAATAAATACGTAAATATAGGAAGGAAGCTTTTTTGACCCAACTCTCATGCTAATTCCAGGCAGATTCCTTAGAATGACTGCAGCTGTGACTGTCATTCCTGCCAAGGGAAAGTGTCAGCAAGACCAAGAATAGTAGCAGCCTGCCATCTCGGCAGTTCTGATGTTCTCATCTAAAATGTTAATTAAGGAGTTGCCAGGCACAGAATGAAAATAAAAGTCAAGAAAAGTAGCAAAGGCAAAAAGTGCAACAGCAGTGGTATGAACACCCTGAATCTGTTTTCCTGGGTGGCTATGAACACGGTGCAGCTAGCAGATAGATCCGTTGCTATACCTACCAACTGAGAGGAGCACTCAGTAGTCAGGGGATTGGTTCCCCCTCTTCCCGCCCCGCTTAAAAGTTATTACCAATAAGTTGTTCAAATAGCATCAGGTTGGACGGATCCATTAGTAACTGAAGTTTTGCTTCCAGTTCCTATGTTGCCAAGTTTCCCGAATCTTCTGTTTCTCAACAGAGAGGCTACACAGACTGACAGTTGCAGGTGAATTCATGAGACTTAATTTTTTATAAATTAATATTTGTGATCGCAAGATTTCGTATTATTATTTATTGGACAAGCAATGCGTTCATGGTGATTATTAGAATATGAAATCTCCTAAAGTAGGCAATTTACTCCTGAGCCCGTTTTAATATCAGTCTACATATGAGGGCTGTCACAGTGGAGATCTTTAGTTCTAATTCTTCCCAGAGTCATGAAGCATCTTATGAATAGCTGCGAAATTAATTTTATTAACTAAACAAACAATGGTCTCATTCAGGAGCAAGGCCCTCTCTGTTGCCCGGGAAGGAGGGAAGGAGCCCCTGTCAGAAAGAACCAGGGCGGCAGGGAGTTGAAATTTGACCTTTCACCTTTGATGAAAGAGTGACATCTCAACTATCTTAAGAATGTCAGACAGAGGAAGCCAGCCTCGGGATTAACACAGACAGAGAAGAGTGTGCCAAACCCCAGAAACCAGTGAATCAATAGTATTGTCAATCAATAGCACCGGCTGCCCCTGTGTAACTCCTGGCGTACTTTTACCTATGCTTCCCACTAAGTTTATAAAGGTTTTTTTTTGAAATGTGCATAGTAATTTTAGGGTGTTAAGAGCCACTAAACGTAAGGATTTTAAAACACACCAGTAAAAGCTCCGGGTTCCCAAAATGTGTAAGTTATAAATTTGTAAGGCAGACACTGCTTCTGGCATCAAAATACTAAAGCGTTCGAAACTTCTAGACGTTTGCTTCCAAAGATCCCTCCACCATGTTCTGCAAATCTATTTTAAGTTATTTTAGTCATTCATGCCATGTCACCTTCAGACTGAAGGGAAACCTTACATTTATGCTTTGTTAGTTTCCTGTCATGATAACAAAATACCCAAGTTAGCAAATATAATAACAGAGTGAATTAATTAACTCATCAAGAGAAGAGGTTGACTTTCGACCCCTGGTTTTGGAGATTCTAGGCTCTCATCAGTCAGTAGTCCTGTTGCTTCAGGGGTCTGGCGGGTTGGCCGGATGGCAATAGTGGGGAGCACGTAGCAGGGTAAATTGCTACCTTGTGGCCAGAAAACAGAAGAGAAGGAGGGAGAGGCCAACGTCCTGTGGTTTTTTTCTTGGGAACACAACCCTAGTGACCCAAGACCTCCCTTCCAGCTTCAAGTCCACAACACCTCTGGATAGAGTTACCCTGTGGTTCAGTATACTGAGACCATATAGGCCATTTGTAGACATTTATCTAAATCATGACATGTGCATAATATGCACTTTTTAATGAATCATATGTATATGATTACATATGTGATTATACATACTATGTTTAATGAATATGTATCCATTATATATACATATATATACACACATATATACATATGCATAAATATGTATGTGAGGCATCAGAGATATCAGTCTGGACTTGACCTTGGCATCGTCCCTCAGCCTCTCAAGTGTTAGCATTGTATGTACCATGATACTCCAGCCCATATTGATTTCTTATAGTTAAATGATTGGAAGGAAGCTCCTCAAAGCTCACAGGAAAAGCCCCACCCAGTGCCATTTTTTCATTCACTTGCATATGTCAGCACATTCCATTTCCCCTGAAGCTCATTCAGTCATGGCTGGAAGGATCACTCACTCATGCATCTATAAAGCCTCTCTTTAGGCTCCATCCACGCCCTTCTTGCTGGCAGCTGCTGCTCAGAGGATCACACCGGAGAAAATGCTCCCTACCTTTGTCACCAGGGCTGTCATCCTTGGTGATACTATTGATCCTTTGTCTGCTGACCTGCATCGTGGTCCTCTTCTGTGACTCCAGCACTCGCTGTGTGTTTGGGAGGACAAGATTGGTTCAAGACTGTTGTTTGGTTGGACTACTGGCACGGTCTAATGGCCTCAAAGTCTTCAGAACTTTTTACTTTCATGATTATTAATTTTTCAATTATTTTCAGCCAAATGTTCCTGTCTTGCAATATGTGAAATATTGACGTTTTGGAAACAATCATTAAATCGCTGCCACGTTTTCACCTCCAAAAACTTCAGAGAATATAATTACTTCATGAATGGGAAGTTTGATGGAGTTACATGCTGGGTAAACATTAAAAATGTCTAAACTGAATAGCATCTCAAATATTTTAAGAGTTAACCCATCTTAAGCCATTTGATTCTACCAATATCCTTTTGAGTATTCAGAATGGGATTAGTCTGACCACTTGACACACAAGGAAAAATAAGCCTGGAGCTGGAGAACCTTTTCTGCGACTTAAGACCATTTCCTTGATTTTCAGTGGTGCCTGGGACAATCCACACAATTTACTCACTTTTTCAAAACAGACATCGCATCCACTGCTCTCATCCAATAAATTCTTTTAGGGAATGCAAACAGGCAGAAGACATTTTGTTAATGTGAATTTGTTGGTGTATGAATAAAACTTTATTATCAGCTCAATGAATGAAACTAGTGTTTGCTTTTGTAAACTCTAAATTTGGGGTTAGAAATGACAGTTCTTCCACTGTGAGTGTGTGTGCGTGCGTGTGTGTGTGTGTGTGTGTGTGTGTGTGTGTGTGTGTGTGTGTAATTTTTTTTTTTAATTTTGCAATGCTTGGCATACTAAGCATAGTAAGCCAGCTTGAAGGCAGATGTCTTGTGATTCATGCTGTTCATGTCTTTCTGATTTACTCCTTTGAATATAAGCTGGACCTAGAGACTGGCTTCTAATGAATAGCAAGTAGATGAAGGGGTGTTTTGGTTAGTTTTTTGCCAACCGGATACAAGCTAGGGTCATTTGAAGAGGGACTCTAAATTGAGAAAATGCCCCCAAAAGATTCCCCTGTAAGCAAGGCTGCAGTGCATTTTCTTCTTTTTTTTTTTTTCTTTTTTCTTTTTTTTTTTTTTCCGGAGCTGGGGACCGAACCCAGGGCCCCGCGCTTCCTAGGCAAGCGCTCTCCCACGGAGCTAAATCCCCAACCCCATGCAGTGAATTTTCTTGTCTGGTGGGAAGGCCCAGTTGACGGGGTTTTGAGTTCTCACTGGTTCTGAGGTATCTAAGAAAGTAGGTGAGCAAATCCTGAGGGATGACTCAGTAAGCAGTGCTCCTTCAAGACCTCTGCTTCAGTTCCTGCCGCCAGCTTTCTTCCTTGAATTCTTGCCCTGGCTTCCTTTAGTGACAGAGTATGACCTGAGAACTGTAAGTTGAAACTAACCCATTTTTTCCTGAAGTTGCTTTTGCTCATTAGTGTTTTCTGTCAGCAATAGAAACCCTAATTACAACAGAGGACATTTGAGATTTGGCCTCAAGGAGACTGTGGTGGTTTGAATGAAAATGACTCCCCTAGGCCTATAGGGAGTGACATTATTAGGAGGTGTGGTCTTGTTGAAGGAAGTGTGTCACTGGGGGTGGGGGTGGCGGACTTTGAGGATTCAGAAGCTCAAGCCAGGCCCAGTCTCTTCCTCTTCCTGCTGCCTGAAGACCAAGATGTAGAATTCGCAACTCCTTCTCTAGTACTGTGTTTGTGTGTTGCCATGCTTCTCGTGAAAATAATGGCGTAAACCTCTGAACAGTAAGCTACCCCGACTGAATGTTTCCCTTTATAAGAGTTGTGGAGGTGATGATTCTTCACAGCAATGGAGCTCTAACTGAGACAGACACTGTGACTTGGTGACACTTGTGATCTTGGTGACACTGTGACTTGGTGACACTTGTGATCTTGGTGACACTTGTGCTCTCTGGCTCTACTTACTTGTTTAATCTTATGAAGCTCACTGCCTTGTTGTCAATTGCTCCATGGAGAGTTCTACACGTCAAGGGCTGAGGGAGGCCTCCAGTCAAGAGGCCCAGAGGAACTGAATTTTGCCAGTAGTCCAGGACAGTAAACTTTGGGGTATATCCTTGCCCAGGGAAGGAAGCAATAGATGAGTACAGCCATGATCCATACCTTGACTTCAGTCCATGGTAGACCGAAACCTCTGAACATCAGACATACCAAGATGTTAGGTAATTGTGCTGCTTTAGCCACCAACCTTTGGAATAATTTGTTCACGTAGCCATGAATAACTAATATACCAAATGAATGGCTGCAAATGGTTCTTGAACATTCTCCCCTGGATGCTTTTGAATTTAACAAAAGAGGCAGTCAAGGGACACATTAGCGCAATTCCCCATGAAAGTCAGTTGGTTCTGCAATAGAAACCAGTGAGTTTAAAGTCTTCTGCACGGTCGCCTGTGTGATAAAACACATTTGAATGTGCTTTTTGGAGTTGGTTATAGTGAAAACAAATAAACTTTGAAAAAGTCGATTTTCTTTTTTGTTAAATAAATAGATGAAACATCGTGGAGAAGACCAATTTTAAAAATTGGACTGACTTGGGGAACTTGGTTCTCTTGTAAAACTGGAATCGTAATTGCTTCCCTCCTAAGTGCTAAATGATGTCCTCACAGGTCAGGGTCTGGCCAATAGACAGTCTTTGCCTTTCTTTATTGCAGGTAATAAACTTGAGGGCCAGAAAGGCAGAGTGACCCACTGTCCAAAGGGGGAAGGCTTGGGTTTTATTACTAATTTGATTCTCCAAATTTCCACACTACTTTGTGGCAGATTTTGACTTGCAAATTCTGTTCTCTATTTTTTTTCCACATCACATAATAAGCCCCAAACTTCAAACTTTGTAAGTCTACCTACCAGAAGACCTCTCCGTGAAACTTTTATTAAAGTTACTAACCCCAAGACAGTTCAAAGTACAGTAAGAACAAAGGCTTACAAAGATAGACAGGAAAAGCAAATGAGGCTCTTCATTTAGATAAATCCACATCTAAAATGCCACTCTGCTAAACTCAGCCTTCTCCCCGCCCTCTATCTTTGATTTTGACATTGATAGAGAAGCTTTCCAAAAAACCTCATAGCTCTGTCAGCTCAAGCTGCTAATTTGAAGGAACAATACATTACAAATGGCACTTCGGTGCGCTGATTGTAACAGCGCTTGGCTGCTGCACGTCTCTACCCCAAACACTCCATCTCATCTTGTTTCTTCTGGTTCCATTGTTAAGGATGGTTGCAACTAGGTGTGTGTGTGTGTGTGTGTGTGTGTGTGTGTGTGTGTGTGTGTGTGTGTGTGTGTGTGTGTGATACAGACATCTTGGAAGGATGAAGGGTGTAGAAAAACATGAACCAGGACGACTGTACCTGGAAGAAAATGTGGAAACTCAGACTGTTTATAAGGAGTCAGATCTTTCCTCTTGCTCTGATCTGAATATCTCGGTTCAGAGGATAAGGAATCAGGGGTGAACTGTTGCTTCTCGAATGGTTAAAGTAGCTCAGGGCAGTGCCTCAGAGCACCTGCCTTTTTGCCCCCCACCCTGAGAAGACTTGGAGCAGAGAACCCTAGGGATGCTGACCCAGCATTTGCTCCATTTGACATTTAGCGCATCCCCGTCCAGGATCATGATTTCTATTTCAGGAAGGATCCTGGCCATCCTAGGAGGAAGGAATAGTGTCCAGGCAGGCAAAGGCAGGTCTGATACACAGGCCTTGCAGGGTTCCTTCCAGTCTTTTACTATTAGACTATTAGATCCTACACTTGCCAATCATTTCCACACAGCTGTCCAGGGTTCCTCAAAATTAAGCATAAAACTCAAAGTTATCTTCAGTCTTCAAGTCTTCATTATGAGAGCTCCCATTTGATGACAAAGTGATTATTTTTAAATAGGAGTGTTGTGGTTTTTCTTGTGTTGCCTGTTCCCTTTAGTAGACTTTATAGCCATTTTTCAAGAGAAACATTTGAATTTCCCTAGAAAATAAATGACAAAAAAGAAAACACACACACACACACACACACACACACACACACACACACATTTTCCTTTATATATAAAAATTTCCTTCCTTTCACTTGGAATGTCCATGTTACTGCTGTGCTATGCCTCTGACAGTTCCAAACAGCAGGGGTCAACCCTCAGCTAAGCTTTGTTGGCTGCTGTCACTACAGCAGGAAGCCTAGGTATACTCACCTGTCTACCCACCTCTCTTCCTCTCAAGTTCCCTGTCCACCATGTGCTCTGCTGCTCACCTGGTCACCACCTGAGGGTCTAGACACTCAGCTTTCTATCACACATTCTTGCTATTCACCTGTCCACCAGTGTTCTTACCACTCACCTGTCCACCAGTGTTCTTACCACTCACATGTCCACCAGGTGTTTTTATCATTCACCTGTTCACCAGGTGTTCTTACCACTCACCTGTCCACCAGGTATTCTTACCACTCACCTGTTCCTTACATGCCCCTGCCACTCACCTGTCCACCAAGTGCTCTTGCCACTCATTGAGGTCAAGGTTCAACATTCTTCCCTTCCTTCTTCCCTGTGTCTGCAACAATCCCTCTGAGGTTGGAATGCAAAACGTCTTAACTGAAGTAAACAAATGTCCGAATAAACCCAATCCTCATTTACTTCTTGTCAATGCTACTCAGGAATTCCTGAGAGAAATTCTTCCTAAGCATTTTTAGAAGGGAGCTATCTGCTATCTGATATCCTCACATGTGTTTTAATTTTCCTCTCAGTACTTAAAACAATGTAGATTTCTTATCTTCTTCTTTTAATTTAGTAGTTCACCTGTTTATTGTTTTTTTTTCATCAGAATTTAAGTTCCGTAGGCCGAGGATCATTTCTGTCTTCTTTGCTATTATATTCTCTGTGCCAAGATTGGCACAATGCTGAGCACACAGTTGGTTCTCAACAAATAATGAATAAACTCAAACTCTGTCATGCTTATCCTGTATGTCATGTGCTTCCAAGGCTCTTCATATCCTATAGAAGGAAGATGGACTTCATTGTATAATCACATAATGTCAACTTGCTGTGACTTCTATTCTCTGACCTTGGAAAGTAATTTGCTTTAGAAATAGAGTCTGTTCTTTTTAGCCTCCACGTGGACATAAAGTGTTTTCTCGTAATGTCAACCTCTGCAGTTCCTGCACACAATCCTTTCGGATATTCTCAATTTGTTTTTCAAAGCTCAGTCCAGGTGCGGATGAGATGGCTAGTGAGTGAAGAGCTTGCCATGCAAGTGTGAGAATATGAGTTAAAATCTCCAAAATGTATGGACAGCTGGGGGGTACATCTCACTGTGATGGTTAGATGGAAGGCAGAGACAGGAAAATCCCTAGAAGCTTCTAGGCTGGCTCTCCTGACATTTCCAGTAAAACAACAACAAAAGAAACTCCCCAAACAAGGTAGAAAGCTAGGATCAACACTGGAGTTATCCTCTGGTCAGCACATGGCAAATGTGCACCTGTACTTACACAAAGGGATACAACCTCTACCACCACTATCAACGACAACCAGAAACAGTCAACTAACCAAACAAAAAACAAGCAAACAAACAAACAAACAGTCTCTCAGTTTAGATGCCTCTTCTTTCAGGTTACCAGTTGGGATACTTTCTCTTGGAAGTCCACACATTCTCCCACAGCAACCCTCACTAGGCATCCAAGTAGGACCTTATGCAACCTCAGTTTGTTTGTTGACAGTCAAGAGTATTTCTTCTTACTCTCTGAGCCTTTACTGCCTAGTATACAGTAAAGGATTAATAAATGCTCTTGAATAACTTTAGAAAATACCTGTCTCTTCCCCTATGAATGGCGAAGAGTGTAAGGGTCCTGTTATAAAGTGTACATTCTCTCAAAGGGACTGTTGCACAGGTATAAGTCAACCAACAAAAACAGTCTGAAATATGACCTAAGTTTTTTCTAGGGACCAAAGCTTTTGCAGATCTGTATGACTCAAGGTCACCATCTCTAGACATCTTGCATATGCCCCAGCAGCTGCTGAGCTGTCCCAGTTTTCTCCTTGCAATGAAAAGTAAACACTGACACGCACTAGAACTCACTTTTTTTTGACACAGAAGGCATAGGACATGACACAAGCAAACTGAAATCTGGCTGTTAGAAGGAACATGGATTCCTGAAAACTATCAGACATGGCTAGTGCGACATGGGCACCAGAGTGTCCCCTAAGCCACTGTGGGAAGGAGCCAGCTTCGCAGGCGAATACTCCTCAAGGGACTCTCCTGCCTCTGAATAGATCTTAATCCTTTCCTCTTCCAGCTGGACAAGTGAGGGAAGTCAGTGACGTGAATGCACATGTAAAAAAAAAAGTATTTAAAAATAGTAAAATTAGGTGTAGAAGAGTGTGAAGAATCCCAACTTAAAGGGCCAGTAAATATATTTAACAAAATTGTAGAAGAAAACTTCCCTAACCTAAAAAAAGAGATGCCCATAAACATACCAGAAGCCTTCAGAACTCCAAATAGATTGGACCAGAAGAGAAATTCTTCCCATCACATAATAGTTCAAACACCAAATGCACAAAGCAAAGAAAGAATATTTAAAGCAGTAAGGGAAAAAGGACAAGTGACATATAAAGGCAGACCTACAAGAATTACACCAGACTTCCCACCAGAGACTATGAAAGCCAGAAGATCCTGGGCAGATGTCCCTACATACAGACCCTAAGAGAACACAAATGCCAGCCCAGACTACTATATCCAGCAAAACTCTCAGTTAACATAGATGGAGAAACCAAGATATTCTATAACAAAACCAAATTTGCATAATATCTTTCTACAAATCCAGCCCTACAAAGGATAATAGATGGAAAACTCCAACACAAGGAGAGAAACTACACCCTAGAGAAAGGAAGAAAGTAATCTTCTTGCAACAACAAAAAAAGAAGAAAGACACACAAGCATAATTCCACCTCTGACAATGAAAATAACAGGCAATGACAATCACTCTTCCTTAATATCTCTCAACATCAATGGAATCAATTCCCCAATAAAAAGACATAGACTAAAAGACTTGATACATAAAGTGGACCCAGCATTTTGCTGCATACAAGAAGCACACCTCAGAGACAAAGACAGAAAATACCTAAGAGAAAAAGGCTGGAAAACAAATTTCTAAGCAAATGGTCCAAAGAAACAAGCTGGAGTTGCCATTCTAATATCAAATAAAATTGACTTTAATCAAAAGTCATCAAAAAAGCTAAGGAAGGGCACTTCATATTCATCAAAGGAAAAATCCACCAAAATGAACTCTCAATCCGAAATATCTATGCGCCAAATACAAGGACACCTACATTCATAAAAGAAACCTGACTAAAACTCAAATCACACATTGCACCTCACACAATAGTAGTAGGAGATTTCAACACTTCACTCTCATCAATGGACAGAGCATGGAAAAATAAATTAAACAGAGACAAAGAGACAAAGAAAAACAAACAGAAGTTATGAATCAAATGGACTTAACAGATATTTATAGAATATTCCATCCAAAAATGAAAGAATATACCTTCTTCTCAGCACCTCATGATTCCTTCTCCAAAAGTGACCATATAATCAGTCACAAAACCGGCCTCAACAGATACAGGAAGATAGAAATAATCCCAAGCATCCTATCAGATCACCATGGACTAAGGCTGGTTTTCAATAACAATAACAACAGAAAGCCCACATATATATGGAAGTTGAACAACGTTCTACTCAGTGCCAACTTGGTCAAGGAAGAAATAAAGAAATTAAAGACTTCTTAGAGTTTAATGAAAATGAAGATACAACATACCCAAACTTATGGGACACAATGAAGGTAGTGCTAAGAGGAAAACTCATAGCTCTGAGTGCCTGCAAAAAGAAACAGGAAAGAGCATACATCAGCAGCTTGACAGCACACCTAAAAGCTCTAGAACAAAAAGAAACAAATACACCCAAGAGGAGTAGAAGGCAAGAAATAATCAAACTCAGGGTTGAAATCAACCAAGTAGAAATGAAAAGGACTATACAAAGAATCAATAAAACCAGGAGCTGGTTCTTTGAGAAAATCAACAAGATAGATAAACCCTTAGCCAGACTAACCAGAGGGCACAGAGAGTGTATACAAATTAACTAAATCAGAAATGAAAAGGGAAACATAACAACAGAATCTGAGGAAATTAAAAGAATCATCAGATCCTACTACAAAAGCCTATATTCAACAAAACTGGAAAATCTGGAGGAAATGGAGAATTTTCTAGAGAGATACCATGTACCAAAGTTAAATCAGGAAAAAAATAAACCATCTAAACAACCCCAAAACTCCTAAAGACATAGAAGCAGATATTAAAAGTCTCCCAACCAAAAAGAGCCCAGGACCAGATGGGTTTAGTGCAGAATTCAATCAGATTTCCATAGAAGACCTCATACCAATACTGTCCAAACTATCCCACAAAATAGAAACAGACAAAGCACTACCAAATTCCTTCTATGATGTCACGATTACTCTTTTACCTAAACCACACAAAGACCCAACAAAGAAAGAGAACTTCAGACCAATTTCCCTTATGAATACTGATGCAAAATTACTCAATAAAATTCTTGCAAACCAAATCCAAGAACACACCAAAACCATCATCCATCATGATCAAGTAGGCTTCATCAGGGATGCAGGGATAGTTCAATATAGGGAAATCTATCAACGTAATCCACTATATAAACAAACTCAAAGATAAAAAGCACATGATGATTTTATTGGATACTGAGAAAGCATTTGACAAAATTCAACACCCCTTCATGATAAAAGTCCTAGAAAGATCAGGAATTCAAGGCCCATTCCTAAACATAGTAAAAGCCATATACAGCAAACCAGTAGCTAACATCAAACTAAGTGGAGAGAAACTTGAAGCAATCCCACTAAAATAGGGACTAGACAAGGCTGCCCACTCTCTCCCTACTTATTCAATATAGTGCTCAAGTCCTCTTCAGAACAATCTGAGAAGGAAAAGAGGACAAAGGGATACAAATTGGAAGGGAAGAAGTCAAAATATCACTATTTGCAGTTGATATGATAGTGTACTTAAGTGATCCTAAAAGTTCCACCAGAGAACTACTAAGCCTGATGAATAACCTCAGCCAAGTGTCAGGATATAAAATTAACTCAAACAAATCAGTAACCTTCCTCTACTTAAAGGTTATACAGGCTGAGAAAGAAATTAGGGAAATGACACCCTTCACAATAGTCCCAAATAATATAAAATATCTTGGTGTGACTTTAACCAAGCAAGTGAAAGATCTGTATGACAAAAATTTCAAGTCTCTGAAGAAAGAAATTGAAGAAGATCTCAGAAGATGGAAAGACCTCCCAGGTTGGTAGGATTAATGTAGTAAAAATGACCATTTTGCCAAAAGCAATCTACAGATTCAATGCAATTCCCATCAAAATTCCAACTCAATTCTTCATAGAGTTAGAAAGAGTAATCTGCAAATTCATTTGGAATAACAAAAAACTCAAGATAGCAAAAACTATCGTCAACAATAAAAGAACTTCTGGGGGAATCACTATCCCTGAACTCAAGCAGTATTACAGAGCAATAGTGATAAAAACTGCATGGTATTGGTACAGAGACAGACAGATAGACCAATGGAACAGAATTGAAGACCCAGAAATGAACCCACATACATATGGTTACTTGATCTTTGACAAAGGAGCCAAAACCATCCAATGGAAAAAAAAGAAAGCATTTTCAACAAATGGTGCTGGTTCAACAGGAGGTCAGCATGTAGAAGAATGCAAATTGATCCTTTCTTATCACCCTGTACAAAACTTAAGTCCAAGTGAATCAAAGACCTCCACATTAAACCAGATACACTCAAACTAAGAGACGAAAAAGTGGAGAAGAGCCTTGAACACATGGGTACTGGGGAAATTTTCCTGAACAAAACACCAATGGCTTATGCTCTAAGATCAAGAATCGAGAAATGGGACCTCATAAAACTGCAAAGCTTCTGTAAGGCAAAAGACCCTGTCATTAGGACAAAACAGCAACCAACAGATTGGGAAAAGATCTTTACCAATCCTACACCTGATAGAGGGCTAATATCCAAAATATACAAGAAGTTAGACTCCAGAGAACCAAATAACCCTATTAAAAATGGGGTACAGAGCTAAACAAAAAATTCTCAGCTCAGGAATATCGAACAGTTACTCTAGAGATCAGTCTGGAGGTTCCTCAGAAAATTAGACATTCCACTACCTGAGGACCTAGATATGCTTCTCCTGGGCATATACCCAAAAGATGCTCCAACATACAACAAAGACACATGGTTCACTATGTTCACAGCAGCCTTATTTATAATAGCCAGAAGCTGGAAAGAACCCAGATGCCCTTCAACAGAGGAATGGATTAAAAAAATGTGGTACATCTACACAATGGAATATTACTCAGCAATCAAAAACAATGAGTTCATGAAATTCATGGGCAAATGGAATGAACTAGAAAATATCATCCTGAGTGAGGTAACTCAATCACAGAAAAATACACATGGTACATACTCATTGATAAGTGGATATTAGCCCAAAAGCTCGAATTACCCAAGATGCAATCCACAGACCACAGGAAGCTCAAGAAGAAGGATGACCAAATTTTGGATGCTTCCACTCCTTCTTAAAAGGGAGACCAAAAATATCCATAGGAGGGGATAGCGAGGCAAAGTTTAGAGCAGAGACTGAAGGAACAGTCATTCAGAGCCTGCCCCACATGTGGCCCATATGTATACAGCCACCAAAACTAGATAAGATTGATGAAGCTAAGAAGTGCATGCTGAAAGGGAGCAGGTATAGTTCTCTCCTGAGAGACACATCCAGAGCATGTCCAATACAGAGGCGAATGCTAGCAGCAAACCACTGAACTGAGAACAGATCCCCTTTGGGGGACTTAGAGGAAGGATTGAAAGAGCTGAAGGGGTTTGCAACCCCATAAGAACAACAATACCAACCAACCAGAACCTCCAGGGACTAAACTGCTACCGAAAGACTATACATGGACTGACCCTGGGCTCCAACTGCATAGGTAGCAGTGAATAGCCTTGTTTGGGCACCAATGGAAAGGGAAGCACTTGGTCCTGCCAAGGTTGGACCCCCAGTGCAGGGGAATATTGGGGGGAGGATATTTAGGGGGGTCAATAGGGGGGACACCCTCATTGGAGAGGGGGAGGGGGTAGGGTGCTTATGGACATGAAAAGGGAAAGGGAATAACATTTAAAATGTAAATAGAGAAATATATCCAATAAAAGATTAATAAAATTAGCATCTTACACACACCTGTATTTATTTAGCTAGTATTTCAGAACTGTAGGAACCATTTTATTTACAAAAACAAAACATCATGGAAAGTATGAATCTTCATGGTTGAAAATAAAATGTGATCCGCGTCTAGCTCTCAAAAAGCTATCTAAAAGCACAGGAAAAGTTTTGTTAAAAATACAGATCGCAGACTCTTGGAAGACAGAGTGATGGGCCCTCCCGGGTGCAGCCTGGACCCTGCATTTTTACAGAACTCTGCAGGAGGCTTCAGCTCCCCTCAGCCTGAGAAGCTACATTTAAAGTTCAAGGTTCTGGAGGTAACTTCAGGACAAGTATCCTTGGGAACATGTAAGCAGAGGATTTTGGCAGAATGGAAAAGGTAGGTTATTTTAGAGCAAAAGATTCAAAGAAACTCAAGATCTTGAATCAAAAGGTCTAAAGTTTATAGGTAGAAAGAAGGCACTGACTACAAAGCTTGGCCTATCCCCCCACACCCCCCCCCACCCCCATGGAAGACAAAGGACTCGAGGGGGCAATTACCATCTCGGAAGGGTTGTTCCACTTGTCAGTAAGTAATAAAGTGGCTGAGAAAACGATCTCATGTGTTAGAAACGCAATAGTCATATCTTGGTTAAAAACCTGCTTTTAATCTGTTGCCACCTGTGAAATTAGACTAAGAAGATGGAACGTTAAGGCTATCTAAAAGTCTTCTAGGCAGAAACACAATTAGGTTGTAATTAGGATTATCATTTAATGGGCCCCGTGGACAAGCCTGGAGAGATAAGCCCATATCAATGGCAGGAAGTTGTGAGCCTTTTATTAGATTTAGGAGTGAAGCCATGTTTCTGGGACACTATAGAAACTCTGTTGGACAAATTTTGAAGCATGAATAATGACTGCAGTTCATTTTCATTTAAAGAATATTCCAAGTGCTGGAATTTCAACAGAGAAAGCAATGTGATGCTCATGAGGTAAAAACTTAGCTCAGGGCGGCAATCCACCAAGCTCTCAGAGAAAGCCTACAGCATCTGATGTCCCTTTCATGGATGTCATCTTTGTGGTATGTGATATAACATAGTACCATACTGTTTTATTTAATGATATGTCAGAGAAGCCCCTCTGCATGCAAGATAGAAAGGGAAGGTCTTCAGTCACAGGCTGTCCTCCACTTCCTGCTCAGTTTTAATTCTGATATTTTTACACTAATGAAGAAACCTAATAGTTTCTTCAAAAATAGAAATTTTCCAACACCATATAAAGATCTTTGGTGTTTATGTATTAAAGTGGTTGTTGGAAGAAAACATACACTCAGAATTAATATTTCAAAACGTAGACCATTGGTCTCTGGGCAAACACCTATCTAGAGATGAGCTTTTAAAGGCCTGGTGTTGACCTGGTTCCACTCACATCTCAATTCTGGAAACTACTCCGGTAGATGAAAAGAGCCAGCCTGCGGAAAGCGATCCCTTCTCTCTCCTCAAGTTACAAGCTTCACTCACAGTCACCTGGAGCTTGAAAAGTTATCAGATGTTTTCCTTGAAAGGACAGCTGATACCCACGGGAACCCCATCTCCAACTGTCTGTCCACCCGACCAACAAGGCCATGTGCTGGGGTGGCCTCCATACTTCTGCGCCAGGAACGTGGTTCTTTCTGGAAATGGCTTGTCTCGAGTTTCTTATCCCTAAACTATATCTCAGCAACCTCAGGCTTTTCCCCAGGAGCTCCATCTTTCCTCATTAGACCCATAAATAAAACTTCGGATTTTCCAACAGAAACCAAGTCGTTTCTTGGGTCTTCCCATATCCAGGCATACAGTCCCATCAAGTAGTCCAAATACGTATTAAATTCTTCTCAGCAACATTCTTGTCTAGGTTCTTACCACACGCTGATGGGTACAATCCCATGCTCTTACTCTTGTCTTAGAGTTCTCCCCGACAGTTTCTACAGGGCTGCCCGAGTGACGATGAATCCTATGTATCTCCCCTACCCACTGCCTGAATGACCTCTCAATACACTTCAAAGAAAGAAATCCCCTGGTCACTGCCAGTTATCTGTCCACTGCTTCCTTCTGTCGGGTCTTCTAGAATCCCAGTCCTCCTCCAGATGTTGTCTATCCTCTCTCACAGGTTTTATGCACAATATTGCTTGGACCAGAGTGATTCTGCCTCCCCTTCAACAAAATGTACTTTTTCATGTTTCTCTCTCTCTCTCTCTCTCTCTCTCTCTCTTCTTTCTCTCTTTCTCTCCTCAGTTTTTTCCTTTTCTCTCTCTCTCTCTTCCTTCCTTCATTTCTTTCTTTTTCTCTTTCTCTCTCTCTTTTTTTGTTTTTGCTTTCTGAGACAGAGTTTCTCTGGGTAGTCCTGGTTATCCTAGAACTGACTATGTAGACCAGGTCGGCTTGAACTCACAAAGCTGTCCCTGCCTCCACTCTCGAGTGCTGGGATTAAAGGCGTATCACCTGGCATGCCCTCCACTCTGACTCCAATACTACGTTCTTGAGAGGACACTTAGCTTCTTCCCAACTAAGAGGCATTGTCTCTGTAGTCAGTTGATTGTTTCAGTCTGTGCCCTGATGGCAGAAGGACTACTCACCAAATCGCTCTAGGTTGATCCAGAAACTACTTGTAGAATGAATGAATAATTGAGACCTATTTACTCTGATATTTTTTGATATAAATTTAAAATGCCAAGGGAGAAGGAAGCAGATCAGTTTCTAATCAAATCCATGTCAGATTTTAGTTTTCCACAGAAGGTATCAATGAGGAAACAGTAATGCCAGGGTCCTAAGGCCCTCTCTTCTTCAAAGCTCTTACTTTGGCTCAAGAAGAATAAAAAAAAATTTTTTATTCTGGACAATTTGTTATTGACTCAATGTAGAACAGGTATTTCCCCATGGTGGATGCCATTCCTGTCTTTGAGTTATACCACCACACTCTTCAGGGAGAACAAGACACCAGAGGGCAGATGGTAGAGGGTTTGCTCATGTTCAGGAGGATACACCATCCATCTGAGTTTTTATATCTGTTTGCCTGACTAATCCTGACTTTTTCATTACTGGGTGCCCAGTTTTATTCCTATACCTTGTATGTTTTCAATGAGTTTCAAGACTCACAGAGAACTATTTTCTTGGGCTTTTTGAGAGTAAATAGCCCCAAAGGACAGCAGAAGGCACAGGCCTGAACTGCAAGAAGCATGAGTCGGCAGCTCGAAGTGAGGGCTTCATGGGAAGAGAGCTGAGCTACAGAACTTGTCTGAGAATAGTGCCGAGCCTGACTGAGAAACTTAGATGAAGTGACAGCACGTGGTATTCAACACTAAGTATCTGCATTTAATATTCGACATGGGCTCCCTCCCTCCCTCCCTCCCTCCCTCTCTCCTTCCTTCCTTCCTTCCTTGTCTTCCTTCCCTTCCTCCCTTTCTCTTTTCCTCCTTCCCCATCCATCCCTTCCTCATCCATCCCTGCCTGTTTCCTTCTCTCTTTCCTCTTTTCATTCACTAATTCTTTTGTTTTCTTTTTTGTGTCAAGTAGCAGTTACGTTAAACGCTGGTAATATCATGTGGCTTAGAAACAACGTGATTCTCAGAAATGTAAAGTTAGAGCAAACCAGGTCAACTTTAAACCAGTGAATTTGCCAAATGCTGATCTAGGCTTGTGGTCCCCAATGTCTTGAGTGCTAAGGTGAGAGGTTCATTTGAGTCCAAAAGTTCAAGAGCCAAGCACATCAAGGCCCCATCTTAATAAATGAATAAATAAAGAAATTCACAGAGTAGTCTAATTACAATGGTGATAAAAAGTAGACATCAATTAGTAAGTTAATTGATTAAATTGGGAATGAGCGGCAAAAGCGATTTGATTTGAAGAATCAGGAAATGACATTTTAGTGTTCTGAAGGATCGCTTTTCTAAGTGCTGTCTGAACATTTTTCATTACAAACACATAAGCTATACATAACTCATTTATATAATATTTAGTGTCTTTTTGCCCCTATCATAGACCTAAGATGGAAAATCATGTTCATTGGTCTGAAAATATAGTTTTTATATTTTTCTTTTTACATTGTACTAAATTCAATCTAGAACCTTACACATGCCCTCCCTTTCTGTCTCTCTCTCTCTCTCTCTCTCTCTCTCTCTCTCTCTCTCTCTCTCTCTCTCTCTCTGTCTGTCTCTCTCGGGCAGGTAGAATGTGTGAGTTTGTATGTCTGTATCTATCTCTGTGAGTTGCACTTTGTGTGATGCATGCACAGGATGTCACAGAGGCCAGAACAAGCCACCAATGTCTCCCTCTACTGCTCTGCACCTTAATCTTTGAAACAAGCTTATAACTGACTAAACTGGCTAGCCAGAGAGCTCTTGGGGGTCTGCTTTTCTCCACCCTCCAGGCGCAAACAGCTACTCGTGGCTTCTTGCATGGGTGCCATGGATTTGAACTCCAGCCCTAATGAACTATTTCCTGGGCCCCTTATTGTATATCCCACATCTCATAGATGGCTCAAGGTGATTACATTCATATTCTGAGCAAAAGTATGATCTCTAATTTGGATTAACTGTCCCCACAAACTAAAAGTCCTTCAATGACTGTAATTATGGTTGACAGATGACCTTTTAACAATGCCATTTCTTTGGCTCTCTCTCTCAAAATTGGTTCTTATGTAAAGAAAAAAGTCTAGTATTGTTTCTATGAAAGAGACATTACTATTGAAAATAGGGGGAATGAATGTCACATGTATTAATTTTTGTACTGTTTTATATCATTTGAAACTATAGGATATTAGTTTATTGTAAATTCAAATAATTACATAGATATGTGCTTACTACATTATCATTCCCTCCCTTGGTATTTGAAAAAATTAGCATACCTGATTTGAGATGCTATTTAGTTACCCACCAATTAATCTGTGAACTAGTTCATATGTTAATTAATTGGTTAATTAATACATACAGCAGGGACACAAGTACTCGTGACACCTGGATGTGTGCCAATTCTGCAGTGAGTTTTTTGAACTGAATCTTCCTATTGTACGGTGGTTTTGTCTGAGACTAGATGACAGATACATTTATGGAGTGTTTAAAAATGGCCAGCCAATGTTCATCCTGACAGAGGCCAAACAGTTCTCATCTTCCCTCCACTTCCTGAGGCTTATGTTCCTTCCTAATTACATCACCCATTCATTCTTGGGAACCTGAGGCCTTTATACAGTGTTTATGTGGATACATTGGTGAAATGAGTGTTAAGAACTTGTCATACAAGAGTGAACTTGGGAGAACTTAAGACCAAATTCTAGGAGCAAATTTCTTTTGTATCAAAAGTTGGTAGGTAAGCTTTCTTGTCGTTGATCCCATCTCTAAGGCTGAGAGCAGCACTCATGAGTTTTTGGGAGTAAAGCACGAGTTTGCTTTTTTACTCCTGTCAAAGCATGTGATAGTTATCCTTGAAGAAAAAAAGGATGCTAGTGTCCACGGCCCAAACAATGACTCTGAAATTGGACTAATGAGGAGGATGAGAGCCACACATCCCCATCCAGGTACCTCTCCAGACACCGAAGGCTGTGCATCTCCATCCATGTACAACCCCGGTCACTGAGGGCCATGTATCCCCAGTACATCACAGAGGACTGTGCATCCCCAGTCATAGGTGATCGATCACGTGCTGGCCTCAATCACTGAGCAATGCCAAGATACCAAAGTCACCTCATTTATACAGCCAAAGGGCAAATGCTTTCTTCATTTACAAAATGTGCCTTTACAATTATGTCTGTTATGCAATTTCAAGCAGTCCTCAGAAAGCGTCTTCAGCTAATTCCTGATGGAATGGCATTGTAGCTATGAAAAGGCTCTCTTCGAAAAACAAAACAAACAACAAAAAAAACCTCTCCATAGTTCTTTTATATTTGAGCTCGTGTACTCAGAGTTGTCATGGTGAAGACAAAGAAAACAATAACCAACAAGACATAAATGACTGAAAGCCAGGAGCCTCTTGAGTTTTGTGCCATTATTTTCAATTCATTAACAGAAATGGTACTGTATAGCCATTGTCACCATGATCACGGCAGATGAGCTAATTGCTAACAGCTTCCTCCTCTAGTTCTGATTTTTTTTTTATCATTGCAAAGCATGTCTTGTTTACAAGTACAAAAGCTGATATGGTCAAAAATGATTTTTTAAGACATAATTTCTTTGTAATCTGCTCTTCTGCTTGAAGGGCAATGTGGTAGAAAACAAATGAACAGAAATGAGGAGCCCTCACTAGGCTTAAATCTACTGAGGGTTTCCTTATGATAATGGGGCATGTGCGCACGCAGGGGCAAACACACACACACACACACACACACACACACACACACACACACAGAGTGGGGAGATTCTGCAGTTTAAATCCTTCTTCTAACACGTTTTTAGCTGAATGTGAAAAGGGACTCAATTAATGCTCACAGGGTTTACTGCCCAGCAAAGAAGGCTTTGGATTGTCACTTGTACAGAAATGTTGTTGCTAGGTCTTGGCACTAGGGATACCTCTGAAATGCACTCTATGGCATCATTGCTTAGTCTTATCTGCGTCTTCTGCACACCATTTCCCCATGAGCAGCACACACCTTTGTCCAGGATTTTTGTTGTTGTTTTTTTTTTATGGAAGACATCTTTTTCCAGAGTTAGATTCCATATTGGAGAGGGCGGGGCCCACCAACACTGTGGATGCTCAAACCCACACAGACACATGTAATCTGCCTCAGGGGAGGCATGAGTGGCAAGCGACAAGTGGAGAGAATTGACAACTACGTGACCAAAAAGTAGGTACAAAGTAGCTTCTGCCTAGCAGTCAGACGCTACTCTTCATCGGATGGGAGACAGAGGGGAGAAGGATGATCATTGGGTGAGGCAGGATCCATTTAGAGCAATGTCGAGTCACTCCAGGGACACCTCCTCTTCGCCACTCCTTCCTCACCATCATCTGTATTTGTATAGATCTGGCATTAAGAGTACCTCAACAAGGCTGTCATTCTAATCTCAATACCTCAGAATGACTGACCGGAGAAGTTTCCTTTTGCCTTCAACTCTTATCTGAGGGACAAGGGGAAAAAAAAACCTGACAAGATCTACTTTTGGTGCCAAGACTAATAGGACCTTTCCTAATGAGAGGGTTAACTTTACGATGGGAGGGAAGGTGTGACATTTGTCACCATTAATTAGGGAACGATGAGTCAGGGCCAGTCTACCACCATGTTTCATCCATGGGATCCTGCATATCTTTAGCATCTTAGAAGCTGTTTCCTTACTTGTGCAATAGAAATGACTCTTAAACTGGGGCAACTTAAATGCCACATGGTGTACCATATGGGAAGTGTTTTTGCACGACCCGACTTACACAATGACATTTGTATCGAGTGTAAATAGTTAAAGTCGACAGGAGCAAGAGCTTAACCTCAGGGCACTGTTCTGGTGAGAGACGTCCTGGACAGGGACAGCATACAGGGAGTTCTGCCCCACAGATGTCTCAAACCAGCTTGTACATTTTATAAGTTAGATTGACTGTTTGAATGTGAATCGTGGACGGGAAGGCGGGTTGGTCACGAAAGTGTTCGCTCCTGCTCATTTCTGGAAGCTTTCTTCCTGGAGACTCCCTCCATGGTTCTCATACTGTGTCTGCCCACAGAATACACAAGTCATCCTCAGCCATAAATTCCTTAGAGACTCTATGTCTCTCTTTTACTCCTGAAGTTGATAGACTGTAGTACTGTCCACAGATAAGTCTCTCTCCCCCTCCCTCTCTTTCTCCCTCTTCCTCTTTCTCCTTCTCTCCCCCTTTCCCTTCCTCTCTCCCTCCCTTTCTCTCTCTCCCCCTCTCCCTCCCTTTCTCTTCCTCCCCCTCTCCCTCTCTTTCTCTCTCTCCCCCTCTCCCTCCTTTTCTCCTCCTCCCCTCTCCCTCTCTCCCCTTTCCTTTCCTCTCTCCCTCCCTCCCTCTCCCTTTCTCCCCTCTCTCTCCCTCCCTCTCTCCCTCCCTCCTCTTTCCCTCTCTCCCTCCTTCCCTCTCCTTCTCTCTCCCCCTCCCTTTCCCTCCCTCCCTCCCTCTCTCCCTCCCTCTCTCTCCTTCTCTCCTTTTTCCTCCCCCTTCTCCCCCCCCATCCCTCCCTCCCCCCCCCCGCCTCCCTCCTCCTCCTCCCTCCCTCTCCTCCTTCCCTTCCCCCCCCTCCCCTTCCCCCCCCCCTCCCCTTCCCCTCCCCCCCTTTCCTGAAGTCTATTTCAAGGTGTGTGTTCTTAGCTAACACACTCTGTGACGTTGATATTGCTCAGTGAACTTTAGCATGGCCAGTCTTGGATACTTGCTTTTGTTTACCTAACCACTGGTAGACGTTTAGGTTGTCGTTTGTTATTCCCTGAATCCTGCAGCAAATAGCTTCGTACTGATAAGCTTTCTCCAGTAAGGTTAGGAAACCGTTTCTAGACGTAAGAGTATCCTCTGCCAGCTTTCGCCATCCTGCATCCACAATGACGGTACCTGACAGTGTCTGTCTTCCTTCAGCCTTGTCAGGGGAGTGCGTTGTCATGCTTGCAGATTTTTGCCAACCCTAAGATAATAATTATATTTCATTGTATCTTTAATTGCTTTTCTTATTGAGTAAAGTTAAACAGTCTTTTAATTGGAGAGTAATTTACAAGGTTTAGGGTGCAGGCTGATGGTAGAACACGTGCCTTATACTGTAGATATATCCCAGCATAACACACATGTACAGTACAGACATGGGGTTTGTATGACACACATACACAACCCAAGCACACATACACATAATATACATGTACCATATGCTAAAGTATCTCTTTCCTATTGCTTCTAGGTTTTAAGTTATAATTTGTAAGAATTGTCCCATTCCAGGTCATAGAATAATTTACTTCCAGTCTTTTCTAGAACTTATTCTTACATTTAAGTCCTGGCTGATTTCAAATGAACCCCATCATTTGGTGTGAGGACCCAACCTTACCCCTTCACACATGGCTTCGCAGTTATACTTGCCTCCTTACATAAAACCTTGTGTTGCCCCCAAGACCCGAAATTGTCTGTCGGACTCTAGACATTATATGCATTCCACTCATTTCAGAATCTTCCAATTCACATGTTAATATTGTGTTCTTTTCTTCTTCGTTTTCTTTTGTTTGTATTTTATTTCTTTCCTGTTTTGTGACACAGTATCTGGCTCTGAAGTTGAAACTAGCTCACAATTCAGTAGAGCCCAGGCTACCCCAAACTCCTGACCCTTTTGTTTTGTTTTAGCCTCATGAGTGTTAGGGTCACAGACATGTGCTACCATGGCAGTCTCATGCAGTGTTCTCCTAAGTATGTATGTATGTATGTATGTATGTATGTATGTATGTATGTATGTATGTGTTCATGTATGGATGCATGTATGTGTTCCTGTGTGTATGTGTGATCCTGTGTGTGTGTGTGTGTATTAGTATTTGATAGGTTAGGTTTTCCTAATCACTTCTTAATCAATTTCTCTTTCTCTTATTGCTTATTTATTCTTTTGAGTAAATCCTATAATTTTTCAAAGTTTGGGAAAATTACTTAGTACTGCTTGTACATTAAACTTACGAACTAGCTTAGAAATAATTGACATCTTCCTGCGATTGGTCTTTTCTGTGGAGAAAAGAAACCCTCTGTCTCTGTTATTCTCCCTCTCCTTCTCCGTCTTCAGTAGTGTCTTGGGTCTTCGTTTGCTTGTTTTTTGTTTGTCATGGCTCGTGTTGCTGGGCTCTCATTTGCTGAGTCTCTTGAGCCTCTAGCTTGATATTTCCCATCAGTTTAGAAAATTCTCTCTTCTCCCTCTCCTGCTCTCTCTCCTCCTCCATGCTGAAATTCCAGACCTCCATAAATATTAGAGTTTTGTCTTTTTTTTTTTAATTCTAGGGCTCAATGTTAGATCCTTCTGTATGCCCAGCAACTGCTCTACCACTGGGCTGGGTCTCCAGTCCTCTATCTTAAAAATAATAGCCAATATCACAAACAAGTGTTTCCAAACCTTTTTATTTCCACTATTTTCCTCTCATGGTTCAGTTGAGATTTTTTTTGTTGGCTGTCTTAAAGTACACAAATCCTCTCTGCTTCCATGTATATGTTGTTAGCAAACCCGTCATTCAGTTTATAATGTTAAATTTTTAATATCTTTTACTTTTTTGTTTTCTACTTCAAAAATGTTTCCTTTTTGCAAGATTCGAATTCTCTATGCAATTCTTAATTTTTTTTTAAAAAAAAAAACCCCTCTTTCCATTAAATAAGCTCATTAAGTCATATGAATCACAGCTGTGTAGCTTTGCTAATTCGAGTGTCTGGACCAACCGTCCCCAATCGCTTCTCCCCGAGTTTTCCATCATGTGGTCTGTCTTGTGACTTGTTTTATATGGGACAGCGCCAGTGAAACCTCCCGATGGTTTGCTTTCCCCTCTACTCGGCAGCTCCTGTTTTTGTCCAGTTTTGCGCGGTGATGGTTAGGAGTTGAGTTGTAGTTTTCGGGAGTCTGTTTATCTCTGGCTTAGTCTCTGCCTCACCAACAGACTTAGGTTAGGTCTCTGTTCCAAACAAATCACCGCCAGCTTCGAGCCTCGAAGCATCGTGGGTTGACCATCTTACCGTTTGGTGTGTCAACAGTCTGCCCCCCCCCCCCGCAGTCTGGGCCGAGGTCAAAGAGGGGGCCTCCTCTTAGGGAGGAACTACCTCCTTGACCACGCCTTTGGAGAGAGAGAACTTTCTTGGCTTAGCTTCCGTCCATTTACAGGACCAGCTGTGTGCTGTCCCGTCTCTTTCTCTGTGTCTGTAATAACGTTGTCCTTTTCAACCTTAGGCTTCCCTGCTCCTCCTGTAAAGACACCTGTGATGATGCTGGGCTAAGACAGGGAGCCTGCTATCATCCTTCATATTAAAGCCCTTTTCTACATAACATATGTACAGTCTGTGAATATCTTCGGGGGTCCCCATTTTGATCATCATATACTCACCCAGTGGGGTGACCAGTTTAACAAATCAGAATATAAAGTATGAGTTATGCCTCTTCCCAGAGGATCCGGCTTGGCCTCTCAGAATACCAGATGCAGTTAGATCTCTTGAAGAAAAACCCACTCATATGCTAAGCTGGGTTCTCCATCTCTAACCCTATTCTCAGCAGGATTTAGGGCCCAAACGTGTCCTGCTTTTTGGAGTTTCAGCTCCTATATCTTCCATTCTCTCTCTCTCGGTGGTTCCTTTTTTCTCCTGTGGCGACCCTCTCTGTCAGTGAACAGCTCTCAGCTCACTTTCCACTGCCCCTACTTTTCGGGAGTCAGCGTTTCTCTGAGGCACTTCAATGGAGTTTTACTAAGTTGCTGCACAGGAAGCCTGTGTGGCTACAAACTGCTTTATCAGTCCGTCTCATGGCCCACACAGGGTTTTAACCAGAATCCTCTCTGCTGCAGCAGTGACTGGCAATCGCAGTGGAAAGAGTGGCGGTAATGTCAGGACCTCAAGGTGAAGACGGTGTGGCTAGCACGCCAGGATTTGATTGGGTCTTGGCATGATTGTTCAGCCTGTGCTTAGGCCAAGCAGGCCGCTTTGAGTCTGGTAAGCTGCAAACAGCCATTTCCTGAGCAGCTTTCCCGGGCCAGGTCTCCATCTTGCTCAGTCAGGGTGCAATGGTTTGGATCCTTAAATTTTTTATTTGTTTACTTATTATTTATTTGTTTTCTGTGGGGTACCAATATATGAATATTCAAAAAATCATTGGTTTGACATTGTAGCTTAGAGGTGAAAACAAATGTTCATTTACAAGGAAAAGCCTGTCAGACCTCAACTTTACACAAAGAGCTACAGGAAACTGAGGAAAGCTGGGAGTGGGAGAGGTAGTTCTCTCCAGGGATGAGAGGTGCTCCTCCACCGGGGGTTGGGGGGGAGCACACCAATTTGTAGCCCAGTGCTAAGCACTCAATCCTGAAAACATACACACAAGTAACATTGTATGGACTCAGCAGGTTATAGTTAGGGCAATACACACACACACACACACACACACACACACACACACACACATATAAATACATATATGTGTGCAATAACCATGGAAAAAGAGGCCAGGAATTTGTGGGGGAGAATATATGGAACAGTTTGGAGAAGCATAAGTTATAATCTCAAAAATGCTTTTCATTAAAAAAATTATTTCACACATGATCATCTGCAAAGTTTTTGTTCAGCCTCCAGAGAATTGGTCTTGACTTGGGGATAGTAAGGAAATGAAGAAAAAAGAGACAGACAGACAGACAGAGAGAGAGAGACAATTGGACGGATACAAACCTGGGACCAGGCTCTCAGAAGGAGATATGTGAGCCCCCCGGAAGCTCAGCATACTTACTAAGGTGTTGAACAGGGAGGTGGGGTTACACATAGATAAGCAAAGGCACTGGGTTAATGAGGGTTAAAGACACTGGAGCAAGGAGACAGATTCAACTCATCTCAGCAGGAGCAGTTGCATTCAAGGGGTGCAGTCTCCACTCTGTAAGAAGTTATGCTGGGCATCTTCTGCATACACAATCAATACACAAATGGAGCAGAATTTCCCACTGGACATTTCTCATTCCACACATTTCCCTCTGAACATGTCAACACCACACATTCACCCAGAACTTCCTTCACTTGGGGTTCCTCCACCCCCCACAACCAGCAAATATAATGGGTGCATCTTGGGTGGGGTATCGAATCAAAATCAAGAAAGTCTGAATGAAATATAGACTTAATAGTAATTGCCCATTTAATTAATTAGTCCTGTATACTGTACCAACATTAAGGTGTTAAAAACACCAGGGAGTGGTGGAACACACTTTTAATCCCAGCACTGGGAAGACAGGATGCAGAGACAGGCAGATCTCTATGAGTTTGAGGTCAGCCAGGTCTACAGAGCCAGTCCCAGGATAACCAAAGCTACAAAGAGAAACCCAGTCTTGAAAACCAAACAAAATCCAACCAAACCAACCAACCCAACAAACAAAAGATATTAATAGCAGGATACATTAAGTACAGGATACATGAGGACTGCTCTCACACCTGTGATTAAGAAACTATATTAAAATACAAATGCTATTTCACAAGTGATTTCACATGTAAGGAGGGTATAGAGAACAAAGGGGGTGAGGAGGATATGCTTCTGGCTCAGCTGATAAAACCAAATAGTATTCTATGAAGATTTGCAGAAATAGCGTGAGAAAATCATCCTGATTTGTGAGTAGCACAAAGAGAACAGAACTTTGCAGGAAAAAAGGGCAGGTTACAAAGCCGGGACTGGACTCGGACTCAGACCTGGACCCGGAGCCAGAGCCAGAGCCAGAACCAGAGCCGGAACCAGAGCCGGAACCAGAGCCAGAACCAGAGCCAGAACCAGAACCAGAACCAGAGCCAGAACAAGAACCAGAGCCAGAACCAGAGCCAGAACCAGAGCCGGAACTGGGGCCATACCAACCTGAGAGCACTAACATCGACCGTGAATGGAGCCCCACAGAGTTTGGGGCTCAAAAACACTATAGCAAGCTGGGAGTCAAAAATGATTGTAGGCTAATTTATAATCTCCTTGTTGTAAATTCAACCGATTAGAATGCAGTCTTCTCAACCATCTGCGGCAGGAGATCTTCCAATAATAACCAACTCTTCCATTAAAGTTGGTTTTTTCCCCTTAAACAAAACATTGGATTATTTGATATTATTCAAAGTTTTATAAAAGGTTTCAAACCAGCACACAGAAGTAGAGAGGACATTATAATAAATGCCCATGTGCGTCTCCCCATCTCAGGGAACATCGAGACACACCATGTTGATCTTGTCGCCTCTCTCCATTCCTCGTGTGCTTTGTTTTTCTTTTCTGGTGTTAAAGCCTGGCACAGGGCATTCTTGCGTTTGCTTTCTGTGAATATTTGTGGGGTATCTGCTCCAGGACCAGAGCATAGAATTGAGTTGGGTACGTTGATACCCTAAAGGAGGAACCTCAATTCATAGCACTGGGTGACAATGTGTAATGGAGCACATGAATTGTTATATGACTCACAGTAGGGGTAAATGTCAGCCAGGAGGGCCGAGAGAAAACTGAAGGGCTTCGACTACACATATGGCCAGGTTTACATGGGCAGCAGGAAGAAAGAGTGGGAAGAACTAACTGGTCTAGACTGCCGAGCCAGGGGTTCTCAATCTGTGGGTCATAATCTCTTTGGGATTCCAATGACCCTTTTACAGAAAACAGAGTTTACATTGTGACTTATAGCAGAATCAAAATTACAGCTATGAAGTAGCAATGTAAATAAACATATGGTTGGGAGGGATCACAGCATGAGCACCTTCATCAAAGGAATCAAATTAAATGAAACTAAAGCAGCGTTAGGAAGCTTGAGAACCATATTCTTGGCTGTTTCCGCCCCTCTCCTTCAAATGGAAAGCTCAAAGGAGAGTATTTTCTTTCAATAAACAAACAAACAAACAAACAAACAAATAAATCAACCTATTTAGCAATTTCAGCCTAATTTGGTGAAACAAAAAACCAAGAAAGAGTGAGGCTTTTTTTTAATAATCTTAATAAAATTAAACCATTATTAGAATGTAAGGGCAAACAGTCCTTAGATGTCCAGTCTGTTTTTGTATACAAATAACTGCTGTGTTTGAAGCTTTTAAAGTGGGAATATATAACTCGAGAATTAAGTTTAATCTCAGAAGCTACAGAATGTTAAAGGATAAAGATTTGAGGCTCAGCTGAGTCTCCCAGCTCAGTAAGCCTCATCTTCAGGGCGGCCATGTTGAGTACAAGGCACCAGGCAGAGAAAGAAGGCAACAGTAGTCTCTTGTTTTCTCTCTGGGAAACCAGAACGAGATCCAAGTCCAAAATTCGGAATAGGACTTCAGTGGAAGCAGAGGTGCTTGTAGAAGCAATGGTGGCTCCACTCCCTAGCTCTTCCCTACTTTCCAGTTGACCAGCAATTGGCTAAGACCACTTGGTTCATTCTGACCAATGCCTTGAGGAAATTATCTAACACGTGTCACTCCCATGCTAAGGCATTTCAGAGCCGGGGACACCTTCATTCCTCTCCTGTCTCGGTAACTCTGGAAACTACATGGTTAGAGGTGTATCACAAGATAGGAGAAGACTAAACTCCCCAAAGTATTATGTAAAGGAAAATCCAGACAATAGCTGCAGGTATTCATTAGCCTGAGACAGGTCTTTGATCTGCTAGCCACTGAGATTCAACAGTCTGTTAATGTAACAGAGCATGGCTTATCCTTAAGGGAAACATACTGTGTCTATCAGACACAGAGAATTTAAATACATAGCTATCCAGACCTAGGAATGTCTTCTGGCTCCCTTAGTGTATAAGCTGGATTTCTGCAGTTAGATGAAACTCTTAGAGACAACTGCCATGTTTTAATGCTCACCTTACAGGACACAAGATTTGTTGAAAAAGAAGATGTACAAAGTGTGAACTCAGGTTTGAAGAAAGCCTTAGAGGTTGACTTCTTTGGAAAGCTCATGTTTTATATGGAACAAAAGGAAAACCTCAGACACTTTAGATAGAAAAACAGGGCGGTGGTCCACAGAGGCACCTCTGAGAAGAGCTCTTGAATGTTCAGGGTCATCTTGCTCATTTTGTACAGTAACAATGCAATGGTTATGAGTGAGTTCCAGCTCCCACAGGCCAAGCTTGAGTACCAGGACACTAACTCAGATACCAGCCCTATTTCAAAGATAGCTTGCTGCTCAGTTGTTCCCTCCAAATATTTTTTTGATCACATATACAGTTTCAAAGCAGCAGTGAGTCCTCGCTACGGGAAATGTTTCAAAAACAACATAATCATAGAATCAAGTCATTTTAGAGGAGATCTTAAGGTATCATAGACTTTGGAAAAATAAAGTAGCCCCTGCCAAGAGCGTTGTTGTTTGATCAGCGGGTTCCTACAAAGTTGGGGGGTTGAGGGTGGAAGAAACACAGAGGAGATGTAAGTAACAGGCTAAGAAATCATGACAAAGACTAGAATTTCATGATGTTTTCATAGCTATGCCATTTTAGTACTTAAAGGCCAAATTATAACAAACCTGTAATTTTTTGCTACGGAAGGCAATAGATCTAATAAGCATTTGCACAGCACTTTATAACAAGAGCATTTTCCTACACAGCATTCAACTTATTTCTTACTACTGTGTGGGGCGTGTGGTATTACTAGGTCTGTTTTGCTACAGACGCTGCACTGATGACATTGCACTGACTACCACAGTAACCATAAGTTATGCTGCGTAGTGACGTCTCCATTGAGCCCCTCAGGGTGTTAGAACCAGACGGATATAACAGCAGAACAGTAGGTGAACCAGGGGCCTTCCTGCTGCCCTCTTGCCCACTCCTCATGAGTTAGCCTGCCAGGTACAATCCTTGCACTAGACGCCTAGCCGACTAAAATCCAAAGTCGCTTAGACTTTGCTCTTTTATAGAAATTTTAAGTAGCTTTGTGCCTCCCGAGAGATGAAATCCTGAAATTACCTCTGAGGCCTGTTTCTTGTTTGGGGCTAAAATTCGTCGGCAGACTCCTCAGGGAGGGGTGTGTGATGTGCAGGGAAGGGTTGGATGGGTGAACTGAAGGTCATTTGTGTGTGTGTGTGTGTGTGTGTGTGTGTGTGTGTGTGTGTGTGTGTGTGTGTGTGTGTTATATCTGACATCTCTTGCAAAGAGAGAGAAGCTTCCAAATTTAGATCAGGTCTATAGTCATGTGTCACTCAGCAGCCCAGACACCTGAGCAGCACAGCTCAGACAGGTCGTTCATGCTGGCCTGAATGACTGCACGATGCTTCGTGAACAGCAAGGGCAATGCTAAGGAATGCACAGCACTTTCAGACGGCAAAGGTCAGCCTGGGCGATTCTCTTCCGCCCTGTAGCCTGTCCTGCTTACCCAGGTTACTAAGGTAATCTGCCTTAGTCCCTTCTTTGCCCTGAGTCTGTTTTCTCCCCCAAGTCTGCTCACAGGACCACAGCCCAGGACAAATCATTGCACATTTATGCTCTAAACTCACCTACTGCAGGATTTGCCTAGCGTAATGTCTAAGGATGAATCTTATTGCCCCAAATGGAGCACTAACTGAAAACTTTTCAGTTTTTTTTTCTTATTCGTTCTTTGAGAATTTCATAGAGTGAACTTTTAAAGTAATGTAGGCTATTAATATACCAATGTTCCAGAATATGAGAGTTCACCAGAGAAGTACATGCAAAGTGACTTTCAAAAAAAAAAAAAGCTTAGAGATTTTTCCTCTCTCTACTTTTCTGGCAGTGCATGACCTGAGAGTCTTGACACTCAGGGCTCTGGAGAGAAAGGAACCTACACAGATAGACACAGAAAGGATGGATGGATGGACACCATGATTTGAATAGAGCCAGCATGTACTGTGTACAGGCTGCAGAAACAGTGCTGTAGATGTAGTTTGGCAACAGTATGGATCTAAGGATCAGGAAAAGGCTGTTGGGAAGGAGAGGGTGTGGCAAGTGTCAATCTGAAGGCCCTAGAATTAAGAGCTGTGATGCTTGCAAGCCGCCGAAGATGCGTATCCCAATCTAAAAGGAGAGAGAGGGGTGCCACTCATATTGGAAGGAGAGTCTTCTTCACTGATATAAAGGTTAATCTCTTCCAGAAAGGCTAACTAACCTCTTTCACAGGTACACATGTCCAAAATTGGTTCTTCCTAGGTGCTAGATGTTAGCCATCCCTGCAGGTGTTTTGCTGGTGTGATTGGGCACGTGAGAATATTCAATAGTTCATGAATTGCCCATCATTTGTTCTTCTGGGCTCTGCTGATCAGGATCCAATGCGTTGTCTATATTGTATCTGTCTTGTAATTATAGCTAGGTCAGGTTGCGTCTTATGTCATCTGCGTAAAGATAAGGAGAGACAGTCTTAGTTTGTAACTCCCATTATTATGCACAGTTACAGAAACTATTTATTACACTCAAATAAATAACCCACAAAATTGAGGAAATAAAATATAATTGGTTAGATGACGAACTATATTACTTTTTAAATCTTTAAGGATTTATAGCTACTTCTTTCTGTGCATGCCACCCAACAGGTAAGCTTTCCTTTATGACTTGACTCATGTTAGCTTCCTCTGAAGTAGTGTGCCTGTGACTGATCCTTGGATGAATGGCTTTCCCTACAGTGGGAGGGTAATGGGACTCTTTATGGCCACTCTCACAAGTCTTATGGCAATCTCTTAGGTCCGCACCTGTACTGGTTAGTTGTATGTCAAGTTGACACAAGCTGGAGTCATCTGAAAGGAGTGAACTTTAGATGAGAAAATGCCTCCCTAAGATCCAGTTGTATACAAGCCTGTAGAGCATTTCCTTAATTAGTGATTGACGAGGGAGGCCCAGCCCCTTGTGGGTGGTGCTATCCCTGGGTTGGTGGCCCTGGGTTCTATAACAAAGCAAACCATAAGGAGCAAGCGAGTAAGCAGCGCCTCTCCGTGGCTTCTGCATCAGCTCCTGCCTCCAAGTTCCTTCCCGTTTGAGTTCCTACCCTGATATCCTTCGATGGTGAACTTTATGGGAGTATACTTTATGGAACTGATATACTTTATGTAAGTATAAGCTCAATAAACCCTTTCCTCCCCAACTGGTCTTGGTGTTTCATTGCAGCAATAGAAAACCTAACTAAAATAATCCCATTAGCTACCTTGAGAATTTCTGTAACAGGCACAGTGAAACTCCATATAAAACCTTTTTGTTTTGCCTCGCTTCAAAGGTGATGCCATCCCTAAGCAAATGACTGAATATAACTTACTAACATTGAATTTTCCTCTCTTTGGATTCCCATCTCAATAGTGCTGAAGTGGTATCTTGGGTTCAGCTGAAAGAAAAAAATCCTGGAAATGCAAAAGGAAAAATGTTTTTTCAAGAAAACCACTCTAATACCTTGACAGAACCATGAACTGTTAAGTATCTGGTTAAGCCAGATACTTTTCGATACTTTTATACAAAAATAAAAAGACAGATTAGGTCGGAACACAACTTTCAGAGTACATAAGTAGGCAGGTATGGTGCAGAACTTACAAATCAGAAATAGATCCCAACACTCAAACTCCCTTCTGTTGCTGTATTTTGATTTTTCTGTAGAAAGTAATGGCTAGGAAATGGGAAAATTCAAAGTTAAGACTGGTTGAAAGGGCAAGTGGAGTCAGAATATGATTGACAAGTAACGCACTGAGAAAAGTCACAGGGAAAGCCTTATGATACGGGAGAAGCAGTGAGGGGGGCAAGAGATGGGTATTTTCTCACAAGAAGACAATTTTAAAAGGATACTGAAAATCTGTTACTATGCAACTCTTTGAAAAATGTGTTCACATGAACCAAAATCAACACCTCCAAAGTGAACAGTAGTTACAGATTTAATAGATTTTGCAATTGCAGAGCATTTGGAGGTTGGCAAAACAAAAAACAAAAGAGCAAACCTTTGATGGGAAAACACATTGTACATTGGCCTTCTTTATCCTAAGGAGGGAATGGTGTAATTAAATTTCTTATATAATTTTTATCATTGTGTGGCTACAGCAATGATATTTCAAATACAAATAGGACTTAATAGGTATTTGTTGCTAACTATCATCTAAACCAGAATTTCACACAAATTATGGACATTTTTCTTCCCCAAATGAATGAATTTGAAAAACTTGGTGGGTGTGGTATGTGTGTGAGCAGCAAGGGTGGGGCGGGGGTGCACATGTGTATGTCCTGGTGCAAGCACGGAGGTCAGTGGACAACCTAGGATGTCAGCCATCCCCTTTCACCTTGTTTGAGGCATCGCCCTTACCGTCTGCCAGGGCTCCTCTTTCATTCCCTTTTCATTCCAGGGGATTTGAACTCTGCCCCCTATGCACACCCTGGGAGTGCTTTGTCCACTGAGCAGTCACCACAAGCCTTTAAAGTGAGTCACTGTGGAGAAGGGAGCTCTTTTATGAAATCCGTTACAGCTAAAAATCATGGGTGTAAATTGTGGGTTGCTTTTAAAGTGGTGGGTGAGAATTAAATATGCTAATTAGCTTAAAGCCTATATATTTCCAATTATGAAACTGGTTCAGACACTCGGTCCTGGCTTAGAACAAAAGCAGGCCATCCACTGCACAACTTGGTCTAAGCAATGGCTTTGTTGTATAACTTCGCTGTGGAGAAATCTTTTTAGGGGGGGATTTTTTTGTTTACATTTCAAATGTTATTCCCTTTCCCGGTTTCCAGGCCATAAGCCTCCTATCCTATCCCCCTTCCCTTCTTCTACAAGGATGTTCCCCCTCTCCAACAACCCCCTTCCCACCCCCTGACATTCCTCTGCACTGGAGGATCCAGCCTTGGCAGGACAAAGGGCTTCTCCTTCCCTTGGTGCCCAACAAAGCCATCCTCTGCTACAAATGCAGCTGGAGCCATGGGTCTGTCCATGTGTACTCTTTGGATGGTTTAGTCCCTGGGAGCTCTGGTTGGTTGGTATTGTTGTTCTTATGGGGTTGCAAGTCCCTCTAGTTTCTTCAATCCTTTCTCTAATTCCTCCAACAGGGACCCTGTTCTCAGTTCAATGGTTTGCTGTTAGCATTTGCCTCTATTTGATATGCTCTGGCTGAGTCTCTCAGGAGACAGCTACGTCAAACTCCGGTCAGCATGCACTTCTTGGCTTCATCAATATTATCTAGCTTTGGTGGCTGTATATAAATGTGCTGTATACCCATTTCTTCAGTTTCTGCTCCAAACTTGGTCTCCATATTCCATCCTATGAATATTTTTGTTCCCCCTTTTAAGAAGGACTGAAGCATATACACTTTGGTCTTCCTTCTTGAGCTTCATGTGGTCTGTGGATTTTATTTTGGGTAATTTAAGCTTTTGGGCTAATATTCACTTATCAGTGAGTGCATACCATGTTTTTTTTTGTTCCATCCTTTTGTCTCTAAATTTTATGAAGTGATTGTTTTTGATTGCTGAGTAGTACTCCATTGTGTAAATGTACCACATTTTTTTAATCCAACAGAGGTGTTGAAGGGCATCTGGGTTCTTTCCAGCTTCTGGCTATTATAAATAACACTGCTATGAACATAGTGGAGCATGTGTCTTTGTTATATGTTGGAGCATCTTTTGGGTATATGCCCAGGAGAGGTATAGCTAGGTCCTCAGGTAGTACTATGTCCAATTTTCTGAGGACCCTCCAGACTGATTTCCAGAGTGGTTGTACCAGTTTGCAATCCCACCAACGATGGAGGAGTATTCCTTTCTCCACATCCTCTCCAGCATCTGCTGTCACCTGAGTTTTTTATCTTAGCCATTCTAACTGGTGTGAGGTAGAACCTCAGAGTTGTTTTGATTTGCATTTTCCTGATGAATAAGGATGGTGAGCATTTCCTTAGGTACTTGTTAGCCATTCAATATTCCTCAACTGAGAATTCTTTGCTTAGCTCTGTACCCCATTTTAATGGGGTTATTTGGCTCTCTGGAGTCTAACTTCTTGAGTTCTTTGTACATTTTGGATATTAGCCCTCTATCAGATGTAGGATTGGTAAAGATCTTTTCCCATTGTGTTGGTTGCCATTTTGTCCTAATGACAGTGTCCTCTGCCTTACAGACGCTTTGCAGTTTTATGAAGTCCTATTAGTCAGTTCTTGATCTTAAAAGCATAAGCCATTGGTGCTGTGTTCAGGAAATTTTCCCCAGTGCCCACGTGTTCAAACCTCTTCCCCACTTTTTCTTCTATTAGTTTGAGTGTATCTGGTTTTATGATCCATTTGGACTTAAGCTTTGTACAGGGTGATAAGAATGGGCTGATTTGAATTCTTCTCCATGCTGACCTCCAGTTGAACCAGCACCATTTGTTGAAAATGCTATCTTTTTTCCACTCAATGGTTTTAGCTCCTTTGTCAAAGATCAAGTGACCATAGGTGTGTGGGTTCATTTCTGGGTCTTCAATTCTATTCCACTGATCTACCTGCCTGTCTTTGTACCAATACCATACAGGTTTTTTTGTTTGTTTGTTTGTTTTTTTTTTTTTTTTTTTTACCACTTTTTCTCTGTAATACTGCTTGAGGTCAGGGCTGGTGTTTCCCCCAGAAGTTCTTCTATTGTTGAGGATAGTTTTTGCTATCTTGAGTTTTTTTTGTTATTCAAATGAATTTGCAAATTGCTCTTTCTAACTCTATGAAGAATTGAGTTGGAATTTTGATGGGAATTGCATTGACTCTGTAGATTGTTTTTGGCAAAATGGCCATTTCTGATACATTAATTCTGCCAATCCATGAGCCTGGGAGGTCTTTCCATCTTCTAAGATCTTCTTAAATTTCTTTCTTCAGAGACTTGAAGTTCTTGTCATAGAACTTTCTTGGTTAGAGTTACACGGAAGTATTTTATGTTATTTGGGACTATTGTGAAGGGTGTCATTTCCCTGATTTCTTTCTCAGCCTGTTTATCCTTTGAGTTGAGGAAGGCTACTGATTTGTTTGGGTTAATTTTATATCCAGTCAATTTGCTGAAACTGTTTATCAGGCTTAGTAGTTCTCTGGTGGGACTTTTGGGGTCACTTAAGTATACTATCATACCATCTGCAAATAGTGATATTTTGACTTCTTCCTTTCCAATTTGTATCACTTTGACCTCCTTTTGTTGTCTGATTGCTCTGGCTAGGATTTCGAGAACTATATTGAATAATTAGGAAGAGAGTGGGCAGACTTGTCTAGTCCCTGATTTTAGTGGGATTGTTTCAAGTTTCTCTCCATTTAGTTTGATCTTAGCTACTGGTTTGCTGTGTATTGCTTTTACTATGTTTAGGTATGGGCCTTGAATTCCTGTTCTTTCCAAGACTTTTATCATGAAGGGGTGTTGAATTTTGTCAAATGCTTCCTCAGCATCTACTGAAATGATCATGTGGTTTTTTTTTTCCCTTTGAGGTTGTTTACATAGTGGATTACGTTGATGGATTTCTATATATTTAACCATCCCTGCATCCCTGGAATGAAGCCTACTTGGTCATTTTCTATTTGGTTTTTGAGAATTTTTGCATCAATATTCATAAGGGAAATTGGTCTTTTTTGGGTCTTTGTGTAGTTTAGGTATAAGCATAATTGTGTCTTCATAGAAGGAATTCTGTTTCTATTTTGTGGAATAGTTTGCACAGTATTGGTATGAGGTCATAAGAATTTGGCACTAAACCCATCTAGTCCTGGGCTCTTTTTGGTTGGGAGACATTTAATAACTGCTTCTATTTGAGACATTTAATAACTGCTTCTATTTTTTAGGAGTTATGGGACTGTTTAGATATTTTCTGATTTAACTTTGGTACCTGGATTTTTTTTCCTTTGATGAATATGAGGTGTCCTCATCTTTTTTGATAACTTTTGGTTGAAAGTCAATTTTATTCGCTATTAGAATAACTACTCCAGCTTGTTTCTTTGGACCATTTGCTTGGGAAGTTGTTTTCCAGCCTTTTACTCTGAGATAGTGTCTGTCTTTCTCTGTGAGTTGTGTTGGGGGAATTGAGTCCATTGATGGTAAAAGATATTAAGAAATAGTGATTGTTGTTTCTTGTTATTTTTGTTGTTGGAATAATGTTCATGTATCTCTCTTCTCTTTGTTTTGTTGCAAGGAGATTACTTTCTTCCTTTTTCTAGGGTGTAGTTTCTCTCTTGTGTTGGAGTTTTCCATCTATTATCCTTTGTAGGGCTGGATTTGTAGAAAGATATTGTGTAAATTTGGTTTCGTCATGGAATATCTTGGTTTCTTTAGCTCTGTTCATTGAGAGTTTTGCTGGATATAGTAGTCTGGGCTGGCATTTGTGTTCTCTTAGGGTCTGTATGTAGGGACATCTGCCCAGGATCTTCTGGCTTTCATAGTCTCTGGTGAGAAATCTGGTGTAATTCTGATAGGTCTGCCTTTATATGTTACTTGACCTGCCTGCACGAAAAGCTGAAAGCCAGTCACCAGGAACACCTGTCTTAAAGTCCTCTATCATCATCATGAGATGTGATTTTAAATCCAAATCTTGCTTTGGATCCAGTGTGTTTGGATATCCAGTATTTGCTTTGGTGGGAGAACTGGACTCTGATGATGCCAAGTAGTCTTTGTTTCTGTTGCTTAGGTTCCTGTGCTTGCCTCTCACCATCAGGTTGACTGTTCCTAGCTCCCTGTGCTCAGAGGGCACAGAGGACATTAGGTGGGTTCCTCTTGGTTCAGGAATGTGAACAGAAGTGTTGGTCTCCCCTGAGGTCTCAGGATTGTCCATGCCTCTGAGGGTCCAACTCTCTCCCCCGACAGGATTTGGGTGCAGGGAGCTGCGGGACCGGTTCAGCTGTGGAGAAATCTTAAGGAGAAAGATGCTTCTTTGGTACAGGATCTTGTAGACCTTTTCCTAGAGTCCCAGCATGCTTGTTTTTACCATGTGTGCAAGGGATTTGTCATGGATCTATGTCAAATAGATAAATGTTTCATCTTAAACATACTGTGTAGACATTATTTTAAAGGCTCTGAATATGGATTTAGGAATGTGTTGTCATGTATGCCCTGGAATTTATATCTAAGTCTCTTATAAATTTCACATAATAGAGATATTGGTTCTCTTTCTGTATAATCATTGCAGGTAAATTTGTCCTCAACAATGCTTCTTCTTTCAAGGTTGAAAGCTAAAGTAGAGAAATCTGGCACCAAATAGCTCGCAGTGCAGCTCTCTGTAGTCTGTGGTTGCTAACACGTTCGTTGGTACTCCTGTATGTGCCAACTGGGGGTAAATGATGCTGCTAAGGCATATGTAGGCACCACTGGAAGCTGTGCCCTTTCTTTCTCTTGTGGGATCAGGTGAACTCTGGTAAGGACCCATTCACTTGTGCAGGTGGTGACATCGATAAGACTGAGCTGGAGAAAACCTGGAACTGGGTCAGAGCAAGCTGCACACTTACACCAGCAGATTTGGAGCGCTAATCATCTTAGAAGTTGCTTAATAACTTTGCTGAAGAGAATTCTGTGAGCTAAATGATACCAGTTTGGTCTTTTAGATACCTTCTGAGGTCCAAATAATCACCAGATTTAGATACACAGATGCCCATACCTTGGACAACCCTCAAAGAACACAGAGGGGCAGGACCACTCCACACCTAAATCAGGCTTGGACCTACTCAACTCCATAGAGACAAAGGCCGTGTAAAGCCAGTTAGGCATCTATTTCTCCACCAGAGCACTGGCTTCCCACAAGTCATGTGACTGACAGTCTGCTAATGTAGCTGATAAGAAGGCAAGGCCCCTGCCTACACTACATCCCCCCCTTGTCCTACTTCCTCCCCCTCCACTAACACTTATAAACCAGCCCCCTCCCCAATTCAATAAACAAGCTGTCCTGTGACACAGCCTCCCAGTAGTCCTTTCTATACCCTCTACACTCACTGCCATCAGAGACCCTGCTACCGAGCTCCTTCGCATCCTGAGACCAATGTTGTGCAATGACTGATTGGGGGTGGGGAACGTACAACTTTCCATCTTACCTGAAACCAACCAGCTAAGAGTTCTTTAAGTACATAAGCAACAGAACCAATCTCAACCACACATCCTTTTGGGCACATTTCCTTTAGGGTCTGTTAAAACTCTGACACTCACAGACGTAGAACAAAGTCATTTCAATTTCCAGAAGTTGGGTAGAAAAGCCAAGACTTGAGTTTTGCACATAACAGGGGCTGAGAGAAGTGTGGAGTAGGAGTATATGGGGAACACCCTGCTTTTACTCCCTGATTTTTTTTGGAACACACCACTCACTCACTGTTTCCAGGCCTCTGGAATATCTGTGTATAACTGTTCCAAAGAATGGCTGTCCCTGAGTTGGTATCCGGGTTACCCTATTTTTAATTAAGTACAAATCAAAGCACGTGGCTGCATGAGTGGCTCCAAGAAGAGGATGATGGACCAGGATTGTGAGAGCTTGGATTCTGTTTGGCAGGAAGTTAGGTCAATGTGGTGTGATCTGCCTGTAGGCTGTGTCCTGTGCTCCAGGTTCCCAGCTTGTGAGCTGTCACCCACGCTGGAGTGGGCTTTGGGGATGCAGCTGTCTTTGAGTCATTTCTCCTGTAAGAACCCCTCACCCATATTCCTAAAAATAAACCCAATAAAACTCACGGTTCACCAGACTGGAGTTTGGAGGTATCCGTCATTTGATTTGTCATAGATTTCCTATCTGGGGTGAGTGGACATGCATGTGGTATCCTCACAGGAAGTTTCCTCACACATCCCTCATCGCCCTGTGCTGATCCTTTTGTCTCCTCCTAGCAGGGAGTGATCAGTGAAAGCTGTCTGAATGAGATGCACTCACTTGTAGGTTCCTGGTGCCTTCGTTGGTCTAATCCTCTTCTAGGCTACTTTGCTGGTTTCTGCTTCTTCCAAGCAGCTAGTCTGGTGTCAGAGTCTTCTTTGTAGGTATGCTTGTCTGAGGGTGACTCTCAGCTTTTTTTTTTTTTTTTTTTTTTTTGGCTTACTCTTGGAGGGAGGGGCAATAGTGAGCCTTGTCAGTTTCAGGAACTTCTTGAAGCTACTGTTGTGCTTTTTACCTTCCTGCTTAAGGAACTTCCTGGGGAAAGAGTGCTTTAGTCTCTGAAGAAACCATTACACAATAAGGGACAAATGAAATCTGTTTCCTGATCATCTGGAGACCCTTCAAACTGTTGGTGGGAAAGAAGTTGTACAATTAGCCTTGGGTACCAGAGCCAATGCTATTTTAAAGCCTAAAAATGTTGCAAAGAGTGAACATCAATCTCAAAAGAATCATACAAGCTTATATAGCTATGTACAAGACGTTGTATGCTACATGCTCCGTTTATATAAAATTCCAGAAATGAGAACGACTTGTCTTTTTAGAAGGTAGGAGTAGGCAGCAGCTGCTAAGCTAATTTCTGGATCTCCCCACTCCATCTCCACCACTACCTGAACTCTCCCTTCTGTACAGCCCCCACCCCCAGCTGTGTTCTCCCAGTTTGATAAATCAATTGATTTTTTTGTATTTCGTCTTAATGCCACCTTCACAGAACATCTTCGGTCTTCCACTCCAAATACAATCATGTTTAAAGACCTTTATTTCTGAGGCATTTTCAAAGAATGACCTTTGTGATGGCACAATGCTCACTCTGCTGAGTCAGATGAAGGTGTAGCAGGAGCAGTGGCTTCCAACCTCACGGCTCCCTCAGGACGTAATCGGTTTTAGTATGAACACTGTGGGCCATGTACAATCAGTCTTGTGGCATCTCATGGAAGAGACAGGGCCTCCTTTGAACACATCTGTTCATAGGCGGTGCTGTAGATTTCTCACAGCTGGGTACAAAGTTGCTTTCCATTCGTTTTTTTTCTTGACAAGACAAAGACTCGGATTTCGTTGGGAAATCACTTTGCATTTAAATGAGTGAAATCTCTAGGTTCCCTAGAAAATATCACTGTATATCAACTATTTCATAGTTACCCTCAGCGGTCCAACAAAGTGCTACGACTCTCATGGCAGTGGGGGATCTTCCCAGGTACTGAAGAGAATCACAGAATTGAACACTACGGAACTGATCTCAGTTTACAGAGTGGCTTGAAAAGTAAGTAGGTCAGCTCTAAAGTTACAAATGCTAAAGAGCCCCAGGTGTCCCTTACTCTGTACACAATGTTGCAGCCAGACAGCAGCAGATGCAAGAGGGAAACCAAGATCTACAGGTGGCGACTCCTGTCTGTCTGCTGATCACCACAAGAGGTCTCCTCTCAGTTCCGTTTTTAAAAATAAGACAATTACATGGAACTTGAAGTGTGGGTGGTGGGGCTAGAGAGGGGTCTCACTGGAAGAGCAGTGAAGTGTTGGAACTGATAGCAATTTTTTTAGCATTACCATTGGTTTTTATTTTTTTTATTTTTTTAACAAATTACTCTGGGATATGATTAAAAAAAAAAACCCTAAATACAGAGTCTAGGAATGTGTGATTTTAAAATCCTCTCTACCACCGAGTCCATAAATCACCAGCTATAGAAATAATAAGCCTTGGATTTCCCTGCTCTTGATTGCTACCGTGCACTGACACTTACTGTGTGACCTAGGGGTAGATGCTCAGCCTCTCTGAGCCTCAAAGTTCTCATATGTAAGGGAGACAAGAATAATAATCCAATGCAGATAATGACAGGACACAGCATGCTTCCTGGGATAGACTACACGTGGGATAAACATTTAACACACCGCAACCTTGGAGAGACAGGAATACTCACACTGTTCTTTAAGAAGAAATTTGCCCTAGTGGTTGAAGGCTGCTGGCCTTCATGGTCAGAGAGATCTGAATTTCAAATCTATTGCATAATAGTATCTGGAGAAATTACTCAGATTTTTGTCTGCCTAGGTGTGTTTTCCTTGTGGGTTAGCAATACTGCAGTCACATAGCACATAGTACACAACGGACCGACACTTATTATCATCAATGCTCTACTGTGCTAACGGTCACATTCTACCATCCATTTGCAACTAAATGACTTTATAAGGTATCATAAGACCAATATAAAGTCATCATTACAAACAATTTATGAAGCTTTTAATATTTTCTTGTGGTATAATTAATACCTCAATGCAATATTCATAACTCCTTTATTCTATATAGTAAAAATCTATAGATCTTAACTCTATAATATCAATGAGTTCTGGCAATGCATACCCTCACATAATCCATATCCTTGTCAATAGAACGTTCTTCTCCACCTTAAGAAGTTCCCATGGTGTCCTTCCCAGTCAGTCCTATCTCCTCACACCTGAAAGAACAGCCTCTACCCTGATTCTGTCACCGTGGATCAGTCTGCCTTTTCCAGGGCTTCATAGACCTTGAATCTTTAACCAGAATAATAATACACTTTAATCTCATCCGCGTATTTGCAGTTTGTTCATTTTTTCACTGACGTCACGTCACTATTTCACTTCATACACAATGCACCAAAGAAGTATCCTGTTTCATCTCTTTGGAAAACGGTAAGCCACCAGCGAAAGATGGATGTCGACAGGTGGCAGAAACGAGAACAAAACGCGATGAATGTAAAATCTGACCTTTGACCATTGTCTCCTCAGTGGGCAAGATGAGTCAATCTTACGTGGACAGGTCGGCTCCCTGAAGACAGGCGTCTGAAAATGAACACTGGTAGCAATCAGCGACGCATGTTTTCGAAAGCGAGATCATGTTACATTTGATAGTCTTCTTGGTGGTAAGTACAGGTCTTCTGTAACAGACTTGCACAGTATTACCACCGACGAGTCTGCGTGTCAAAAGTTACATAAAAGGAGAGGATACCTTCCGTCCAGAGTCAAGGATCCTCTTGACTCGGTGGTTTTCAGCTTGTACAATCCGCAACTCTTACAAGTGGCTTTGTGAAAGGACACGAGGATTATATGATACAGTTTTAATTAACCAGTCATCACAAAACACTTAGGACTAATCCTGCAGAGAATATGCATTAAGCCACAATGACACCCACAATGCATTGCAGAAAGCAAGGGAGCACGGGGGAGAGGGGTGCAAAGTGGACCTTCCGGTGGGAACTCTGACAGCTCGTTACTGAAGCTAAGACCTCAGCGGTCAAATCTCACCTGAGAAGATTTTGACAGAAAACTTTGACATTGTAAAGAAACATCCTTGATACAGGGATTCATTATCCTCAAAGGTGACCCTCAACAGATACTTATGTTACCGTCGTGAATCTTGGAGCTCTGGTGATTAGCAACATATTTAAAGGGGTATTTATTTTAACCCTAACTCATCTTTTAAATATTCCATTGTACATATTTCAATGTAAACACTGTTTCAAACAATTTGTAATTTATGAATAAGAATGTGTATATCCTCATGCATACAGACTCATGAATATATTTATACACTATAATATCTGCTGTAACATATTCATAGCAGTGATCATTCTGAGTTTTCTTTCTCCTGTGGATCTGTTTTTCACCCCTGAACTACAAAGTGAAAAAAAAGATCATTATGGAGCAGTGTCATGGGGGGCCAAGTTCACTGTGTCAGGCCAGATGTGGTTTGGCCTCAGGGAGAGTCTTGTAAAATAGACATTTTAATGCACATAATGCCCTCTTGGGCAATGAAAAGCATACCAAAATATCCTTCCAATATCTGCATATTACTTTGCTATCTAAACCTGCTGGACTCTTAATCAGAGGCAGGTTTATGTAGGCATGACTTTCTATTTTGGAACTTAAATTTATCCCACCTCCGTGAGCTACTTTATTGTTTTATTGGAAGGTTTAATGAGTGGGAGGAAGAAAAAATAGAAACAGAGAAGGAGGAGGAAGAGGGATGGGGGAGGCAGCAGCTTCGACAACAGAAGTAAAGTGGGGATTATTTTTAGACAAATAAAGCAGCAGCCGATGCTACCATAATAAGCCTCTGTTTTGTGTGATGCTTTTCTTCCAGAGAACTTGAAGCTCTTGGGGCTGAGATCACACAATGAGTCAGCACCGGACTAGAAACACACACACACACACACACACACACACACACACACACACACACACACACACACACACTCATTCCTTCCCACTTTCTTTGATTGATAACCACCTTGCCGGCTCTCCTCTGAGAGCAGGAATTACTGGCCCATCTAAGAAATGGGAGGGAGAGTCTTACAGTGTAATGGGGTGGGGCGGTAACAAGAAAAGAAAGGGCTGGTGCTGGAGAAGGAACAAGAGAACACCGCACAGGTTACCTTCCAGTTAACTCTACTTCCTTCCGGCTCTTACCACCTCTACAAGATGTAGTTGGTTCTCCTCAGACGGGACCAGACGGGTCAGAGATTGGTTCAGAGTGTTCTTACAATGTCTCAATTTTCGCTCCGAGGTTTGAGTTGCTGCTGCGCCTGCTACTCTGGAGGATTGAGTTGATTCAGGAAATAAAACATTTGCCCAGAAATTTTATTTTATGTGTGGGCCTTGTAGACCATACTTCCACCATATATATGAGACAAAGAGTTTCCGTGTGCACACATTACATGTATGAGAGTACCCTTAAATGCTGGGCAGTGTGAGGCCTCATATGGATTTGCTTCTGTTTGACAGTTTCTTCTGTGCTGAAGCTCCTGACTCACTACATTTAAGAAGTATCCATGTGAGCTGCTATAATTACTCCTGCTGCTATAATGCCCTGTGGATCTGGACTATTATTGTCCACACAGTGTATGTGTAGTCTTTCCAATTGGCTTGTCATCTCTCAAGGGCAGAATCTCCAACTTGCTTGCCCTCTTTGGGAACGTTTCCTCATAGTAAGTAGATCTTAACTGCTGTGACTGTACAGCTAGAAAGCTCACACCCTTCAGAAGGCGTGCCCGCCCTGTGGCCAGCATCATGCATTTTGATGCCATTGTAGAGCTAATCCTCATGCTCTACACTCATACTCAATTAAAATATGTGGTCTCCTCTTACGTTCATGATAATGTGACATGGACTGAACCTGTAAGCCAGCCCCAATTAAATGCTGTCCTTACAAGAGTTGCCTTGGTCATGGTGTCTGTTCACAGTGGTAAAACACTAAGTCTTCATAGAAGAAAGACCATACATTTTAAACTTTGCAGGGCATAAGCAAAACTTCCTGACTTCAAGCAGCTTTTCTTTGGGCAAGGAAAAGATAGATGATGTGCAAAATAAAAAGAATAGTAGCCAAGTTAGAGAATTTTAAGTATCACGGAGAACAAATTGCCTAAGTAGTGACACCTGAATCAAGACCATGAACATGATGGAATAGGCCCTAGAAGGTCTGGAAGGAAAGCATTCCTTACAAGATAGGGTGAGCACAGAAGCTCAGAGCCAAAGGAAGGAGGCTGGTGTCTTGTGATGGTTTGTGTCCTGGTTTGTATGTGCTCGGTCCCCGGAGTGGCACTATTAGGCAGTATGACCTTGTTGGAGTAGGTGTGTCACTATGGATGTGGGCTTAAATACCCTAAACCTAGCTACTTGGAAGTCAGTATTCTGCTAGCAGCCTTCCGATAAAGATGTAGAACTCTCAGCTACTCCTGCACCATGCCTGACTGGATGCTGCCACATTCCTGCCTTGATGATAAAGAACTGAACCGCTGAACCTGTAAACAGCTAAATATCCTTATAAGAGTTGCCTTGGTTATAGTGTCTGTTCACAGTAGTAAAACCCTAGCTAAGACAGTTTGTATATTCTTGGCCCCGGGAGAGGCACTATTAGGAGGTGTGGTTTTGTTGGAGTAAATATGTCACCGTGGGCGTGGGCTTTAACATCCTTGTCCTAGCTGCCTAGTCTTCTCTTTGCCTTCAGATGAAGATAAAGAACTCTCAGCTTCCTCCTGCACCATGCCTGCCTGGATGCTGCCATGGTCCTGCCTTGATGATAATGGACTGAACCTCTGAACCTGTAAGCCAACTCGAATTAAATGTTGTCCTTATAAGAGTTGCCTTGGTCATGGTGTCTGTTTATAGCAGTAAAACGGTAACTAAGACACTTCTTCAAGGAAGAAAAGCCCTCCATGAGGGCTGGAGAGGAATGAGTACTGGAAAAGCCATAGAGAACAGCTTGGGAATGGCAGTAGCTCAAGGGCCTTGGAACTCACAGCACCCTGCTGTTTACCCTAGGGGATGCCTAGTTTGGAGCTGCTCAAAGCTTCAAGCTTCCCCTACTCATCTATTCATCTGAAAGCTTTCCAAATAGCAGCCAATGTTTTTACCCAGAGAATTCTAAACCCCTACTTCAAAATATTTTCATACAACAGAAGTTTAAAGTATCTCGTGTTTGAAAACTGGACCAGAGTATTAGTGGTCTACACAGTGGGGATGTGCGTGCACTGCTCTGACACACATATGCACGTGTCCCCCCACCCCCAGCTCCACACATAAAGAGATAAGTGTCCTCTGTGGCTAACTTAGCAAGATGGTTTTTTTTTTAACCCCTTAGGTTTAAATGGTTCAGGAAATTAGGTCTCAGGTGAAATTGATGTTTGTTCATAATTCTCATTTTTAAATCATCATTAGCAAACATCTGCTTAAAATCAGAATCTTTGTACACACATCTCCTCATATAAAGGTTAGTATTGATTGATTCATGTGGTTTACAGATTCTTTAAACATATCTTAACAGAAAAGAGTAGAGGGAAAATACCGACATGAACGCAATCTGCTGACTCGGTGAGAGTTTGGACAGAAATCTTCATGAAGGAGAAGATATCTGTAGTCTTTAGCTTACACCCACCTTCTAGTAATTCATATTAAGATTGGGGGTGAAAATTCTGCAAAATTCCTAATGGAATAATCCAAAGAATGGCTTTAGAGCTACAGGATGGATTGTTGCTGTTTTAAGAGCAAATGGAATCTTTATTCTGTAATGTTATCAGTATCAACCATTGCTCAAAAGCCTAATGCCAGGGTGGGCTGTGACTCCAAACTTGTCTTGACTGTGTCCAGGTCCATGAAATCCAGCAGATCGTCAAGTCAAGATTTTTTCTCTCTCATATTTTTTCATGTTTCTAGAGAATAAGGTCACCTTTATCAGACAAAATTGAAAATCATTTTTGAAAGCCCATGGTTCCAAGCCCTGTTTCAGCTTTTCCCATACCTTCAGGGACCCACTATCTCAATTTGGGAAGGTGCACCTGGTTTGGCTAGAGAAGGAAAAAGCAGAACATTCCACCAGGAGAGAGAAGTTGTGCCAATCCTAGGTCTAGCAGCTGCTTGCTAATCCAAGGCTGTCACTGCCCCTCTTGGGTGTTTTACTGAGCTCTGCTATGGCAGCTTCTCTGTGGACTCAGGTCAGGAAGGGGGTCAGAGCTGAAGCAGAGAATGCAGACCAGTCCCTGCAGAGCGATCTTTAATTTGCCTCTCAATCTATATCCTTGAAATAGAACACCTAAAAAAATGTTGCTAATGTCCAAAACTCGTTTTATTGACTATGAGGTAGGGGATACACATCTTACCTAGAAACTATGCTCGTATATATGGGTACCTTCTGTGCCTCTTTGTATAGCCATGGGGGAACTGGAGCTTAGGAAACCAGCAAGAAAAACTGAAATTATTACTTTTGTTGTTTATGGGAGTAATAAAACCCCTTGCTCTAATTCTGGAGACTCAGGTCTTCTTTTCGTGTGTGTAAAGCTAGCTTCATGTCTTACAAGGAGAGCTGTGTGAAGGTGAGTACAGTGCCATCTGCCCCGTACTCACCAGTCCCAGGAAACCATTCAGAAATCTAAACTGTGGCTTCTGTTGGTTTGTTATTTATTACCTCTGTCCCAGGTAGATCTTTGCTCTAGTGGCATATGTTGTATGGGAATGAGGTTGACTGGGGAAAAGCCCATCTGTGACGAGTAAAAGTTAGAGACTAAGAAAGTAACCTTGCTTTTCAAAGTCCTGGTCTTATTCCTATGTGTGTCTGGGAGACGACGATGCTCACAAAGATTAACCATGTCGCAAAGCGTCTTGAATTGGAAAATAATAGAGAGCCGGGCTTCTGGCCTCAGAATTCTCCATAGCCCATCCACAGGTTATTCTCCGAAGACCACTGTGCTAATTCCATTATAACTAACCTTGCCTCCCCAGAAAGGGGCACTGCAAACTCACAGACTGGATCCAACCCACCATGCTGCCGAGCGAGCGTCACCTACATCATTATGATGATGCAGGAACCTACCAGTGGGACCTTTAGGCAAGCAATAACCAAGAGTCTCTCTGTAGGGGAGAAACAAGGCTCATAAAAGGAATCCTCGATTTGTTAGCCCTTGGTGTAGAGAAGTTAAGCTCCAGGGCGTTACTCAGCATGAAACACCTCCCTTTTAAAAACCATCGCACTTTGTGACATGCGGTGCATAAGCCTGCTTGTGTCTGTGCATGTGGTAGGCATAGGTATAGAAGCTGGATATGCATGTACCTACGTGTAGAAGACCGGAAGGAGAAAACAGAAGAGCAAACCTAAATTGGACGGCATTACCAAAGCTTCATGTTGAAAGAAATACTGATTCAATGTTATTCTAGGCAGTACATGCAAATTTCAACCAGAGACTGGCAAGATGGCTGTATTTTTCAGATGAGCAAAGTGCATACTTCCAGGATGATGGAAGAATGTTTCAACATTAATTTTTAAAAGTCCTTTTTATTGGTGAAAAAGTGCCAGGCTCACCCAGACTGAGCTGAGCCACCACTATTTGATCTGGACCAAGAAGTCCTCAAGGGACCAGGCCCCTCCCTGACAGAGCTGTCTGCACTTTGGAGGAGAAATGGTGTCTTGTGAGATGGTATGGAGGGAGCCACAAATCAACGAGATTTTCAGCCTAGTTTCATCATAGTTCATCTGGCAATTTTCATTCCGCCTTTCTGAAGACCACAGAGCACCCAGAGCCAGTCAACGCTTGGAGCGCAAGGAATATTTGATGTCTCAAAGCCTGAGTTGGGAGCCAGCAACTCTGGTTTCGAGTAGCCTTAGTCAACTTATTGACAACTCTTTGCCTTCATTTTCCCATCTGTGAAGCACTTTTGCTCTTTTTGGCTAAATTTAAAATGCAGAAAGAAAAAGGTCTACGGGAGCTAGGCTTCAGTGTAAAAGCTTTTGTCTGGGGAGCTGCTTCAGATGTGCCTGTCTTGCACAAATACCTTGCAGGAAACTGCCTCTAGTTCTCTCAGCCCTCACCACTGGCCCCCAGGAAACTGGTCATTCAGTGTGATGTTAGTTAGCTTAACTGAGGTAGACACGGGGAGCCAATCTCAAACTGAGCTGAATTTATTAGTACTTTTCTCTGTCAGAGGAAACCACTTGGGAGCTTGACACTTAAGTGGCACAGAGTGAAGTTTAGGCAGCCTGCCTCTGTCAACGTCCTGGAGAATGAAACAAACTACACAGATGACAAAACCAAAGACTGCCGAGGGCCTGGCAGGGAGGTGTGTCTGCTGGTGCCAACCCATAGGCTAATTCCTCATTCTGAGTCTGTCCACACCCTGACACCTTTTCCGGCCCTCAAATTCCAAGAGATAATCTCAAATTCTTTCAACAGATTCCATTTTTTATTTATTTATTTTTTATTTTTATTTTTTTTTTAAAGTGTGTGCTAGTTGGAATGAGTCTCTGTTCTTTAGAAGCAAACAAAACTCCGTGCTTGAAATCATAGCCTCTGAGTCACATGTTTGGGAAAAGCTGTCACTGTTGAAGATATGAAAGGATTTGTAAAGGTGTAGGGGGGAGTAGTGTGTGTGTGTGTGTGTGTGTATGTGTGTATGTATATGTGTGCATGTGCATGTGTGTATGTGTGTGTATATGTGTGTGTGTGTCTGTATGTGTATGTATGTCTGTGTGTGTGTCTGTATGTATGTATGTGTATGTATGTATATGTGTGTGTGTGCATGTGTGTGTGCGTGTGTGTGTTCCTGTGAAGGCCAGAGGTTGAGATTAGACACCATGTTCAGTTGTTGCCATCTTATTTTGGAGAGCGGCCTCTCACTGAATCTGGGACTCCCCGATGCGGTTAGAGTGTCTGGCCAGCAAGCTCCACTGAGCCACCATCTCCTCCCCAGGGATGGGGTGGCAGACCAGCCCGTCTTTTATGTAAATTCTGGGATTTGATCTCAGCTGTTTGTGCTTGCAAGGCCATAACAAAATGCCAGCTCCTTTATTCTTGGGAGTTCTTATATATTAAGGTCTAGTCAACTTGGAAAATTTACCCTAATATGTAATTGAGTAGAAATTCTGAACAAGAATTTAAGACTCATCTTTTACTACATTTATTTTTATTTTTATTTTTACCAGAACACTTTTTGTAACACTCAGAGGCTAAACTGAGCACTGAGGCCTTGACTCATGATTTGTGTGTACACTTGGTATGACTCTGGCTTTGGCCATGTTGTCTCCATGTCCATGTATAAAATGCCATTTGCATTACCAATGGCCCATCCAGACTGTGATGTCAAATGGGCCAGAAGAATCAGAAACCGAGACACGAACATCACAGTCCAGCCTTCCCTGGAGTGTGAGAAGCCAGGGTATTGCCGTTCACAGGAAATTTGAGTGAATCATGACTCTTTCTGTCAGCCTGAGGTTGAAAGTGAAACCCTATCCAGCCATCAGGGTTTGCTCAACTGGAGGCTGCTGATGGTGGAAAACCAAGTACAGACTTTACTCATAGGTGATCCTAGACCTGTAGGTGTACCTGGCTCATCGCATCATCAAAGGCCCCCTACCTCTGTCATATGCACGTGTGTGTGTGTGTGTGTGTGTGTGTGTGTGTGTGTGTGTGTGTGTGTGTGTGTGTGTGTGTGGTGTGAAGCCAAGTACACAGTTTCAAAAGAATTGACCTTGTGGCATTTGTACAAGCTCCATGTCCTTGAGCATACTGTTAGCTTCTCTGACCTTCAGTTTCCCCAACTTTAAATGTGGATATTAGAATCACAGTGACCCACAGGCTGACAGACAAAAGCCACACGATCCTCTCACTAGATGCAGAGAAGACATTTGACAAAATCAGAAACCCCATCATGGTTTTGAGACAGGCCTCTCACTGAACCTAGAACTCCCCAATGTGGTTAGAGTGTTGGGCCAGCAAGTTCAAGAGATCCACCATCTCCCTCTCCCCAGGAATGTCTTGAGAGATCTGGGGGGGGTAAAAGAGACACATAAACAAAATAAACTGTTCACTGGAAGCTCACAGCCAACATCTGCTTAAATAGAGAGAAACTCAAAACAATTCCACTACCAAAGAGAAGGTTGTCCACTCTCCCCACTCCTATTCAATATAGTACTCCAGGTCTTAGCTAGAGCACTAAGACAATTGAAGGTGATCAAGATGATACAAATTGGAAAGGAAGAAGTCAAAGTATCTCTATTTGCCGATGACTCATTAATATACATAAGTGACCCTAACAATTCCACCAGGAAACTCCCACACCCGATAAACACATTCAGCAAAGTAGCTGACCCCCACCCCCAAATCAGTAACCCTCCTAAATACAAATGACAAATGGACTGAGAAAAACTCAGGGAAACGACACCTTTCACAATAGCATCAAATAATATAAAATATCTTGGGGTAACTCTAACCAAGCAAGTGATGGACTTGTATGATAAAACAAACAAACAAACAAACAAACAAAAAAACCCCAAAAACCTCAAGACATTGAAGAAGATATCAGAAGATGGAAAGATCGCCCATGTTCATGGATCAGTAGGTTTAATATAGTAAAAATGGCCATCCTCACAAAAGCAATCTATAGATTCAGTGCAATTCCAACACAATTCTTCACAGATCATGAAAGGACAATTTTCAGCTCCATCTGAAAACAAAACAAATAGCTAAAACAAGCCTGAGTAATAGAAGAACCATCTCCAATGTCAAGTCGTACTGCAGATCTACAGTAATAAAAAGATCATAGCATTGGCACAAAACCAGACATATTGATTAGTGGAATTGAATTGAAGACCAAGACATAAAGCCACACATACTGACACCTGGGTTTTGTTGTTGCTGTTGTTGTTGTTGTTTATTTTTTTATAAAGAAGCCTGGAAAAAGAGCAACTTCTTCAACAAATGGTGCTGGTCAAACTGGATGGTTGCCTATAGAACAAATAGACCCATACTTTACCATCCTGCACAAAACTCAGTTCCAAAGGAATCAAAGACCTCCACCTAAAAGCAGGTACACTGATACACTGAACCTGATAGAAAAAGAGAGGGGTGGGGGAGCTTTGAACACAGGAAAAGACTTTCTGAACAGAGCCTCAGTAACCTAGGCACTAAGATCAACAAGAAGTGGGACCTCAGGAAACCGAGAAGCTTCTGCAGGGCAAAGGACAGCACCGTTCAAAGCTGCAGCCTACAGAATGGGAAAAGATTCTGACCAACTCCACACTCAGTGGAGGGCTAATATCCATGCCCAGGACCCACTTGGGTCTGCACCAGGTTCTTTGCATATATATATATATATATATATATATATATATATATATATATATTATGGCTTCCCACTTAGAGTTTTATGGGATTCTTAGGTGTGCAAACAGGTGGGTCTCTGATTCTTGTGTCTTCTCTTGGAGTCCTTTCCTTCTGTTGTTTGTTTGGTCCAATTCTCATATGTTAGTTTTTGTTTTAGCGTATTATATCATATTATATTATATTAATCTCTTAGAAGCCTGCAAACTTCTAATGAGAGACAAAAAAGGAGTGGATCCAGATGGGATGGGGAAAGGGAAGGAACCGGGAGGAGTAGAGAGAAAAGAAACTGTAATCATAATATATAATATGAGAAAAAACCTATTTTCAATAAGAGGGATGGAGGCAAAGCCATGCATCATGGAGGTATGAGAGCGTGTTATTGGCTACCTGATATTCTCTCAGGTTTTTACACATAGAGATCTTATGGGGAGAATTTAATTTGTATCCAGAGTAGCTCAGGTGGTCTTCCTGGGGAAAACTTCCAAGATCTAATGAGACCATTCCTATGAGAAAAACCCCCATGTTTCGGAATACGTTACCATGCTATGCTATTGTTGAAAACTTTAAGGAGTGGCTTCAGGGAAACGGAATGTGCAGCTTTCCCCCGGCATGAGGCGTCCCATTTTAGTGCATCTCGTCTACTTTCTCCATCTTGTCTTTCTTGTGGTTTTCCTCTCCATGCCACACATCTGCTCCATAACCTGCGCTTTATTTTGATGGAGTCAATTGGCCAAGGAAACATATGTATGTGGTTTTCACTTCAAGGCCAGTGGGGTGGTGGTTTGAGCCACACCAAGGGGATAGCTGGCAAGCATGGTGCTCACTCACGGTAGAGGGTGTCGTGCCAGGGTAGCTCCTAGAAGATGCGCCTACCAGAGCTCTTCCTGGGATTCCTATAAGAACTGGAAATTCTTATTTTCCTCCCTTTTAGCAACCAGACTTCCCTATGGGCTTCTGAACTAACTTAAGCTTTTTCCTCTCCATCTCCGAGGATCACTCGTGACTGGCATTGTAGAAGTCTACCTTTTGAGCTGTAAATACCACTGGAGATACATGATAATACATGCATTCACATAGATCCCATTATAGAATCCTGGCGTTATAATGACCAGTGGTTCCTACTCTAATAACTGGAGTCAAGGGATCCCCGGGAAAGGAAACACCCTAAGGTACCCTTTGGGATTGAGTCAAGCGATCTGAAGAGATAAGTGTCACAGCAAGACAGAAGCTTGAACTTTCTCTAAGCTTTCATCCCCTCCCAAAGAAGCAGTATGAGGGCTACTTCTCTCTTCTTCATTCATTTATTTATTCACTTTATATCCCATCTGCAGCCCCGCTTTCCTCCCAGTCCCACCCTTACACACCCCGCCCCATGACACCCCACCCACCTCATCCTCCCTTGAGAAGGGAAAGCCTTCTTGGAGAAGGCACCACCCTGTCCTGGGACATCCAGTGCCTATGATTCTTATTTTCTTTTCATTTATCGTGAGTGTGTGTGTGTGTGTGTGTGTGTGTGTGTGTGTGTGTGTGTGTGTGTGTGTGTGCGCGCGCACGCGCGTGCACATGCTCCATTTCCATGTACACCAGAAAAGAGACTTAGATTCTATTACAGATGGTTGTGAGCCACCGTGTGGGTGCTGGGAATTGAACTCAGGAGCTCTGGAAGAGCAGTCTGTGCTATTGACTGCTAAGCCATCTCTCCAGAAAGGACTGCTTCTCAAGTCATAGCTCTAAGGAGCCGTCCTGCTTTAACTTCGAAGCCCCAGTGGCAGACAAGAGGTCTCCTTCTTTGGGTAGCTCGGTACCTGAATTATCCTATCATGACTGTGGTTACTCTCCGGTGAGACAAGCCAGCATCTTTTCTAAAGTACGGGGTACACGTCGGTTTCGGGGAGTAGATTCCTTGGCACAGGTGCATGCTCTATTAAGGTTTGCTGAGAATTCGAAAGCAAAAAGAAAGGGGGCTGGAAATCTGTCTCCTCTTTCCCATAGCCATGTGGCTGGCAGTGCAAAACACTCCCTCTGAAACCAGTATATTTTTTTTTCATCTGTGCTTTAATAAAGTAATTGCTGAATTTATAAATACAAGTTGATTTTACATGTAAAATACCTACAATAGCTTCAAATTAGCATGTGTTGATTACAGATTATTTAATGAGCATGGTAATTTATGTAGCAGCTATGGAGAAGATGGCGCCCTCCCAGCCAGTCCAAGTCAAGACGTCTGGTTGACCATCCTCTTTCAGAGCTCACGGCTGCCAGGTTGGAATGGCCCTCCTTAGCAGTGTCTCCTAGTGCTGCAGGACTGCCCATCTTTGTGCTTAAATGAGGGTTTTCTGTCATAACGGAAGAACACACACACTGAGCAGCTTACACAGCTGATGTGTGTTCTCTTGCTGTTCTCTGGGCTCTGTAAGATCAAGATCAAGGTGTCAGCAGTTTGGTTCCTAACAGGGTCACTCTCTTCAGAGTGTGGCTAGCTTCCTCCTTTCTGTAGCCATGTCATCTTTCTCTGTGGGCATGGAGACCAAGGGCTCAAGCTCTGGTCCTATTACAAGGACTCAAACCTACTTCATGATCCAATTCAACCTTCACAATATTGCTTACAAAGGCCCATCTCCAAATACAGCCAAATGTGGTCCAATCATTATAGGGGTGGGGACACAAAAACGTCCATAGCAAGTCACCAATGTAAAGAATAAGAAACAAAATCTCAGTTAGCTCGGTGATGTTATTTGCTGTGATTATACAGTGTTTGTGTTTTGTTTAACATTTGAAACTGGCTATTAAAGTACAAGGTACAAAGCATGATATTTTTGTCAGACAAATGAAGTTTTAGCAGAATATCGTCTTTGGAGAAATCGTTTTAAATTAACGTCTTCACTATGAGTTGCTGCTTGTAGTTATTGTTGAACTGAAAGATAGCATCCAGTACTTATCTGATTGCGTTCTTATATTGTTATTTTTAAGTATTTTACACATACACACTGTAGTGGTTTGAATATGCTTGGCCCAAACAGTGGCGCTATTAGTAGGTGCTGCCTTGTAGGTGGAAGTCTGTCATTGTGGGTGTGGGCCTTAAGGACCTCTTCCTAGCTGTCTAAAAGCCAGTATTCTGCTAACAGCCTTCAGATGAAGACATAGAACTCTCAGCTCCTCCTGCACCATGCCTGCATGGAGGCTGCCATGGTCCTGCCTTGATGATAATGGACTGAACCTCTGAACCTGTAAGCCAGCCCCAATTAAATGTTAAATGTTGTCTTTATAAAAGTTGCTTTGGTCATGGTGTCTGTTCACAACAGTAAAACCCTAACACACACACACACACACACACACACACACACACACACACACACACACACACACACCAAAAGAGAAAATCTTCCCTGTATTTCTCCAGTACATTAAAAACATTATATTTTATTTAATGGTTATAATTGTACGTACCTGGCCCTGAATGCCAAACCCCATTGGAATGGTTCCATCTGTAGAAAGGAAAATGAAAAAAGAAATCTATGCAAGATGCTCTATAGAGATCCTGAGGCCCCAGGTTTGTTTGAGTTAAGCTTATCTGCAGAGAGCTGGCTGGTCCCCGCACAGACAGATGTGGAACTTGGAAAATGTAAGCAAATCCATTTCTATCCATCCATGGCTTATCCCCATTCCTTGGTTTTGGCCTCTTCTGCCCTATCCAGAGCACTGAGCACATAACTATGGTCTACTGGGACTTTGGCCTGTAGGTTCCCCCTACAGTTACCTCAACAGGCAGGCCCTGTCAGGCCTAGGCTGTGTACCTCAGCAATGACATTTATTCTCAGGAAATGGACTCAAGGAGGAGACAGCAAGGGAAGGACAGGTTCAAAGGTTGTTGGCTGGAAAACTTTGAAATCCCACATCTAGATCTTGGTGAGCAAGATCCTGGACAAGCATTTCCCCTTGTGTCTGCAGCCTGATAGCAGAGCTTGGCTGAGTAGTCACCCAGTGATCGAGGAACTAATATCGACAGGCTCGATCCACTGGTAGACACACTCGCCTGTAAAACTGGTTCATGCAAGATGTACTTTCCCCTGTTTTCTCCTCACTAGCTCCCCGGATGGTCTGAATATCATGGAACTTAAGTGCCAAATCCTGGAACTGCCGTAAGAAAGCGTTCTGATCTAGCCTTTACCATTGTTATCTATATAATGGCTACAACAGAAGCTGGAACCATAGAGACTCAAGTCCAAATTTTAAACAATCTTAGAAAAACAAAAGTCCTCTGCCCCTCCATGGGATAAGTGAACCAAAATAACCAGAAGATAAACTTG